>NC_041713.1:22682963-23282963 GCF_900700375.1 Denticeps clupeoides | reverse complement strand
GCACCCCTAGCTCTGGTTAGGGGACACATTCTGCCGTGCTGCAGTGTTTCACAATGACAAAAACAAGCACTTTCAATTTTTTAAATTCAATATATGGGAAGCAACTACTTACTTTTCAATCAGGTAGACAACCATCTGGTTTCGCAAAATCGGCATATCTGGAATGTACGTTCTAATAGAAAATGTGTGATGGTATTACTACACAATGAGTACACATGCAGCAAAAGGTGACAGAACACACACACACACACACACCTGTTGAAAATACATGGCAGGTAGAACTGTAGGAAGCTCTCTCCAAGAGGGACAAATGGCAGCAAGCCACTGTAAAACAGGAGCAGCAGCTGGATCCCACGCTTCATGGAGAACATGTACGGCATGCATGGGTTCTGCAGAGGGTGGGAAGACACCAGCAAAATGAAGCAGAAGACGAAAAGGGGGCGGACATGTGACTCCAAATGTTACACTATGAAACCTTTGCTCGGCACTTTGACATGATGTGGTTGCTACTAGAAGCCCAGACTGTGATGTCCTCACGGTGGTACTGCTTCACAAGAGCAGACACCTGAAACACAGGCGGGGCAGAGAGACAGACATTTTACTGCAGCAGTGAAACTGTAAATATCGGAACGAATTGAGCAAATATTGAAACGAAATAAGCTCCAGGGCTGCAAATTTGGTGCTATTGGGGGGTGGCTCACCACTCTGTACCCCCAGACTGCATGGTCCCTTCCCACACTCATCACAAAACTGTGTGCTAGCAATTGCATTGTATATGGACATGGAAATTGTGGAGAACAAGAGAGTGAAACAGATTGTGTTGTTGAAGTAGCGCAAGGTAAGTGAGGTGTTGTGCAAAACCACTTTGCACAAAATCACTTTGCACAAAATGACTCTGCGCTTTTTAGGTCCTTACTGCTCTTTCTTGTTAAAGACGTAAAAGTGTAATACTTGGTTATGTTTGCAATATTTGCATATTGGTTCATTGTTTACTTGCAACATTTGCAATACTGTGGTCTGTAGCAGTTGCAGAAAGCATTTCACTGCACATCATACCGTGTATGACTGTGTATGTGACAAATAAAATTTGAATTTGAATTTGAGTGCAGATTATGAACATTCATTGTGGCTTGGACAGTGACCTGATTAATCAGTGCTTCATTATCCTCTTTAATCTCAATATTGACCGGCATCCTGGGAAATGTGCGAAAGACGTCCTCGAGACGGGCAAAGTGTCTGTCCTCACCTGTACTGAATTTACCTGGAACACATTTCAAAGGTGCGTTTAATGTTTAAACCTTCGGTACACAACGGACATCAGTGACGTCATGATTCCGACCTGTGTTAAAGGTGACCTCTAGACTTTCCTTATAAAGTGGGAGCTCCTAAAACAAACACAAGGCAAGGCAAGTGTTATTAAGGTGGCTTGTTGTCAGTTAAATTACGAAAGAATATTTCTTACGTTGAAATTCACTGTAGATACAGTGATGTCTTGGCCAGTTTGCCTCAGCAAATTCTCATCGTGTGACACGATCACCTGGCCATCGCGCGTCAGGTGACAGTCCAGCTCCAGCATCTCGGTGCCTTGCTGGGTGGCACTGCGGAGAGGAGCAAGCAAGGATGATGAGGAACACTTTCACAATCCTGTTTCGGCTCCTAGGTGTTTGTTTACTCACTGAGTAAAGGCCTCCATAGTGTTTTCTATCCTCTCACCACACCCTGCCAATAATCACATATTTAGAAGAAAATCTAAGAAATGAGGTTGGAGGGTTAAGTTAAGATGAAATAACATCCTAGCGGCTGATAAACAGGATCATTTCAGTACAAGTATAAGATATGATATTACAAACAGCATGAATCATCAGCAAGGAGCATTCATACTGCACTAAATTGAACAAATTCACACCAATGAAATTTTTGATAAGTTACATGTAGTTACATTTACACAAAACAATTATGTAATTAATTGAAACAGACAACATACATCAATCACAGTAGTGCTGTTGCAAACCTTTTGCTTTTGATTGTAACGTTTATGACTGTAATTTTCTATACAGTTTTGTGAATTTGTCATTGCTTAATCTTCAGGCAGATGGTACAACTTACTAATATTAAAAAACATGACTAGTATGTGGATAAGAGAACCTCGCATCCTTGACCCAGACTCCCAGCATTCTCACCTCCCCTGTGTGAGATGTGCCTGCACCGGAAGCTTGTTTCTTTCTTCTTGTGCAGAATGTGTGGGTTCTTCAGAAGGTAGAGGGAGGTGAGGGTGTAGCCCCCTACTGCTGGAAGGATGTAGTACATGTAACTGGCCATGCTCTCCAAAAAAGTATAGCAAAAATGCAGAAAAGGCAAAAAAAAGAAAAAAGCCTGCCAGTGTCCAAAAGAAAAATGTCTTGCACCAAACTCCAAGTGACCTGTATTTCATAAATTAAAAAAAAAGTGAGACCTCACAATTTACAAATTTTCAGATAAAGCAATTTATCTCAAATGAATAAAAAATCTGCTGTATCTACCTGTTCAGTCGTACTCTGCTGTTTCCTTGGCTTGTCTGATCCTGTTTCTTATATCCAACCACTCCCTTGCCTGTTGTTTCCTCGAAGCTGTCACCCGAGCCAGGCAAGGAATGTCAGTTCAAAAGTCTGAACCATGCAAGTAGGAAACAGTGAATGTGAACACGTGACCACTTAAGACGTTAAAACTTGCTGTTCCTGATCTACGGCCTGCTGTGGAGCAACATGTGGCCCAGTGCTGGTAGTGCACCCCTGTCATGGCTGACTGGCAATATGAAGCATTGCTCCTGGATTTGTTTTTTTTGTGTATGATGACGGTACAGTGATCACTTTGAAATAAGACAGCCTGCCAGACAGACAGACAGATACTGATGTCCTTCAATCCTGCAGCAGCATAGAGAGGATCTGGGTCGGAAATGCTCCCACAGAACCACCTGGCATCAGTACATGGCTCAGCAAATAACCCAACCGTCAGTGTTTGTATAGAAGTGCTGAGAGGCTGAAGCCAGGGGAAGAAAGGCATGAAGTTTATTCACTAGTCATTTGGATTTGCATGTCCTGTCAGAAGACAGGAAAAAGAGACCCTCTGTAGAAGAATTCCACCTCAGGCTAGGACATGCACAAGAAGAAAATACAGGCTAGTTTACACATGGGAATCAGTAGAAGGGCTTAGACTGTAAAGAACATTTTATGTGCAAGTTAAGAAAGTGAAATGGTCTGAAGACCATTTCCAATGGAGCAAAAAAAAAAATGTGGGGCAGCCACAGATGGTGCAAGTTTCTACCTTAAAAGCTGCTCAGCGGGCTGCAGTACCCGTATTGTGCCTGTAGGGTGTGAAGTTTACAGCCAGCAAATCTGTTTCAGAATTAAAGAAAGTTTTATATCTGTATATGGTGATGATCTGGGTGATCACTCAACATCTGAAGTATTAGAAATGGTATGAAGTGTTACTTGTCTGGCCCAACATTGGCAACTGTGCATTGGATTGATGAATGGCATTCTTTTTCAAAAAAAGGTAAAATAGAATGAGTAAAAATAGTATTAACTAATACCTTTCTGGCCTAAAACATTTGTAAAATTGACCTGCTCGTGTGCACATAGATTTATGATGAATATGGACATTTCAGTGTAAAGTAACTGGCATTACAGCCTGTAGTATTTAAGGTGGAACAGACCATCCGAATAAGGAGCTGTGAATAATAAGATAACTTCAGCATCTCTGTGTACCCTTAATCCTATCAGATCCATATATGCAGGGTGTCCTCAGTATGCCTGCTTACTGCTGCTTCTGGGCTGAAGTCTCACACCTGTTTAAAGGGAAGAGAGGCAGGCTGCTTCCAAATAAAGCACATTTCATTCATACATTCATTATTTTGTCAATCCAAACTCATTGTGTCACAATTATAAAAATGTGCGCACTTATGTGTCTATTAGTTTACATTGGGGTGATCCTTGAGTTGGAGGATTGGTGTTGATACTGGAGTTAACACTGATGGGAGATGGACAAGAAAATCCCAAAGCCCCATAAATGTTTACCTGGTTAAGTTCAGTATGTTTCCAACAACAGGCTTTACAATAAAAAATGGTAATATATAATTCTTAATATGTTTTGGGGGGGTTGGGGGTGCCAGAGCGGGTTTTCACCCAGAGCACAAAACGTTAGGGATACCCCTGGTAACACACTAAGTCATGGATTAAAATCCTGCAGCGCTCGAAAGGTCCCCCTGCTCAAGCCAGCACATGTCCAGGCCAGTATAGTTTGCCAGACACCATCTGGATGATCCAGAGGAGGTTTGGGAGCATGTCATGTGGTCAGATGAGACCAAAAAAAGAACCCTTCTAAAATGAACACCACTCATTCTATCCCTTGTGCTGTTTTATCAATGAATGCATAGGATTATTAAGCAAAACACTGCATAATACGCACATAATGCATGTGCCAACTTACTGATTGTAAGTCGCTCTGGATAAGGGCATCTGATAAATGCTGTAAATGTAATGGTAAAAAAAGTACCTCAGTAAATGGCATAGCAGGTGAATGCTATGCTAGGGCCATCCTTCCAGGGGATGCCACAAATGAAGGGAGGAGAAAAAAAGTGTTTCTTAAAACTAATTTGTAGTAATGTATCTTAATATGGAAAGAGCATGACCATGTGAGTAGTAGGAATATTAATAATAATACCTAATTTCTACATACCTAAATTTCCTATGAGGCCACTGTGACAATTCAAGAGAGAACAAGTGTGGGGGGGTCATGGTCATGAAAATAAAGAAAACACATTGAATGAGAAGGTGTGTCCAAACCTTTGGCCTGTACTGTATGTGCACAGGTATAATAGAAACTCTCGACAGACGTCGCAAGAAATCACAATTGGTTCAAATAAGTGATTAGTCTTGTCAGTGAATGGGGACCAGGCATCATGAAACGTCTTCCTGTGTTTGTCCCTACACTATTGTAGCTTTTCAAGCACAGTCCGGACACAAGTATCATTTCTGTAATAATGTAAATAGAGGAATAAAGGACATTGACAAGTCACTGAATATAAAATGATTGCCTACCTGGAATAAATCCAGTATTATTGGCGGTGGGAGCGTATCTTAGTGAGAATTTTATAATGGCTGCCGATGAAGAAGTAGGAGAAGAATGTAAGTGCCACATTCAAGATGATCCTTATGTATTTATGTATTACTCTTATAGTTGCTAGTGACATGGTGGAAAGTAGCCTTTTTGTTGATAGAATTTCTTCAAACATCAGGCTTATTTAAAGTATTACTTTAGCAGAGAATACTTTTATAACATTCATCTGGAAAGCCATCTGCACCAGGCACCTTACCACTTCCCATAGAACGTATTGCATGAAGAATGTCCTGGTTTGTTGGGAAGCCAAGGGCTACTTGTTCCTCAGAACTGGTTTTTGGAATTTGTAAATTAGCTAAAAACTATGGATCTCATGTGGAGTGGTAGACATTTGGGATAAATATGGATTTGAATAATGCTCATCGATACCTACTGCATTTGTAGTTATTGCACTAGATGATTTCTGCAATCACTCTGCGTACAATATTCCATTGAAGTTAATGTGCCAGCAGCTTTTTAGCTTTCTCTAAATGCTCATAGACTATTAAGAATATGAATAAGTTATTTATTCCACCGCTTCCACGCAACAGCCACTACTGAGATTTTCATTGGTCTTTACTGTACTTTGTAATTTCATGTACGAAGTACAGAAAAGAGCCTCTGTCCCCGGGCACCCCTGCTGACCACACATACATCCTGACCGCAGCATGCCCTGAAGTCCTTTAGTGGGGACACAATGACTCGTTAGCTGGACATCCAGGGCACATTAGGACAAGAACTGGTCCAACAGGTCTTCTGCAACCGGTGGCCCGGTTTCCCCGGAGATATCACTGGGTGTTCACTAGGGGACTCCATATGCCATCCAATGCCAAGAATCTGGGGCCCCGAAATTATAAACTAATTATTTTTTTCTTAGTAGGCAAACTCATAAAATCGGCAGGAGATCAAATAATTATTTCACTCAGTGCTGCCACATTAAAGGAGAAATTACAATAAAAAGGATTTAATGAGTATGAGTCCTTTCTGACTCCAAAGATCTGACCTCTCAGTAGTAGTATTTCAGATCACATGTTAAATAAAACTCCCTCACGCTGTTACATTAACACCCCAGCTGAAAATATGCCAAACACACCTAATAACAGCTCTGACCAAATGACACTACACAACTTCCTGAGCTTACTACAAGGATTAAGGTGCCATTGAAACTGTCTCAATCAGAGCAGGACATTACTGACCAATTTCATAGCAAAATCAGAATATTTCTAAAAAATTAATGTCAGAATGATCTCAGTAAATAAGTTCAAAATCCGGAGATTTCAACACGCCTCAGATTCTGCTCCGTGTAAAATTTCACATCAAATTCTGCTGTGAACATACAAAGCACAATATGAATTGACCCCTGACTACTGCCCTACACAAGTCATGCCTGATTCTTAGTGGTACCTGCTCTTCTGCTAATGTTTGCAACTCAGATACTGTGTCAAAACTGAATGCCTGTACCCAGGCATCTACCACAACCCCTCAGTCCCAGCCACCAAATCTAATCTGTCTCTCTCGGAGTTACTCTGGATCCTGGTTCCTGACTTCGAGCTGCTGCTGAGACAAACCAGCATGAGATGTACCAGAGGGTCACCACAGCCACCAACACCATAATGGCTGAATCTTCAAGGCTCTTCGAGTGGACCAGTAGCATCATAATGGACCAACACTGTGCACCATGACATGCTCTGACCTAATCTTAATGATCTGAGAGATTCTGAACTGATGACCTGACTGAAAAACTGAA
Source organism: Denticeps clupeoides (assembly GCF_900700375.1). Lineage (NCBI taxonomy): Eukaryota > Metazoa > Chordata > Actinopteri > Clupeiformes > Denticipitidae > Denticeps > Denticeps clupeoides. The sequence goes on along the minus strand of NC_041713.1, from coordinate 23,276,083 downwards.
ATAAATTTTTTTTTTTTTAAAAAGTGCTGAACAAATAACACTGAAGACAAATGTGACCAGTATGAGGAAACGGTCTTTATTATATGTATATAATTATGTTTATTTGTTAACTGTTTAATTTATAATATACAGTCTCTTCTCACCCATTCCTCACATCTCCAACAACCTACTCCGACTATAAATCATCTTTTAAAATATCTCATAAGATTTAGGGGGGAATATTTATCAGAAACAGTAAAGACAGCCAATTATTTTTCACACCTGGAAAAAAATTAAAACTATACCAAAAAAAAGATAATTTTACCTCCCTTTAGTTTAAAAAAAAACAAAACAAAAAACAACACAAAACAATTCACCAATATAACAATAGCAATAATCATTTTTCATCATAACAGCCATATAAAGGACAATATGAAACCTGCCTATTTCATATACTGTGGCATTTTGTATGTGTGTGTGTATTCATCAGTGTGTAGACAGTCCCATGGTCCCCCTCATCACCATAAATGCTGTTTTGCCAGTGATATATTGTATGGCATATAAATATTGGTTTCTTGTTACAGTATGCAGAAGGGACATTTAAAGCAGCTTCAGTCCAGGACAGTTAAACATGCAGACAGACACAGGACAGGTAAGAGACCAGCACAGGAGAGCAGGGAGTCATGGGAACATTTCCCATCATGCCAATGTTTCACTGACTCTGGAGCACAGCCACGTGTCCTGTGAAGTTCTAGAAATATGTAGCAGAGACGGGACTTATGGGACGGGGGCAGAGAGGGTGTACAGACCATTGTTACCAATTAAAAGAGTGAAACTGAGAGAAAAGACGATGTTTGGTCTGAGTGGCAAAGTGCGGGTGTGCTGATGTGTGACATTTTGAAACTCCTCATTAAGAAATACTGAATTAACAGTAGCATTATAAAACAGAAAAAAAAACTGCGTTGCTGACCGTCACTCATGCCAACGTGACACTGAGATCACAGGAAATAAAAGGCCAGCCAGTCACGTACGAGAGATGTGTGAGGTCACAAGCTCTGTGGGAAAGCCCTTTCAGTAAAGCCTGATATCTCATGGAGGAAAGTAGGCTGAGCTATGGCTTCACCGTGCCTCAGCTTGGCTAAGACTGAAACAAGTGGGAATGTGGATACATGATGGAATGTCAAAGACCCTTCAGAAAAATCAAACCAGGGTTCCTTTATAAAAAAAAAAAAAAAAAAAAAAAAAAAAGTAATAATAAAGGACACAAAGATGTGGTGCAGAGAGATACTTTACATCTCTCTGCAGGTTTCATCCACGTGTAACCGAAAGAGGGGTGAAAAGGGACCCTCCTGAAAATGGTAAATGTATTTCGGACCACCTGGGGAAGAAAGAAAAGCAACATACACAACCTCTGGACGCTAAGTTTAAACTCATTATAACATTCAGTTTACAAAATAGAAATGGATCTTCGCCCCCCCCCACAGACACTTACGCTCCCTCAGACCCAGGAAGCAAAGGAACCACCAAGCAGTCAACAGGACAAAGGGATGAGGAAGAGAAGGATGCAGAGAGGTTAAAATACAAAAACCCACGAATGATGGAGTCACACTAAAGCAGGAACCCAAATTAATACATGAGAACCAAAATTCAAGATTTTTTAGCTTTATATGCCATATTCATGAATTGTGTTTTGAGAATTCTTGATTTTAACCTCCATGCCGACTGGTCACGGTTCTTCAGAACTGAAAAAGAACATGTAATAAGTTTAGACGGATCTGATATTGTCACTTGTGTCTTTTCTGCCAATGTCTGGATGTGCACCTCTGTTTCAAGATCCCTGGTAGTTGGCCTGGAAGCGTGCGGTTTCCTCGTAAATCAGCTCCTTCAGCTTCTCCTTAGGGAGGTCGTCCAGCTCCATGTTGAAGGTGAAGGGCTCCTCAGCCACTGGCTGCACAGCAGCAGAGAAAAGTTAAGACAAAACAGCTCATCTTCTCACCTCCGCATGCAGGGTAAGCAGGCCAAGGTCACATACTTCGTCAGTCGGGTCATAGTACTGCTCTAGGTAGGGATGAGCCAGCGCCTCTTCCACAGTGATGCGCTTTATGGGGTTAAAGGTCAACATTCGGTCCAGCAGGTCTAGAGCTGCGTGAGGAAACACACAGTTAACTTCTAAATGACCGTCCACTCACTCTGCTCACCACAGAGAGAAATATTTCCAGCTGTTGCCTCTACTGCATGGCCTGTCCGATCTGTAATCCATGGGTTCAATAACATTTTGTGTGAAGGAAAACATCACATTAACAATTCAAAAAGTTTTCGTATGCTGCGAACTGCGTACTCCGCCTTCTAGGTTGCCAGACCTAATCCCATGAGGTGCAGGTTTTTTTTTTTGTTCTTCTTTATTCAGAAGAGGCGGATATAAATGAGATCAAATACTTTAAAAGTGACCCACAATGACAAAAAGGGGGTTGGAATCAAATTGTAAGGTTCCAAGAGATTCCCACTCCTACTGCTTACCTTTCATTACACCTGTGAAAAAGTGTAACAGTAGGCAGCAATAATAATATGATATAAGAACCCACACTGGGGTACCTTAAATGTTGGCTTTGTTAGGTTCACCTTGAACCAAAAAGCTGGATATAATGAGGTGCTTTCTGGAAGAATCTCGATATACATCCGGTCATTACATTTACAGCATTTACCAGATGCCCTTATCCAGAGCGACTTACAATCAGTAGTTTAAGGGACAGTGCCCCCCTGGAGACACTGATGTCCAGGAGGGTGTAAAGCGGCATCGGTGCAGCATGTGACTGCCGAACGGTCAGTGAATGTGGAGTGAAGTGCAGGAGGGGCGGGAAGAAGTCGCACCTTTGCCATCAGCCTTGGGAAACAGTTTATTCCAGGGGATCTTGGGCTTCTGGGGAAGGGACTGCAGATAGTTTCTGGCCTTCATGTTGATGATGCAGTTGAGATCATCCTGAGTGGGTGAGCCCAGGATACCTGAGAAGACAGCCAGGGCGTGGAAAGGATTAGGAGAGACACCAGACAGCGCATATACACCAGACAGAAAATCCAGTTGTCGGTCCGCTTCAAATCACATTTGTTCTCTAGAAGGTTTAATTGGGCTTCCTCAATCAATTTTTATTAAAGTTAAACCAACCCCTCACCCAGAATATGGTTCAGCTGGTCGAGGTAGTGTTTCCCAGGAAAGATGGGCCTGTTGGATAACATCTCCGCCAGGATGCAGCCAACAGACCAGATATCAATGGACTTTGTGTAGCCCTATAAGAGCGAGAAACAGTAATGAGGCTGCGTGTTCACAACTATTCCACTCTGAAGCCTTCTCAGGCCTGCCCCAGGTATAAAAAAAAAATAATCAAAATATATATTTAACTGTTCTAAAATGTACTTTATAAAGGCCATTATCTGTGTTAATTTTGAGTCTAAAATATATTGCAAATGCACTAATTGAAAGCATATTTCTGTCATCGTAATTCTTAAGTACATTACATGTAAGTACACTGATTTGTACAAATACATAAATTGACCAAGTATTTGAATGAAGTCGGCCCAAAAATATGGTACAGTGTATTAGGAATGCAGAAGTTAGTAGTTAAAAGTGAGTTTGGTTAAAAAGTCCAATTTCAGTGGAGTTTCATATACAATAAGAATTTATATAAAACAAATTGTATATCCCAAGCATATTTAAGCCTCAGTTGTACTGAACATTTATGGTATCACAATACTACAGTCAAGTACTTAGTTGACCTTGAATATACGAATATGATGAATTAATGATACATACTCATATAAGCACATAGCAAAAACAGCACACCATGAGTATGTTAAAGTATAATAATTTTTTTTTTTTACTTTGGGTACCACGTACCTTTGAGTTTAGCATGATCTCAGGGGCTCTGTACCAGCGTGTGGCCACATACTCAGTAAGAAACCCTGTGTGGTCATGCTCCGGGTCAGCTATCCTGGCCAATCCAAAGTCACAGATCTGTGATGGGAGCAGAGGATAGCGTTAATGCTAGCGGGGTTGAAATTAATCTCGTAATCGATGCATATGTGGATGATATTGCATCGATGCAGTGCAGAACATAATCGATTACATAACAATGACTTGGTGGGTTTTTTGGACTGTGGCAGCCTGATCTACAGAGTACAGCACGGTCCACACCAGTACTCGAAATGAACGCCCTCTGAATGGCACCCGTTTTTGCTGCTCTTTGTAGCTGAGCTCGATTGCCGTTTGCTTCAATGCTTACCGTTCGTCGGGATTTCAGAAGAAATTGATGCCTAAAAAAAATGCTGCATGCAACGTTATTTGATGCCATCCGAATGTGGAGCAGACCGAGCTCTGCTGCAGGATGACAGAAGACGCCTGGTTCAGTGATAACGAGGCCTGAACTCTCATCTCACTGACCACACCCTTCGGAGGACTACTTTCTTTTTAATATGGGAAGAAAGAAAGAAAAGAAACTGTGTGTGAGAGTATGTACATTAAAACATGGAGTGCCGCTCATAGTGGGGGTGAGAGGCCACAGCAGTGCCCCAGAAGAAGACAGAAGGAGACCAGGGGCATGAACTGTCCCTCAAGTACACTGAAGACCCAGGTCCACACTTTCCGCCGACAGCCAAAAAGTCCCAGCCAAAGTTCTTAGCATCAAAAAGGTGAGGATTCGGGGAGCCTGAAGCGCCAGATTGCCGACCCTGACGGAGTCCCCGCCAGGGACGAGGGGTCCACTCGTTAAAATGTCCTTTAGCTGGCTTACCTTGAGGTCGCAGGTGGTGTTGATGAGCAGGTTGGAGGGCTTCAGGTCTCGGTGCAGCACGTTGGCTGAATGGATGTACTTGAGGCCTCTCAGGATCTGGTACAGGAAGTAGCAGATGTGGTCATTGCTAAGCTGCTGTGTCTTCAAGAGTTTGTACAGGTCGGTCTCCATCAAGTCCTGAACGATGTAGCTGAGGAGCTGTCAAGGGGCCCAAACACGTCCTCAATATTACATTTTAGACATAATTTAAACTCACCGGCTGCTTACAAAGTTGTACAGACACACCTCATTCAGAAGTGTGCAGTCAATTTTCACTTTGTGAGTATTTAACATTAATACGAGTTCCCCCGGCCTGTCTATGGTCCTGCAGTGGCTAGAAATGGCGGTAGGTGTAAAGAGTGTTTGGTCATTCTGCTTCACCGTTCAGAGAGCGGCAGCTCAGACATTCGGATCTGGAATTTCTACCATAATTACACGACTTCCTGTGGTTGGTGAAACATTGTGGTTGGTGAACGGTGTTGATCAACTTCTATAGGCCGATCTCCACCTCGTCCCGCTTCTCTCCTCCTCAGTAGCATTTAAAGCTACAGACACCGAAATGGCGCGTCCTGGGAAATCTCATTGTGGGACTGCATCAGTGGCTGTAATTCTGAAACACGGCTGAATTTCGGAAACAGGCTTCAGATACAGTATTAGGGGACCAACAAGACTAATAATAGGGACCTTTAAGATGCATGCGCTCAAGTATTATCATTAGTGTGTGGTTTATGGGATGTAAATCACATTATTATTCAGTTCCTTGGTTAATCCCATGGGGAAATTGGCAAATGTTTCACAAATATTTCACATAAAGTCCCTCGGAAGGATACACATCTCTCATGTACTCGATGCGCGGTGCTCTCAGGATGTCGTTGATGCCAATAATGTTCTCGTGGCGGAACCTCAGCAGGATCTTAATCTCCCTCAGGGTGCGCTGGCAGTAAGTCTGGTGTTCGAATGGACTGATCTTCTTAATGGCCACTCGAGTGTTGGTCACGTTATCTAAAGCCGAGCTGCAGGAGGGGAGGCAGACAGGAGGGTGAGTTTACAGGGACAAAAACCCAACTCAACAAACCCAAAACTCAATTCAGACCCAAACCAAGTCAGTGTGTGTGTGTATTGTATATATATATAAATAAAACCCCACTAAAACACATTCCATCCTGGTCTAGGTCCCCTTCCCAAAAAACATCTTCTCTACTTACACTGGAAGTGGTCAGAAAAACTAACGAATCGTTTCGATTCCAGGACGCCGTGCTCGACATTTGAACCCTGACAGGTGAGGTGGGCCGCGCAGACGACAGGAACGGGGGAAGAAAGGAGGAATAACAGCAGGAAAACGGAGGGAGCTCCTGCGGTCGGGCGGATGTATCCCACAATGCATGTCGTGCGTCTGCTCTCCGTTACCAGTGCCGCCATTCCGGACGGCGGTCCGGTGACGGGCTCGGTACCTAGTCTCGGCCACCGGGCCACGCGAAACGTCGTATTAGCGGGCGGGGAGCCACGCCCATCGGAGCCCGCGCGAACCCGCCCGGAACCGGTTCCTTACCAGACCATCCCGTAGGCCCCCTCTCCGATGTACATGAGGTCGGTGTAGCGCGGACCGACGTCGAAAATCTGCCCCTTCACCGACTCCAGGCCGGGCTTGGAGCCCGCGGCCGCGCCAGGCGCAGCGGCCTCGCCTGGCCCGGCGGCGGCGCTGCTCGAGTCCGGGGCTCCGGCCGCCGCCGCCGCCGCCGTCGCGCTGCCGCTGCTGCCGGGATCCGCCATGCTCGCGTCCGGTGTGTGGCCGATGTGTCGCTGCTCCGGGGAGGGTCTGGGCGTCTCGACTCGCTCGTGTCGGCGGAAGAGCCCCCTCCTCGCTGCGCTGTCGGCCGCTGTGGACGCGCGGAGCCACGGTGCGGATCTCGCGTCTCGGGGCGTGTCAGGAAGGTCATAGTCTCGCGTGGGTGGAGCGAGAAGGGCTGGCCGCGGGCTCTCCGTGTCGTCTTATTACAACACGAGGCAGCGTTTACTCTCAACCGCGCTGCTTGTCACGTAGTTACATCATTTTAAATCCAAATCATGACATATTTTACTCTCGAGTTGCATCTAATACAGTCGTGGCCAAAAGTTCTGAGAATGACACAAATACTGTATTTCACAAAGTTTGCTGCTTCCGTTTTTATTATGGCAATTTGCATATACTCCAGAATGTTATGGAGAGCGATTTAAAAGTCCCTCCTTGCCATGAAAAAATTAAGTTAATCCCTTAAAAACATTCCCACTGCATTTCAGCCCTGCCACAAAAGGACCTGCTGAGATCATTTCAGTGATCCTCTCATTAATACAGGTGAGAGTGTTGAGGAGCACAAGGCTGGAGATCATTCTGTCATGTTGATTGAAGTAGAATAGCAGACTGGATGCTTTAAAATGCTTGAAATCATTGTTCTTCCTCTGTTAACCACGGTTACCTGCAAGGAAACATGTGCCGTCATCATTGTGTTGCATAAAAAGGGCTTCACAGGTAAGGATATTGCTGCTACTAAGATTGCACCGAAATTAACCATCTATCAGATCTTCAAAGACTTCATGGAGAGAGGTTCAAGTGCTGTGAAGAAGGCTTCAGGGCACACAAGAAATTCCAGTAAGTGCCAGGACCATCTCCTAAAGATGATTCAGCTGCAAGTATATCAAATATTGCAAGTATACAATGAACCAATATGCAAATATTGCAAACATAACCAAATATTACTTTTTTTCAAGTCATTTTCTCTGATGAAGCCCCTTTCCGATTGTTCGGGGTGTCTGGGGATAAATGATTGTCCGGAGAAGAAAAGGTGACGCTACCATCAGTCCTGTCTGATGCCAACAGTAAAGCATCCTGAAATCATTCATGTGTGGGGCTGCTTCTCATCCAAGGGAGTGGGCTCACTCACAATTTTAGCAAAGAACACAGCCATAAAAAAGAATGGTACTTCCAACAGCAACTTCTCCCAACCATCCAAGAACAGATTGGTGAAGAACAATGCCTTTTGTCAGGAATTGGACCAGAGGTTGATTGACAGCATGTCAGGACTAATTGCAGAGGGTTTGGAAAAAACTGCCAACACTGCAAATATTGACTCTTTGCATAAACTTGATGTAATTCTCAGTAAAAGCCTTTGAAACTTATAAAATGCACGTAATTATACTTCAATACACCACATATACAACTGACAAAAAGATAAAAACAAAACATTAAAGCAGCAAACTTTGTAAAAAACTACTTTTGGTCACTACTTCACATTCTGATCCCATGCAGGAGGCTTGTTGTGCTGCATAATTTCTTGAGGTTCTTGAGTTTATTTCAGAAAATGTCCAGAAAATAGCTAAGAAGGTCTAGGACACAGTACCCCAATACCGATTGGATACTGTGGCAGCATTTTCTAAAATGAACAAATAAATAAATAAAATACATGACACCACAAAATCAATTTGAACTCATACAGTTCAGCTAATTTATTTCAAACAAGTCTGTTAGGGGAAACATTTAAAAAAGAAATATATGCTGATTCCTATGTGTCCACTTTGCTGAACACCTTTTGGTTCAATTACTACAGTAATTGTAGTAGAAGAGTAATTACTTGGAGTCAATCAGCATGGCACATCTTGACCTCCAGAAGTGTCAGATGGCAAGGGCACCTGTACCCTCCTCAGGTCACACCACAGATTCTTCTGAAGGCTTTTTGGGTGGATGTTTGGGGGGGTCACTGTTCATAATTCCCTCCACATTGACTACAGCCCCAGTTCCACCTGAAGAAAAAGCATCATTTTGACGCATCATTTCATTCCAAATTGTTCTAGCTGGCCCAAATTGCATGGTTTCAGAGCATGGACATTCACTTTGAGCACCAGCTTTTGCGTCAGCGTTGGCTCCAGTACAGCTGAAAGCAGGCCTTGGCCACACAGACACTATCACATTCTTCCATGTGGACTCTATTTGTCCATAGCAAAGGAGCTGCAGCAGGAAGTTGTATAATAAACTTATCACAGATACACCAGTATATAGCATAACCATATACCAGATAAAACAATATCTGAGCAATTCTACTGAAAGTAGATGTTCTGTCACACCCATGAGGTCAGCGAAATACCACATTTTTGTATGATGCAAGTGATTTTCTGTATTCAGCTGTAGTTTACATTAAATATATAGTCAGAAAATATTTAAATAACACTATGCTTTTTATATTTTATCATGCATTTTATGGAACTCATGTAGGGACAGACTAGTCTCCCACATCCCCATCTGGGTAGGAAGAGTGCTGATCGTGCATGCCTGCAATCGGAGTACTTCAATGTTTGACACCATTAAACATTTGGGTTTTTTTTTTGTTACAAGCCTAGAAATGGTAAGGTATCAACATAATGTAGCGACGGACTCCATGATGGGGGAAAAGAGACACTGGACACAGCGGAGTAGTTCAGAGAAGCCTTTATTCAGCTGCCACCTTTTGGACCAGGCAATTTACAATTACGGTATTTATCAGACGCCCTTATCCAGAGCAACTTACAATCAGTAGTTACGGGTACAGTCCCCCCCAGAGCAACTTAGGGTTAAGTGTCTTGCTCAGGGACACAATGGTAGCAAGTGGGATTTGAACCTGGGTCTTCTGGTTCATAGGCGAGTGTGTTACCCACTAGGCTACAACCACCCCAGCACAAGCACAAGAGGTTAACAGCAGGGAAACAAAGGAGGCATTCACCCAAGATCATCACACGCCCCCTGCCTGCTCCAGTTACTCTCAACCCCCAGACAACACCCCACTAAATCCCCCAACACTCACCCTAATGGTGGGTAAAACCTTGCCTCACTAACCCCAGGCCCTTATGCTAATTAGGCCAGCCCTATTGGCTGACAAAGCTACAATAGTTTTCATTCTGCAAAGAAAATATATTTATAACTAGAAACCAAAAATCCAAGAGAAATTTTGATTTGGCCTGTCCGGGTGTTGGTTGCAGCAGCGGGTGTGGCATGCACAACCGATGTCAGCTGTAAGAAAAGACGGTACAACTACAGTAGCCAATGGAACAGGTGGTCACATGACTTTGGAACATGATTCTAATCTAGCATGTTAGCATGCTAATACTAACATGATAATGTCAAAAATGCTACCTGGGCATGGCCAAGATGCGTCACGTTAAATTTGGTGATGTTTGGAGCATGTTGAAAAATTAACATGTTAGCTCAAGGCGTTCCTAATAAAGTGGCTGAAGAACCGGGTGTTCCTAATAAAGTGGCCGAAGAACTGGGCATTCCTAATAAAGTGGTCGAAAGACTGGGCGTTCCTAATAATGTGGCCAAAGGACCAAGTGGTCTTAATAATGTGTATGATTGAGCAGGCATCCTAATGAAGCTGCTGGATTACATTGAATTACATTGTTGGCGATGCTGCTGTATCAGTACCCCTTGTAGGGCCCCCTTTGTTGGCAATGTCACTGTAGCAGTACCACTTAAAAGGGGCCCCATTTTAAAAATGCTACCAGGGCTAAAATTAGCATTCAATGCATTTCAATGGGGAAATTACCTTGTTTGAGCGTTAATAGCTCAGCCAACAGGAAGCAATTATGTCTTGTCAAGGCAAAACGTCCGAGAAAATTGTGCTGTGTATTAAATCTTATTCCAAGTGATGAATTGTTAATGAATTAGTTGATGGAACAGAAAAATATCTGGCTCAAAGCACAGGCTGCGTTGCATCCTATGTGCCTGTGTGTATGTAAAAATGAGTTTTGGAATTTTGAACAAACATATTCTATTGCGATGTATACTTTTTGACATGTAGGGGGCACTGTGGGCCCACTTGATTTTAACAACTCCCTTTTGTGACTACTATGAGGTTTTAGCAGTTGTCAACTGGCACGACAACGCTGTAAAAGTTTCTAAAAAGCATAAGTTTTTTTTTCCCTCTCTTGCCGGCCATCAGATATCACTCACTGAGCCTGATATTTGCTGAAAACCTGCTGGCCCTTCCAGGCATTAAAAGTAGCCGGTGTCAGACATGCCAGTGACAGACACAAATAGTAACCGGCATCCCCTTTCAATAATAGCCAGAGATGGACGGGTGAACGACGGAAAGCGGAGCGCTCAGACCCGCCTTGCCATCTGCCATCTTCCTCTCTGCTGACTCTCCTTCGGCTGATCTCCTTCGCTTATAAAACAAATAGCACACCTCACACAATAAAGTACAATTTTTTTATATATAGCTTGCTGGCTTCGGTATGACCCGCTTTATGACAACAATACGTGCCGGGAAAAAAAGTCTGAAATAATAATAAATAATAAACCAGAAACCAAAATTCCAAGAGAAATTTTGATGAGCCTGTCCGGGCATTGGTCGCAGCAGCGGGTGTGGCATCCACAGCTGGTGTCAGTAACCAATGGAACAGGTAGTCAGATGACTTTAGGTGATGTTTGGAACATGTTTCTAAATTAGCATGTTAGCATGAATAAAAAGATTGTATTCATAGTTGAGGGTCCTAATGAACTAGAACTGATCACTTCATCGATGGTAACTTGAAAGCACGTTGTAAGTTGCTCTGGATAAGGCCGTCTGCCAAATGCCTTAAATGTAAATGTAAACATGATAATGTCAAAAATGCTAACAGGGCGTAGTCAAGATGCGTCATGTTAAATTTGGTGACGTTTGGAGCATGTTGAAAAATGAGCATGTTAGCATGCTTACATCGAAAACGTTAACAGAGCGTGGCCAAGATGTGTCACAGTAAATTTGGTGATGTTTGGAAAAGGTTTAAAAATTAGCATGTTAGCATGCTAATGTTAGTATGCTAACAGGCCACGCAGCTCCTCGTCCAGGCAATGGTCATCTCCAAACTCAACTATTGTAACTCTCTCCTGGCTGGAGCCTCTGCAGTCACCATAAAACCACTCCAGATGATCCAAAATATGGCAGCCTGTCTCATCTTCAATCAGCCAAAATACACCCACGTTACACCTCTTCCTACCTCCCTCCACTGGCTCCCAGTAGCTGCTCGCATTGAGTTCAAATCCTTGATGCTTGCCTACAGAGCTGTAAATGGAACTGCGCCCTCCTACATCAATATATTACTACCTAGCTACACTCCTGCACGCTCTCTCAGATCAGCAAATGAAAGGAGACTAAAAACTCCTTCTTCACGGGGTCTCCGATTCCAATCATCTTTGTTCTCCATTGTTGTCCCTGGCTGGTGGAACAACCTCCCCTCCTCCACACGACTAGCCGAGACTATCACTACTTTTAAGAAGCAGGTGAAAACCCTCTTGTTCAAAAAATATTACAAACAAATCTAACACTTACACACGCACATGCATACACATTGCACAAAACAATACAAAATGTATATATACAATATAATTTTTCTTCATCTAGCACCTAACAATCTCTGAGCATGCTCTTCACTAACAAGTTGAGCCTTATCAGGGCTCTTAAGTTTGTAAATTCAATATTCTATAGAAATCGAACGAGAATTGCTGGTGTCTTCCTCTTGTAAGTCGCTTTGGATAAAAGCGTCTGCTAAATAAAGTAAAGTAAAGTAAAGTAGTATGCTAACATCGAAAACGCTAACAGGTCCTGGCCAAGATGCGTCACATTAAATTTGGTGATGTTTGGAGCATGTTGAAAAATTAGAATGTTAGCTCAACAAGTTTTCCTAATAAAGTGGCCGAAGGACCAGGCGTTCCTAATAAAGTGGCCGGAATGCCTAATAATAGTTCGGCCACGCCAACTCCGATCGCTTATAAAAATAATAGCACACCTCACACAGTAACCTACTAATTTTTATATATAGCTTGCCGGTGTGCGTGCTTCAAAATTTTGCGTGTCTGTAAATCAAACAGAGACAAGTCATATGTCAACACATCGGTTTTGGCAAGATCTACGAGATGACATAAAACATGTCTTTGTTTGTCTAATTATATGGACAAAAAAAGTTTTTAAAATGTCAAAATTTGGACTAGAATAATAAACGCGTTCTGAAAACGCTTATGGGGAATTGCACGTGAACCGCAAATTCCACAGAGCTAAGCCATATGTCAAACCATGTGGAATGAAAAGCCGCACAACCTAAAACTTTTATATGTTTGGTCACGAATTGTTGGTGACCTGTAGTCCCAACTAAGCAACCAATATGTCATTTTGTGCGGAGAGGTCAAGCCTTCGGCCGTTTTTTGTGTGTTTCAAAGTCTTAGTGTGGCAATCACAAATGCAAGACATGGCCTTTTTTCCTAATTTTCCAGGTTTTCCTGACCCCTATTGGGGGTAGCAACACATGCACATGTCAGATTGTGAGACTCGGAAAGGCCTCGCCTCGACTCCCGGGTCGCTAGCTTAAACGGTTACCCTCAGGAGTCAAAAACGTTTTCCTAGCACAATAGTAAATGGTCTGTCATAGTGACAGGCCCAAATAAGGAATTTAAAACCTTTTGTCGAGGGCAAACCATTTGGTTCCACCCTGGCCAGGATTCGAACCTGGTTTAATCACCGAGAAGGTGAGTGTGTTACCAAAATACACCACCAGGGTTTTGGTTTTGGTTTGCCAATTCATACTGGCTCACAGAACAACCAGTAGTTTGACTAAATTTAGATGCCAAATTAACATAATTACATGTGACAGATTTCAAATAATTGATATTAGAAAAAATATTTCAAATGTGTTTTGAGTGTGGGAAACCGGAGTACCCGGAGAAAAACCCACGTGTACATGGGCAGTGCATGCACATACCTCTCAGTTGTCTGGTCCGGCTGAGTCCTGGTGGCCTTCAGGCCTGCCCTCGGTAAGCTGGTCACAACGGTGATGTTCCAGGCTGGGGTCTTCTGTTTGCACGACTTGGCTGTGGTGTAGGGGAGAGGCGGCCTGGGTGTCAAGGGCAGCTTGGCCAGGGTGTGGACCTGTGACAGATCTTGATAAAATGGTCATTTATTTTAAAATCTCTGCTGATTCTGAAATATTCACATTAATTATGATGCATGCTAGGACGTAAAGATAAAAAATGTCTCTCTCTTATGTGTATATAACTGGACAGGGAAATAAGTGTGTTTCTCCTTCAGTCACAATTAAGAGCTCTGAATTTGACAGACTGCACTGACAGACTGCAGCACAGTCCCTGTGTGTGTTTTGAGTCTGTTTATGGTTATTTGTACTGCTGAAGATATTTTAAGGCTCACCTAGTAGGTTGGTCTCTATTCTGAGTTCATTGGGCACATCTATGGAGATGCAGAGCAAGTGCAGCACAGGGTTCTTCGCAGGCATTTGAAGAAGCGGGTCACTCCCCGGCGCAGACGCTGCAGAAGACGTTTTGGAGGTCGGGGGCGCTCTGTATAAACAGAAGCTGCTGGATGATATGGAGATGGTTCCTCCGGACCACCAGATGGCTCCATTGATGGTAGGTGAAGCTGAGGATCCTCAAGCCACTGCAGGTGATCATCCTCATTCAAGTCCTGCAGCTCATAAGTATCTGCACAATCCAGACTGTCTTGAGGAGAACAGGAAAACTCTGTAGATTCTTCCCATGCTAGATCTTCAATGACCGCAGGGTCATGAGGCTCAGGAGCGGCTGGAAAGGTCCAGAGGTTGGGCTGTGGAGATCTGGGTGGCTCCTCCCATCCCAGATCATCCTCCTCATGGAGCTGTGCAGATGACAGCTGGATGGAGTCTGAGAAGACCGCCTGTTCTTTCAGCTTCTTCTTGTTCTGCAGCAGCTCCATCATGAGACTCTGTGTCAAGCCGTCCTGAGTTACAAAGGCATGCTGCACACACAAGAACACATACAACAGAGGAGTGTCAGAAGTGTGTGGGGGATTCATAAAAATTAAGAATCATATAAATCCCATGTAGTGAAGATCACAGCTACTGGAGGGCTGGATTTGATTAGGACAGCATGGATTTTCTGAGAAATTAACCCTTTCAGTTTCACAAAAGGAAACAAATGTCCCCAAATGTCTGTGTGTGTGTGTGTGTGTGTGTGTGTGTGTTACATACCAACAGCAGAGTCTCTGAATCTGGCCTTTCCACTGGGTTCTCGGTCAGGGAGAGCTTGACGAAACATTGGTAATCGTCAGACCTGAAGAAAGAAACTGTCAGTGTTTGTTTGCAATGAGGCTCATCAGTTCTCATGAAGGACAGAGGACAGACTCACCATTTCCCCGTCTCCTTCAGCTCCAGAGGCAGGAAGCTGCTGTCGGACAGACATGCTGGGAAACTGAAAACACACACAGAGAAATACATATATATTAGTACACAGTCATCCTCTACATATATCTCCCTGTGTGTGGCTGTCTGTGTGTCTGTCTGTGTGTGTGTGTGTGTGTGTGTGTGTCTGTGTGTGTGTGAGAGTGAGAAAGGGTTTTCATTTACTTCATAGAACCCAAATAAAAAAGTGGGTGCTCCGGTTCTCCCAGCTCCACAGCGGTGATGCCCAGAGACCAGATGTCACACAAATGGTCATAACCACCATTGTGTTCTGCAGCATAGACCTCTGGAGCAATCCTGTACACACAAACACACACAGAGTAAATCTAAAGATATTCCTGTTAGTCTTCTGCATGACCTCAAATATGAAGAAATGATCAAATGTCCACACAGTACACCTAATACGGAGAGTCTTCCTACACACACACACACACACACACACACACACACACAAAGTTACCTTACCAATGTGTCGTCCCAACCACTGACTCCTGTCTCTCAGTGGAGTTGGAGACTTTAGCAGCGAGTCCAAAGTCAGCTGCAACAAGAGAAGAGACACATTTATGATGAGACACAGATCACAGGTCAGACACATAAGTCTGAGCGAACGGCGTTCTGGAGAGTTCCTCACTGATTTTCACGTCGCCCTTTTCTGTCAGCAGAATATTTCCACCTTTGATGTCCCTGTGGATGATGTTGGACCTGTGGAGATACTGCAGTGCCTGCAAACAGAAACACCATGTTAGAACAAAGTCTTTAGAAAATGAGCAGTGTGTGTGTGTGAGTGTACGTGTCTGAGAGCGCGGGCGGTTACCTGGAGGGTCTCTCTGCACACAAAAGCAATCTCCTGCTCTGACAGGGGTCCAGTCTCTGTTAAAAACAAACACAGTGAACACACCATCTACACACATCTTAACAAAGATGTCATGTGACGCAGTTCGGTACCTTCATAGATATCCTGAAGTGAACCTCCTGCACAGAACTCCATTGCTATGTACAGCTTTTCCTCTCTACACAAGAAAAGAAAAGCCTTTAGTCACCATTCTCTGGGACAGCAGTTCTCATGTCACTGTTAATGGTCCTTCTTACCTCAGGGTGCTGGTGTGAACTGCCACAATGTTCTTGTGGTCACACTCTTTCAAGATATCCACTTCCTGCTGAACAAGGGTGAAGTCATCCTGCGACTCGATATTCTGCACCTTCACTGCAGAATATGCCCCAGTAGTGATGTTTCTGGCCTGAAATAAAGAAAAAATAAAAAAAGTCCAAAGAAATTCCACATCACCTGTCACCAGTGTCCACTCTCCACAAACACTGCAGCATCTTTGCCAGCTTCCACAAGAAATCCTCATCTGACCTTAAAACCAGTCAGCCACAAGGACACACAATTTAGCAGATGATGGCCAAGGTTCTGCTCTTATTTACCTCAAAAACATCTCCATATGAGCCTCTTCCAATGTGCTTCAGGAAACTGAATCCTCCAAAAGCAGCTGGAAGTGGAGTCTCTGGAACCACGTCCATCGTGGACCGTGTATGTTCCACCGTGGGCTTGATCTTGGTCGGCTGCTTCTCTGAAATGCCAAAATATCTCATTAGAGCCCTTTCTGATTGGACCAATTTCATATTCCTCTGCTACTTCTGAAATTCACCAAGATATGACATGTTGATCCAGGGGGAAAAAAGTTTGATTGTTAAAGCCTTAACACTCATAATATCTGACTATGAGATTATAAATGCATACATGCATGTCATTGAAAAAAAATACTATGCTCAAAATGCTCAAATGTGTCTGCTGTCTATCAAAAGTGAACAAAATTTGTAACTGTCTGTAAATCTCTACCTCTATCTCTGATTATTTTGATGTATTTTTTGTCTAGATATTTTCCCCCTTCCTGAAACCCCCTTTCCCCTATAAAGAGTTTATCTCTTTATAATATAAATGTATAAAATAATATAATTAAACACAACGATACTATTAGAAGACCAGTGAGTATAAAATCACCAACAGCAACATAAATTGCTTCTAGTCTTACAGGTTGGAGGCGGGTGTAACCATCACGGGCCAATCAGAGCCTAGCACCTGATCACGTGGTGCGTGCCTGCGTCACTTTCCCGCCCTTAGTGTTTTTTCCCGCGCATTTTTGGACAAAAACAATTACTTGTAGAAATGGCTAAAAATGGCTACAGTAAATACTGCCTGCACAGTTTGACACGAACGTGACCGATTTGTGTTTCGCTGCTGCACGACATCGTATTTAACACGATAATTCCGTCACTGCAGCATGCGGCGCTGCCACAAGGTGGCGATAAAGTGTTTTCTGTGTTCGGGGAGAATACAGATCGTAACGCACCTGCTGGTGCCTGAAGCCAAAATAAAGCATCAGTGTGGAACCCGACAGGTTTCTGCATCTGCCGACCTCTTTTCTTTTACACCGGAGCTTCGCCCCCCCCCCTCACCAGACCTCCACAACTAGCAACACTGACTAGCACTGATGACGCAGCATTTTCACCTTTTCTGAGTACATTTCTGTCTTTTTAAAAGCCCTTATGTAGAGTTAGCAGACACGCCGGGACATGTTCTGTCCTCACCTGATTATTCCCCGCGACGTGGGTAAATCCGGATGGGCCTGAATGTAGCTGAGATGCGTCGTCCGGTCGCTGTAGATGAAAATCTTCCAAAATTGATGAAGGCTTCTCGATGCTGAGATGCTGTAGATGAAAATCTTCCAGAAGAGATGAAGGTTTGAAGATGCTGAGATGCTCCGCAGTAGCTCGCACGAACAACACGTCTCACCAGCAAGGATTCGACATATGAGTGTTCATTTCTGTTTACGCCTGAACTATAGGAACCAGCAGCCAATCACAGCACAGCACAATTCTTCCCGCGAGTTTTTCAAATGAAAATACTTTTAATTTTAAAGATTTTAACCTCGCTCATCTCTGTAACTGACTGACATGCTGCTGAAGTGAAGGCAATGACGTAATAAAATAATTCAGCCGATATTGATAGTAGCAGTAGCATAGTAGCAGACACATATTTCTGACAAATGTAACTTCATTAAAATAAAGGCTAGGTTCTACATTTCCAAACTGTGGTATTTTATAAAGCTGTAATTATTTTGCTACCATTTGTCCGACATCACTCATTCACTTCTGGGTGAAAATACGTCACCACGTCAGCACCTTCACTTCCAGGGAGGCTGAGGAAAGCCCGTCTCCCACCACCCATCAGAGTCCATAATGGACGTCCGAAAAGCCAGCAGCATTGTGAAGGACTCTACACACCCCTCACATGCACTCACTGCCAGACAACTATCAGACTCCTGAACATTCATACACACGCACACACACACACACACACACACACACACACTCACACACGAGCTCTTCTATGTTTCCATGTAACATTATTGCACTGTTCCATATTACATAGTAAATACACGGGTCTGGACATTTCTGGAATTTTAGTAAAGGCATTTCCAGACAGGGAAAGTCAGGGAATTTGCAGCATTATAAACCGTGCAGCATTATAAAACACAAACATACGTCCTTACACTTGTTATCTTACCAAACATGCCAGGCAAGTGTACATCTCAAGATATTTTGCTTGAAAATGAAGAATTTCAGGACTGGCTTATCAAAAAAGTGCTCAAATAAAACATGCATGCAGAGTGTAAAATAAGCCATAGTTAACAATAAGTTAATAAATGAAAGTTTATGGTAACATATGATGTGTTGTGTTTGTTTGGGAATGCTAAGCTAATGATTGCAATATGGGATTTGTAGTTGGCACCAGTGCAGAAAACAGACATAACATAATAATACAATTACAACACGGCACACACAGTTAAAAAGTGCAAACACTGCACTTACACATCCCATATTGCAATTATGAGTTTAGCACTGCCAAATAAATATAACATACCATATGTTACCATAAACTTTCATTTATGAACTTTTTGTTAACTATGCTAGTGAACAGTGAGGTACCCACTGATTCAGCTCCATTATTCATCCTGCTGTTCCTGGTCCGGCAGCATAAAGGTTCCTCATGGAAATCGCGCCTGGGAGAACGGTGCCTTTATAGGCCATCTTGGGACACGGGAAAAGTGTGTTTAATGTGGAGCTGGGGGGAAGGTGCTAGATTGACCCCCTGCTTTTCCCCCTTCCATATTGAGCTCGCCCCATTATGAGATGATGTTGGGGTGTATTTGGGGGGACAGACTAGTAAGGAGGGGGGCAGCACTGGTACAGCAGCTTACTGTGACTCTGTATCTTTTGTAAATATATTTAATTTTTTTTGTTAGAATTTTGAGCTCCTTCCTGCACTGTAAATAGACCTGCACCTTTTTATCACTACAACTGGTATTTGTTTGGCCTGTTTGGTGGAAGCGCAAGTCCCTGTTTTACACAGAGGATGTCAGAGATGGATCTGAGGTTTTGCTACGTTCCATTCAACACGTCAAGCTGCCTATATTCAACAACAAAGACATAAAAGCAGTTTTGAATTCTAAAACCCCTTTAAATGTATTTAACATTATATCAGACATTTTTTATACGGCTTTATTCTGCTTTTTGGTCTTGGGTCATGGAAAATTTAATATCTAACCCTGATACACACAAAATAAACAAAACATTAAGAATAAACAGGGGCATGAAGAAGGTCTATTTACAGTTTTGCTAACTTTAATTATGACGGTTTGCCACAAAATATGAAGAACGTCTATATTTACAATTTAACATGCACTGTAATGAAACCTTAAATTATTATTTGAAATAAAAAATGATGAAAAAAAATGTTGCAATGGCCTTCACACTGACTGAAAAAGTGTTCTTTTATTACTCAGTTGTTCTTTTATTACTGGGTGTGTAATAAAAAGTTAACACAAGTTAAATCTCTACCTGCTTGTCCCTATGACGTGGAAATTATGGCTTTTGTCTCTTGAGTGGTTTGTGAATTAACACACAGGGATGTTACACAAGTTACACATGTGTTGCTTTGGACAATTGCACACAAGGCCCACATAACATCCAATTACCTCATTATTCTGAAGGCTCCTTCCTTGAAGTCCATGTCCAACACTGTCCTGAAAACAAAATATTTAAATAAATGTGTCAATATTAGAAACATTATCATGATAAATATAATTCCCAGGAAATAAAAACAATCAACAAAAAATGTACTCAGTAACTAAAATATTTGTTACGACGGTAAATAAGCCCAATTTCTTAACAAGTGTCTGAATTGGAAAACTGAAATCTGGGGATCTCTTTGCTAGGACAACCCTGCAGATTTACTATCTTAATGGTCTCTGTGGGATAATTTCAATATCAGTACAGTAGAAAAATGTGACACTTTGGACTGATTCTAAATTTGTTTCTCCTTTAGAGGGCCAGTCACTGCAGAAATACAATATCAGCAACACATTAAACAAAGACCCTATTAACACTCAGGGGTGCCCACTATAGGTCATTTTATTCCTGGAGGCAGATTCAACCTTATGATCAAATTATTGCATACATATTATGTTAATAATCACCTGATTCTGTCAGGGTGGCCAACAGGAACAATATTAATATTTCAGTATTAATCATCATTGCATCACTGCATATAACAAGCAGTTATTATGCATTGTGGGTATTATGTACAAACACTTCTACAAAGTATCACAGCTGTAGCACAAATGTAACTATAACCACACCCTGTAACCCACAATGTATGTTATTAGAAAAAAATATCTGCTGATAATTAAAGAACAACTGTGTCTCACCATCGTAAATATCCTGTAATGAACCTCCCCCGCAGTATTCCATGCATATCCATAACTTAGTGTTCCTGGAAGTAAAAGGAAATACATTTTATTGTTCTTTTGTTCTGCAATCTTAGCTGACATCACATTTACCAGAACAACACAACTCTATTTATATATTATTATGTATTACTGCTGGGAGATATGGTACTTTAATATAAATACACAATGTATCAATAAAATGTGTCAAATGTTTGTGTGTTAAACAATTGTCATCATAGTACAAGTATTATACAACTATTATATACAGTGGAAAGTATTCACAGTGCATTACTTTTTCCACATTTTGTTATGTTACAGTCTTATTCCAAAATTGATTAAATAGAATTATCTCAACGAATTCTACACACAACGCCCAATAATGACAATGTGACAACGGTGTGCTTGAGATTTTGGCAAATGTAATATAAATAAAAGAACTGAGAAAGAACATTTATATGAGTATTCCCAGTCTTTGCCATAAGGCAAATTGAACTCAGGTGCCTCCTGGTTCCCCTGATCATCCTTGAGATGTTTCTGCAACTTGACTGGAAAAACCAGGTGATTGAACCTGATTTGGAAAGACACACAGCATCTGAATAAGGTCCCACAGTTGACAGTTCATGTCAGAGCACCAAGCATGAAGTGAACGGAGGGGCAGTGGTGGCCTAGTGGTTAAGGAAGCGGCCCCGTAATCAGAAGGTTGCTGGTTCGAATCCCGATCTGCCAAGGTACCACTGAGGTGCCACTGAGCAAAGCACCGTCCCCACACACTGCTCCCCGGGCGCCTGTCATGGCTGCCCACTGCTCACTCGGGGGTGATGGGTTAAATGCAGAGGACAAATTTCACTGTGTGCACTGTGTGCTGTGCTGCTGTGTATCACGTGTGACAATCACTTCACTTTCAACTTTTCAACTTCAACGGATTTGTCTGTATACAATCCTTAGACAGGATTGTCTCCAGGCACAAATCTGGGGACGGTTACAGGAAAAACTCTGCTGCTCTGAAGGTCCCAAATGAGCACAGTGGCCTCCATCATCTGTGGGTGGAAGATGTTCAAAACCAACAGGACTCTACTTAGATCTGGCCCGCCAGTTCATCTTTCAGCAGGACAAGGACCCCAAGCACACAGCCAAGATATTAAAGGAGTGGCTTCAGGACAACTCTGCCACAGGTGCATCTCAGTTTTTTATTTTTAATACATTTTCCAAAACCTCAAGTAAACTTTTTTTTTCATGTTGTCGTTATGGGGTGTTGTGAGTAGAAAAAAATAATTAAGGCTATTTTGGAATATGGGAACATAAAAAATGTGGAAAAAGTGAATGCTTTCTGGATGTGCTGTATAGTAATTAGGTCAAAAGTTTGGACACATCTTCGCATTCAATGTGTTTTCTTTTTTCATTTACGTTGGTAGATTCTCACTGAAGGCATCAAGACTATGAATGAACACATGTGGAGTTATGTACTTAACAAAAAGTGGAGACCTGGTCTCCACAGTCACCGGACCTGAACCCAATCCAGATGGTTTGGGGTGAGCTGGACCAACAAGTGCTAAACACCTCTGGGAACTCCTTCAAGACTGTTGGAGAACCATTTCAGGTGACGACCTATTGAAGCTCATTGAGAGAATGCCAAGAGTGTGCAAAGCATTAATCAGAGCAAAGAAACTAGAATATAAAACTTTTTTCAGGTTATTTAATCTTTTTTGCTAAGTACATAACGCCACATTGTTTTAGTCAGTTCAAGCATCTCTATGAAATTATCTACGGTTATTTTTTGCCAGCGTTTAGTGAGGGAGCCATATTTTACGTTTTGTTGAGTGTGGTAATTCTTAATACAGAGGTAATTCAGGAAGTCCTTGGAAGTAACAGCAGCTCACGCCAAACACACCAAACATTGCAGCACCGGAAGCGGAAACGCCAGGAAACACAGTGCACAAAAACACCCTTGTATAGGATACTTAAATACAGTGGGAAGTATTCAGAACCCCTGAGATTTTTCTCTCTTTGTTATATTGCAGTTATTTGCTAAAATTAATTCAAAATTAAGTTTATTTTTTACTCATTAATGTAGACACAGCACCCCATATTGACATTTTTGAGGTTTATTAACTGGTGTTTTGTCCATTTCTTCTGATCGTCCTTGAGATGGTTCTACACCTTCATTTGAGTCCATCTGTGTTTGATTCTACTGATTGGACTTGAGTATGAAAGCCACACCCCTGTCTATATAAGACCTTACAGCTCACAATGCACGTCAGAGCAAATGAGAATCTTGAGGTCAAAGGAACCTGAAAAGCTCAGAGACAGAATTGTGGCAAGGTTACAAAGGTTACATCTGGCCAAGGTTACAAAAAAATATGCTGCACTGAAGGTTCCTAAGAGCACAGTGGCCTCCATAATCCTTAAATTGAAGATGTTACGGACGACCAGAATTGTTCTTAGAGCTGCCCGTCCGGCCAAACTGAGCTGCCGGGGAGAAGAGCCTTGAGATGAGAGGTGAGAGAAGTAAAGAAGAACCCAAACATCACTGTGGCTGAACTCCAGAGATGGGAGATGGGAGAAAGTTGTAGAAAGTCAACTATGGCAGAGTGGCCCAATGGAAGCCTCTCCTCAGTACAAGACACAAAACCCCGCTTGGAAGGGTTTTTTTTTTTAAACAAAAAGACCTGAATGACTCAAAGGTGGTGAGAAATAGGTATTTCTGGTTTGATAAGACCAAAATAGAACTTTTTGGCTTTAATTCTAAGCGGTATGTGTGCGGAAAACCAGGCACTGCTCATCTCCTGTCACAACAGTGACGCATGGTGGTGGCAGCATCATGATGCGTTTTGCAGGACAACAGCAGGGACAGGACAACTGCTTGCAATCAAGAGGAAGATGAATGCGGCCAAGTACAGGGATATCGTAATATTAATCCTTCATGCACATAACTGCTTATGATGAATAAATGAGGACCTGACAAATAGTGGCATCAGCTGAACCCACATTAATGTCAGACACACACAGTTAAAAAGAAATATATAAATGGCTGCTTAGGCATGAACGTGAACATTACACATCGAATATCGAAACAACATACAAGGTAGACCATTGTTGCAAAGGGATCTATTTTTACCCGCAGTCTCTGACCATGGTTGTGTCAAAAATGTCCGCTCGCTCATAATATAGCCAAAGGGACAGGGCCACAATGACGTTAAAAACTTGTTGGCGAGCGAAAGCATTTTGTCGAGCCGCAAGTAATGCGCACGTACTGTAGACACACGTCAAGTGCAACTGACATTTCTGGGAGATTTAGAAACTCTGGAAACTTCCACCAGAGTTGCAGAGGCATTTTAATTGTATGGCATTTTACCAGACTACCTTGTGCAGAGCGCCTTACAATCAGTAGTGACAGGGACAGGAGACACTCAGGGTCAAGTGTCTTGCACAGGGATACAAGTGGGGTTTAAACCTGGTTCTTCTGATTCATTGATTTATTGGTTATCCGACTGATTTCAGGACTAATTAACGATCCAGCAGGGGAGCCAGGGGTCTCTGTCTCAGCAGATTTTATACAGATTCTACCTCCATCAAGAATTCTTTATGTCAACAAGACTCCGCAACATATAGATGGTCCAGATCTGAGTGACTAGTCTGGTGTGCTGATCCCATGCTGTGTGTGTGTGTGTGTGTGTGTGTGTGTCTCGGAGAAGCACCCCATCTGGTTTGTAACTCTACAATAAATATTTATTTTAAAAGAACGTTTTAAATGGGAAAACAGTCCTTGACTAACAACACAAATCAACACTTTACATTCCAGTAAAATGTACAATGCAGCAAATGCTGAATGGCAACATTGATCATCATCATAATCATAATCAAGCCTTTTGTGCATCCTCCACCCTGCATCACATCCTGTGTACGTCTGTACGCAGTAGTCTCGCTTCTTAAAAGCCGCCCGTGAGGTGTATCAAATGATGAAGGTCATGAATTTCTGTACCCCATCATGACAGGTGGGCAGGGAGGGAGAGAACAGCATTGTGCACAGAGTCCCAGCCCAGGGCCAACATGTGCGCCACTGCTGTAGGCCATAGACACATGCTGGATAATAAAGGCTTTGGTTCCACGACGGAGAGGTTTGTCTGTCTGTCTTCTCTGTCTCATGTTTATGGAAGTGATCTGACAAACCTGAATGTAAAATGACAAAAAAAAAAAAAAAAAAAAAGAGACAGTACGCATTTCAGGTTCATTCTCTGGCTGGTTTTCATGCAAATGCATTTGCTAAGTGGTGCAGGGCGGCCACTTGAAAGCTCGAGATGCCTGAGGGGGGGAGCTGTGGTCAGAAGAGGGTCCAGTTGAAGATGTGACTACTGCATACTGTGAACAGAGTTCCCATTTAGCCAAATTGGAAAAAGTAGTTGCCAGGTCCAGACGCTATAACGGCAAAAACAAAGATCAGCCACAATGAACATCAGTCAGTCACAAACACCAGTGTAGAGCAGGGACATCACAAACCTTCAAAGCTAAATCCGCCTGGTCCTCCAAAGAAGGCTTTGAAGATGTTATTGGCATCAAAGTCTGCAAATAAATCACACACGATGTAGTAATCAGTCTCCTAATTGCGTGTGGAACATTAAGCAGATCACAAACCTTCCATGCCTCCATCATCTTCCAGGTCATGGCCGCTGTCATAGCGGGACTTTTTCTTTGGGTCAGAGAGCACAGTGAAGGCCTCACCCACCTCTTTAAACTTCTTCTCCTCTTCCTTCTGGACCTCTGCACTCGCCCCACTGTGGCGGTCTGGGAAGAAGAAGAAATTTACATATACAGGAATGGCTACTTTATTTATCAGGAATGGTATTTTGTTCATATCATTATTATGATTGTGTGCTCAGGGCTGATAGTGGTGGAAACACAAAACACATTCGCACACGGAGTAACTGCTGGATCTATATCAGAACCAGGGCCCGCCCCTTCCCTATTTTTTTTTTTTGATTGGCTAGTGCAGTGTTTCCCAACCCTGGTCCTGGAGGAACAACCTACCTGAATTACGCTCAGGTGTTACTTAATGGCCTATTAATGAGTGGGGTAGATTGTGAAGATATGCGGGTTGGCAGAAGTTCCTCCAGGACCAGGGTTTGGAATACTATCAGCCCTGTGTGTGTGTGTGTGTGTGTGTGTGCGCGTGTGTGTGTGAACCAGAATTGATCGCTTCATCGATGGTAACTTGGAAGCATGTTGTAAGTCGCTCTGGATAAGGGCGTCTGCCAAATGGCGTAAATGTAAATGTCTGTTCTTGCTATTACGGAACGAAAGGTACCGGAATACACAGCACATGCCGTTTTATTGGGTCCACTGCCGCCTTCCCGGTTATTATAAATCTGTGTACGCAGCTACAGCACCCAGCTGACCGAGGGGCTTGACTTACCCTGCATGCCAGCCGAGCTTTCTCATGGTCTGGCGCCATGCGCAGCGCTTGAATGAAGAACTGTACCGCTTTATCGATACAGTCTTCATAGTACAAGCACAGGCCTCGGACATTAAGAGCGTCGCCATTGGTCGAGTCCATCCGCAAGATATCACTGCGCAGAAAGAAAAAGCTCAGTTTCCGCTCCCTCTGCCACCATTAACCCCCGCAGACTCCGCCTCACCTGGCCACAGACTGCGCCTCTGCGAAGCGGCCCAGTAACGCAGATAGTTTAACCCATAAAAGAGATGTTTCACTCCAGCTGTCAGAAGATGCATGGAGGTATGATTCAATATCTACAAGAATAAATATATCATATAACACAACAATATATCTATGTTTATAGGCAGCCAGCTTCATTGCATGCAGTCAACTAGCATGACATTGAACTTGTGTGACACTAGTATTCACAGGTTTCAGTGAACATGTTATGAAGAGAGGGCCAAATGTTCACTAGTCACACTAGTTCAAGTGATTACTGAATCACTAAACCACCTGCTTATCACAGTAATGGAATCCAGTGGTACCCAGAAGCCTTCACTTCACTGACCATTTTGGACTTGTGTAGGGGACTGGAGTTGGTGGTGTTTGTATGGTTGTGAGCTTTAGGTCACGTGAGCTGGGGTTGGTGATGGATGACATTTGTTTAGTGTAACATTTGCCAAATCAATTATTGTGTGGACAATAGGACAATGGGAGCAGCTGAAGGAGGAAAAAGATGTGACACAGTCAATCTTCAAATGGAGCCTCAGTAGGATTTAACCCCTAACTGAGACATACCGAATAAAAATGAACATTTTTTTTTTGTTGGGCTTGTTGGTCCCCTAATACTGTATCTGAAGTCTCTTTCCAAAATTCAGCCCTGATGCAGAATTACAGCCACTTTGATCCACAATGAGATTTTCACAGGACTTGCCGTTTCGGTGTCTGTAGCTTTAAATGCTAATGAGGAGGATAGAGGCGGGACAAGGAGGAGAGCGGCCTATAGAAGTTGAGGGGGGCATTCGCAGAAATGACGTCATTAACACTTAGTGTTTGGTGCAGAGTCTCTTTAGACAGGAAAAAAATGCAGACGGAACTAAAAAAAAAAAAGTGCTCATTTATACATCCAATCACCAAGCAACTGCAATGCTTCAAACATTTGGAAGCCATGACGGTCGGTGGAGATAATGTTTTTGGGACAGGTGAGAAATTCTCTGGCCGAAAAATAGCATGAGAAATGGGAGGTAACCTTTCCCCTTATAAGGACAAATTCCAGATCCAACTATCTGAGCTGCCGCTCTCTGAATGGTGAAGCAGAATGAGCAAAGCTCTCTTTACACCTATCACCATTTCTAGCCACTGCAGGACCATAGACAGTCTGGGGGAACTCGTATTAAATAATCTCACATGAAATTTTCATGTCATGGGACAGACTGAGTGAGACTTACAGACGTTTCTCTGGGAATGTGTTATTCAAGCAACACACTCATAAACACACACACCTGGTACACACTTGTTTAATAAGAACATGCAGATAAATATCAGGAATTGCTCTGAACGGGTCAGAAACACAGACCCATCTATCTGGACTCTCTTTACTGGATACTCAGGGACTGATGTGTTGTCTGGCCTCCTGAAGAGCCTGGAAAACACAAATTAAAAAGGGCATGAGAGAGATTTCCCAGGTACCCTGAGATAAAAAGCAGAGTGGCTGACCTTCTGAATGGCTTCTTCAGCAGCATCATTCTGCAGGAGTCTGGCTCGTTGTAGCGCCTCCTCAAAGTGGAAGATGCTGGACTTGTAGCTTCCCATCTTTACTGCAGCACAGGTCAGACAGGGGATCAAGGAAAATGGCAGCATGATCAGGACTGATTTGGTATTATGTGTCATTTAGTTCGTACTTACATTCAGCCTGACCCATAAGCACATAAGCGTTGAGCTGCCACAGCTCATCACAAATCTCCTGCGAAGCAGTGAGCAGACGGCGACTGTAGTCCCAGGCTTCAGCATGTTGCCTGAGTTCCAGGTGACACCATCCAATCTCATGGAAAAGCCAGGCTTTGTCCAGCCCCCCTTCAGTGAGAGGGACACTCGTCTCCCAGCTAACCAGAAATCAAACGGCCACTGCTGAGTTTCATGCTGCTGATGGATTAAAACTAACAAACAAATCAGCAAGCCTTGAAAAATAAGAACCCTGAAAGAAAGGGACTCACAATTTTATGGCCTGCGTGAACTGGCCAGTGCAGGCATATAGGCGACCAATGTTGACCAGGGCCCTGGACTTTCCATCTATGTTTAGACTGGAAAATAGCAAAGCTGATCAAACATTTTTACATACTCAATAATGGTACTATTTGGCGGTCAGTGCTACTCAGACATTAATATGGTGTGATTATAAGGAACTAATATGTTCCTATGCACTCTATTAATGTTGGGATGCTATTGCTAATTCTGTATTACAGCATGTAATAGCCTGTCTATAGTCCTGGAGTGGCTTGAAAAAGAGTGTAGCGTTACAGTTTCATTTACATTTACGGCATTTATCAGGGTTAAGTGTCTTGATCAGGGACACAGTGGTAGTAAGTGGGATTTGAATTTTGGTATATGGTATTGCTTTTTTTTATTGACTAAATATTCCACACCATATTCACCCTCACCATTGTTCAGCCAGTTCCATGTCTTTCTGGTGGTTCTCCAGAGCCTCATCCATCTGTCCCAAATCCATTAAAGCGTTGCCTTGATTTAAAAAAAAAAAAACAGAAAGTGCTCCAGGCATCAGTATTTATTGTTAAATGTATGTTGTAATACATGTTTGATTCCCTCCAGACTTACCTATGCAGCTATATATGCTGCCCAGCACTTCACTCTTTTGGGGCAAGTCCCCTTCGGAAAAGCCCTGCACTTTTTTCAGAACTTCACGAGCCTTCTTCAAGCTACCAGTGGCATTGCCTACACTTAACGCTGAAAATGAAAGTGGGAATACATGGGAATTAACAGACCACTCGCTGCAGCAGTGATTAACAGTGATCGTTAGAGGGAGTCTGGGACTACTCTGCATTCAGTCTCAGCCTGGACTAAACATTTTTACCTGCATCGATGTCCTGGAAGCTGCTGAGGATGTAGTCCATGTAGTCTGAGGGAGGAGAGCTGCGACTCCAGTGCTGCTGGAGGAGTTTCCTCTCCCGCTGATGTGCGTAGATGGGTCTCTGCTGCTGCCAGAACTCGGTACATGTGTCCAGATACGAGACATAGCCCATGATGAGCTCCTGTAAATGATCTCCGCTCCGAGTTTTTCTTTTTACAACATCTACACATTTACATGCACACACACATACAGAAATGAATAAAAACGATGATGATGATATCCTCAGACAGCTAAATCTTCAGACAGTGGACCCACCCTGATTCTTGAGGAGTTTCTCCAGGTACTCCTTGTCACTGTACAGCTCACCCAGCAGCTGCCTGCTTGTTCTCTCCGTGCTAGGCGTCTTCTGTCTGTGTGGCTGTTGTACTTTCTTCCCTGGAGGAATAGCTTTTGATTGTTCCTTTTGTACCTGACATTGATTAAAAAAAAGCATCTTATATGGTGACAGGTCATTGAAAACGGTCAGTCCTCCACAACTGTAATGATGACCGTTGAATCTCAGGACCACACCTCGGACTACCAGGTTCTTTACAGTCTAGATTAGTGGATCACGTTTGTTCCTAGAATTGCACCCTCTCTATGTCTATCCTGCCTATCCTGGATTGTATCTGAAAGAGCGATATATGTGATACTAGACTACTGTACTACAGAACAGTACTATAGAACTGATTACAAGTATCAGCCCTTATTGTTTCAGATTTTAATGTAACTCATAGTTAAAATGCTCATGGATTTTTTCCTTTGTCCCAAATGAATGTGACCGTTTAAAGTTTTTAACTTCCATTTTGCCGCATACACCGCATGGTTTCTCTTTCCTTGTACTCACTTGTTCGTTTAAGAAGGAGAGGTCACCTTTCTTTTCCAGTTTGACACCAGACGGGCCTAAATTTGATGTGAAGAGAGACAGAAGCTGAATTTGTTCTGTATTAAAGGATTTAGAAAGGAGTCTGTTTTACTCACTGCCCACACAGTTGTAAATGGCCTCTTGCGCCTTCTGAATGCCCCATCGGAACTCATGCAGCTCAGGCCGCAGTTTATATCCTCGGTGGTAATAAACCAGCGCAAACTCAAACTCTCCCATAGCGTACAGTGCTTCTGCTTTCTGGTACAAACCCTGCACAAGAGCAGAAAGCGCATGACCCACACACTGCATACACCGTAAACAATGGAGGGTCAGTATATCAGAGTAAACCCGTTTTAACCTAGATGGAGTATTTACAACTCTGTGAGGAGTTTAATGTCAGTGTAAGGTTGTGCAGATGCGCAGCAAAGATTCACCTTTACACAGTGTGCCATTAGTACCACTTCTGTAGGGGCGCATTCACCGTTAGGCAGAAGTTCTGATAATTAAAGAACTTGACCCAACCCGGTCCTCCCGACACGCTGCAAGTGTATTACAGTTTCACTGATGTCAAGCAGCATTTACTCATCGGAGTAATGATGTTGTCCAATAGCTACATAATATCAGTTTGATCACATGCATTTAGTAATAAAGCATCAATTGATAAATATGTAATAAATAATTAAAGAAATAAACACTACAGGGAAATAAAAAAAGATATATCATTACACATTAGAGTCTTATTTTTTAAATAAATTTGGACAAAAAATGTAATCATATTACTCTAAAAGTGTGAATTGATCCCATTTCATTGTTCATTTTGACACTAACTTGAGTAGAATTAACTCTTACAAAGACTAAATGTAAAAGATGGTGTTCTTGATGGAAGGAATATGCTCCGTTTTACCCGGAAGAAAGTCTTGTCCTCTTGCAGCGACGCTTCTGCGTCCTGGAGCGCTTTCGCCGAGTCGCCCATCTTCACGTAGCACCTGGACCTGGCGACCAGGCAGTTCTTCTCCTGCGGCTGCTGCGCCAGCGCCTGTGAGGAGAACACAGCTCTGCTGTACTCTAAACGTTGCTTCAATGTTGAGAACACGTAGAAGGAACGTTTCCGCACCGTGCTGTAACTCTCCGTCGCCCTGGAGAATTCGCCTTTCTGGTAGAACTGGTCGCCCTCGGCCACGTAGCTGAAGAATGTGCTTTTCGCGTCTGTCATTTTATCTGTCGCGTTATTGTCAGTTGTCACGTTATTTCCACGCACAAGTTCTTCTGCCCACAAACAAGCGGAGACGCGCAACGAGCACGCGCGGTATCACAGCAACGAGCCAAACAAGCGCGCGACCGCCAGTCACGTGGTCCACCGAATATTTACCACTTAGGTCGGCATATTTACCGCCATGGCTGCTCGATTCGCTGTAAATGAACTAAAACAGATGCTTTTGTAACCAAAACGGCGTTCTTGTGGAATGTTCCTGCTCGGTTGTGTAATGTCAGGATCTAACAACGTGGTGAATCAGCAACAGCATCATGGGAAGCCCAGACTGACTGATGCACATGTTGACTGATCAAAAACAGAAACTGTAGATTAATGCTACAGTACAGAATTATAAAGGTGTCGGACCACACAGGGCATCAGGGAAATCCTCACCAAACCAGGAGTTCAAGTTCAAGTTCACTGCTGTTGTAGGAATGTAGTAGAGATATGCTCTGAACATAAGAGGCGTGGGAGGGGGTCTGCTGCCTGCTGTGGAAAGTCACAGTTCGGGTTTAGGGGAGTGGAGTGAAGTGCCTTGTGCTACGTCCCGTGATTTTTGTGGAGTTAGACTGTATGCGGTGTGGATGTTTCTCATTTCCTTTTCCTAGAGGGTCGACTTCGCCCTGTGGATCTCTCCACCCAGTCCAGAGGTCAAAGTGTATATAAGGAGGATGAGACGGCTGGAGAAGCTGGGAGCCGAAATAAACCGCACTGCTCCTGCCACCCTGGCTGTTATTTGGGCTGTTCTGTGGTTGGTAGGTTTTGGACCTTGCGGTGTTCTTGCTTTGTGGTGTTTGGTTCTTTAGATGAAGTGCTTGGGAGAAAGATTTTGTTAAATTTATGGAAGACAAGATAGTTTTTTCTTAAACACAAATGAAACACCTGAAGTTTCATGTTTAATTATTTGGGATGCTCTGAAAGCCAACCTCAGGGGACAGATAATTTCATACACTGCAAAAATGAAAAGGAAGATATATAAAGAGCGAAAAGATCTGACCAACCAAATTAAAGAAATTGATCAGCAGTACGCTGATTTAAAAACCCAGATATGTATAAAACACGTGTAGCAAAGTAAGTTTGAACTTATCTCAACACATGTAAACGTCAATTATTAAAGAATAGGAGCCAATTTTACATTCATGGTGACAAATCTGGGAAACTTTTAGCTAGTCAGTTAAGAGGATTTTACCACATTTTGTAACACATCACAAAAATTCGAATGGAGGATGGTACCATTACTACCGATCATTCTAAAATTAATCATGCATTCAGGAATTTTTATTCTCTATTATATTCTTCTGAGTTCCCAAAGGACCATAGTTCTTGACTCAACTAGATATCCCAACACTGTCCCCTGATTCTAGATTAAGATTAGAAGGGCCCATATCACAAGAGGAAATAATTTCAGCCATCTCATCATTGCAATCTGGTAAATCCCTGGGTCCCTGCAGAGTTTTTTAAATCGTTCTCCTCATACCTTGCACCACAATTAGCTTTGGTTTTATCTGAATCTTTTAAGCAAGGTAAGCTGCCCGCGTCATTTAATGAGGCTCGCATCACCCTCATAGTAAAGAGAGATAAAGACCCAACAGAGTGCTCTTCATATAGACCAATCTCTCTAAAAAAGAAAAAATCGCTATTCTTATTTTAACATTCGATGCCTTATGGATATCCTGTACACACCATCAGAGGGGATCCCTGAGTGTGTCCTGTCTTTGGATGCTGAAAAGGCTTTTTATAATTTGGAATGGGAGTATTTATTTAGGGTTTTAGAAAAATTCTATTTTGGCCCAAGTTTTATCACTTGGGATAAATTATTATATTTACGCCCCATTGCCTCAGTTCTGACAAATGTCTCAACCATTGACAAATGTCTCAGCAGTCTCAACCATTCGGTCTTCTGCGGGGACACCAGGGGTGTCCTCTTAGCCCATTACTCTTTAATCTGGCCATTGAGCCACTAGCAATTGCATTCTGCAGGTGTAGAGATATATCTGGGATTTGGAGGCAGGGAGAAGAACATAAAGATGATCTTCTACTTTTTATATCAAATCCAATCTCCTCCCTGCCACCTGTGCTGTCATTGCTCAAAGAATTTAGCTATTTTTCAGGATATAAGTGAACTCTTTCTGCTAAATAATATAGCACTAACAACTAGTATGCACAATTGTCCTTTCAAAATAGTGAAAAATCAGTTTACCTATCTCAGTATTACAATTACAAGGATTACACCTTACACCTTTTTAAAGAAAATTTCATTAGGTTGTTGAGCCAAACAAAAAAGGACTTTGGACAATGGTCACCACTCTCCATGTCTGTATTAATGCAGTTAAAATGAGTACTCTTTCTAAATTTTTATATCTTTTCCAGTCTGTACCTGTTTTTATTCCCAAATCTATTCCCAAAATCTCTCTGTCTCTGCACTCCTTGGATCTGCACTACCCATCTCCTCAATTAAACCAATCAACAATTCAGTTATTAGGCATACCTTGAGAGTATGGGCTCAGTTTAGAAAGCAAAACGGTCTTCTGAACTTCTCTCTGTCCAGTCCTATCGTCTCTAACCATCTCTTCCAACCTTCTCTACATGATTCAGTGTTTCAGGAATAGTACAATAGGGCAGATCTTTGCAAAGATCTGTTTGTTGACCATAGGTTTGCATCGTTTGAACAGCTTTCTGAAAGGTTTAACCTAACCAATTCTCATTTTTTCAGATACCTGCAAGTAAGACACTTCATTGACTCTTTAATACCAAATTTCCCTGAGGCGCCTGCTGTAAACATCCTAGATAATCTCCTCTGTTTGATCCCGCTGCATAAAGGCCTAATATCCACTATTTATGGTGGATTGATGGGTTCGAGTTACACCCCTTTGTGTAAAATTAAAACTGCTTGGGAGAAAGATTTAAATTTGTCACTTTCAGATGATACTTGCTTGTCCTTATGTGCCCGCCACTCTTTATTACAGTTTAGGGTTGTACACAGGGCTCATTTCTCCAAACTTAAACTCTCCCGTTTCTACCCAGACATTGATCCTAGCTGTGATAAATGTAAAAGCGGAGAGGCGTCTCTTTTTGTATTGGACATGCCCAAATTTGGAAAAATTCTGGAGGGACTTTTTTAAAACCTTGTCGTACATACTGAAATGCAACCTTGAACCAGACCCTCTGATCGCTCTTTTTGGTATCACTGAAGAGGAAGATAAGTGTCTAACTCCAGCTAAACAGCGTTTGTTATCTTTTGTGACACTCCTGGCCAGGCGTTCTCTTTTATTCAAGTGGAAGGATTCCACGTCACCCACTCACGCCCAGTGGCTCAGAGATATTGTTTCCTGTTTGTCCCTGGAGAAGATTCACTACTCAATCCGTTATTCAGACTTGAAATTTCAACAGGTGTGGGGGCCCTTCCTCCGCTTTTTTCACATACATTTATAGTTTGATTCCCTTCTTATTTAATTGTTTGTCTGTTTGTTTTCTTTTACTTTTTGTGTTTCTTTTGTTTGCAGGACCAAAAAACTTCCAGCTCCATAGTCCTTTTTTTTCTTTAAATGCCTGGTATCTAGCCTTTCTTATGCATGTAAAGCTGGCTTTGAGTCAGGGAGGGGAGGGGGGTGCTATAGGGTTTATAAGGGGGCTATAAAATATATAATTTACAGTATATTGAAATATTACATGTTTGCCCTGTTATATCCCTGTTTAAAATCATTAAAAATATTGTTAAAACTAAAAGATAAGAAAGGTCTGTCATCATAGGTGCACATCAACTGTGAAAATCCAGGATCACACACATCAACAACAATGACGCAAATGCAGTTTTGAATTCTATAACCTCTTTAAATGCCCTTCTCTGCTTAGCACCCAAGCGTTATATTGGACATTTCCTTATACAGGAAGACATGGAAATTCTGCTTTTTGGTCAGGAAAAGTCAGGGAATTTTAAGTCATCACTGATGCCAAAAAGCGCAGTCAAAGGATTTGGTTGTATAAGCTGTTTGAGGACTGAAGAAAGGGTTTGAAATATCTCCCTCCATTATTTTTCAAGGCCAGGACACGACCAATACATATGGATAAGCGAGGCATCCTCACTTCCACATTTATCACAGCAGGGATCCACATTTGGAAAAGGACGCGATAGCTTGACTTTGGACATATGAGCTCTGTGCACAACTTTTTTTAAAAAAGACAATGATGGGCCTTACAGTAGTTCTTTAGAATTTTGGCACAGGTCTCCTGAGAGATTTTGACGCATCATTTCATTCCAAATTGTTCTAGCTGGCCCAAATTGCATGGTTTCAGAGCATGGACATTCACTTTTAGCACCAGCTTTTGCGTCAGCGTTGGCTCCAGTGCAGCTGAAAGCAGGCCTTGGCAACACAGACACTATCACATTCTTCCATGTGGACTCTATTTGTCCATAGCAAAGGCGCTGCAGCAGGAAGTTGTATAATAAACTTATCACAGATACACCAGTATATAGCATAACCATATACCAGATAAAACAATATCTGAGCAATTCTACTGAAAGTAGATGTTCTGTCACACCCATGAGGTCAGCGAAATACCACATTTTTGTATGATGCAAGTGATTTTCTGTATTCAGCTGTAGTTTACATTAAATATATAGTCAGAAAATATTTAAATAACACTATGCTTTTTATATTTTATCATGCAGTTTTGAGATTTTTTAAAATCACAATTATTTTTTTGGGGCTGGCTCAAAACAGGCTAGGACCCAATCGGGCAAGAGGTACGGATTGGACACTAACACACACAATCACTGGCGGATTACTGACAGATTGAATGCTTGTTTTATTTTATTTATTGGATCTGTGGTATTTTTAAGACATTTAAACTCTAGATTTAAGGTTTTAAGTCCACTGCGTCATTTTTAAAACCTTTAAAACTCCCACTTAGGACTTTTTTAGGATCCGCAGAAACCCTGCTGTGCGCTCTGTGCACTAACTAATGGCTTGTGCTGCAAGGGGGCGTGGTTTTGCACAAGTGACATGACTTTGTAATTTTCGCAAGGGGCGGATATTTCTGTGGTAGGCCAGTATAATCACAATCTCTCCCGTTGGCCAAATTTATATTGCATTATACCGTGCAGCCCTACCCACAATTCCGGCTTATGTCAAATGCAGCCACCCTGTCCGAGCCAGACCCACATGCTGGAAATCATTCGGCGGATCTTAAGGTGGCCATCCATCAGGGCTAACATCAGGACCTACATGGCTGCCTGCCCAGTCTGCACATCTTGCAAACCAGAGACCCACCGGCACTTGACATTTTCTTTTTTACAATAAAATCAAAATGTTCATTTTATTGAACTCATGTAGGGACAGACTAGGTTGATTTGAGTCATATTGTCTCCCACATCCCCATCTGGGTAGGAAGAGTGCTGATCGTGCATGCCTGCAATCGGAGTACTTCAATGTTTAACACCATTAAACATTTGGGTTTTTTTTTTTGTTACAAGCCTAGAAATGGTAAGGTATCAACATAATGTAGCGACGGACTCCATGATGGGGGAAAAGAGACACTGGACACAGCGGAGTAGCTCAGAGAAGCCTTTATTCAGCTGCCACCTTTTGGACCAGGCAATTTACAATTACGCCATTTATCAGACACCCTTATCCAGAGCGACTTACAATCAGTAGTTACGGGTACAGTCCCCCCCCCAGAGCAACTTAGGGTTAAGTGTCTTGCTCAGGGACACAATGGTAGCAAGTGGGATTTGAACCTGGGTCTTCTGGTTCATAGGCGAGTGTGTTACCCACTAGGCTACAACCACCCCAGCACAAGCACAAGAGGTTAACAGCAGGGAAACAAAGGAGGCATTCACCCAAGATCATCACACGCCCCCTGCCTGCTCCAGTTACTCTCAACCACCAGACAACACCCCACTAAATCCCCCAACACTCACCCTAATGGTGGGTAAGACCTTGCCTCACTAACCCCAGGCCCTTATGCTAATTAGGCCAGCCCTATTGGCTGACAAAGCTACAATAATTTTCATTCTGCAAAGAAAATATATTTATAACTAGAAACCAAAAATCCAAGAGAAATTTTGATTTGGCCTGTCTGGGTGTTGGTCGCAGCAGCGGGTGTGGCATGCACAACCAATGTCAGCTGTAAGAAAAGACGGTACAACTACAGTAGCCAATGAAACAGGTGGTCACATGACTTTGGAACATGATTCTAATCTAGCATGTTAGCATGCTAATACTAACACGATAATGTCAAAAATGCTACCTGGGCATGGCCAAGATGCGTCACTTTAATTTGGTGATGTTTGGAGCATGTTGAAAAATTAACATGTTAGCTCAAGGCGTTCCTAATAAAGTGGCTGAAGAACCGGGTGTTCCTAATAAAGTGGTCGAAAGACTGGGCGTTCCTAATAATGTGGCCAAAGGACCAAGTGGTCTTAATAATGTGGATGATTGAGCAGGCATCCTAATGAAGCTGCTGGATTACATTGAATTACATTGTTGGCGATGCTGCTGTATCAGTACCCCTTGTAGGGCCCCCTTTGTTGGCAATGTCACTGTAGCAGTACCACTTAAAAGGGGCCCCATTTTAAAAATGCTACCAGGGCTAAAATTAGCATTCAATGCATTTCAATAGGGAAATTACCTTGTTTGAGCGTTAATAGCTCAGCCACGCCCACTACGATCGCTTATAAAACAAATAGCACACTTCACACAATAAAGTACAAATTTTTTATATATAGCTTGCTGGCTTCGGTATGACCCGCTTTATGACAACAATACGTGCCGGGAAAAAAAAGTCTGAAATAATAATAAATAATAAACCAGAAACCAAAATTCTACTACATCTTGAGGTCAGAACAGCTCAGTCACTGAGCACTTTCAAGACTTTCCTCTTTAGAGAATATTTAGATTAACTTGTAACGTTCTTATTGTCTAACTTATGTACAGAATCTACAACAAGAGTGAAGAGTGAAGATTGTTTTCATAGTTGAGGGTCCTAATGAACTAGAACTGATCACTTCATCGATGGTAACTTGAAAGCACGTTGTAAGTTGCTCTGGATAAGGCCGTCTGCCAAATGCCTTAAATGTAAATGTAAACATGATAATGTCAAAAATGCTAACAGGGCGCAGTCAAGATGCGTCATGTTAAATTTGGTGACGTTTGGAGCATGTTGAAAAATGAGCATGTTAGCATGCTTACATCGAAAACGTTAACAGAGCGTGGCCAAGATGTGTCATAGTAAATTTGGTGATGTTTGGAAAAGGTTTAAAAATTAGCATGTTAGCATGCTAATGTTAGTATGCTAACAGGCTATGCAGCTCCTCGTCCAGGCAATGGTCATCTCTAAACTCGACTATTGTAACTCTCTCCTGGCTGGAGCCTCTGCAGTCACCATAAATCCACTCCAGATGATCCAAAATATGGCAGCCCGTCTCATCTTCAATCAGCCAAAATACACCCATGTTACACCTCTTCTTACCTCCCTCCACTGGCTCCCAGTAGCTGCTCGCATTGAGTTCAAATCCTTGATGCTTGCCTACAGGGCTGTAAATGGAACTGCGCCCTCCTACATCAATATATTACTACCTAGCTACACTCCTGCACGCTCTCTCAGATCAGCAAATTAAAGGAGACTAAAAACTCCTTCTTCACGGGGTCTCCGATTCCAATCATCTCTGTTCTCCGTTGTTGTCCCTGGCTGGTGGAACAACCTCCCCTCCTCCACACGACTAGCCAAGACTATCACCACTTTTAAGAAGCAGGTGAAAACCCTCTTGTTCAAAAAATATTACAAACAAATCTAACACTTACACACGCACATGCGTACACATTGCACAAAACAATACAAAAATGTATATATACATTATAATTTTTCTTCATCTAGCACCTAACAATCTCTGAGCATGCTCTTCACTAACAAGTAGAGCCTTATCAGGGCTCTTAGTTTGTAAACTCAATATTCTATAGAAATCGAACGAGAATTGCTGGTGTCTTCCTCTTGTAAGTCGCTTTGGATAAAAGCGTCTGCTAAATAAAGTAAAGTAAAGTAAAGTAGTATGCTAACATCGAAAACGCTAACAGGTCCTGGCCAAATGCGTCACATTAAATTTGGTGACGTTTGGAGCATGTTAAAAAATTTGAATGTTAGCTCAACGAGTTTTCCTAATAAAGTGGCCGAAGGACCAGGCGTTCCTAATAAAGTGGCCGGATTTCCTAATAAAGTCGTGTTAATAGCTCAGCCACGCCAACTCTGATCACTTATAAAAATAATAGCACACCTCACACAGTAACCTACTAATTTTTATATATAGCTTGCCGGTGTGCGTGCTTCAAAATTTTGCGTGTCTGTAAATCAAACAGAGACAAGTCATATGTCAACACATCGGTTTTGGCAAGATCTACGAGATGACATAAAACATGTCTTTGTTTGTCTAATTATGTGGACAAAAAAAGTTTTTAAAATGTCAAAATTTGGACTAGAATAATAAACGCGTTCTGAAAGTGTGGCAATCACAAATGCAAGACATGGCCTTTTTTCCTAATTTTCCAGGTTTTCCTGACCCCTATTGGGGGTAGCAACACATGCACATGTCAGATTGTGAGACTCGGAAAGGCCTCGCCTCGAATTTAAAACCTTTTGTCGAGGGCAAACCATTTGGTTCCACCCTGGCCAGGATTTGAACCTGGTTTAATCACCGAGAAGGTGAGTGTGTTACCAAAATACACCACCAGGGTTTTGGTTTTGGTTTGCCAATTCATACTGGCTCACAGAACAACCAGTAGTTTGACTAAATTTAGCTGCCAAATTAACATAATTACATGTGACAGATTTCAAATAATTGATATTAGAAAAAATATTTCAAATGTGTTTTGAGTGTGGGAAACCGGAGTACCCGGAGAAAAACCCACTGGTACATGGGCAGTGCATGCACATACCTCTCAGTTGTCTGGTCCGGCTGAATCCTGGTGGCCTTCATGCCTGCCCTCGGTAAGCTGGTCACAACGGTGATGTTCCAGGCTGGGGTCTTCTGTTTGCACGACTTGGCCGTGGTGTAGGGGAGAGGCGGCCTGAGTGTCAAGGGCAGCTTGGCCAGGGTGTGGACCTGTGACAGATCTTGATAAAATGGTCATTTATTTTAAAATCTCTGCTGATTCTGAAATATTCACATTAATTATGATGCATGCTAGGACGTAAAGATAAAAAATGTCTCTCTCTTATGTGTATATAACTGGACAGGGAAATAAGTGTCCAGTTAAAAATTAAGAGCTCTGAATTTTTTTTCCACTGACAGACTGCAGCACAGTCCCTGTGTGTGTTTTGAGTCTGTTTATGGTTATTTGTACTGCTGAAGATATTTTAAGGCTCACCTAGTAGGTTGGTCTCTATTCTGAGTTCATTGGGCACGTCTATGGAGATGCAGAGCAAGTGCAGCACAGGGTTCTTCGCAGGCATTTGAAGAAGCGGGTCACTCCCCGGCGCAGACGCTGCAGAAGACGTTTTGGAGGTCGGGGGCGCTCTGTATAAACAGAAGCTGCTGGATGATCTGGAGATGGTTCCTCCGGACCACCAGATGGCTCCATTGATGGTAGGTGAAGCTGAGGATCCTCAAGCCACTGCAGGTGATCATCCTCATTCAAGTCCTGCAGCTCATAAGTATCTGCACAATCCAGACTGTCTTGAGGAGAACAGGAAAACTCTGTAGATTCTTCCCATCCTAGATCTTCAATCACCGCAGGGTCATGAGGCTCAGGAGCGGCTGGAAAGGTCCAGAGGTTGGGCTGTGGAGATCTGGGTGGCTCCTCCCATCCCAGATCATCCTCCTCATGGAGCTGTGCAGATGACAGCTGGATGGAGTCTGAGAAGACCGCCTGTTCTTTCAGCTTCTTCTTGTTCTGCAGCAGCTCCATCATGAGACTCTGTGTCAAGCCGTCCTGAGTTACAAAGGCATGCTGCACACACAAGAACACACACAACAGAGAAGTGTCAGAAGTGTGTGGGGGATTCATAAAAATTAGGAATCATATAAATCCCTTGTAGTGAAGATCACAGCTACTGGAGGGCTGGATTTGATTAGGACAGCATGGATTTTCTGAGAAATTAACCCTTTCAGTTTCACAAAAGGAAACAAATGTCCCCACATGTCTGTATGTGTGTGTTACATACCAACAGCAGAGTCTCTGAATCTGGCCTTTCCACTGGGTTCTCGGTCAGGGAGAGCTTGACGAAACATTGGTAATCGTCAGACCTGAAGAAAGAAACTGTCAGTGTTTGTTTGCAATGAGGCTCATCAGTTCTCATGAAGGACAGAGGACAGACTCACCATTTCCCCGTCTCCTTCAGCTCCAGAGGCAGGAAGCTGCTGTCGGACAGACATGCTGGGAAACTGAAAACACACACAGAGAAATACATATATATTAGTACACAGTCATCCTCTACATATATCTCCCTGTGTGTGGCTGTCTGTGTGTCTGTCTGTGTGTGTGTGTGTGTGTGTGTGTGTGAGAGTGAGAAAGGGTTTTCATTTACTTCATAGAACCCAAATAAAAAAGTGGGTGCTCCGGTTCTCCCAGCTCCACAGCGGTGATGCCCAGAGACCAGATGTCACACAAATGGTCATAACCACCATTGTGTTCTGCAGCATAGACCTCTGGAGCAATCCTGTACACACAAACACACACAGAGTAAATCTAAAGATATTCCTGTTAGTCTTCTGCATGACCTCAAATATGAAGAAATGATCAAATGTCCACACAGTACACCTAATACGGAGAGTCTTCCTACACACACACACACACACACACACAAACACAAAGTGATCTTACCAATGTGTCGTCCCAACCACTGACTTCTGTCTCTCAGTGGAGTTGGAGACTTTAGCAGCGAGTCCAAAGTCAGCTGCAACAAGAGAAGAGACACATTTATGATGAGACACAGATCACAGGTCAGACACATAAGTCTGAGTGAACGGCGTTGTGGAGAGTTCCTCACTGATTTTCACGTCGCCCTTTTCTGTCAGCAGAATATTTCCACCTTTGATGTCCCTGTGGATGATGTTGGACCTGTGGAGATACTGCAGTGCCTGCAAACAGAAACACCATGTTAGAACAAAGTCCTTAGAAAATGAGCAGTGTGTGTATGTGAGTGTACGTGTCTGAGAGCGCGGGCGGTTACCTGGAGGGTCTCTCTGCACACAAAAGCAATCTCCTGCTCTGACAGGGGTCCAGTCTCTGTTAAAAACAAACACAGTGAACACACCATCTACACACATCTTAACAAAGATGTCATGTGACGCAGTTCGGTACCTTCATAGATATCCTGAAGTGAACCTCCTGCACAGAACTCCATTGCTATGTACAGCTTTTCCTCTCTACACAAGAAAAGAAAAGCCTTTAGTCACCATTCTCTGGGACAGCAGTTCTCATGTCACTGTTAATGGTCCTTCTTACCTCAGGGTGCTGGTGTGAACTGCCACAATGTTCTTGTGGTCACACTCTTTCAAGATATCCACTTCCTGCTGAACAAGGGTGAAGTCATCCTGCGACTCGATATTCTGCACCTTCACTGCAGAATATGCCCCAGTAGTGATGTTTCTGGCCTGAAATAAAGAAAAAATAAAAAAAGTCCAAAGAAATTCCACATCACCTGTCA
Source organism: Denticeps clupeoides (assembly GCF_900700375.1). Lineage (NCBI taxonomy): Eukaryota > Metazoa > Chordata > Actinopteri > Clupeiformes > Denticipitidae > Denticeps > Denticeps clupeoides. Next base: position 23,232,977 of record NC_041713.1, on the reverse strand, counting down.
CCAGTGTCCACTCTCCACAAACACTGCAGCATCTTTGCCAGCTTCCACAAGAAATCCTCATCTGACCTTAAAACCAGTCAGCCACAAGGACACACAATTTAGCAGATGATGGCCAAGGTTCTGCTCTTATTTACCTCAAAAACATCTCCATATGAGCCTCTTCCAATGTGCTTCAGGAAACTGAATCCTCCAAAAGCAGCTGGAAGTGGAGTCTCTGGAACCACGTCCATCGTGGACCGCGTCTGTTCCACCGTGGGCTTGATCTTGGTCGGCTGCTTCTCTGAAATGCCAAAATATCTCATTAGAGCCCTTTCTGATTGGACCAATTTCATATTCCTCTGCTACTTCTGAAATTCACCAAGATATGACATGTTGATCCAGGGGGAAAAAAGTTTGATTGTTAAAGCCTTAACACTCATAATATCTGACTATGAGATTATAAATGCATACATGCATGTCATTGAAAAAAAATACTATGCTCAAAATGCTCAAATGTGTCTGCTGTCTATCAAAAGTGAACAAAATTTGTAACTGTCTGTAAATCTCTACCTCTATCTCTGATTATTTTGATGTATTTTTTGTCTAGATATTTTCCCCCTTCCTGAAACCCCCTTTCCCCTATAAAGAGTTTATCTCTTTATAATATAAATGTATAAAATAATATAATTAAACACAACGATACTATTAGAAGACCAGTGAGTATAAAATCACCAACAGCAACATAAATTGCTTCTAGTCTTACAGGTTGGAGGCGGGTGTAACCATCACGGGCCAATCAGAGCCTAGCACCTGATCACGTGGTGCGTGCCTGCGTCACTTTCCCGCCCTTAGTGTTTTTTCCCGCGCATTTTTGGACAAAAACAATCACTTGTAGAAATGGCTAAAAATGGCTACAGTAAATACTGCCTGCACAGTTTGACACGAACGTGACCGATTTGTGTTTCGCTGCTGCACGACATCGTATTTAACACGATAATTCCGTCACTGCAGCATGCGGCGCTTGCCACAAGGTGGCGATAAAGTGTTTTCTGTGTTCGGGGAGAATACAGATCGTAACGCACCTGCTGGTGCCTGAAGCCAAAATAAAGCATCAGTGTGGAACCCGACAGGTTTCTGCATCTGCCGACCTCTTTTCTTTTACACCGGAGCTTCGTTCCCCCCCCTCACCAGACCTCCACAACTAGCAACACTGACTAGCACTGATGACGCAGCATTTTCACCTTTTCTGAGTACATTTCTGTCTTTTTAAAAGCCCTTGTGTAGAGTTAGCAGACACGCCGGGACATGTTCTCTCCTCACCTGATTATTCCCCGCGACGTGGGTAAATCCGGATGGGCCTGAATGTAGCTGAGATGCGTCGTCCGGTCGCTGTAGATGAAAATCTTCCAAAATTGATGAAGGCTTCTCGATGCTGAGATGCTGTAGATGAAAATCTTCCAGAAGAGATGAAGGTTTGAAGATGCTGAGATGCTCCGCAGTAGCTCGCACGAACAACACGTCTCACCAGCAAGGATTCGACATATGAGTGTTCATTTCTGTTTACGCCTGAACTATAGGAACCAGCAGCCAATCACAGCACAGCACAATTCTTCCCGCGAGTTTTTCAAATGAAAATACTTTTAATTTTAAAGATTTTAACCTCGCCCATCTCTGTAACTGACTGACATGCTGCTGAAGTGAAGGCAATGACGTAATAAAATAATTCAGCCGATATTGATAGTAGCAGTAGCATAGTAGCAGACACATATTTCTGACAAATGTAACTTCATTAAAATAAAGGCTAGGTTCTACATTTCCAAACTGTGGTATTTTATAAAGCTGTAATTATTTTGCTACCATTTGTCCGACATCACTCATTCACTTCTGGGTGAAAATACGTCACCACGTCAGCACCTTCACTTCCAGGGAGGCTGAGGAAAGCCCGTCTCCCACCACCCATCAGAGTCCATAATGGACGTCCGAAAAGCCAGCAGCATTGTGAAGGACTCTACACACCCCTCACATGCACTCACTGCCAGACAACTATCAGACTCCTGAACATTCATACACACGCACACACACACACACGCACACACACACACACACGAGCTCTTCTATGTTTCCATGTAACATTATTGCACTGTTCCATATTACATAGTAAATACACGGGTCTGGACATTTCTGGAATTTTAGTAAAGGCATTTCCAGACAGGGAAAGTCAGGGAATTTGCAGCATTATAAACCGTGCAGCATTATAAAACACAAACATACGTCCTTACACTTGTTATCTTACCAAACATGCCAGGCAAGTGTACATCTCAAGATATTTTGCTTGAAAATGAAGAATTTCAGGACTGGCTTATCAAAAAAGTGCTCAAATAAAACATGCATGCAGAGTGTAAAATAAGCCATAGTTAACAATAAGTTAATAAATGAAAGTTTATGGTAACATATGATGTGTTGTGTTTGTTTGGGAATGCTAAGCTAATGATTGCAATATGGGATTTGTAGTTGGCACCAGTGCAGAAAACAGACATAACATAATAATACAATTACAACACGGCCCACACAGTTAAAAAGTGCAAACACTGCACTTACACATCCCATATTGCAATTATGAGTTTAGCACTGCCAAATAAATATAACATACCATATGTTACCATAAACTTTCATTTATGAACTTTTTGTTAACTATGCTAGTGAACAGTGAGGTACCCACTGATTCAGCTCCATTATTCATCCTGCTGTTCCTGGTCCGGCAGCATAAAGGTTCCTCATGGAAATCGCGCCTGGGAGAACGGTGCCTTTATAGGCCAGCTTGGGACACGGGAAAAGTGTGTTTAATGTGGAGCTGGGGGGAAGGTGCTAGATTGACCCCCTGCTTTCCCCCCTTCCATATTGAGCTCGCCCCATTATGAGATGATGTTGGGGTGTATTTGGGGGGACAGACTAGTAAGGAGGGGGGCAGCACTGGTACAGCAGCTTACTGTGACTCTGTATCTTTTGTAAATATATTTAATTTTTTTTGTTAGAATTTTGAGCTCCTTCCTGCACTGTAAATAGACCTGCACCTTTTTATCACTACAACTGGTATTTGTTTGGCCTGTTTGGTGGAAGCGCAAGTCCCTGTTTTACACAGAGGATGTCAGAGATGGATTTGAGGTTTTGGTACGTTCCATTCAACACGTCAAGCTGCCTATATTCAACAACAAAGACATAAAAGCAGTTTTGAATTCTAAAACCCCTTTAAATGTATTTAACATTATATCAGACATTTTTTATACGGCTTTATTCTGCTTTTTGGTCTTGGGTCATGGAAAATTTAATATCTAACCCTGATACACACAAAATAAACAAAACATTAAGAATAAACAGGGGCATGAAGAAGGTCTATTTACAGTTTTGCTAACTTTAATTATGACGGTTTGCCACAAAATATGAAGAACATCTATATTTACAATTTAACATGCACTGTAATGAAACCTTAAATTATTATTTGAAATAAAAAATGATGAAAAAAAAGGTTGCAATGGCCTTCACACTGACTGAAAAAGTGTTCTTTTATTACTCAGTTGTTCTTTTATTACTGGGTGTGTAATAAAAAGTTAACACAAGTTAAATCTCTACCTGCTTGTCCCTATGACGCGGAAATTATGGCTTTTGTCTCTTGAGTGGTTTGTGAATTAACACACAGGGATGTTACACAAGTTACACATGTGTTGCTTTGGACAATTGCACACAAGGCCCACATAACATCCAATTACCTCATTATTCTGAAGGCTCCTTCCTTGAAGTCCATGTCCAACACTGTCCTGAAAACAAAATATTTAAATAAATGTGTCAATATTAGAAACATTATCATGATAAATATAATTCCCAGGAAATAAAAACAATCAACAAAAAAAATTATCAGTAACTAAAATATTTGTTACGTCGGTAAATAAGCCCAATTTCTTAACAAGTGTCTGAATTGGAAAACTGAAATCTGGGGATCTCTTTGCTAGGACAACCCTGCAGATTTACTATCTTAATGGTCTCTGTGGGATAATTTCAATATCAGTACAGTAGAAAAATGTGACACTTTGGACTGATTCTAAATTTGTTTCTCCTTTAGAGGGCCAGTCACTGCAGAAATACAATATCAGCAACACATTAAACAAAGACCCTATTAACACTCAGGGGTGCCCACTATAGGTCATTTTATTCCTGGAGGCAGATTCAACCTTATGATCAAATTATTGCATACATATTATGTTAATAATCACCTGATTCTGTCAGGGTGGCCAACAGGAACAATATTAATATTTCAGTATTAATCATCATTGCATCACTGCATATAACAAGCAGTTATTATGCATTGTGGGTATTATGTACAAACACTTCTACAAAGTATCACAGCTGTAGCACAAATGTAACTATAACCACACCCTGTAACCCACAATGTATGTTATTAGAAAAAAATATCTGCTGATAATTAAAGAACAACTGTGTCTCACCATCGTAAATATCCTGTAATGAACCTCCCCCGCAGTATTCCATGCATATCCATAACTTAGTGTTCCTAGAAGTAAAAGGAAATACATTTTATTGTTCTTTTGTTCTGCAATCTTAGCTGACATCACATTTACCAGAACAACACAACTCTATTTATATATTATTATGTATTACTGCTGGGAGATATGGTACTTTAATATAAATACACAATGTATCAATAAAATGTGTCAAATGTTTGTGTGTTAAACAATTGTCATCATAGTACAAGTATTATACAACTATTATATACAGTGGAAAGTATTCACAGTGCATTACTTTTTCCACATTTTGTTATGTTACAGTCTTATTCCAAAATTGATTAAATAGAATTATCTCAACGAATTCTACACACAACGCCCAATAATGACAATGTGACAACGGTGTGCTTGAGATTTTGGCAAATGTAATATAAATAAAAGAACTGAGAAAGAACATTTATATGAGTATTCCCAGTCTTTGCCATAAGGCAAATTGAACTCAGGTGCCTCCTGGTTCCCCTGATCATCCTTGAGATGTTTCTGCAACTTGACTGGAAAAACCAGGTGATTGAACCTGATTTGGAAAGACACACAGCATCTGAATAAGGTCCCACAGTTGACAGTTCATGTCAGAGCACCAAGCATGAAGTGAACGGAGGGGCAGTGGTGGCCTAGTGGTTAAGGAAGCGGCCCCGTAATCAGAAGGTTGCTGGTTCGAATCCCGATCTGCCAAGGTACCACTGAGGTGCCACTGAGCAAAGCACCGTCCCCACACACTGCTCCCCGGGCGCCTGTCATGGCTGCCCACTGCTCACTCGGGGTGATGGGTTAAATGCAGAGGACAAATTTCACTGTGTGCACTGTGTGCTGTGCTGCTGTGTATCACGTGTGACAATCACTTCACTTTCAACTTTTCAACTTCAACGGATTTGTCTGTATACAATCCTTAGACAGGATTGTCTCCAGGCACAAATCTGGGGACGGTTACAGGAAAAACTCTGCTGCTCTGAAGGTCCCAAATGAGCACAGTGGCCTCCATCATCTGTGGGTGGAAGATGTTCAAAACCAACAGGACTCTACTTAGATCTGGCCCACCAGTTCATCTTTCAGCAGGACAAGGACCCCAAGCACTCAGCCAAGATATCAAAGGAGTTTCTTCAGGACAACTCTGCCACAGGTGCATCTCAGTTTTTTATTTTTAATACATTTTCCAAAACCTCAAGTAAACTTTTTTTTTCATGTTGTCGTTATGGGGTGTTGTGAGTAGAAAAAAATAATTAAGGCTATTTTGGAATATGGGAACATAAAAAATGTGGAAAAAGTGAATGCTTTCTGGATGTGCTGTATAGTAATTAGGCCAAAAGTTTGGACACATCTTCGCATTCAATGTGTTTTCTTTTTTCATTTACGTTGGTAGATTCTCACTGAAGGCATCAAGACTATGAATGAACACATGTGGAGTTATGTACTTAACAAAAAGTGGAGACCTGGTCTCCACAGTCACCGGACCTGAACCCAATCCAGATGGTTTGGGGTGAGCTGGACCAACAAGTGCTAAACACCTCTGGGAACTCCTTCAAGACTGTTGGAGAACCATTTCAGGTGACGACCTATTGAAGCTCATTGAGAGAATGCCAAGAGTGTGCAAAGCATTAATCAGAGCAAAGAAACTAGAATATAAAACTTTTTTCAGGTTATTTAATCTTTTTTGCTAAGTACATAACGCCACATTGTTTTAGTCAGTTCAAGCATCTCTATGAAATTATCTTATTTTTTGCCAGCGTTTAGTGAGGGAGCCATATTTTACGTTTTGTTGAGTGTGGTAATTCTTAATACAGAGGTAATTCAGGAAGTCCTTGGAAGTAACAGCAGCTCACGCCAAACACACCAAACATTGCAGCACCGGAAGCGGAAACGCCAGGAAACACAGTGCACAAAAACACCCTTGTATAGGATACTTAAATACAGTGGGAAGTATTCAGAACCCCTGAGATTTTTCTCTCTTTGTTATATTGCAGTTATTTGCTAAAATTAATTCAAAATTAAGTTTATTTTTTACTCATTAATGTAGACACAGCACCCCATATTGACATTTTTGAGGTTTATTAACTGGTGTTTTGTCCATTTCTTCTGATCGTCCTTGAGATGGTTCTACACCTTCATTTGAGTCCATCTGTGTTTGATTCTACTGATTGGACTTGAGTATGAAAGCCACACCCCTGTCTATATAAGACCTTACAGCTCACAATGCACGTCAGAGCAAATGAGAATCTTGAGGTCAAAGGAACCTGAAAAGCTCAGAGACAGAATTGTGGCAAGGTTACAAAGGTTACATCTGGCCAAGGTTACAAAAAAATATGCTGCACTGAAGGTTCCTAAGAGCACAGTGGCCTCCATAATCCTTAAATTGAAGATGTTACGGACGACCAGAATTGTTCTTAGAGCTGCCCGTCCGGCCAAACTGAGCTGCCGGGGAGAAGAGCCTTGAGATGAGAGGTGAGAGAAGTAAAGAAGAACCCAAACATCACTGTGGCTGAACTCCAGAGATGGGAGATGGGAGAAAGTTGTAGAAAGTCAACTATGGCAGAGTGGCCCAATGGAAGCCTCTCCTCAGTACAAGACACATAAAACCCCGCTTGGAAGGGTTTTTTTTTTTAAACAAAAAGACCTGAATGACTCAAAGGTGGTGAGAAATAGGTATTTCTGGTTTGATAAGACCAAAATAGAACTTTTTGGCTTTAATTCTAAGCGGTATGTGTGCGGAAAACCAGGCACTGCTCATCTCCTGTCACAACAGTGACGCATGGTGGTGGCAGCATCATGATGCGTTTTGCAGGACAACAGCAGGGACAGGACAACTGCTTGCAATCAAGAGGAAGATGAATGCGGCCAAGTACAGGGATATCGTAATATTAATCCTTCATGCACATAACTGCTTATGATGAATAAATGAGGACCTGACAAATAGTGGCATCAGCTGAACCCACATTAATGTCAGACGCACACAGTTAAAAAGAAATATATAAATGGCTGCTTAGGCATGAATGTGAACATTACACATCGAATATCGAAACAACATACAAGGTAGACCATTGTTGCAAAGGGATCTATTTTTACCTGCAGTCTCTGACCATGGTTGTGTCAAAAATGTCCGCTCGCTCATAATATAGCCAAAGGGACAGGGCCACAATGACGTTAAAAACTTGTTGGCGAGCGAAAGCATTTTGTCGAGCCGCAAGTAATGCGCACGTACTGTAGACACACGTCAAGTGCAACTGACATTTCTGGGAGATTTAGAAACTCTGGAAACTTCCACCAGAGTTGCAGAGGCATTTTAATTGTATGGCATTTTACCAGACTACCTTGTGCAGAGCGCCTTACAATCAGTAGTGACAGGGACAGGAGACACTCAGGGTCAAGTGTCTTGCACAGGGATACAAGTGGGGTTTAAACCTGGTTCTTCTGATTCATTGATTTATTGGTTATCCGACTGATTTCAGGACTAATTAACGATCCAGCAGGGGAGCCAGGGGTCTCTGTCTCAGCAGATTTTATACAGATTCAACCTCCATCAAGAATTCTTTATGTCAACAAGACTCCGCAACATATAGATGGTCCAGATCTGAGTGACTAGTCTGGTGTGCTGATCCCATGCTGTGTGTGTGTGTGTGTGTGTGTGTGTGTGTGTGTGTGTCTCGGAGAAGCACCGCATCTGGTTTGTAACTCTACAATAAATATTTATTTTAAAAGAACGTTTTAAATGGGAAAACAGTCCTTGACTAACAACACAAATCAACACTTTACATTCCAGTAAAATGTACAATGCAGCAAATGCTGAATGGCAACATTGATCATCATCATCATCATAATCAAGCCTTTTGTGCATCCTCCACCCTGCATCACATCCTGTGTACGTCTGTACGCAGTAGTCTCGCTTCTTAAAAGCCGCCCGTGAGGTGTATCAAATGATGAAGGTCATGAATTTCTGTACCCCATCATGACAGGTGGGCAGGGAGGGAGAGAGAACAGCATTGTGCACAGAGTCCCAGCCCAGGGCCAACATGTGCGCCACTGCTGTAGGCCATAGACACATGCTGGATAATAAAGGCTTTGGTTCCACGACGGAGAGGTTTGTCTGTCTGTCTTCTCTGTCTCATGTTTATGGAAGTGATCTGACAAACCTGAATGTAAAATGACAAAAAAAAAAAAAAAAAAAAAGAGAAAGTACGCATTTCAGGTTCATTCTCTGGCTGGTTTTCATGCAAAAGCATTTGCTAAGTGGTGCAGGGCGGCCACTTGAAAGCTCGAGATGCCTGAGGGGGGGAGCTGTGGTCAGAAGAGGGTCCAGTTGAAGATGTGACTACTGCATACTGTGAACAGAGTTCCCATTTAGCCAAATTGGAAAAAGTAGTTGCCAGGTGCAGACGCTATAACGGCAAAAACAAAGATCAGCCACAATGAACATCAGTCAGTCACAAACACCAGTGTAGAGCAGGGACATCACAAACCTTCAAAGCTAAATCCGCCTGGTCCTCCAAAGAAGGCTTTGAAGATGTTATTGGCATCAAAGTCTGCAAATAAATCACACACGATGTAGTAATCAGTCTCCTAATTGCGTGTGGAACATTAAGCAGATCACAAACCTTCCATGCCTCCATCATCTTCCAGGTCATGGCCGCTGTCATAGCGGGACTTTTTCTTTGGGTCAGAGAGCACAGTGAAGGCCTCACCCACCTCTTTAAACTTCTTCTCCTCTTCCTTCTGGACCTCTGCACTCGCCCCACTGTGGCGGTCTGGGAAGAAGAAGAAATTTACATATACAGGAATGGCTACTTTATTTATCAGGAATGGTATTTTGTTCATATCATTATTATGATTGTGTGCTCAGGGCTGATAGTGGTGGAAACACAAAACACATTCGCACACGGAGTAACTGCTGGATCTATATCAGAACCAGGGCCCGCCCCTTCCCTTTTTTTTTTTTGATTGGCTAGTGCAGTGTTTCCCAACCCTGGTCCTGGAGGAACAACCTCCCTGAATTAAGCTCAGGTGTTACTTAATGGCCTATTAATGAGTGGGGTAGATTGTGAAGATATGCGGGTTGGCAGAAGTTCCTCCAGGACCAGGGTTTGGAATGCTATCAGCCCTGTGTGTGTGTGTGTGTGTGTGTGTGTGTGTGTGTGTGTGTGTGTGTGTGAACCAGAATTGATCGCTTCATCGATGGTAACTTGGAAGCATAATAAATAAAAAGCTCAGTTTCCGCTCCCTCTGCCACCATTAACCCCCGCAGACTCCGCCTCACCTGGCCACAGACTGCGCCTCTGCAAAGCGGCCCAGTAACGCAGATAGTTTAACCCATAAAAGAGATGTTTCACTCCAGCTGTCAGAAGATGCATGGAGGTATGATTCAATATCTACAAGAATAAATATATCATATAACACAACAATATATCTATGTTTATAGGCAGCCAGCTTCATTGCATGCAGTCAACTAGCATGACATTGAACTTGTGTGACACTAGTATTCACAGGTTTCAGTGAACATGTTATGAAGAGAGGGCCAAATGTTCACTAGTCACACTAGTTCAAGTGATTACTGAATCACTAAACCACCTGCTTATCACAGTAATGGAATCCAGTGGTACCCCAGAAGCCTTCACTTCACTGACCATTTTGGACTTGTGTAGGGGACTGGAGTTGGTGGTGTTTGTATGGTTGTGAGCTTTAGGTCACGTGAGCTGGGGTTGGTGATGGATGACATTTGTTTAGTGTAACATTTGCCAAATCAATTATTGTGTGGACAATAGGACAATGGGAGCAGCTGAAGGAGGAAAAAGATGTGACACAGTCAATCTTCAAATGGAGCCTCAGTAGGATTTAACCCCTAACTGAGACATACCGAATAAAAATGAACTTTTTTTTTTGTTGGTCTTGTTGGTCCCCTAATACTGTATCTGAATTCTCTTTCCAAAATTCAGCCCTGATGCAGAATTACAGCCACTTTGATCCACAATGAGATTTTCACAGGACTTGCCGTTTCGGTGTCTGTAGCTTTAAATGCTAATGAGGAGGATAGAGGCGGGACAAGGAGGAGAGCGGCCTATAGAAGTTGAGGGGGCATTCGCAGAAATGACGTCATTAACACTTAGTGTTTGGTGCAGAGTCTCTTTAGACGGGAAAAAATGCAGACGGAACTAAAAAAAAAAAGTGCTCATTTATACATCCAATCACCAAGCAACTGCAATGCTTCAAACATTTGGAAGCCATGACGGTCGGTGGAGATAATGTTTTTGGGACAGGTGAGAAATTCTCTGGCCGAAAAATAGCATGAGAAATGGGAGGTAACCTTTCCCCTTATAAGGACAAATTCCAGATCCAACTATCTGAGCTGCCGCTCTCTGAATGGTGAAGCAGAATGAGCAAAGCTCTCTTTACACCTATCACCATTTCTAGCCACTGCAGGACCATAGACAGGCTGGGGGAACTCGTATTAAATAATCTCACATGAAATTTTCATGTGAGTGAGACTTACAGACGTTTCTCTGGGAATGTGTTATTCAAGCAACACACTCATAAACACACACACCTGGTACACACTTGTTTAATAAGAACATGCAGATAAATATCAGGAATTGCTCTGAACGGGTCAGAAACACAGACCCATCTATCTGGACTCTCTTTACTGGATACTCAGGGACTGATGTGTTGTCTGGCCTCCTGAAGAGCCTGGAAAACACAAATTAAAAAGGGCATGAGAGAGATTTCCCAGGTACCCTGAGATAAAAAGCAGAGTGGCTGACCTTCTGAATGGCTTCTTCAGCAGCATCATTCTGCAGGAGTCTGGCTCGTTGTAGCGCCTCCTCAAAGTGGAAGATGCTGGACTTGTAGCTTCCCATCTTCACTGCAGCACAGGTCAGACAGGGGATCAAGGAAAATGGGAGCATGATCAGGACTGATTTGGTATCATGTGTCATTTAGTTCGTACTTACATTCAGCCTGACCCATAAGCACATAAGCGTTGAGCTGCCACAGCTCATCACAAATCTCCTGCGAAGCAGTGAGCAGACGGCGACTGTAGTCCCAGGCTTCAGCGTGTTGCCTGAGTTCCAGGTGACACCATCCAATCTCATGGAAAAGCCAGGCTTTGTCCAGCCCCCCTTCAGTGAGAGGGACACTCTTCTCCCAGCTAACCAGAAATCAAACGGCCACTGTTGAGTTTCATGCTGCTGATGGATTAAAACTAACAAACAAATCAGCAAGCCTTGAAAAATAAGAACCCTGAAAGAAAGGGACTCACAATTTTATGGCCTGCGTGAACTGGCCAGTGCAGGCATATAGGCGACCAATGTTGACCAGGGCCCTGGACTTTCCATCTATGTTTAGACTGGAAAATAGCAAAGCTGATCAAACATTTTTACATACTCAATAATGGTACTATTTGGCGGTCAGTGCTACTCAGACATTAATATGGTGTGATTATAAGGAACTAATATGTTCCTATGCACTCTATTAATGTTGGGATGCTATTGCTAATTCTGTATTACAGCATGTAATAGCCTGTCTATAGTCCTGGAGTGGCTTGAAAAAGAGTGTAGCGTTACGGGCCTAAATTTGATGTGAAGAGAGACAGAAGCTGAATTTGTTCTGTATTAAAGGATTTAGAAAGGAGTCTGTTTTACTCACTGCCCACACAGTTGTAAATGGCCTCTTGCGCCTTCTGAATGCCCCATCGGAACTCATGCAGCTCAGGCCGCAGTTTATATCCTCGGTGGTAATAAACCAGCGCAAACTCAAACTCTCCCATAGCGTACAGTGCTTCTGCTTTCTGGTACAAACCCTGCACAAGAGCAGAAAGCGCATGACCCACACACTGCATACACCGTAAACAATGGAGGGTCAGTATATCAGAGTAAACCCGTTTTAACCTAGATGGAGTATTTACAACTCTGTGAGGAGTTTAATGTCAGTGTAAGGTTGTGCAGATGCGCAGCAAAGATTCACCTTTACACAGTGTGCCATTAGTACCAGCATGTATTGTGCGGCCACTTCTGTAGGGGCGCATTCACCGTTAGGCAGAAGTTCTGATAATTAAAGAACTTGACCCAACCCGGTCCTCCCGACACGCTGCAAGTGTATTACAGTTTCACTGATGTCAAGCAGCATTTACTCATCGGAGTAATGATGTTGTCCAATAGCTACATAATATCAGTTTGATCACATGCATTTAGTAATAAAGCATCATATGATAAATATGTAATAAATAATTAAAGAAATAAACACTACAGGGAAATAAAAAAAGATATATCATTACACATTAGAGTCTTATTTTTTAAATAAATTTGGACAAAAAATGTAATCATATTATTCTAAAAGTGTGAATTGACCCCATTTCATTGTTCATTTTGACACTAACTTGAGTAGAATTAACTCTTACAAAGACTAAATGTAAAAGATGGTGTTCTTGATGGAAGGAATATGCTCCGTTTTACCCGGAAGAAAGTCTTGTCCTCTTGCAGCGACGCTTCTGCGTCCTGGAGCGCTTTCGCCGAGTCGCCCATCTTCACGTAGCACCTGGACCTGGCGACCAGGCAGTTCTTCTCCTGCGGCTGCTGCGCCAGCGCCTGTGAGGAGAACACAGCTCTGCTGTACTCTAAACGTTGCTTCAATGTTGAGAACACGTAGAAGGAACGTTTCCGCACCGTGCTGTAACTCTCCGTCGCCCTGGAGAATTCGCCTTTCTGGTAGAACTGGTCGCCCTCGGCCACGTAGCTGAAGAATGTGCTTTTCGCGTCTGTCATTTTATCTGTCGCGTTATTGTCAGTTGTCACGTTATTTCCACGCACTAGTTCTTCTGCCCACAAACAAGCGGAGACGCGCAACGAGCACGCGCGGTATCACAGCAACGAGCCAAACAAGCGCGCGACCGCCAGTCACGTGGTCCACCGAATATTTACCACTTAGGTCGGCATATTTACCGCCATGGCTGCTCGATTCACTGTAAATGAACTAAAACAGATGCTTTTGTAACCAAAACGGCGTTCTTGTGGAATGTTCCTGCTCGGTTGTGTAATGTCAGGATCTAACAACGTGGTGAATCAGCAACAGCATCATGGGAAGCCCAGACTGACTGATGCACATGTTGACTGATCAAAAACAGAAACTGTAGATTAATGCTACAGTACAGAATTATAAAGGTGTCGGACCACACGGGGCATCAGGGAAATCCTCACCAAACCAGGAGTTCAAGTTCAAGTTCAAGTTCACTGCTGTTGTAGGAATGTAGTAGAGATATGCTCTGAACATAAGAGGCGTGGGGGGGGGGGGGGTCTGCTGCCTGCTGTGGAAAGTCACAGTTCGGGTTTAGGGGAGTGGAGTGAAGTGCCTTGTGCTACGTCCCGTGATTTTTGTGGAGTTAGACTGTATGCGGTGTGGATGTTTCTCATTTCCTTTTCCTAGAGGGTCGACTTCGCCCTGTGGATCTCTCCACCCAGTCCAGAGGTCAAAGTGTATATAAGGAGGATGAGACGGCTGGAGAAGCTGGGAGCCGAAATAAACCGCACTGCTCCTGCCACCCTGGCTGTTATTTGGGCTGTTCTGTGGTTGGTAGGTTTTGGACCTTGCGGTGTTCTTGCTTTGTGGTGTTTGGTTCTTTAGATGAAGTGCTTGGGAGAAAGATTTTGTTAAATTTATGGAAGACAAGATAGTTTTTTTCTTAAACACAAATGAAACACCTGAAGTTTCATGTTTAATTATTTGGGATGCTCTGAAAGCCAACCTCAGGGGACAGATAATTTCATACACTGCAAAAATGAAAAGGAAGATATATAAAGAGCGAAAAGATCTGACCAACCAAATTAAAGAAATTGATCAGCAGTACGCTGATTTAAAAACCCAGATATGTATAAAAAAACGTGTAGCAAAGTAAGTTTGAACTTATCTCAACACATGTAAACGTCAATTATTAATGAAGAGGAGCCAATTTTACATTCATGGTAACAAATCTGGGAAACTTTTAGCTAGTCAGTTAAGAGGATTTTATCACATTTTGTAACACATCACAAAAATTCGAATGGAGGATGGTACCATTACTACCAATTATTCTAAAATTAATTACATGCATTCAGGAATTTTTATTCTCTATTATATTCTTCTGAGTTCCCAAAGGACCATAGTTCTTGACTCAACTAGATATCCCAACACTGTCCCCTGATTCTAGATTAAGATTAGAAGGGCCCATATCACAAGAGGAAATAATTTCAGCCATCTCATCATTACAACCTGGTAAATCCCTGGGTCCTGATGGGTTCCCTGCAGAGTTTTTTAAATCGTTCTCCTCATACCTTGCACCACAATTAGCTTTGGTTTTATCTGAATCTTTTAAGCAAGGTAAGCTGCCCGCGTCATTTAATGAGGCTCGCATCACCCTCATAGTAAAGAGAGATAAAGACCCAACAGAGTGCTCTTCATATAGACCAATCTCTCTAAAAAAGAAAAAATCGCTATTCTTATTTTAACATTCGATGCCTTATGGATATCCTGTACACACCATCAGAGGGGATCCCTGAGTGTGTCCTGTCTTTGGATGCTGAAAAGGCTTTTTATAATTTGGAATGGGAGTATTTATTTAGGGTTTTAGAAAAATTCTATTTTGGCCCAAGTTTTATCACTTGGGATAAATTATTATATTTACGCCCCATTGCCTCAGTTCTGACAAATGTCTCAACCATTGACAAATGTCTCAGCAGTCTCAACCATTCGGTCTTCTGCGGGGACACCAGGGGTGTCCTCTTAGCCCATTACTCTTTAATCTGGCCATTGAGCCACTAGCAATTGCATTCTGCAGGTGTAGAGATATATCTGGGATTTGGAGGCAGGGAGAAGAACATAAAGATGATCTTCTACTTTTTATATCAAATCCAATCTCCTCCCTGCCACCTGTGCTGTCATTGCTCAAAGAATTTAGCTATTTTTCAGGATATAAGTGAACTCTTTCTGCTAAATAATATAGCACTAACAACTAGTATGCACAATTGTCCTTTCAAAATAGTGAAAAATCAGTTTACCTATCTCAGTATTACAATTACAAGGATTACACCTTACACCTTTTTAAAGAAAATTTCATTAGGTTGTTGAGCCAAACAAAAAAGGACTTTGGACAATGGTCACCACTCTCCATGTCTGTATTAATGCAGTTAAAATGAGTACTCTTTCTAAATTTTTATATCTTTTCCAGTCTGTACCTGTTTTTATTCCCAAATCTATTCCCAAAATCTCTCTGTCTCTGCACTCCTTGGATCTGCACTACCCATCTCCTCAATTAAACCAATCAACAATTCAGTTATTAGGCATACCTTGAGAGTATGGGCTCAGTTCAGAAAGCACAACGGTCTTCTGAACTTCTCTCTGTCCAGTCCTATCGTCTCTAACCATCTCTTCCAACCTTCTCTACATGATTCAGTGTTTCAGGAATAGTACAATAGGGCAGATCTTTGCAAAGATCTGTTTGTTGACCATAGGTTTGCATCGTTTGAACAGCTTTCTGAAAGGTTTAACCTATCCAATTCTCATTTTTTCAGATACCTGCAAGTAAGACACTTCATTGACTCTTTAATACCAAATTTCCCTGAGGCGCCTGCTGTAAACATCCTAGATAATCTAGATGATCCCGCTGCATAAAGGCCTAATATCCACTATTTATGGTGGATTGATGGGTTCGAGTTACACCCCTTTGTGTAAAATTAAAACTGCTTGGGAGAAAGATTTAAATTTGTCACTTTCAGATGATACTTGCTTGTCCTTATGTGCCCGCCACTCTTTATTACAGTTTAGGGTTGTACACAGGGCTCATTTCTCCAAACTTAAACTCTCCCGTTTCTACCCAGACATTGATCCTAGCTGTGATAAATGTAAAAGCGGAGAGGCGTCTCTTTTTGTATTGGACATGCCCAAATTTGGAAAAATTCTGGAGGGACTTTTTTAAAACCTTGTCGTACATACTGAAATGCAACCTTGAACCAGACCCTCTGATCGCTCTTTTTGGTATCACTGAAGAGGAAGATAAGTGTCTAACTCCAGCTAAACAGCGTTTGTTATCTTTTGTGACACTCCTGGCCAGGCGTTCTCTTTTATTCAAGTGGAAGGATTCCACGTCACCCACTCACACCCAGTGGCTCAGAGATATTATTTCCTGTTTGTCCCTGGAGAAGATTCACTACTCAATCCGTTATTCAGACTTGAAATTTCAACAGGTGTGGGGGCCCTTCCTCCGCTTTTTTCATATACATTTATAGTTTGATTCCCTTCTTATTTAATTGTTTGTCTGTTTTCTTTTATTTTTTGTGTTTCTTTTGTTTGCAGGACCAAAAAACGTCCAGCTCCATAGTCCTTTTTTTTCTTTAAATGCCTGGTATCTAGCCTTTCTTATGCATGTAAAGCTGGCTTTGAGTCAGGGAGGGGAGGGGGGTGCTATAGGGTTTATAAGGGGGCTATAAAATATATAATTTACAGTATATTGAAACATTACATGTTTGCCCTGTTATATCCCTGTTTAAAATCATTAAAAATATTGTTAAAACTAAAAGATAAGAAAGGTCTGTCATCATAGGTGCACATCAACTGTGAAAATCCAGGATCACACACATCAACAACAATGACGCAAATGCAGTTTTGAATTCTATAACCTCTTTAAATGCCCTTCTCTGCTTAGCACCCAAGCGTTATATTGGACATTTCCTTATACAGGAAGACATGGAAATTCTGCTTTTTGGTCAGGAAAAGTCAGGGAATTTTAAGTCATCACTGATGCCAAAAAGCGCAGTCAAAGGATTTGGTTGTATAAGCTGTTTGAGGACTGAAGAAAGGGTTTGAAATATCTCCCTCCATTATTTTTCAAGGCCAGGACACGACCAATACATATGGATAAGCGAGGCATCCTCACTTCCACATTTATCACAGCAGGGATCCACATTTGGAAAAGGACACGATAGCTTGACTTTGGACATATGAGCTCTGTGCACAACTTTTTTTAAAAAAGACAATGATGGGCCTTACAGTAGTTCTTTAGAATTTTGGCACAGGTCTCCTGAGAGATTTTGACGCATCATTTCATTCCAAATTGTTCTAGCTGGCCCAAATTGCATGGTTTCAGAGCATGGACATTCACTTTTAGCACCAGCTTTTGCGTCAGCGTTGGCTCCAGTGCAGCTGAAAGCAGGCCTTGGCCACACAGACACTATCACATTCTTCCATGTGGACTCTATTTGTCCATAGCAAAGGCGCTGCAGCAGGAAGTTGTATAATAAACTTATCACAGATACACCAGTATATAGCATAACCATATACCAGATAAAACAATATCTGAGCAATTCTACTGAAAGTAGATGTTCTGTCACACCCATGAGGTCAGCGAAATACCACATTTTTGTATGATGCAAGTGATTTTCTGTATTCAGCTGTAGTTTACATTAAATATATAGTCAGAAAATATTTAAATAACACTATGCTTTTTATATTTTATCATGCAGTTTTGAGATTTTTTAAAATCACAATTATTTTTTTGGGGCTGGCTCAAAACAGGCTAGGACCCAATCGGGCAAGAGGTACGGATTGGACACTAACACACACAATCACTGGCGGATTACTGACAGATTGAATGCTTGTTTTATTTTATTTATTGGATCTGTGGTATTTTTAAGACATTTAAACTCTAGATTTAAGGTTTTAAGTCCACTGCGTCATTTTTAAAACCTTTAAAACTCCCACTTAGGACTTTTTTAGGATCCGCAGAAACCCTGCTGTGCGCTCTGTGCACTAACTAATGGCTTGTGCTGCAAGGGGGGCGTGGTTTTGCACAAGTGACATGACTTTGTAATTTTCGCAAGGGGCGGATATTTCTGTGGTAGGCCAGTATAATCACAATCTCTCCCGTTGGCCAAATTTATATTGCATTATACCGTGCAGCCCTACCCACAATTCCGGCTTATGTCAAATGCAGCCACCCTGTCCGAGCCAGACCCACATGCTGGAAATCATTCGGCGGATCTTAAGGTGGCCATCCATCAGGGCTAACATCAGGACCTACATGGCTGCCTGCCCAGTCTGCACATCTTGCAAACCAGAGACCCACCGGCACTTGACATTTTCTTTTTACAATAAAATCAAAATGTTCATTTTATTGAACTCATGTAGGGACAGACTAGGTTGATTTGAGTCATATTGTCTCCCACATCCCCATCTGGGTAGGAAGAGTGCTGATCGTGCATGCCTGCAATCGGAGTACTTCAATGTTTAACACCATTAAACATTTGGGGTTTTTTTTTTGTTACAAGCCTAGAAATGGTAAGGTATCAACATAATGTAGCGACGGACTCCATGATGGGGGAAAAGAGACACTGGACACAGCGGAGTAGCTCAGAGAAGCCTTTATTCAGCTGCCACCTTTTGGACCAGGCAATTTACAATTACGGTATTTATCAGACGCCCTTATCCAGAGCAACTTACAATCAGTAGTTACGGGTACAGTCCCCCCCAGAGCAACTTAGGGTTAAGTGTCTTGCTCAGGGACACAATGGTAGCAAGTGGGATTTGAACCTGGGTCTTCTGGTTCATAGGCGAGTGTGTTACCCACTAGGCTACAACCACCCCAGCACAAGCACAAGAGGTTAACAGCAGGGAAACAAAGGAGGCATTCACCCAAGATCATCACACGCCCCCTGCCTGCTCCAGTTACTCTCAACCCCCAGACAACACCCCACTAAATCCCCCAACACTCACCCTAATGGTGGGTAAAACCTTGCCTCACTAACCCCAGGCCCTTATGCTAATTAGGCCAGCCCTATTGGCTGACAAAGCTACAATAGTTTTCATTCTGCAAAGAAAATATATTTATAACTAGAAACCAAAAATCCAAGAGAAATTTTGATTTGGCCTGTCCGGGTGTTGGTCGCAGCAGCGGGTGTGGCATGCACAACCGATGTCAGCTGTAAGAAAAGACGGTACAACTACAGTAGCCAATGGAACAGGTGGTCACATGACTTTGGAACATGATTCTAATCTAGCATGTTAGCATGCTAATACTAACATGATAATGTCAAAAATGCTACCTGGGCATGGCCAAGATGCGTCACTTTAATTTGGTGATGTTTGGAGCATGTTGAAAAATTAACATGTTAGCTCAAGGCGTTCCTAATAAAGTGGCTGAAGAACCGGGTGTTCCTAATAAAGTGGTCGAAAGACTGGGCGTTCCTAATAATGTGGCCAAAGGACCAAGTGGTCTTAATAATGTGGATGATTGAGCAGGCATCCTAATGAAGCTGCTGGATTACATTGAATTACATTGTTGGCGATGCTGCTGTATCAGTACCCCTTGTAGGGCCCCCTTTGTTGGCAATGTCACTGTAGCAGTACCACTTAAAAGGGGCCCCATTTTAAAAATGCTACCAGGGCTAAAATTAGCATTCAATGCATTTCAATAGGGAAATTACCTTGTTTGAGCGTTAATAGCTCAGCCACGCCCACTACGATCGCTTATAAAACAAATAGCACACTTCACACAATAAAGTACAAATTTTTTATATATAGCTTGCTGGCTTCGGTATGACCTGCTTTATGACAACAATACGTGCCGGGAAAAAAAAGTCTGAAATAATAATAAATAATAAACCAGAAACCAAAATTCTACTACATCTTGAGGTCAGAACAGCTCAGTCACTGAGCACTTTCAAGACTTTCCTCTTTAGAGAATATTTAGATTAACTTGTCTTATTGTCTAACTTATGTACAGAATCTACAACAAGAGTGAATAAAAAGATTGTTTTCATAGTTGAGGGTCCTAATGAACTAGAACTGATCACTTCATCGATGGTAACTTGAAAGCACGTTGTAAGTTGCTCTGGATAAGGCCGTCTGCCAAATGCCTTAAATGTAAATGTAAACATGATAATGTCAAAAATGCTAACAGGGCGCAGTCAAGATGCGTCATGTTAAATTTGGTGACGTTTGGAGCATGTTGAAAAATGAGCATGTTAGCATGCTTACATCGAAAACGTTAACAGAGCGTGGCCAAGATGTGTCATAGTAAATTTGGTGATGTTTGGAAAAGGTTTAAAAATTTGCATGTTAGCATGCTAATGTTAGTATGCTAACAGGCTATGCAGCTCCTCGTCCAGGCAATGGTCATCTCTAAACTCGACTATTGTAACTCTCTCCTGGCTGGAGCCTCTGCAGTCACCATAAATCCACTCCAGATGATCCAAAATATGGCAGCCCGTCTCATCTTCAATCAGCCAAAATACACCCATGTTACACCTCTTCTTACCTCCCTCCACTGGCTCCCAGTAGCTGCTCGCATTGAGTTCAAATCCTTGATGCTTGCCTACAGGGCTGTAAATGGAACTGCGCCCTCCTACATCAATATATTACTACCTAGCTACACTCCTGCACGCTCTCTCAGATCAGCAAATTAAAGGAGACTAAAAACTCCTTCTTCACGGGGTCTCCGATTCCAATCATCTCTGTTCTCCGTTGTTGTCCCTGGCTGGTGGAACAACCTCCCCTCCTCCACACGACTAGCCAAGACTATCACCACTTTTAAGAAGCAGGTGAAAACCCTCTTGTTCAAAAAATATTACAAACAAATCTAACACTTACACACGCACATGCGTACACATTGCACAAAACAATACAAAAATGTATATATACATTATAATTTTTCTTCATCTAGCACCTAACAATCTCTGAGCATGCTCTTCACTAACAAGTAGAGCCTTATCAGGGCTCTTAGTTGTAAACTCAATATTCTATAGAAATCGAACGAGAATTGCTGGTGTCTTCCTCTTGTAAGTCGCTTTGGATAAAAGCGTCTGCTAAATAAAGTAAAGTAAAGTAAAGTAGTATGCTAACATCGAAAACGCTAACAGGTCCTGGCCAAATGCGTCACATTAAATTTGGTGACGTTTGGAGCATGTTAAAAAATTTGAATGTTAGCTCAACGAGTTTTCCTAATAAAGTGGCCGAAGGACCAGGCGTTCCTAATAAAGTGGCCGGATTTCCTAATAAAGTCGTGTTAATAGCTCAGCCACGCCAACTCTGATCACTTATAAAAATAATAGCACACCTCACACAGTAACCTACTAATTTTTATATATAGCTTGCCGGTGTGCGTGCTTCAAAATTTTGCGTGTCTGTAAATCAAACAGAGACAAGTCATATGTCAACACATCGGTTTTGGCAAGATCTACGAGATGACATAAAACATGTCTTTGTTTGTCTAATTATGTGGACAAAAAAAGTTTTTAAAATGTCAAAATTTGGACTAGAATAATAAACGCGTTCTGAAAGTGTGGCAATCACAAATGCAAGACATGGCCTTTTTTCCTAATTTTCCAGGTTTTCCTGACCCCTATTGGGGGTAGCAACACATGCACATGTCAGATTGTGAGACTCGGAAAGGCCTCGCCTCGAATTTAAAACCTTTTGTCGAGGGCAAACCATTTGGTTCCACCCTGGCCAGGATTTGAACCTGGTTTAATCACCGAGAAGGTGAGTGTGTTACCAAAATACACCACCAGGGTTTTGGTTTTGGTTTGCCAATTCATACTGGCTCACAGAACAACCAGTAGTTTGACTAAATTTAGCTGCCAAATTAACATAATTACATGTGACAGATTTCAAATAATTGATATTAGAAAAAATATTTCAAATGTGTTTTGAGTGTGGGAAACCGGAGTACCCGGAGAAAAACCCACTGGTTCATGGGCAGTGCATGCACATACCTCTCAGTTGTCTGGTCCGGCTGAATCCTGGTGGCCTTCATGCCTGCCCTCGGTAAGCTGGTCACAACGGTGATGTTCCAGGCTGGGGTCTTCTGTTTGCACGACTTGGCCGTGGTGTAGGGGAGAGGCGGCCTGAGTGTCAAGGGCAGCTTGGCCAGGGTGTGGACCTGTGACAGATCTTGATAAAATGGTCATTTATTTTAAAATCTCTGCTGATTCTGAAATATTCACATTAATTATGATGCATGCTAGGACGTAAAGATAAAAAATGTCTCTCTCTTATGTGTATATAACTGGACAGGGAAATAAGTGTCCAGTTAAAAATTAAGAGCTCTGAATTTTTTTTCCACTGACAGACTGCAGCACAGTCCCTGTGTGTGTTTTGAGTCTGTTTATGGTTATTTGTACTGCTGAAGATATTTTAAGGCTCACCTAGTAGGTTGGTCTCTATTCTGAGTTCATTGGGCACGTCTATGGAGATGCAGAGCAAGTGCAGCACAGGGTTCTTCGCAGGCATTTGAAGAAGCGGGTCACTCCCCGGCGCAGACGCTGCAGAAGACGTTTTGGAGGTCGGGGGCGCTCTGTATAAACAGAAGCTGCTGGATGATCTGGAGATGGTTCCTCCGGACCACCAGATGGCTCCATTGATGGTAGGTGAAGCTGAGGATCCTCAAGCCACTGCAGGTGATCATCCTCATTCAAGTCCTGCAGCTCATAAGTATCTGCACAATCCAGACTGTCTTGAGGAGAACAGGAAAACTCTGTAGATTCTTCCCATCCTAGATCTTCAATCACCGCAGGGTCATGAGGCTCAGGAGCGGCTGGAAAGGTCCAGAGGTTGGGCTGTGGAGATCTGGGTGGCTCCTCCCATCCCAGATCATCCTCCTCATGGAGCTGTGCAGATGACAGCTGGATGGAGTCTGAGAAGACCGCCTGTTCTTTCAGCTTCTTCTTGTTCTGCAGCAGCTCCATCATGAGACTCTGTGTCAAGCCGTCCTGAGTTACAAAGGCATGCTGCACACACAAGAACACACACAACAGAGGAGTGTCAGAAGTGTGTGGGGGATTCATAAAAATTAGGAATCATATAAATCCCTTGTAGTGAAGATCACAGCTACTGGAGGGCTGGATTTGATTAGGACAGCATGGATTTTCTGAGAAATTAACCCTTTCAGTTTCACAAAAGGAAACAAATGTCCCCACATGTCTGTATGTGTGTGTTACATACCAACAGCAGAGTCTCTGAATCTGGCCTTTCCACTGGGTTCTCGGTCAGGGAGAGCTTGACGAAACATTGGTAATCGTCAGACCTGAAGAAACAAACTGTCAGTGTTTGTTTGCAATGAGGCTCATCAGTTCTCATGAAGGACAGAGGACAGACTCACCATTTCCCCGTCTCCTTCAGCTCCAGAGGCAGGAAGCTGCTGTCGGACAGACATGCTGGGAAACTGAAAACACACACAGAGAAATACATATATATTAGTACACAGTCATCCTCTACATATATCTCCCTGTGTGTGGCTGTCTGTGTGTCTGTCTGTGTGTGTGTGTGTGTGTGTGTGTGAGTGAGAGTGAGAAAGGGTTTTCATTTACTTCATAGAACCCAAATAAAAAAGTGGGTGCTCCGGTTCTCCCAGCTCCACAGCGGTGATGCCCAGAGACCAGATGTCACACAAATGGTCATAACCACCATTGTGTTCTGCAGCATAGACCTCTGGAGCAATCCTGTACACACAAACACACACAGAGTAAATCTAAAGATATTCCTGTTAGTCTTCTGCATGACCTCAAATATGAAGAAATGATCAAATGTCCACACAGTACACCTAATACGGAGAGTCTTCCTACACACACACACACACACACACACAAACACAAAGTGAATCTTACCAATGTGTCGTCCCAACCACTGACTTCTGTCTCTCAGTGGAGTTGGAGACTTTAGCAGCGAGTCCAAAGTCAGCTGCAACAAGAGAAGAGACACATTTATGATGAGACACAGATCACAGGTCAGACACATAAGTCTGAGTGAACGGCGTTGTGGAGAGTTCCTCACTGATTTTCACGTCGCCCTTTTCTGTCAGCAGAATATTTCCACCTTTGATGTCCCTGTGGATGATGTTGGACCTGTGGAGATACTGCAGTGCCTGCAAACAGAAACACCATGTTAGAACAAAGTCTTAGAAAATGAGCAGTGTGTGTATGTGAGTGTACGTGTCTGAGAGCGCGGGCGGTTACCTGGAGGGTCTCTCTGCACACAAAAGCAATCTCCTGCTCTGACAGGGGTCCAGTCTCTGTTAAAAACAAACACAGTGAACACACCATCTACACACATCTTAACAAAGATGTCATGTGACGCAGTTCGGTACCTTCATAGATATCCTGAAGTGAACCTCCTGCACAGAACTCCATTGCTATGTACAGCTTTTCCTCTCTACACAAGAAAAGAAAAGCCTTTAGTCACCATTCTCTGGGACAGCAGTTCTCATGTCACTGTTAATGGTCCTTCTTACCTCAGGGTGCTGGTGTGAACTGCCACAATGTTCTTGTGGTCACACTCTTTCAAGATATCCACTTCCTGCTGAACAAGGGTGAAGTCATCCTGCGACTCGATATTCTGCACCTTCACTGCAGAATATGCCCCAGTAGTGATGTTTCTGGCCTGAAATAAAGAAAAAATAAAAAAAGTCCAAAGAAATTCCACATCACCTGTCACCAGTGTCCACTCTCCACAAACACTGCAGCATCTTTGCCAGCTTCCACAAGAAATCCTCATCTGACCTTAAAACCAGTCAGCCACAAGGACACACAATTTAGCAGATGATGGCCAAGGTTCTGCTCTTATTTACCTCAAAAACATCTCCATATGAGCCTCTTCCAATGTGCTTCAGGAAACTGAATCCTCCAAAAGCAGCTGGAAGTGGAGTCTCTGGAACCACGTCCATCGTGGACCGCGTCTGTTCCACCGTGGGCTTGATCTTGGTCGGCTGCTTCTCTGAAATGCCAAAATATCTCATTAGAGCCCTTTCTGATTGGACCAATTTCATATTCCTCTGCTACTTCTGAAATTCACCAAGATATGACATGTTGATCCAGGGGGAAAAAAGTTTGATTGTTAAAGCCTTAACACTCATAATATCTGACTATGAGATTATAAATGCATACATGCATGTCATTGAAAAAAAATACTATGCTCAAAATGCTCAAATGTGTCTGCTGTCTATCAAAAGTGAACAAAATTTGTAACTGTCTGTAAATCTCTACCTCTATCTCTGATTATTTTGATGTATTTTTTGTCTAGATATTTTCCCCCTTCCTGAAACCCCCTTTCCCCTATAAAGAGTTTATCTCTTTATAATATAAATGTATAAAATAATATAATTAAACACAACGATACTATTAGAAGACCAGTGAGTATAAAATCACCAACAGCAACATAAATTGCTTCTAGTCTTACAGGTTGGAGGCGGGTGTAACCATCACGGGCCAATCAGAGCCTAGCACCTGATCACGTGGTGCGTGCCTGCGTCACTTTCCCGCCCTTAGTGTTTTTTCCCGCGCATTTTTGGACAAAAACAATCACTTGTAGAAATGGCTAAAAATGGCTACAGTAAATACTGCCTGCACAGTTTGACACGAACGTGACCGATTTGTGTTTCGCTGCTGCACGACATCGTATTTAACACGATAATTCCGTCACTGCAGCATGCGGCGCTGCCACAAGGTGGCGATAAAGTGTTTTCTGTGTTCGGGGAGAATACAGATCGTAACGCACCTGCTGGTGCCTGAAGCCAAAATAAAGCATCAGTGTGGAACCCGACAGGTTTCTGCATCTGCCGACCTCTTTTCTTTTACACCGGAGCTTCGTTCCCCCCCTCACCAGACCTCCACAACTAGCAACACTGACTAGCACTGATGACGCAGCATTTTCACCTTTTCTGAGTACATTTCTGTCTTTTTAAAAGCCCTTGTGTAGAGTTAGCAGACACGCCGGGACATGTTCTCTCCTCACCTGATTATTCCCCGCGACGTGGGTAAATCCGGATGGGCCTGAATGTAGCTGAGATGCGTCGTCCGGTCGCTGTAGATGAAAATCTTCCAAAATTGATGAAGGCTTCTCGATGCTGAGATGCTGTAGATGAAAATCTTCCAGAAGAGATGAAGGTTTGAAGATGCTGAGATGCTCCGCAGTAGCTCGCACGAACAACACGTCTCACCAGCAAGGATTCGACATATGAGTGTTCATTTCTGTTTACGCCTGAACTATAGGAACCAGCAGCCAATCACAGCACAGCACAATTCTTCCCGCGAGTTTTTCAAATGAAAATACTTTTAATTTTTAAAGATTTTAACCTCGCCCATCTCTGTAACTGACTGACATGCTGCTGAAGTGAAGGCAATGACGTAATAAATAATTCAGCCGATATTGATAGTAGCAGTAGCATAGTAGCAGACACATATTTCTGACAAATGTAACTTCATTAAAATAAAGGCTAGGTTCTACATTTCCAAACTGTGGTATTTTATAAAGCTGTAATTATTTTGCTACCATTTGTCCGACATCACTCATTCACTTCTGGGTGAAAATACGTCACCACGTCAGCACCTTCACTTCCAGGGAGGCTGAGGAAAGCCCGTCTCCCACCACCCATCAGAGTCCATAATGGACGTCCGAAAAGCCAGCAGCATTGTGAAGGACTCTACACACCCCTCACATGCACTCACTGCCAGACAACTATCAGACTCCTGAACATTCATACACACGCACACACACACACACACACACACACACACACACTCACACACGAGCTCTTCTATGTTTCCATGTAACATTATTGCACTGTTCCATATTACATAGTAAATACACGGGTCTGGACATTTCTGGAATTTTAGTAAAGGCATTTCCAGACAGGGAAAGTCAGGGAATTTGCAGCATTATAAACCGTGCAGCATTATAAAACACAAACATACGTCCTTACACTTGTTATCTTACCAAACATGCCAGGCAAGTGTACATCTCAAGATATTTTGCTTGAAAATGAAGAATTTCAGGACTGGCTTATCAAAAAAGTGCTCAAATAAAACATGCATGCAGAGTGTAAAATAAGCCATAGTTAACAATAAGTTAATAAATGAAAGTTTATGGTAACATATGATGTGTTGTGTTTGTTTGGGAATGCTAAGCTAATGATTGCAATATGGGATTTGTAGTTGGCACCAGTGCAGAAAACAGACATAACATAATAATACAATTACAACACGGCCCACACAGTTAAAAAGTGCAAACACTGCACTTACACATCCCATATTGCAATTATGAGTTTAGCACTGCCAAATAAATATAACATACCATATGTTACCATAAACTTTCATTTATGAACTTTTTGTTAACTATGCTAGTGAACAGTGAGGTACCCACTGATTCAGCTCCATTATTCATCCTGCTGTTCCTGGTCCGGCAGCATAAAGGTTCCTCATGGAAAGCGCGCCTGGGAGAACGGTGCCTTTATAGGCCAGCTTGGGACACGGGAAAAGTGTGTTTAATGTGGAGCTGGGGGGAAGGTGCTAGATTGACCCCCTGCTTTCCCCCCTTCCATATTGAGCTCGCCCCATTATGAGATGATGTTGGGGTGTATTTGGGGGGACAGACTAGTAAGGAGGGGGGCAGCACTGGTACAGCAGCTTACTGTGACTCTGTATCTTTTGTAAATATATTTAATTTTTTTGTTAGAATTTTGAGCTCCTTCCTGCACTGTAAATAGACCTGCACCTTTTTATCACTACAACTGGTATTTGTTTGGCCTGTTTGGTGGAAGCGCAAGTCCCTGTTTTACACAGAGGATGTCAGAGATGGATTTGAGGTTTTGGTACGTTCCATTCAACACGTCAAGCTGCCTATATTCAACAACAAAGACATAAAAGCAGTTTTGAATTCTAAAACCCCTTTAAATGTATTTAACATTATATCAGACATTTTTTATACGGCTTTATTCTGCTTTTTGGTCTTGGGTCATGGAAAATTTAATATCTAACCCTGATACACACAAAATAAACAAAACATTAAGAATAAACAGGGGCATGAAGAAGGTCTATTTACAGTTTTGCTAACTTTAATTATGACGGTTTGCCACAAAATATGAAGAACATCTATATTTACAATTTAACATGCACTGTAATGAAACCTTAAATTATTATTTGAAATAAAAAATGATGAAAAAAAAGGTTGCAATGGCCTTCACACTGACTGAAAAAGTGTTCTTTTATTACTCAGTTGTTCTTTTATTACTGGGTGTGTAATAAAAAGTTAACACAAGTTAAATCTCTACCTGCTTGTCCCTATGACGCGGAAATTATGGCTTTTGTCTCTTGAGTGGTTTGTGAATTAACACACAGGGATGTTACACAAGTTACACATGTGTTGCTTTGGACAATTGCACACAAGGCCCACATAACATCCAATTACCTCATTATTCTGAAGGCTCCTTCCTTGAAGTCCATGTCCAACACTGTCCTGAAAACAAAATATTTAAATAAATGTGTCAATATTAGAAACATTATCATGATAAATATAATTCCCAGGAAATAAAAACAATCAACAAAAAAAATTATCAGTAACTAAAATATTTGTTACGTCGGTAAATAAGCCCAATTTCTTACCAAGTGTCTGAATTGGAAAACTGAAATCTGGGGATCTCTTTGCTAGGACAACCCTGCAGATTTACTATCTTAATGGTCTCTGTGGGATAATGATGGAATTTCAATATCAGTACAGTAGAAAAATGTGACACTTTGGACTGATTCTAAATTTGTTTCTCCTTTAGAGGGCCAGTCACTGCAGAAATACAATATCAGCAACACATTAAACAAAGACCCTATTAACACTCAGGGGTGCCCACTATAGGTCATTTTATTCCTGGAGGCAGATTCAACCTTATGATCAAATTATTGCATACATATTATGTTAATAATCACCTGATTCTGTCAGGGTGGCCAACAGGAACAATATTAATATTTCAGTATTAATCATCATTGCATCACTGCATATAACAAGCAGTTATTATGCATTGTGGGTATTATGTACAAACACTTCTACAAAGTATCACAGCTGTAGCACAAATGTAACTATAACCACACCCTGTAACCCACAATGTATGTTATTAGAAAAAAATATCTGCTGATAATTAAAGAACAACTGTGTCTCACCATCGTAAATATCCTGTAATGAACCTCCCCCGCAGTATTCCATGCATATCCATAACTTAGTGTTCCTGGAAGTAAAAGGAAATACATTTTATTGTTCTTTTGTTCTGCAATCTTAGCTGACATCACATTTACCAGAACAACACAACTCTATTTATATATTATTATGTATTACTGCTGGGAGATATGGTACTTTAATATAAATACACAATGTATCAATAAAATGTGTCAAATGTTTGTGTGTTAAACAATTGTCATCATAGTACAAGTATTATACAACTATTATATACAGTGGAAAGTATTCACAGTGCATTACTTTTTCCACATTTTGTTATGTTACAGTCTTATTCCAAAATTGATTAAATAGAATTATCTCAACGAATTCTACACACAACGCCCAATAATGACAATGTGACAACGGTGTGCTTGAGATTTTGGCAAATGTAATATAAATAAAAGAACTGAGAAAGAACATTTATATGAGTATTCCCAGTCTTTGCCATAAGGCAAATTGAACTCAGGTGCCTCCTGGTTCCCCTGATCATCCTTGAGATGTTTCTGCAACTTGACTGGAAAAACCAGGTGATTGAACCTGATTTGGAAAGACACACAGCATCTGAATAAGGTCCCACAGTTGACAGTTCATGTCAGAGCACCAAGCATGAAGTGAACGGAGGGGCAGTGGTGGCCTAGTGGTTAAGGAAGCGGCCCCGTAATCAGAAGGTTGCTGGTTCGAATCCCGATCTGCCAAGGTACCACTGAGGTGCCACTGAGCAAAGCACCGTCCCCACACACTGCTCCCCGGGCGCCTGTCATGGCTGCCCACTGCTCACTCGGGGTGATGGGTTAAATGCAGAGGACAAATTTCACTGTGTGCACTGTGTGCTGTGCTGCTGTGTATCACGTGTGACAATCACTTCACTTTCAACTTTTCAACTTCAACGGATTTGTCTGTATACAATCCTTAGACAGGATTGTCTCCAGGCACAAATCTGGGGACGGTTACAGGAAAAACTCTGCTGCTCTGAAGGTCCCAAATGAGCACAGTGGCCTCCATCATCTGTGGGTGGAAGATGTTCAAAACCAACAGGACTCTACTTAGATCTGGCCCGCCAGTTCATCTTTCAGCAGGACAAGGACCCCAAGCACACAGCCAAGATATTAAAGGAGTGGCTTCAGGACAACTCTGCCACAGGTGCATCTCAGTTTTTTATTTTTAATACATTTTCCAAAACCTCAAGTAAACTTTTTTTTTCATGTTGTCGTTATGGGGTGTTGTGAGTAGAAAAAAATAATTAAGGCTATTTTGGAATATGGGAACATAAAAAATGTGGAAAAAGTGAATGCTTTCTGGATGTGCTGTATAGTAATTAGGCCAAAAGTTTGGACACATCTTCGCATTCAATGTGTTTTCTTTTTTCATTTACGTTGGTAGATTCTCACTGAAGGCATCAAGACTATGAATGAACACATGTGGAGTTATGTACTTAACAAAAAGTGGAGACCTGGTCTCCACAGTCACCGGACCTGAACCCAATCCAGATGGTTTGGGGTGAGCTGGACCAACAAGTGCTAAACACCTCTGGGAACTCCTTCAAGACTGTTGGAGAACCATTTCAGGTGACGACCTATTGAAGCTCATTGAGAGAATGCCAAGAGTGTGCAAAGCATTAATCAGAGCAAAGAAACTAGAATATAAAACTTTTTTCAGGTTATTTAATCTTTTTTGCTAAGTACATAACGCCACATTGTTTTAGTCAGTTCAAGCATCTCTATGAAATTATCTACGGTTATTTTTTGCCAGCGTTTAGTGAGGGAGCCATATTTTACGTTTTGTTGAGTGTGGTAATTCTTAATACAGAGGTAATTCAGGAAGTCCTTGGAAGTAACAGCAGCTCACGCCAAACACACCAAACATTGCAGCACCGGAAGCGGAAACGCCAGGAAACACAGTGCACAAAAACACCCTTGTATAGGATACTTAAATACAGTGGGAAGTATTCAGAACCCCTGAGATTTTTCTCTCTTTGTTATATTGCAGTTATTTGCTAAAATTAATTCAAAATTAAGTTTATTTTTTACTCATTAATGTAGACACAGCACCCCATATTGACATTTTTGAGGTTTATTAACTGGTGTTTTTTCCATTTCTTCTGATCGTCCTTGAGATGGTTCTACACCTTCATTTGAGTCCATCTGTGTTTGATTCTACTGATTGGACTTGAGTATGAAAGCCACACCCCTGTCTATATAAGACCTTACAGCTCACAATGCACGTCAGAGCAAATGAGAATCTTGAGGTCAAAGGAACCTGAAAAGCTCAGAGACAGAATTGTGGCAAGGTTACAAAGGTTACATCTGGCCAAGGTTACAAAAAAATATGCTGCACTGAAGGTTCCTAAGAGCACAGTGGCCTCCATAATCCTTAAATTGAAGATGTTACGGACGACCAGAATTGTTCTTAGAGCTGCCCGTCCGGCCAAACTGAGCTGCCGGGGAGAAGAGCCTTGAGATGAGAGGTGAGAGAAGTAAAGAAGAACCCAAACATCACTGTGGCTGAACTCCAGAGATGGGAGATGGGAGAAAGTTGTAGAAAGTCAACTATGGCAGAGTGGCCCAATGGAAGCCTCTCCTCAGTACAAGACACAAAACCCCGCTTGGAAGGGTTTTTTTTTTTAAACAAAAAGACCTGAATGACTCAAAGGTGGTGAGAAATAGGTATTTCTGGTTTGATAAGACCAAAATAGAACTTTTTGGCTTTAATTCTAAGCGGTATGTGTGCAGAAAACCAGGCACTGCTCATCTCCTGTCACAACAGTGACGCATGGTGGTGGCAGCATCATGATGCGTTTTGCAGGACAACAGCAGGGACAGGACAACTGCTTGCAATCAAGAGGAAGATGAATGCGGCCAAGTACAGGGATATCGTAATATTAATCCTTCATGCACATAACTGCTTATGATGAATAAATGAGGACCTGACAAATAGTGGCATCAGCTGAACCCACATTAATGTCAGACACACACAGTTAAAAAGAAATATATAAATGGCTGCTTAGGCATGAACGTGAACAATACACATCGAATATCGAAACAACATACAAGGTAGACCATTGTTGCAAAGGGATCTATTTTTACCTGCAGTCTCTGACCATGGTTGTGTCAAAAATGTCCGCTCGCTCATAATATAGCCAAAGGGACAGGGTGAAAATTTCAGCCACAATGACGTTAAAAACTTGTTGGCGAGCGAAAGCATTTTGTCGAGCCGCAAGTAATGCGCACGCACTGTAGACACACGTCAAGTGCAACTGACATTTCTGGGAGATTTAGAAACTGTGGAAACTTCCACCAGAGTTGCAGAGGCATTTTAATTGTATGGCATTTTACCAGACTACCTTGTGCAGAGCGCCTTACAATCAGTAGTGACAGGGACAGGAGACACTCAGGGTCAAGTGTCTTGCACAGGGATACAAGTGGGGTTTAAACCTGGTTCTTCTGATTCATTGATTTATTGGTTATCCGACTGATTTCAGGACTAATGAACGATCCAGCAGGGGAGCCAGGGGTCTCTGTCTCAGCAGATTTTATACAGATTCTACCTCCATCAAGAATTCTTTATGTCAACAAGACTCCGCAACATATAGATGGTCCAGATCTGAGTGACTAGTCTGGTGTGCTGATCCCATGCTGTGTGTGTGTGTGTGTGTGTGTCTCGGAGAAGCACCGCATCTGGTTTGTAACTCTACAATAAATATTTATTTTAAAAGAACGTTTTAAATGGGAAAACAGTCCTTGACTAACAACACAAATCAACACTTTACATTCCAGTAAAATGTACAATGCAGCAAATGCTGAATGGCAACATTGATCATCACATCATCATCATCATCAAGCCTTTTGTGCATCCTCCACCCTGCATCACATCATGTGTACGTCTGTACGCAGTAGTCTCGCTTCTTAAAAGCCGCCCGTGAGGTGTATCAAATGATGAAGGTCATGAATTTCTGTACCCCATCATGACAGGTGGGCAGGGAGGGAGAGAACAGCATTGTGCACAGAGTCCCAGCCCAGGGCCAACATGTGCGCCACTGCTGTAGGCCATAGACACATGCTGGATAATAAAGGCTTTGGTTCCACGACGGAGAGGTTTGTCTGTCTGTCTTCTCTGTCTCATGTTTATGGAAGTGATCTGACAAACCTGAATGTAAAATGACAAAAAAAAAAAAAAAAAAAAGAGACAGTACGCATTTCAGGTTCATTCTCTGGCTGGTTTTCATGCAAATGCATTTGCTAAGTGGTGCAGGGCGGCCACTTGAAAGCTCGAGATGCCTGAGGGGGGGAGCTGTGGTCAGAAGAGGGTCCAGTTGAAGATGTGACTACTGGATACTGTGAACAGAGTTCCCATTTAGCCAAATTGGAAAAAGTAGTTGCCAGGTGCAGACGCTATAACGGCAAAAACAAAGATCAGCCACAATGAACATCAGTCAGTCACAAACACCAGTGTAGAGCAGGGACATCACAAACCTTCAAAGCTAAATCCGCCTGGTCCTCCAAAGAAGGCTTTGAAGATGTTATTGGCATCAAAGTCTGCAAATAAATCACACACGATGTAGTAATCAGTCTCCTAATTGCGTGTGGAACATTAAGCAGATCACAAACCTTCCATGCCTCCATCATCTTCCAGGTCATGGCCGCTGTCATAGCGGGACTTTTTCTTTGGGTCAGAGAGCACAGTGAAGGCCTCACCCACCTCTTTAAACTTCTTCTCCTCTTCCTTCTGGACCTCTGCACTCGCCCCACTGTGGCGGTCTGGGAAGAAGAAGAAATTTACATATACAGGAATGGCTACTTTATTTATCAGGAATGGTATTTTGTTCATATCATTATTATGATTGTGTGCTCAGGGCTGATAGTGGTGGAAACACAAAACACATTCGCACACGGAGTAACTGCTGGATCTATATCAGAACCAGGGCCCGCCCCTTCCCTATTTTTTTTTTTTGATTGGCTAGTGCAGTGTTTCCCAACCCTGGTCCTGGAGGAACAACCTCCCTGAATTAAGCTCAGCTGTTACTTAATGGCCTATTAATGAGTGGGGTAGATTGTGAAGATATGCGGGTTGGCAGAAGTTCCTCCAGGACCAGGGTTTGGAATGCTATCAGCCCTGTGTGTGTGTGTGTGTGTGTGTGTGTGTGTGTGTGAACCAGAATTGATCGCTTCATCGATGGTAACTTGGAAGCATAATAAATAAAAAGCTCAGTTTCCGCTCCCTCTGCCACCATTAACCCCCGCAGACTCCGCCTCACCTGGCCACAGACTGCGCCTCTGCAAAGCGGCCCAGTAACGCAGATAGTTTAACCCATAAAAGAGATGTTTCACTCCAGCTGTCAGAAGATGCATGGAGGTATGATTCAATATCTACAAGAATAAATATATCATATAACACAACAATATATCTATGTTTATAGGCAGCCAGCTTCATTGCATGCAGTCAACTAGCATGACATTGAACTTGTGTGACACTAGTATTC
This sequence comes from Denticeps clupeoides, assembly GCF_900700375.1. NCBI lineage: Eukaryota > Metazoa > Chordata > Actinopteri > Clupeiformes > Denticipitidae > Denticeps > Denticeps clupeoides. Next base: position 23,197,985 of record NC_041713.1, on the reverse strand, counting down.
ACAGGTTTCAGTGAACATGTTATGAAGAGAGGGCCAAATGTTCACTAGTCACACTAGTTCAAGTGATTACTGAATCACTAAACCACCTGCTTATCACAGTAATGGAATCCAGTGGTACCCAGAAGCCTTCACTTCACTGACCATTTTGGACTTGTGTAGGGGACTGGAGTTGGTGGTGTTTGTATGGTTGTGAGCTTTAGGTCACGTGAGCTGGGGTTGGTGATGGATGACATTTGTTTAGTGTAACATTTGCCAAATCAATTATTGTGTGGACAATAGGACAATGGGAGCAGCTGAAGGAGGAAAAAGATGTGACACAGTCAATCTTCAAATGGAGCCTCAGTAGGATTTAACCCCTAACTGAGACATACCGAATAAAAATGAACTTTTTTTTTTGTTGGTCTTGTTGGTCCCCTAATACTGTATCTGAATTCTCTTTCCAAAATTCAGCCCTGATGCAGAATTACAGCCACTTTGATCCACAATGAGATTTTCACAGGACTTGCCGTTTCGGTGTCTGTAGCTTTAAATGCTAATGAGGAGGATAGAGGCGGGACAAGGAGGAGAGCGGCCTATAGAAGTTGAGGGGGCATTCGCAGAAATGACGTCATTAACACTTAGTGTTTGGTGCAGAGTCTCTTTAGACAGGAAAAAAATGCAGACGGAACTAAAAAAAAAAAAGTGCTCATTTATACATCCAATCACCAAGCAACTGCAATGCTTCAAACATTTGGAAGCCATGACGGTCGGTGGAGATAATGTTTTTGGGACAGGTGAGAAATTCTCTGGCCGAAAAATAGCATGAGAAATGGGAGGTAACCTTTCCCCTTATAAGGACAAATTCCAGATCCAACTATCTGAGCTGCCGCTCTCTGAATGGTGAAGCAGAATGAGCAAAGCTCTCTTTACACCTATCACCATTTCTAGCCACTGCAGGACCATAGACAGTCTGGGGGAACTCGTATTAAATAATCTCACATGAAATTTTCATGTGAGTGAGACTTACAGACGTTTCTCTGGGAATGTGTTATTCAAGCAACACACTCATAAACACACACACCTGGTACACACTTGTTTAATAAGAACATGCAGATAAATATCAGGAATTGCTCTGAACGGGTCAGAAACACAGACCCATCTATCTGGACTCTCTTTACTGGATACTCAGGGACTGATGTGTTGTCTGGCCTCCTGAAGAGCCTGGAAAACACAAATTAAAAAGGGCATGAGAGAGATTTCCCAGGTACCCTGAGATAAAAAGCAGAGTGGCTGACCTTCTGAATGGCTTCTTCAGCAGCATCATTCTGCAGGAGTCTGGCTCGTTGTAGCGCCTCCTCAAAGTGGAAGATGCTGGACTTGTAGCTTCCCATCTTCACTGCAGCACAGGTCAGACAGGGGATCAAGGAAAATGGGAGCATGATCAGGACTTATTTGGTATTATGTGTCATTTAGTTCGTACTTACATTCAGCCTGACCCATAAGCACATAAGCGTTGAGCTGCCACAGCTCATCACAAATCTCCTGCGAAGCAGTGAGCAGACGGCGACTGTAGTCCCAGGCTTCAGCGTGTTGCCTGAGTTCCAGGTGACACCATCCAATCTCATGGAAAAGCCAGGCTTTGTCCAGCCCCCCTTCAGTGAGAGGGACACTCTTCTCCCAGCTAACCAGAAATCAAATGGCCACTGTTGAGTTTCATGCTGCTGATGGATTAAAACTAAGAAACAAATCAGCAAGCCTTGAAAAATAAGAACCCTGAAAGAAAGGAACTCACAATTTTATGGCCTGCGTGAACTGGCCAGTGCAGGCATATAGGCGACCAATGTTGACCAGGGCCCTGGACTTTCCATCTATGTTTAGACTGGAAAATAGCAAAGCTGATCAAACATTTTTACATACTCAATAATGGTACTATTTGGCGGTCAGTGCTACTCAGACATTAATATGGTGTGATTATAAGGAACTAATATGTTCCTATGCACTCTATTAATGTTGGGATGCTATTACTAATTCTGTATTACAGCATGTAATAGCCTGTCTATAGTCCTGGAGTGGCTTGAAAAAGAGTGTAGCGTTACAGTTTCATTTACATTTACGGCATTTATCAGGGTTAAGTGTCTTGATCAGGGACACAGTGGTAGTAAGTGGGATTTGAATTTTGGTATATGGTATTGCTTTTTTTATTGACTAAATATTCCACACCATATTCACCCTCACCATTGTTCAGCCAGTTCCATGTCTTTCTGGTGGTTCTCCAGAGCCTCATCCATCTGTCCCAAATCCATTAAAGCGTTGCCTTGATTAAAAAAAAAAAAACAGAAAGTGCTCCAGGCATCAGTATTTATTGTTAAATGTATGTTGTAATACATGTTTGATTCCCTCCAGACTTACCTATGCAGCTATATATGCTGCCCAGCACTTCACTCTTTTGGGGCAAGTCCCCTTCGGAAAAGCCCTGCACTTTTTTCAGAACTTCACGAGCCTTCTTCAAGCTACCAGTGGCATTGCCTACACTTAATGCTGAAAATGAAAGTGGGAATACATGGGAATTAACAGACCACTCGCTGCAGCAGTGATTAACAGTGATCGTTAGAGGGAGTCTGGGACTACTCTGCATTCAGTCTCAGCCTGGACTAAACATTTTTACCTGCATCGATGTCCTGGAAGCTGCTGAGGATGTAGTCCATGTAGTCTGAGGGAGGAGAGCTGCGACTCCAGTGCTGCTGGAGGAGTTTCCTCTCCCGCTGACGTGCGTAGATGGGTCTCTGCTGCTGCCAGAACTCGGTACATGTGTCCAGATACGAGACATAGCCCATGATGAGCTCCTGTAAATGATCTCCGCTCCGAGTTTTTCTTTTTACAACATCTACACATTTACATGCACACACACATACAGAAATGAATAAAAACGATGATGATGATATCCTCAGACAGCTAAATCTTCAGACAGTGGACCCACCCTGATTCTTGAGGAGTTTCTCCAGGTACTCCTTGTCACTGTACAGCTCACCCAGCAGCTGCCTGCTTGTTCTCTCCGTGCTAGGCGTCTTCTGTCTGTGTGGCTGTTGTACTTTCTTCCCTGGAGGAATAGCTTTTGATTGTTCCTTTTGTACCTGACATTGATTAAAAAAAAGCATCTTATATGGTGACAGGTCATTGAAAACGGTCAGTCCTCCACAACTGTAATGATGACCGTTGAATCTCAGGACCACACCTCGGACTACCAGGTTCTTTACAGTCTAGATTAGTGGATCACGTTTGTTCCTAGAATTGCACCCTCTCTATGTCTATCCTGCCTATCCTGGATTGTATCTGAAAGAGCGATATATGTGATACTAGACTACTGTACTACAGAACAGTACTATAGAACTGATTACAAGTATCAGCCCTTATTGTTTCAGATTTTAATGTAACTCATAGTTAAAATGCTCATGGATTTTTTCCTTTGTCCCAAATGAATGTGACCGTTTAAAGTTTTTAACTTCCATTTTGCCGCATACACCGCATGGTTTCTCTTTCCTTGTACTCACTTGTTCGTTTAAGAAGGAGAGGTCACCTTTCTTTTCCAGTTTGACACCAGACGGGCCTAAATTTGATGTGAAGAGAGACAGAAGCTGAATTTGTTCTGTATTAAAGGATTTAGAAAGGAGTCTGTTTTACTCACTGCCCACACAGTTGTAAATGGCCTCTTGCGCCTTCTGAATGCCCCATCGGAACTCATGCAGCTCAGGCCGCAGTTTATATCCTCGGTGGTAATAAACCAGCGCAAACTCAAACTCTCCCATAGCGTACAGTGCTTCTGCTTTCTGGTACAAACCCTGCACAAGAGCAGAAAGCGCATGACCCACACACTGCATACACCGTAAACAATGGAGGGTCAGTATATCAGAGTAAACCCGTTTTAACCTAGATGGAGTATTTACAACTCTGTGAGGAGTTTAATGTCAGTGTAAGGTTGTGCAGATGCGCAGCAAAGATTCACCTTTACACAGTGTGCCATTAGTACCACTTCTGTAGGGGCGCATTCACCGTTAGGCAGAAGTTCTGATAATTAAAGAACTTGACCCAACCCGGTCCTCCCGACACGCTGCAAGTGTATTACAGTTTCACTGATGTCAAGCAGCATTTACTCATCGGAGTAATGATGTTGTCCAATAGCTACATAATATCAGTTTGATCACATGCATTTAGTAATAAAGCATCATATGATAAATATGTAATAAATAATTAAAGAAATAAACACTACAGGGAAATAAAAAAGATATATCATTACACATTAGAGTCTTATTTTTAAATAAATTTGGACAAAAAATGTAATCATATTATTCTAAAAGTGTGAATTGACCCCATTTCATTGTTCATTTTGACACTAACTTGAGTAGAATTAACTCTTACAAAGACTAAATGTAAAAGATGGTGTTCTTGATGGAAGGAATATGCTCCGTTTTACCCGGAAGAAAGTCTTGTCCTCTTGCAGCGACGCTTCTGCGTCCTGGAGCGCTTTCGCCGAGTCGCCCATCTTCACGTAGCACCTGGACCTGGCGACCAGGCAGTTCTTCTCCTGCGGCTGCTGCGCCAGCGCCTGTGAGGAGAACACAGCTCTGCTGTACTCTAAACGTTGCTTCAATGTTGAGAACACGTAGAAGGAACGTTTCCGCACCGTGCTGTAACTCTCCGTCGCCCTGGAGAATTCGCCTTTCTGGTAGAACTGGTCGCCCTCGGCCACGTAGCTGAAGAATGTGCTTTTCGCGTCTGTCATTTTATCTGTCGCGTTATTGTCAGTTGTCACGTTATTTCCACGCACAAGTTCTTCTGCCCACAAACAAGCGGAGACGCGCAACGAGCACGCGCGGTATCACAGCAACGAGCCAAACAAGCGCGCGACCGCCAGTCACGTGGTCCACCGAATATTTACCACTTAGGTCGGCATATTTACCGCCATGGCTGCTCGATTCGCTGTAAATGAACTAAAACAGATGCTTTTGTAACCAAAACGGCGTTCTTGTGGAATGTTCCTGCTCGGTTGTGTAATGTCAGGATCTAACAACGTGGTGAATCAGCAACAGCATCATGGGAAGCCCAGACTGACTGATGCACATGTTGACTGATCAAAAACAGAAACTGTAGATTAATGCTACAGTACAGAATTATAAAGGTGTCGGACCACACGGGGCATCAGGGAAATCCTCACCAAACCAGGAGTTCAAGTTCAAGTTCAAGTTCACTGCTGTTGTAGGAATGTAGTAGAGATATGCTCTGAACATAAGAGGCGTGGGGGGGGGTCTGCTGCCTGCTGTGGAAAGTCACAGTTCGGGTTTAGGGGAGTGGAGTGAAGTGCCTTGTGCTACGTCCCGTGATTTTTGTGGAGTTAGACTGTATGCGGTGTGGATGTTTCTCATTTCCTTTTCCTAGAGGGTCGACTTCGCCCTGTGGATCTCTCCACCCAGTCCAGAGGTCAAAGTGTATATAAGGAGGATGAGACGGCTGGAGAAGCTGGGAGCCGAAATAAACCGCACTGCTCCTGCCACCCTGGCTGTTATTTGGGCTGTTCTGTGGTTAGTAGGTTTTGGACCTTGCGGTGTTCTTGCTTTGTGGTGTTTGGTTCTTTAGATGAAGTGCTTGGGAGAAAGATTTTGTTAAATTTATGGAAGACAAGATAGTTTTTTCTTAAACACAAATGAAACACCTGAAGTTTCATGTTTAATTATTTGGGATGCTCTGAAAGCCAACCTCAGGGGACAGATAATTTCATACACTGCAAAAATGAAAAGGAAGATATATAAAGAGCGAAAAGATCTGACCAACCAAATTAAAGAAATTGATCAGCAGTACGCTGATTTAAAAACCCAGATATGTATAAAAAAACGTGTAGCAAAGTAAGTTTGAACTTATCTCAACACATGTAAACGTCAATTATTAATGAAGAGGAGCCAATTTTACATTCATGGTGACAAATCTGGGAAACTTTTAGCTAGTCAGTTAAGAGGATTTTACCACATTTTGTAACACATCACAAAAATTCGAACGGAGGATGGTACCATTACTACCAATTATTCTAAAATTAATCATGCATTCAGGAATTTTTATTCTCTATTATATTCTTCTGAGTTCCCAAAGGACCATAGTTCTTGACTCAACTAGATATCCCAACACTGTCCCCTGATTCTAGATTAAGATTAGAAGGGCCCATATCACAAGAGGAAATAATTTCAGCCATCTCATCATTGCAATCTGGTAAATCCCTGGGTCCTGATGGGTTCCCTGCAGAGTTTTTTAAAATGTTCTCCTCATACCTTGCACCACAATTAGCTTTGGTTTTATCTGAATCTTTTAAGCAAGGCAAGCTGCCCGCGTCATTTAATGAGGCTCGCATCACCCTCATAGTAAAGAGAGATAAAATCCCAACAGAGTGCTGTTCATATAGACCAATCTCTCTACAAAAAAAATCGCTATTCTTATTTTAACATTCGATGCCTTATGGATATCCTGTACACACCATCAGAGGGGATCCCTGAGTGTGTCCTGTCTTTGGATGCTGAAAAGGCTTTTTATAATTTGGAATGGGAGTATTTATTTAGGGTTTTAGAAAAATTCTATTTTGGCCCAAGTTTTATCACTTGGGATAAATTATTATATTTAAGCCCCATTGCCTCAGTTCTGACAAATTGACAACCATTGACAAATGTCTCAGCAGTCTCAACCATTCGGCCTTCTGCGGGGACACCAGGGGTGTCCTCTTAGCCCATTACTCTTTAATCTGGCCATTGAGCCACTAGCAATTGCATTCTGCAGGTGTAGAGATATATCTGGGATTTGGAGGCAGGGAGAAGAACATAAAGATGACCTTCTACTTTTTATATCAAATCCAATCTCCTCCCTGCCACCTGTGCTGTCATTGCTCAAAGAATTTAGCTATTTTTCAGGATATAAGCTGAATTTGCACAAAAGTGAACTCTTTCTGCTAAATAATATAGCACTAACAACTAGTATGCACAATTTTCCTTTCAAAATAGTGAAAAATCTGTTTACCTATCTCAGTATTACAATTACAAGGAAACATAAACACCTTTTTAAAGAAAATTTCATTAGGTTGTTGAGCCAAAAAAAAAGGACTTTTGACAATGGTCACCACTCTCCATGTATGTATTAATGCAGTTAAAATGAGTACTCTTCCTAAATTTTTATATCTTTTCCAGTCTGTACCTGTTTTTATTCCCAAATCTATTCCCAAAATCTCTCTGTCTCTGCACTCCTTGGATCTGTACTATCCATCTCCTCAATTAAACCAATCAACAATTCAGTTATTAGGCATACCTTGAGAGTATGGGCTCAGTTCAGAAAGGACAACTGTTACGTCCCTGGACATATGCTCCCACGTGTTCTGTGTGTTTGGCTGTGTTTTTGTGTCCTGTCCCTTTTAGGTTGACTTCGTGGGAGGAGTTGAGGCCTACCAGCTCCATCTGTCATTGGTCACCTCCACCTATTTAAAGAGACTTCAGATGGTCTTCGGGAGGTCCCCAGGGTCTGCTAGGCCCTTATGCTTTTGGGAGGTCCCCAGGGTCCACGGAGATCTGCATAGAGCTCCGTTGGGGATCTCATTCGTGGTTCTTGTTTCGTTGTGTGATAGACCCTTTGTTGTAAGCCTGTTAGCTGTTAGCCTGTCATGTGCCGTTTTTGGTAACTTGTACGTGTTTTAGTTGTCCCTGCTGTTATCCCATCCCTTCCATTAAGCTGTTTTGATGTTGGTTAGCTGTCCTGAGTCCTCTGTCTTACTGAACCTGTTAGCACACTGTAAATAAAAGCACTGTTTGTATCGTTTGTTTGGTTGCATGTGTAACAGGGACCTCCTCCTCTCCACACCCTTGTTGCGTTACTGAGACCCCTTAGGAATAGTGACATGACAAATGGGGGCTCGTCCAAGATGTTTTTTTCCTTGGTTTGGTGTTTGTGAGCAGAATCATATATCCGGTAAGTTAGGGTGTCTCTTGGGGTCTTTGCTGTGGCAATGCCCTCCCTGCAGAGCACCACTTTTGTTATTTTGCTTTGTTATTTTTCCTCTTTCTTTTGGAGCTACTCCGGGTGGGGGTACGCCGTCACACGGACAGCCTCAGCTTGAGTCTGACCGGGGTGACGTTCGGATTTCAAAGTTGCCTCCAATCGGTACCCTCCGAAGAGCAGATAGGTTAAGGTAGATTGTGTTAGGCATGTTTAGGACCGGATTTACAATTTTGCTGTTGTGTTTGTGGCCTCAGGTATACGTTCGGGTGGAGAGGAGTTTGTGTAGGCTTGGGTGGTTGTTAGTATTCAGCTTTTTGTTTTTGGCGTACAAGTTTGTGTGGGGCAGTTGATCTGTTTGTGCACACAGGTGTGGGTCTAAAGTTAGCACAAGATGCATTTTGTGTGTGGTGGCTGTGTTTGTATCATTTGTGGACATTCGTTAGTGCTCCTTCTGCATTCGTTCGGCACAGTGTTTGAAAGAGACTCTTTGAATTGCCGTGTGGTGTTCGCTCACTCTCAGTAGTGAGGTTCTTCGGCGGAAGGATACACTGTTTCAGTTGTGGAGCGTGATGGTCAATAGGAACGTTTTTCCCAGCCCTGCCTGCTGATGTGCTCTCGTCAAGCATTTCTGCCGATCCGGCGAGTGACTCTGATGCGGATGTAAAAATCCGTGAGTGCTCATTGGAGAAGCGTGAGTGGCTTGATTCAGCGAGAGTTTGTCCAGAATGCGAATACCGTAACTACGGGCTTGCAAAATGGTGCAGGAGCTTCAGCTTTTGCCAACTGGAGTGTCAGCATGAGCTTGAGCTCAGAAAGTTGGAGCAGCAGGTTGGAATGGAACGTGACTAAGTACCAGAGTAAGCACTGAGTGTGCTTTTGTGTAAAGCTCCCGTTCGGGTTAAGTCTAGGACGACTGTTGTATGGCGGTGCATCTGTTTGTGGGCCTACTGTCTCTTAGGTTATTAGTCCCCAAGAGCAGTGTGGAGTGCCCAGTTTGCCCTATTATTTTTCCCAATCACTGCCATTTTTGTATTTCTGTGGAAGTGGGGGAAATATTTCATTGGATCATAGTTTGCTTAAGTTTTGCCCTATTTTACAACCACCACCATTTTTGATTTTGAGTATACAAATTTGTTGTCCACTGCTTGTTTTTGGACCTTCAAAAAAATTGAGATTCGTTGAATAGTGCAGATATTGTATTTGAATGCCAATGCTTTATCTTGTGCACTCTTGGATCAACCGAAGGGTTGATATTTGGTGGTGGGGGTGTTACGTCCCTGGACGTATGCTCCCACGTGTTCTGTGTGTTTGGCTGTGTTTTTGTGTCCTGTCCCTTTTTAGGTTGACTTCGTGGGAGGAGTTGAGGCCTACCAGCTCCATCTGTCATTGGTCACCTCCACCTATTTAAAGAGACTTCAGATGGTCTTCGGGAGGTCCCCAGGGTCTGCTAGGCCCTTATGCTTTTGGGAGGTCCCCAGGGTCCACGGAGATCTGCATAGAGCTCCGTTGGGGATCTCATTCGTGTTTCTTGTTTCGTTGTGTGATAGACCCTTTGTTGTTAGCCTGTTAGCTGTTAGCTTGTCATGTGCCGTTTTGGGAACTTGTACGTGTTTTAGTTATCCCTGCTGTTATCCCATCCCTTCCATTAAGCTGTTTTGATGTTGGTTAGCTGTCCTGAGTCCTCTGTCTTATTAAACCTGTTAGCACACTGTAAATAAAAGCACTGTTTGTATCGTTGTTTGGTTGCATGTGTAACAGGGACCTCCTTCTCTCCACACCCTTGTTGCGTTTCTGAGACCCCTAGACTTAGGAACGTGACACAGCGGTCTTCTGGACTTCTCTCTGTCCAGTCCTATCTTCTCTAACCATCTCTTCCAACCTTCTCTACATGATTCAGTGTTTCAGGAATAGTACAATAAGGGCAGATCTTTGCAAAGATCTGTTTGTTGACCATAGGTTTGCATCGTTTGAACAGCTTTCTGAAAGGTTTAACCTACCCAATTCTCATTTTTTTCAGATACCTGCAAGTAAGACACTTCATTGGCTCTTTAATACCAAATTTCCCTGAGGCGCCTGCTGTAAACATCCTAGATAATCTCCTCTGTTTGATCCCGCTGTGTAAAGGCCTAATATCTACTATTTATGGTGGATTGATGGGTTCGAGTTACACCCCTTTGTGTAAAATTAAAACTGCTTGTGTGCCCGCCACTCTTTATTACAGTTTAGGGTTGTACACAGGGCTCATTTCTCCAAACTTAAACTCTCCCGTTTCTACCCAGACATTGATCCTAGCTGTGATAAATGTAAAAGCGGAGAGGCGTCTCTTATTCACATGTATTGGACATGCCCAAATTTGGAAAAATTCTGGAGGGACTTTTTTAAAACCTTGTCGTACATTCTGAAATGCAACCTTGAACCAGACCCTCTGATCGCTCTTTTTGGTATCACTGAAGAGGAAGATAAGTGTCTAACTCCAGCTAAACAGCGTTTGTTATCTTTTGTGACACTCCTGGCCAGGCGTTCTCTTTTATTCAAGTGGAAGGATTCCACGTCACCCACTCACGCCCAGTGGCTCAGAGATATTGTTTCCTGTTTGTCCCTGGAGAAGATTCACTACTCAATCCGTTATTCAGACTTGAAATTTCAACAGGTGTGGGGGCCCTTCCTCCGCTTTTTTCATATACATTTATAGTTTGATTCCCTTCTTATTTAATTGTTTGTCTGTTTGTTTTCTTTTATTTTTTGTGTTTCTTTTGTTTGCAGGACCAAAAAACTTCCAGCTCCATAGTCCTTTTTTTTCTTTAAATGCCTGGTATCTAGCCTTTCTTATGCATGTAAAGCTGGCTTTGAGTCAGGGAGGGGAGGGGGGTGCTATAGGGTTTATAAGGGGGCTATAAAATATATAATTTACAGTATATTGAAACATTACATGTTTGCCCTGTTATATCCCTGTTTAAAATAATTAAAAATATTGTTAAAACTAAAAGATAAGAAAGGTCTGTCATCATAGGTGCACATCAACTGTGAAAATCCAGGATCACACACATCAACAACAATGACACAAATGCAGTTTTGAATTCTATAACCTCTTTAAATGCCCTTCTCTGCTTAGCACCCAAGCGTTATATTGGACATTTCCTTATACAGGAAGACATGGAAATTCTGCTTTTTGGTCAGGAAAAGTCAGGGAATTTTAAGTCATCACTGATGCCAAAAAGCGCAGTAAAAGGATTTGGTTGTATAAGCTGTTTGAGAACTGAAGAAAGGGTTTGAAATATCTCCCTCCAATATTTTTCAAGGCCAGGACACGACCAATACATATGGATAAGCGAGGCATCCTCACTTCCACATTTATCACAGCAGGGATCCACATTTGGAAAAAGACGCGATAGCTTGACTTTGGACATACGAGCTCTGTGCACAACTTTTTTTTAAAAAGACAATGATGGGCCTTACAGTAGTTCTTTAGAATTTTTGCACACTCTCCTGAGAGATTTTGACGCATCATTTCATTCCAAATTGTTCTAGCTGGCCCAAATTGCATGGTTTCAGAGCATGGACATTCACTTTGAGCACCAGCTTTTGCGTCAGCGTTGGCTCCAGTACAGCTGAAAGCAGGCCTTGGCCACACAGACACTATCACATTCTTCCATGTGGACTCTATTTGTCCATAGCAAAGGAGCTGCAGCAGGAAGTTGTATAATAAACTTATCACAGATACACCAGTACATAGCATAACCATATACCAGATAAAACAATATCTGAGCAATTCTACTGAAAGTAGATGTTCTGTCACAACCATGAGGTCAGCGAAAAAACACATTTTTGTATGATGCAAGTGATTTTCTGTATTCAGCTGTAGTTTACATTAAATATATAGTCAGAAAATATTTAAATAACACTATGCTTTTTATATTTTATCATGCAGTTTTGAGATTTTTTAAAATCACAATTATTTTTTTGGGGCTGGCTCCAAACAGGCTAGGACCCAATCGGGCAAGAGGTACGGATTGGACACTAACACACACAATCCCTGGCGGATTACTGACAGATTGAATGCTTGTTTAATTTTATTTATTGGATCTGCGGTATTTTTAAGACATTTAAACTCTAGATTTAAGGTTTTAAGTCCACTGCGTCATTTTTAAAACCTTTAAAAGTCCCACTTAGGACTTTTTTTAGGATCCGCAGAAACCCTGCTGTGCGCTCTGTGCACTAACTAATGGCTTGTGCTGCAAGGGGGCGTGGTTTTGCACAAGTGACATGACTTTGTAATTTTCGCAAGGGGCGGATATTTCTGTGGTAGGCCAGTATAATCACAATCTCTCCCATTGGCCAAATTTATATTGCATTATACCGTGCAGCCCTACCCACTATTCCTGCTTATGTCAAATGCAGCCACCCTGTCCGAGCCAGACCCACATGCTGGAAATCATTCGGCGGATCTTAAGGTGGCCATCCATCAGGGCTAACATCAGGACCTACATGGCTGCCTGCCCAGTCTGCACGTCTTGCAAACCAGAGACCCACCGGCACTTGACATTTCCTTTTTTACAATAAAATCAAAATGTTCATTTTATTGAACTCATGTAGGGACAGACTAGGTTGATTTGAGTCATATTGTCTCCCACATCCCCATCTGGGTAGGAAGAGTGCTGATCGTGCATGCCTGCAATCGGAGTACCTCAATGTTTAACACCATTAAACATTTGGGTTTTTTTTTTTGTTACAAGCCTAGAAATGGTAAGGTATCAACATAATGTAGCGACGGACTCCATGATGGGGGAAAAGAGACACTGGACACAGCGGAGTAGCTCAGAGAAGCCTTTATTCAGCTGCCACCTTTTGGACCAGGCAATTTACAATTACGGCATTTACGGCAATTACCCTTATCCAGAGCGACTTACAATCAGTAGTTACAGGTACAGTCCCCCCCCAGAGCAACTTAGGGTTAAGTGTCTTGCTCAGGGACACAATGGTAGCAAGTGGGATTTGAACCTGGGTCTTCTGGTTCATAGGCGAGTGTGTTACCCACTAGGCTACAACCACCCCAGCACAAGCACAAGAGGTTAACAGCAGGGAAACAAAGGCATTCACCCAAGATCATCACACGCTTCACCATGACGCAAGGTGTTGTTTTTCCTCCAAATGTAACTTCTTGGGAATTGTGGTCAAAAAGTTCAGTCTTAGGGTAGTAGTGGCCTAGTATGTAACGCATTCACTATGAACCAGAAGACCATAAAGTCCCAGGTTCAAACCCCACTTAGAGCAAGACACTTAAGTGTCTCCAGGGGGACTGTCCCTGTAACTATTAATTGTAAGGCGTCTGGTAAATGTTGGATATGTAACTCTTTCAGGCCTGGAATTGGCCTGAAAATTGGTCAAGATGGCTGCCAAGGGGACTACATCTTACAGATGTTTTTACCTGTAAAACGTAGACCCTTGGCAGCCTCCTAGACCAATTTCCATCATGTCATGTCATGCATTTTGGAGGGATGGCCAGTTCCTGGCAACATTATTCTTGTCCCTAATTTTTTCCCCAAAATATGTCTACTCACTCACGCGTCCATGATTAGGACATGGCTGCCAGACCCACTGCAGATGGTGTTTCCAATGTTGTTGGTAAATCCCTAAAGGCTTGAGCCAAATTAGTCTGACATATCTATGCAATTACGTATTTCCCCCATCTACTCTCTACGTTCCGGTGCTGGTGGGGACAGTCCCCAGCAGATATCGCTTGTGACACGATCGAACTAAGGGATATTGGGCTCTGGGAAACCATTTGTCCCCTGTACCGTGACATGGAACAAAAATTTGAGCTTTTCTGCACAATTCATGTATTGAATTGGCCAGCCTATCGGTGTATGTGACATTTGGCAGGACAGGAGCAGGACATTTCCAGCGCCGAGGACAGGAATCCCTTTGTTTCGAGAGACGCTATTGGGTTTTGATCCGTTGTTCAAGGATGTAAAGTGGAATGTCAGTCTCACTTGCTTCTTCTGTCGTGGTCATTGTTCTTGAATGGTTGTCACGGTAACCACTGGACGTTTATTATAACCCAAGCAGGAATATTTACAGAATTCCAATTTATCGACCGGAGAGATTCGCAGAAGTCACGTGTGTGTCGCGTCACTGGAAATGGCTTTGTTGTTGCCAGATTGGTTTCTGTACAAAGCAAATATTTTCCTTTCTAACTTATTTTTACTTTTCTTACGACCCCGTCGCACTTGTTTACGTGCTTGTGGTCTCCTTTAGCAATAGAGTTTTAAAAATGGTCGTTTTAATGTCCGCCGGTCCAGAAAAAAATTGTCATTAAAAGGAGGCTGATGAGTCCAACCTGGCGCCCACCCGGCGCGGAAGCGCGCAGAGATGTTCGGGCGTGTACCGACCTGGGTCCGCTCCGTTCACGCAGCACTGGCGCTGCTGGCTTTCCCGGACGCGGTTCGTGCAGCTGGAACCTGGTACCGTTACCCCAAACTTCCTCATTCATCCTCACTTACTCTTATCTTTACAGCGTCAAAAAGATAGATGTAAAAATCCTAATGTAAACTAGATTTAGATTTTTTTCTTATGTTAATGCTATAAAATCTTTGCAGTCGTAGCTTCATTTTTATTTTTTGCTGTGGAACTGAAACAATATTCATAGAAGATGTGCATCAGCATGCAGTTGTTAAATAGAGCGCCTGCTTGATTTATGCGTATGAAGTGCTTGACATGAATTCATAACTTCATTATCAGCTGATTCATGGAGTTGTTGGAGTTCAGGCTTGTCGTCTTGACCTGTCATTGTCCTCTTCAGTAAAACCAGCAGTACCAGTTTCTACAGTCTGTGTGCCATGTCAACCATCCGGCACAGTAAGGCACGGGGACGTGTCTACCCCGGATCAGACGTGCTCAGGTTCCCGGTTCCAGATGACATGGTGAACTGGGACGCGCCCTGGCCGGAATATGGGCCTGTTCTGCACACCGCCCCCTCTGTTTTGGCCAAGCCTGTTTGGGCAGACCCTGAAATTGGGTGAGCTATGAGATAACTAAAAAAGCATGAAAGAGCATGAATGATAATGGTGTAAGGATGAACCTATGTAAGCATAAACATCTGTTGTCGCCGCAGATCGTTCTCTCCCATTTTCAACTGTCTTGACGGGTCCGTTGACAGAAGGAGTCACGAGGGAGATTACCGCGTCGAGGACGGCAGGCCACTGTGTGTAACACATCACCAGACTTTTCTCAATTTAGTACTGTATGCAACGCTCTGACGATCCTCTATTTCACATGCAGTAACCCTCATGGCCGAACTGGTTTGAATGGGAGGGGTTTACTGGGACGGTGGGGACCCAACCATGCAGCAGATCCTATCGTAACCAGGTCCTTTCAGAATGAAACTCTTTCCAGCAGCTCCCGCCTTGTACCATTTCCGAGGTTCTGAAGTCTGTGTCTCCGTTTCAGATGGAAGCGCAACTCAGAGGGGCAGCGGGTCCACCATCCTGTCTCTGCGCTGCCCATACTGCAGTTCATCTCGATCATGAGGAAGGACTGTGGGGAGTGGGCGATACCGGGGGTCAATATTAATCATCATTAATCATTATTAATCAAGTGGTGTGAAAGTGAAGTGATTGTCATTGTGATACACTGTAGCACAGCACAGCACAGCACACGGTGACACAACGTGTCCTCTGCTTTTAACAATCATCCTTGGTGAGCAGTGGGCAGCATGGGTGTCCAGGGAGCAGTGTGGCCCCAGTGTGCTTTGCTCAGTGGCAACAAAACTTTCCTTATTTTATCTCAAATTACTTTTGTTTGATATTAGCACAGTTTTTTTTTTTTTTTTTTCAAACGTTTGCCTATGAATCTGATTCCATAGTTCTGCTAGTCTTGTACATAGCAACACTCCCACTCACAACTGACACAATCCAAAATTGAGTTAGTTGTCTTCTTCCTTTTGCAGTAGCACTCTAACAACCCTGAATGTGTGATGCAAAAAACGCGACCACAATCAACTCTTCCCACTTTTAATGTGACCTATAACCTGTAGAACCACCGCTCGGTCCCATGGTATGTCCAGTGCTGTGGACAGTTGCTGTACCCAAGAAGACAGAATGCTGCAGTTATATGCTGCAAAAGGCATTTCAGCAAAATATTTGTTTAAGGACGATTGTGCTTTTCCTGTTTATTGAAATGATTAGATCATGAGTAATAACGGCGTTACAAGTTATAGGACACATTAAATGTCGGAAGAGTTGTGAAAGTGAATTACGTTTACTAGACTAGTGTAGCCCCTTCTTTTGTTGCCCATGGAGCACCAGATTTCTCAGGATCGACAGATTGAAGTCCGTGTTCTTCAGACCACACTGTCCCCAGCCTTTTGTATTCTGTATTGATGCGTTTGCGTCCTTTGACCCTCTGGACGCACAGTTGTGTCGGCAGCAATCTTTCCACCCAACCTCTTTTGCCCTTACGGACTAAAACAATCAGGCTTGCGTATGTCTATTGACCGGGTATTTCAGCATGATAAGTCTAGGAAATGGCAGAGAGCTGAGAGGGCTGGTTTTGGTTTGTAGGGAATGGTGGACCCAGGGGAGCGTGTCTCCGTCACACTACAGAGGGAGTTTTCCGAGGAAGCCCTGAACTCTCTGGAAGCCTCTGCTCGGGAGAAGGAGCAGTTACAGCAGCACATCTCCCAGCTGTTCAGCTCACCAGGACTGCAGGTGACACGCTGGACTGTAGTGGTGCTCAGCATGTCGGAACCAGGGCTCACACCACCAATGATTTACGTTTCAGGTTTATATAGGTTACGTAGATGACCCGCGAAACACAGATAATGCCTGGATGGAAACTGTCGCTGTCAACTTCCACGATGAACCAGGTTTGTTTTTCTGTGATCTAAATGCCACAAAAATGATCAGGTTGGTAAAAACTGAAACGTCAGACCATAATATGCGTTGGAATGACGATTCAGAAAAAAAACTGCCCCTTAACGGCTACTTATGGAGCAGGCCACTATTATTCCCAGTGTCACAGACACCATGACAGATATTTTATATGTTCTGTCATCAGTAAATATCTTTTTTTTTTTGTTTTTTTTAGGCACCAGCGTCAGTTTACTACCACTGCACCCTGGAGACGATGCCGGCTTGGTTAGCTGGATGGATGTCGACTCAGCCCAGCGCCTCTATGCAAGTCATTCCCACTTCCTGGAAACGGTTGCTAAGAATAGGCACGCTCACTGGTAACAGGGACCGCAAAACGTATTTAATACATGATCAAAGAAATACTCATTATGTTTCTTTTTACACTGAAGCCAGTAAAACCTTGAAGAAATGCTGCTTTCTGTTTTGGATGTAGTGTAATAAATTACATTCACTATGACGACACTAGGGTGACATATTGCTGGAATATATGCACGTGGAATCTATGGAATGTATTTTACTGTGTACTTGTGAAGTTCTCAGCTCCTCCAGCAGAAGATGCAAAGATCATTTGTATTTAACTGGTCTGTTTTGGATAAATGCAGCTCGTGAATGATTATGCTCTCTAGCCTGTTCAGGAATATTTAATGACCCTAAGTATATCGCCAAGGAAACAAAGGGACGCCATCAGGACAACTTTGGGATAAGGTCCAAAGGTCTGGACCTTAACCCAGTAGACATACAGGCTCCCTATCCACTCAGGCCGAGCCTGAAAGATTCTGGCAAGAAGACTGATTTTAGAAGATAGCTGTAACTAAGAAAAAGGGTCTAAATTCTTTTGAAAGTCTGTTTTTTATTTTAATACATTAAGAGAACACCTTTGTAAAAGACCATATTCAGATAATCAATCAATTTTAGTGTGAGACATAACAAAAATGAACAGCTTTGAATATGCACTCTATGTTTTCAAAGTAACAATAAATATGTCAGCACGTTTGTCCCTAACCGTTAGTCATATTTGTCTAATACTTTTTTTTTGTTATTCGAATTAAAAAACATTGTATTATTTGTAATGATATATCATTACAATATATAAACCCTTGATATCATTCAATGATTTTGGTCGTAAAAAAAAAAAGATCTTTTGGGGTTTGGATGTCAGAGGGAGCAAAAGTATCTGTGGACGGGGAAGGCTGCAGCAGCGGACAGGGCGATGCCCAGACTGTCTCCCACGCTAGCGGCTGCCATAGCAAACTCTTTCTGGCGGTCGCCCATCTGAAAGAGGCAGAACACTGATGTGAGCTGGAGACGCGGGGAACCGAGACATGCGCTCTGACCAACCAGACACCGACCTCCTCGTGAATAAGGTGGAAGGTGTTGATGTACGCAGCTCCCCCGAGTAGTCCTTCGTATGAGACGATAGCAAACACAGCCCATGCACTGGGCAAGAGTTGCCAGTAGACGGACAGGAACAGGAGAACAGCATTCGCAACCTGGTGGGGACGGGGGGACAGGCGGACAGGCACACTGAATAAACTCCAACACAAAATTAAAAACATTCTACAGCACGTCCCCTTACCTGCAGACAAACCAGGAGCCAGATTTTTCGGATCTTTATGCAGCAGAGAGACGAGCGGGAGACCAGCACACCAACCTGGTACAAAACCTGGTACCTGAGAGAGACAGAGAGTGTCTGTGCTGTGCAGACGCTTGTTGCCTGCAGAGGATTTAAAACATCCATACCATCTGTACTGCTCAGCGTGGGACAGGAAAAAGTCTGGGAAATACAGCAGCTCCAGCTGAGAGGGTGAATTGGAGGAGAGGTAAATAACAAAGGTGAATATTCCAAAGATGCATGAACTGGGAATTAGACTCAGAGAAGGTGTAAAGGCAATTAAAATATCTACCAGGCCCTGGTTAATGAAATACTCTGCAAAGTAGACCAGGCCCAGGGGAACGATGAACCTCAGTAGTTCCTTAGAGGACCAAACACAATTAGTGAAAAATGCAAACCACTGAGAAGCAGGGATAGAAGGAGGAAAGGAAAGAACTCACCTTGAGAACAAGCAACTTTTCTTTGAAGGTCAAGACTCCAGAGTACTTTGGCTCTAACAAGAACAAAAAAGAAAAAAAGTCCACATAATGTCAGACCCAATGCTTCACACAGAATGCAACCCACTGGTTCTGAAGCTTTTGGGTTTTTTTATTTAGATTATGAGAGCAGAAGAGATTAGCAGATGGGGATTAAATCATGCAATGCATCCAGAACATATTCACAGTGTATTCTGTGGGGAGAAAAAGACATTTATTTAGATTTCTACTCACAACACCCCCCAATGACGTTAAAAATCTTTACTTGAGGTTTTTGCAAATTTATTAAAAAAAAAAAGAGAGAAATCAGATGTACAGAAGTACATAACTCCACATGTGTTCATTAATAGTTTTGATGCCTTCCGTGAGAATCTACCAACGTAAATGGTCATGAAAATAACGAAAACAGATTGAATGAGAAGGTGGGTCCAAACTTTGGCCTGTACTGTATATAAGTGTTCCCAGCCTTTGCCATGAAGTGCATCCTGTTTCCCCTGATCATCCTTGAAACAGGATCAGTCTGTGAATGTCCTAGTGTGGCCCAGCCAGAGCCCAGACTTGAATACAACTGAACATCTCTGGAGGGATCTTAAAATGGCTGCATTGACGCTTCCCATCCAACCTGATGGAGCTTGAGAGGTGCGATCAGGGAGAGGGGCCTTAGTCAGGTAGCTGACCAAGAAAAGTAAAGTGATTGTTATTGAGAAGCACAGCACACAGTGACACAACAAAATGCGCACAGTCACAGACTACACGTCAAACATGGCCATTGCAGCGTAAGTTGCGATAAGCCACATTAACTTTTTTTTACTCACACATTTAATTAAGCTTCACAGCACGTGTTAAGCCTACTACGAGTTGCTTCACTGCTGGGAAGGGTTAGGCCGGGGGTCGGCAACTTTTAACTTTAAGAGCCATTTGGACCCAGATTCCACAAAAGAGAAAGCACTGGGAGCCGCTAATTCTTCTTGAAATGTGAAATAAAGAGAACTTAACTATATAATAACTATATCCCCCATCAATCAGCAAGATTTCTGGCTCCCAGTTGTATTTTGGAGACTTCTCAACTTGTTACCTGTTATAAACAATCCATCTATCCAAATTCCAAACTCTACACCATGGCCGAGACTAAAAAGATTTCCAAGGATGTCAGGGACAAGATTGTGGACCTGAACAAGGATGAAATGGGCAACAAGATCATCACCAAACAGCTGGGTGATTGTTCACAGATGGAAGAACCATAAAATAACTGATTATCTTCCTCGATCTGGAGCTCCACACAAGTTCTGACCTTTCAAAGATCATGACAACGGTGTGGAACCAGCTCAGAACGACTCAGGAGGAACTTGTCAATGATCTCAAGAGAGCTGGCACCACGTTCACCAAGAAAACAGTTGGTAAGTGAAGTGATTGTCACATGTGATACACAGCAGCACTGCACACAGTGAAATTTGTCCTCTGCATTTAACCCATCACCCTGAGTGAACAGTGGGCAGCCATGACAGGCGCCCAGGGAGCAGTGTGTGGGGACAGTGCTTTGCTCAGTGGCACCTTGACAGATCGGGATTTGAACCGGCAACCTTCTGATTACGGGACCGCTTCCTTAACCGCTAGGCCACCACTGCCCCACCACGACGCCGTGAAGCACTGAAATCCTGCAGCCCGCAAGGTCCCCCTGCTCATGTACTGGTTCACCACTGAACACCTGAATGATTCAGAGGAGGACTGGGTGAATCAAGCTTTTTGGCATCAACTCAACTCGCTGTGTTTGGAGGAGGAGGAATGCTGCTTGTGACTTCAAGAAAACTGTCCCCAGCATCAGATATGGAGGTGGACACATTATCCTTTGGAGTGTTTTTCTGCCAAGGGGACAACTGCTCCACAAAGGGAGGACGGATGGGGACATGTACCATTAAATCTTGGGTCAGAGCCTCCTTCCCTCAGCCTGTTCAGTAATCCATCCCTGCTTGTATCTCACCTACTTAGATACTACAGCCATAGCAGGAAAGGTCAGTAGGTATCAACTACAGTACTCCAAAGTAAACTAGGAAGTGATTAGTAGCCACTGACTAAAAGACACTACAACACTAAGGTTTATTCAAACCTATTTGCTTAAATAAATGATCCAATGAAAATACAAAATAGAAAACTTAAAAATATATATCTTACTTTAGTTTCTCAGACAGAAAGTCCACAGAAAACATTTTTAAATTAGACATGCGACCGGTCAAATTAACATTTATTAAAACTAATTTACAACATGTGAAACACTTTTAGCGCGTTTGTGGACCGCTCATTTACCGCACCAGCTCGACCCCAACCCGAACCCAGCAAGTTTTACAGCTCTAACGTGAGGTGTGCTGCGGCGCTTGGACTGCTGCTTTATGTCTAATTCATGTTGTGATAGTTCCATACAGCAGCTTCGATCCACCTCCTCTATCTAAACCCAAAGCAGATTTATTCCAGATGCATCTTTATAAACGTACATTCATGAAACACAACACACATTTGCAGGCGGGGCGATCTGGATCTGTTTTCCCGCCCCCTTACCTCTGTCTGATTGGCCACTGATTGCACATCTTAGATATGTCGCCTGAATATGCTCAACCCTGCACATCTGTCACAAAACATAAATGGCTTGGAGAGGAACTAGAAGCAACCTCTGACCTCTACTTAAATACCGTAATTCGTTTTTATAGTGTTTAGTATGATCACATTCTACAAGGTTTAACAAGTTCATTTTCTCTCGATGCAATGTCAGCCTGTGGTTTGGTAAAAATGTATTTACTCATTAACACAGCAGCCCCTCACCTTGTCCTGGTCCCTCTTCTTCCTCTACATCCTCAATCATTAAGGGTTGTCGCTCAGATCCGGCAGACAGACCGCCCCCTTCCCGGAACTGTGGAAACGAAGTAGGGAACTCCAGACACAGGAAGTAACTGAGAGACAGGACATGTTCAGACAAACAGAGAATCAGACATGCAGTTTTGCTACAGGAGAAGAAAATCGTTCACTGACCCAAGTGATCGATGACTGACCTGAGTGCCATTACAACAGGAAAAACCAGCATGGTCAGGAGGGTCACCTGCGGCGACAGGCCTACTTGTGTGAACAAAGAGTAGAGCAGAGCTCCGCCCACTCCTGCAGCACCTGTACCAAAACCCCATCCGTTCAACACGTGCCTGCAGCAGGGGAGAGAATAGAATTTCTGCATCAGCTGACAGAGGGCTGCCTATGGGCTGAGGTTTGAGCCAGTAGAAACTGAATATGAATTGACCATATTTGAATCAGAGACAATCTGCATAATCAGAATTTACATAAACAGAATTTACATTGTTCAATTGTACATTGGGGCAGTGGTGGCCTAGCGGTTAAGGAAGCGGCCCCGTAATCAGAAGGTTGCCAGTTCGAATCCCGATCCGCCAAGGCGCAACTGAGGTGCCACTGAGCAAAGCACCGTCCCCACACACTGCTGAGCGCCTGTCGTGGCTGCCCACTGCTCACTCAGGGTGATGGGTTAAAAGCAGCGGACACATTTAGTTGTGTCACCGTGTGCTGTGCATCACAATGACAATCACTTCACTTTCAAACTGAAGCTGAATGTATTAATTTGAATCTGAATTCAAATGAATGAACCCAACTTAAAATGAATTGCAATCTGGAGATATCGCAACCCTGATCAAACAGAGCATTCATCAAACTCACATCAAACCTAATCTAAAATATACTAGATTTTAATGTGAAGCACTTTATTGTCTGGAATTGGAAACAGCTGGTACAGTAGCATTTTGCTTCCAGACAACACACCAATTTTCTTCACAGTGCAGACAAATTCCATAGGTTCCGCTTCCAAGCTACATAGTTGAAAACCCCTGAATTTGTGTAATTAATAGGCTAGAAGAGAGGTGACTATTTTACATTTAATACAAATTAAATGTCTGCAACAGTTACATGAGAAGCATTTAAGGCTTATATTAGGGGAGATATCATTAGTTACACAAAACAGAGTTTTAAAGTATATAACAAACAACTGGAAAATACAGAACAAGTGAAGACCTATGAGCAAGAACCATTTATGGATAGTAATTATGTAAATCAAAAGGAACTTCTTGCATTAAAAGCCCAGTATAACGTATTAGGTCAATTCAACAGCCAAAGGTTTGGTGTCATTATTATAAAAACAGTCATATTATGATTAGGGTGGAAAAAAATGGAAAGCCCAACCCCATAATTGTGAATATCTAATCACCACAATTACCCAGTATACAACCCCACTGTGAAATAAGCGTTCATTTATTACAACTACTTCCAAATCTTCATGACACTTCGGCTTTCATCAACATGGGTCTGTCCAAATGCCTGTTCAAAACAAATAAACCCATTCTTGTCTGGGTGTCTTATCCACTTATGGTCTTTAGCCTTTCTTTCACCACCATCAGGCTATCACAAGAACCATAAAAAGTCTCTGTGCTCAGGAGACACCCTCACTTGGGTGCCTTGGTCTGCAACCAATGCTACGTTTTCCTGTCTGAACCTGGTAAGTACCAATGTACTTGTAAGAATTCAGAGAATTCAAATGGCACTACAGTCAAACACAACTACAGAAGATAAGCGTTTCTAAATGGGATGTGCACCCCATGATGGAGAATAGGTCTTTCTGATAACCTCTGAAAGGAAAGATGTATATTACTGGTGATTTTCCTCTTAAACTTCCTTTGTAGACTTATAAAGCTCATGATGATAGCTCCACTATTGGTTCACCTGGTTATACTGGGCCATCGACACATCCAGAAGCTTGGCGACTGAGATCCTATTGGCAGTAACACTAAGGACAATCCAACTCACCAAATACCCTGTCCCCACCTCTCAGTGGACCATTAACGACCCAGCCCAATAAGGTCTTGGCTGCATATGTACCTTCGCCTTGGTTCTTGATAACTTCCCACAGTTCCAGGCACTTCTGTGCATTGGTGTCTATCAACAATTCCACCTCTGTCTGAAGTTAAGGAATTTTAATGCCCTCTAAATAATGCCCCGAGGCTTTGGATACTGTTGGGTGAGAATGTTATTTGTGCTCACAGGCAAAGTTCTTCAAGTAAAAAAAATTGTGAATTCCATACATTTGTGTCTATGGACGAACGAGAATAATAGTCTTGACTCCTGAAACATTCATCATGAGATGCTTACAAAACGTGGCTGTACTCCCAGGGACTAAGAATACATAAGTATGTATTAGCTTGATCCCTGACTTGGCTTCCCTGACCTGTACAGGCACAATATAGTGCACACATCCATCTTGGCTGCATGGCTCTAATGACACAAACGTATTGTTCACTGATCATTGTAGTCTTTCGTCCATATGCAACAATGAGGGATGATTCTGTCTGCCGAACACTGAAACAACACTGCCTTCCTTCAGAACATCCAGCCTTTGCCGTTGAGTCACCTTATTAAACTGTGGGTTCTCCAGAGAATGCCGACCTTCACACAAACAGCATGGCTCTACGTTATTCCTCTGTGAAGCATGACCTTTTCATATACACCTAGGCTTGGCGTCATCTGACAGGTTTGATTGTATATGTAATAAATCGCCAAAGAGGGGGTTAGTTAGTTAGTTGGGAGAAATGGGAGAAAATTGACAGTTCTAAACCCTTTCTTGGCAGTCAAAGATATTCATGAGGAGTGTTGATAATAAAACAATGGCAATTGTCTGAATAACACTCATTCAGTATCAGATGCACTTCAGTCTGGTCCATGGAAAAAAATCTCTCCGCCTAGAGATACCAAAGAACTAGAACTCCTATATGGCCCTATCCCCCTAGCTATATCAGAGAGGGGCCATTTGGCCTGGTTATTTGAACTAATATCCTTAATCACGTGTGAACGGTTGTCTTTTTTTTTTCTGCAAATGTGGCAATTTGGAGGCTATCGGTTCATAGACAGACATGTCCCAACCTGCCTCCCATCTTGCGGCCATGCTCAACTGTACATTTTCTTATAGTGTGAAGGATGTCCCAACTCATCAAAAACAAGAAGCTTTGCAAGCGACTTTTGACAGTTCTTCTGACTTCTTCTGTTGGCTCTCCATCAAATGTATATGTTTCTAGTTGGCTGTGAGGGAGTGGCCTCCCTACTTGTTCTTCAACACACACTGTGCCATCTTTTGCCATCTCATATTTGGAGTCTTTCTGTGAGGGCTGTGTCTCCAGCCGACCTTTCTTCTTCGGAGTTCTACTCTCTAACCCGGAACACATCTCATCACCTGAAGACACGTCAGAGTCTGAACTCTCTTGCAAGTGAATGGATGCTTCCCTGCCATCCGAATCAACGGAGTCCATGTTTTGTAGCAGAGCCAAAGCCTCGGCAGCAGCGTAAACTCTTGGCATCTTTGTGGCTTGTTTGGACCCGTTACCATACCACAGCCATGCCTAAAGTAATCTAGCACTAGATTTACAGAGTTTTTATTTCCTGGTGAGAGTCCCGAGGTGTTTGTCAGTAGTTTGTCAGTAGCCAGGTCCAACATGCTGGACCTGGTGGTGGCCAATTCCTACGTTCTGTACAAGGCATGTACAGGGGGGTGGGAAGACAAAAGAAGATTCTTCTAACCAAGGAACGCCATTGCTGATTTATGCAAGAAAAGCCAATGGAGACAGAGAGGAAGGCTGCTGCTGTGCCAGGACTTGTATGGACAACTCAGTGCCAGGTACAAGAAAACTGCAACAGAAATCGTAACAGGTTTACTTGTGCAAAGTGTTACAAACTCACTTGCACCAATTGCAGGGATGATGGTGGGATGCAAACGCTGCATAGTTTGAAACACTCAAAGACTTGTGTTTCCGTATATTTTGTGAATGTGAGTCTATCATATTTGCAGGTCAGTCAGTGTGTGGGATATTTTGTATAGATATGGAAGCTTTCCATGTCATACACAGAGGTTTGGCCTGCCTTGGATTTGAGCCATCCTGAATAAAAAAAAAATGCAAATGTGCCAGGCCTCACTGGTAATGGGTTCTTCAGGTAATGGGGGATGGGGAGTGACACATTCCAATGGGCCAACCATTTACAAATGAATGGGAGCCAATTGTCGGTGATTGACATTTACATTTTACATTTACAGCATTTATCAGACACCCTTATCCAGAGCGACTTACAATCCTTATTTACAGGGACAGTCCCCCCCTGGAGACACTCAGGTTTGCACAACAACATGACAACTTGAAGACTGCAATAAAAGCCGCTTTAGATTACTTAAGGCACTGAGTTAAGGGAGTCAAGGACAGTAGAACAACTGGTAGTATTTTCCTTGAGAGGGGAGTTTGTTGATTTGAAAAAATGGTATACAGTGTGCTATCTGCAGAACATTTGGTATTAACACATACTGGAGGGTAAAGGGGAAGGGAGAGAATTCTGTGCCCTCTGGTGCAATTTTGTAGTTGCTGTAAATGATCAATTAATTTCTGACTGTTAATTTCCATGCATCCAAAAAACATGTATGACTTACATCTTGTAGGCACTTTTGCTAGACCACCTCCAAGACAAGAGCACTTTTATCCCTGTTTCTCCAATTATTTTATACTAAAGAATCAGCGCAAATGAAAAGTGAATTAAAGAATGACAGAGGTATCACCTGAGTAACGAATGATAATCAGGAAACATTTACTCTTTTGTTTCCCTGCATAATTCAGTTTTTCTTTAGAAACTCCCAAGAAACTGTGAAAAGTGTATCTTAAACTCACTTGTACAGAATTTGTCAAAAAGTTTGGTTCCACCCAATCTACAAGAGTTTGCAAAGGACTTTCACGTAGAAGACCACAATGGAAGCATTAATTCATCACACTTTGGATATGGCGGATCAGGATGCCTTGGTTTGTCTCAAGCTTTCTTCCCATTTCTCTGCTCAGGGAGTTTTTTTAGTGTCGTGTGGCATGTGCTTTGTTCCAATGTACACTCTAAAAAGTGCAATTGATTAAATCTAGTGAGGGAAAGAGAAAAAGAAACCTTATGAAAGACACAAGCAAGAAATCACAAGCATTTATGTCCTGAGAACCAATTTTGTCTATTTATTCTCACTTCCTCATACAACATTGCCACAACTTCCTGTCTGCACCAAACAATGGTGTTAAATGGCGTAATTTCTATGACTGTCCCCTCAACTTCTATAGGCCGCTCTCCTCGTCGTCCCGCCTCTCTCCTTTTCATTATCATTTAAAGCTACAGACACCGAAACTGCGCGTCCTGGGGAATCTCATTGTGGGACTGGCTAAAAGTGGCTGTAATTCTAAGATCTATATAAAAGCCAAAAAAAATCACAAAACCTTTAATGTTCGTTCAAGCACAAACATGTGCTGACAGGTTGTGTTCCCCATTTCTAAAAACCACAAATCCTCCTCACTCTTGTCCTTGGGATGAGTTATGGGTGCACTTTCCTGACAGAATAATGCAACCTGCCACACACATCAGTATATTGTAGGCAATCACCTGACCAAGATCCAATGTCTGGACTTCTTCTTCCCTATTCCTGTTTATGCTTGTTTGTGTCTCAAGTTGAATCACCCTGCAATACAAATGGTTCTACAAGCCTGGAAAAAGAAAATAGAAGTACAAAACTCTGTACCAGCTGAAGAAGACCATGATCGAGAGAAAGGAGAGTTCCCCCAGTCCTGAGCTCACACTGGCAAAGACCACACCTGAAAAACACACACATACACACGCAATCAAGAGTGTTGACGCTGCCTCATCTGATGTGAAATTTAATGCAACACAACACTTGACATAACTACTCTTATCATGGAAATGGTAGAAAAGTGACTTGTCAGCTCTGTGGTTACAGATTCTAGGTTATCAGGAGAAACCATATTTCTAGAAACTCACAGCAACTGCGGTACTGATCCAAATCATGATCCAAACCGTTTAATCCAACTCCAGTTTAAACACATAAAATGTGCCAGTTTGAAAAATAACATCAGATAACAATGCAGCAGTGATCAGTGATCAGCAGAGATCAAAGCGGCTGATGGCGACCTGGTCCCCACGCCATTCTGTAGGTTCGCCGGTTCTCTACAGAACATACTACTAATGCAGTGATCAACACAGTGACATTTTACCCATTAAACTCATCCACACAGAGCCAGAGAACGACACCAGCAAAAAGCTGACTGCTGCCGAGGCAACACAGACCAGCACACGCAACCTGAAACAACAAGGGGAGATGAACATAAATGTCTTCCTCCATCTAACTGGACCACAGATAGTACAGGCCTAAGCCAGATGTGGAATAAGACACATCTGTTTGGCTACAGTCTGACTGTTTTATGCGGATGGTTTGAGGCACAGGCAAACTCTCTTACCCATAAGGCACTTTGTGAATGAAGAAGGGAGCAGAAATCTTAATAAGAACGGTAGGAAGGATGTCAGCCAAAAGAACTGCCTGTCAACACAGAGGAAAAAAACCCACCCCCACAGTGAAATTCTGATTTAATAATTTAATTAGAACACGTTGAATAACAATAATCATTTGAAAGTCCCATGCATTAATATTATAGTGGATGTTAAAGATCACAGGAATGTTCCAAGTTAGTAAGTGTACAGATGAAGCCTTTTCTTGGTTTCAGGTACTAGAATACCGCAGTAGAGACAGGGTTGCAGTCATAGGGCCCACTGCTGTTGTGCTGGGGGAGGGAGGCGTTTTCTGTGGCTGAATCCTGGTGAGAAAAGCGGCAGACACCAGAGGATTAATGCAGCAGGACCGGAGCAGCCGCATCCAGCAGCGAATCGACTCACCGATAAGGTCCTGTTCTCTGCCCCCTGCTTCTTTAAAATGTCATGGGCCGCACTGAGCATCACCACGTAGGCGAGGTTATTACACAGTCCCAGCAATCTGCGAGGAGAGGGAGCGAGATTAATCCCACGATCTCCCACGGCAGGACACTCGGCAGGATCTCCCGACACTCACCCGAATCCCAGCAGGTTCCTCGTCTTCGGAGAACCTACAGAATGAACGAAAGCTACATGATATTCCACAAACAGGACAGCAGCAGCGACGTGACCAGATTAAAGTCAGACCTCGGTCGTCAGGCGTGGGGACCAGGTCGCCATCAGTCGCGTTGATCACCGCTGGATTAGTACTCGCGTCCATGATGGTTACGGATCAAACCGGATTATTATTATTATTATTATTCCTGCAATCTGTCATATTTACATGTTGCACCAACTTTACATTCTGGCGGCCCGTTGTCACTTTATTTCCGAAACCACTCTCATTTCCCTAAAAACTCTCCGGAGTTCAGGAGACGGACGAACTAGGTGCAACATCAAAATAATCCCGCCACACAAACGCGGTGAGAAACGTTCCGCCTGCTGTCGGGGATCAGCTGTCAGCTGCTCCTGTGCAGATATCATAATTCTACACAGACGTTTTCCTGCAGATGTAAATGGCAGCAAATTCGTCCAGAATGTTGTTCTTGCACTGCCTGTGTCCCATGTGTTTGCACTTCCAGAGAAAGGTTGTTTCAATTCACTATCTAACATGTATTAAATGATAAGAAACCTCATTTGAACTTGAAAGTGAAGTTGCAGCACAGCAGACACAACGAAATTAATTAGCAAACCAGAACTATTACCGTTGCCATCTAATTCCCTCTGTCCTCTGTATTTAACCATCACCCTTGGTGAACAGTGTGCAGCCATGACAGGCGCCCGGGGAGCAGCGTGTGGGGACAGTGCTTTGCTCAGTGGCACCTTGGCGGGGCAGGATTCGAACCCACAACCTTATGATTACGGGTTCACTTTCTTACCTGCTAGGCCACCACTGCCCGGCCACTCAACTTGAACTTTCAAACATTTTCTCTCTGCCATCATAAATTGGTAAAAAGGCCTCTTTACCTTCACTTCACTAGAATATTTGACTAACCGTGAAACAGATGGTGTTTGAAGGTGAAGTTTGCCTGAGGATGGAAAACATGACATGTTTGATTGAGCAATTGCTGAAACATCAGAAACTATCATTGAATCAGGTGCAGAAACAGCATCTTCCTCATGAAACGATGTCTGAAACCACACAGCAAAAACCAGCAAGATGGAGCATGAGGATAAGCTTCACTTTTCATCAGATTACCTCCACGAATCGCTTTTATACAAGCTGCAGATGCAGCATTCTCGGCAGTAAATCGCTGTAGGGCGGGTGGAGGGGCAGAAGGAATTCTTGTCAGATATGATGTGCATTTGGCTGTGTGTATCACTGTTACTGGATGGAGTTCAAGGTGGGCAATATCATCTGAAATATCAGGATATGGTTCTTTTTAAGTTCTAACACCATAAACTATTATGTCTGTATTTTACATCTTGTTGCCATGTATGCATGCTATTTCTGAGGCTGTTTCTGCCCTAACTGTTGTCAGCGTTCATTCATGCCCCGCTGCGAACCTCCATAGTTGGTGGAGAAGATGCTCCAGTTGGCCAGTGGCCTTGGATGGTCCATGTGAAGGTCTCAGGAAAGAATCAGGTGAACTGTGGAGGTTCTCTCCTCAGTGATGAATGGGTTCTTACTGCAGCTCATTGTCTACAGTAAGTGTGGATTTATATTTATCTTGGTGCCTGTAGTTACCTGAGATCTTCATACCGCTTCATGTTCTCTTTCAGCTTCTCACAGAACCCACAGCTTGTCACGGTCCAGCTCGGAGCCCACAGCCTGAAGAACTCAGGCTTTTCATGCGCCATCAAACAAGTTGTGCTTCATCCAGATTATAATCTGCCCAATCACGACATCGCCCTACTGCAGATAGCTCAACGCGTTGAGTTCTCCAAACTGGTGTCCCCTGTCCAGCTACCAAGAGCCACAGACCAGTTCAACAAAGACTCAGAATGCTGGGTTACTGGCTGGGGCTTCGTGGGAAAGGACAGTAAGTGTAAATACCTGCGAGAAGAACCATCACATTCATCTGCTCTAGCTGTGTCTTTGTCTCTCCTTCAGCACCATTAGGTGGGAATCAGACATTGCAGCAGGTGAAACTCTCTCTTCTGGATAACGTCTTCTGTAAAAACAGCTATGCGGATATCACCATCACTTCTAGCATGCTGTGTGCTGGTGTCCTGGAGGGTGGAAAGGATGCTTGCAAGGTGACAGATACGTTCTTTGTTCTGACTTCTGAACTACATGCATGTTTGCCCTCAAATTACAAAAAAAAAAAAATCAAATTACAAAAATGTTTTTTTTCGTGGAGTGCCTCTGTTTGTATTTTGCATATATTTCCACCCTCAGAGCACTTTTTTTGTATCTCAGTGCTTCTGTAGCCATGTGTCCTCAAATAAAAATGATGTAGAAGGTGCACGTCAAAGTCCTTCAGTGTCCATCTCCTTATTTATGGAGAAATTGTCTGTGGAAAGGAGGAATATCACATCCATTTCTTAGATTAGAGGGTTACTGCAGGGTTATTGGAGGGTGCTGCCCAGTCATTAAGTCTTTTTACTTTTTCTTCTGATACAGTTTATGGGGTGGAGTTAGGTGGCGTTCAGTGTTGAATATAGCCGGTGGCAGCCTGTCAGAAAGGGGATCCGAGCTCCCATTCTCGGCACCAAATTGTCCAATGTTCAGAAAGGCTGGCCCTGGATGTTGATCTATACAGGAACATTTTATGAGACTCCTTTCAGGTTAATATGGCTACAAACCAGAACTAGCTGCCACCAGTAAGTAGTTTTCAGTGTGACTGTTTTGCTAGGGATGAATCCCAGACTGATTTTGTTCATAAAGATCTGTAAATGAAGCCTGAACCTGGGCTGCACCACGTTTTCCAGTTATGGTCCATTTGAAAGTGCATGTTAATTATTCTGAATGTTGATGTCTTATTTGGATTTGAGTTGTTATGTTTAACCAGTTGAGTAAAAAGATACGCGTCAGCAAATAGACAGTGTGCCGGTAATATGCTGTAACATACATATTTTTGATAATTTTGATCTGTGTGTTCATATTCTCACAGGATGACTCTGGAGGGCCTCTTGTTTGCCGGGCGTTTGATAAATTTGTCCAAATAGGCATTGTGAGTTTGGGAGATGGCTGTGCAATAAAGGCAATTCCTGGAGTCTATACTCGTGTTTCCAGCTACATCCAGTTTATAAATGAAACGATCCGCAAGTCCGCAACCATTCATATGTGACTCCGTGATGTTTCAGCAGCTGTCATCGCACTTTTAATACATTTTGAATAAATCTGAATACATTTGCATGTTTGGTTTTTATTATAATCAAAGTTATTGTTCATTTAAACCTTTCAGTGGACATCTCGGAACCAATTCCAGCAATCTACTACTAGTAGAAGTGTTAGCACTAAGGGCACCATCCAAGTGTAACATTCCACTACTCTTAAAACCATTAATTAATTAATGTGTCTTGATATGAAAAGAAAAATCTCACATGAATTAGCAAAGCCTGTTCCTACACGTGTATTGGTGCTTTTAATAAAGCAGCGTAAAACTTTCTTTGTGACCCTGCCTGGCTCCCTCAAGAAAATAAGTATCGATAGATTTGTTAGGGCTGGGCCTGCCTTCGACTCCACTGTCAGCCGAGAGGTTGCTGAAAATGAGCGAATGAGTGAGGTACGTGGGAAATGCAAACATATTACAAACTTGGGTTTTGCATATTTAGGAATCAAGTTGGTGTGAGAGTTCTTACCAAAACCAGACTATGCTGCTGTCAAACAGGATTTACAGAATCATATAATTTATTATACAGTGAAAGTACCTTGCATTCTGAGCAATGTTAATTAATAGAAGACAAGCAATATTAAATCTGCCTATAAACACAGTTACCACACTAGTCAGGTAGAAAGCATTGTATCCATCATTGAATCATTTAAAAATAAATATATTTTTAATAAATGTATTGCCCTTAAAGCCCTTATCCAGAGCACCTTACAATCAGTAGTTACAGGGACAGTCTCCCTGGAGACACTCAGGGTTATGTGTCTTGCTCAGGGACACAATGGTAGTAAGTGGGGTTTGAACCTGGGACTTTGTGGTCTTCTGGTTCATAGGCAGGTGTGTTGCCCACTAGGCTACTACCATCCATCAGTGTTTCATGTTGTTGCTGTGTACTGAATAATAAGAGCAAGTGTGAAGTAAAAATTGTTTTAAAAGTAACAAAAATATTTTTTATTAGAAAAAACATGGCTATAAAAACAGAAAATGATCATATAAAACAAGGCTTCCTATAGACACCCTACAAAATACTTACTACAGGAAACACCACAACCACAAAGCATTATATAAAATTTAATGGCAGAAGTGATTTGAAGCAGCGTCCTCGTCCCTCTCTTCGTTCTCATCGAAACCTGATCTCAAAACAGAGGCAGTTGACCGAGTCGCATTGGGGTGGCTGGCAGGTGCAGGCGCAGTCCCACATGGTGCACTGCAGATAATCCAGAAGGGAAAAGGATTTACAACGTGAAATCAAGTATTCCTGAACACACAGGGCCTGGTGTAGAAAAGCTTACAGAGTTAGAGCATGCGCAATGTTCAAGATGGTCCACCAATGGCGAGCACTGCATGTTTTAAGATGTTTGATCTTACTTATTTACTAAAAATGAATTGGGTACAGGTCAGTCAGGTGGGTTTAAGTATTTCTTGGTCATTGATTGTGATGATTATATCGAGCTCTCTAAAAGACCAAATGAGAATATCTTCAAAATGAGGCTGTATATGCTCCCCCACACCTCCTGTCCGGATGAGGCGAGGGCGTGGCTTAACACAAAGGGTTAACATAAAGGGTCATCATGGACAGATACACAAACCATGTCCTTCTTTCCTTCTCTCTTTTTTGTTCCTATGCCATGTGCATCAAGTGATCAGCAACCTTGTGCAGTTGGTCAGACACACAGATACAGAAAAACAGCGATAATTAAACTAATCGACTTTTATGTTAATATATACAAGTTGGGATTGAACCCAAAAAGCTGAATATTTGGGCGCCTAATTACTAAATAATTACTAAATGATCCGATAATGACATTTCATGATCACCCTCCAAATGTGCTCAGGCCCAGAGTAACAAATAACAGTGCAGCAAACGGAAAGAAACCAAACTCACGGAGGGAGAGGGACAGGCGCGGTCCAGGCATGAGTGAACGGACGGAAGGCGGCAGTCACATGACTCTGCACACACTAAGCAGTACTTGCACGGCGAGACGTCTGGACAGCAGGTCGCACACTGCGGTGAACACTGAACCTGGAGGATGGATTTGGGCTTGCGGTGAACACGTGCAGCACTACTTCCTGTACGGTTCACAGTAAATTCCGCGCCAGAGCAGAGAACTATACCTTCAGGCAATGTCTGCACCACAGGACACCAGCAAGGAAGAGCATGTACAAGCCAATAGCTATTAAAATAACAGCGGGAAGAGGGAGGGACAGGGTCCACATGGGTAACACCTACATGGGAAAACAGGGAATTAGATGGCAACAATAATAGTCCTGGTTTGCTAATTAACTATTGGGAATTTGTTGTTCCAACCCTGAAGACCATGTAAAAAAAAAAAACCTGAACTTGTTAAAGAAAATCTAACATCATTTTTAACCACTGGCCCAAACTTTTATTTAACACATGAACACATTTATTTCATATTCACCAGGATCAGACACCCGACAAAAAGAACAAACAGCAAAACAGTTGATATATGCTGTGTGTGTGTGTTTGTATAATATCAATTCTTCATCCCTAAAAGCAAGGACAATTTGATTTTGAAGACAAAAATGATTTCGAATTTTAGAAAGTGTATGTGATGCAGCAAAATCAGTTGTAATAATGTTGAGCCTGCAAAAAAAACTGATCTATGAATTTTCCAAGCAATTGATTTTAATGATTCAGAATTGTGAATAAAGCATCCTAGGATGCCGAGTGTGAGACCACAGCATAGATAAATGTTGGTGCATGCAAATAAATTCTAAACTGAGCAGAAAATTTCTTTATTTGGAATAAGATCTGCTAATTCATAATGTATAAGCTTACGAAAAATAAATAAAAATAAATCTGCTCAACCTGATGATAAAAGACCTGATGATAAAAGATGAGTTTCCTGGAGCATCAACAGCTGCAATCATCTTTTCTTCTTGATGAGTATGTAACTATTCATCTACTTCATTTAAATGTATTGTGCTTAATTGTCGGGGAATAGCGACACACACACACACACACACACACACACACACACACACACACACACACACACACACACACACACCCAAAGATCTGATAAAGCTGGAAACAGTCGACGTGACCTGTTTACGTACCATCTCTGCTCACTTTGCTCCCTGCACTCACCATGAAAAGCGAGGTGATTTACTAAAACACGTTTCTGAGAATTATCACACCCCCGTCATCCTCCAGTCTTGCAGCAAGTCTTCTCCTCCTTCTTCATCCCCGCCGACCAGGACGACCAGTTCCATGGTAACCGCGGGCCCGCCTTCTTCCCCGCCTGGTCGTCGGCAGGCCGCAGGACGCTCAGCTCGCTACTGCCGCGTATGGCTCCAAGAGAGAACTGCACCAGATCAACGCTCCTTTCTAATATTAATGAGGTACACAGCGCCGAAAATCCCGGGGAGAACAGAGGGGACATGTCCCTCCAAAACCCGATAAACCACAAAATATTTTTATTTGAACAATATATTCATGTTTGTTGAACGCACAATACAAGTTGTGCTACGAGGTGCAGAGCAGAACGGCCTGTATATAGTTGCCTGGTGAGTTTTTAATGCATTAAAACTGGTTATTGGTCACTACACTTGTTCAACAAACACAACACAGGACACGTAAAACTGCAGTTCAGCTCCTTTGTGCGAAGTCCGAAATGTTTCACATAGACAACATATACTGTTAGCGTAAGCAGCGTGATGTGTTTATATTATAGGAGACATGAAAAAAGCTTTTAAATGCCCCCCTCACGAATTACTCCTGAAAATTTTACTGTCTAATGTCCCCCCCAACAATGAGGGATTTTCGCCCCTAGTGACAATGACGGTGTTGGACACTAGAGGGCGTGCAAGAGCAGGTAAAATAGTTATTAAACAGGTGAGATAATGTGCACTAATATTAGTGAATGTGAGCACACAGCTTTTTTTATACTGTAGTGTGCAATGTAATTTTGAATTTTTGTATTTTGTATGTTTTGAATAGGAAAACATCAATGTTGCATTGGGCATCATCAGACTTTCCAAAAAATGTATTTTTTATTATTTCACTGGATATATTACTGCTTATTAGTGATATAGCCTGGCTGTGGGCCATTTACATTGGCTGTGTGCCAATTCTGTTGATCTATCTTGATGGAGACAGCTGGGACAATGAAATGTGAAAAAATGAAATTATTATTATTATATATATTATTATTCCTTGGGATTCCAAGGCTTTGTGTTCTGCTACCGAGAGGGACCCGGCAACAGATCAATCGTCATGTCCCCAGGACGGTGTAGAGGGTGCCAGGCTGTCCAGGTTGTCCATGTTGAGAAGGTTAGAAAGAAGGTTAGAGGTATGCTGGCAGTGATTCTCCAATTGGAGCATGAGCCCTGATGGCCAGAAGGCATAGGGGCCATTTTGTACCAGCCTGGGGTGTCCCAGGATGAGTGACGAAGTGGGAAGCAGGACAGGCAGCACAGTGATGGATAGGTAAGGCACAATCGGCACAGAGCATTGTATTTGCGTTCTTGTGCTGCTGTGGTAAGAGACGTGCTTGCGAGTTGCATAGGCTTGGTTGATCTGGAGGCGCTGTCATACCCGCCCCAACACAAAAAAAAATGATCTGATTCTTCAGTTACTCCTCGTGATTGCTTAGCATACTATTGACATCATCATATCCATCTCCATGAAATAAGGTGAATATGAGTTAACGAAAAGTAGCACAATGGTGAAAGTGAAGTGACTGTGAAACACTGCAGCACAGCACATGGTGCAAACAATGAACTGTGTCCTCTGCATTTAACCATCTTCCTTAGTGAGTAGTGGGCAGCCATGACAGGCGCCCAGGGAGGGATGCCTGTGTGGGGACGGTACCTTGCTCATTGGCACCTCAATGGCACCTTCCAATTACGGGTTCATTTCCTTCCCCGCTAGGCCACCGCTGCCTGTTCAACCACAACCACCTCTGAGTCTTTAAATTAATGTAATACAAATACATTTTTGGTGGTCATTCTGACATCATAATTACAACAGAAGACACGGCATACAGTTCATTATACATATATACAATTTTGTAAAACTTTATTGATTTGATTTTTTTTACACTTCAGGCTGTTATCTTGCCTTGTGCTAGTTGTGATCATTTTCCCAATGGTTCAGGTTCTTTTATTATGTTGGTTGTTGTTTCCTTAGCCAAACTTCTAGATTTACAGTTTACTCTTTGTATATATGTACCCACCCTTCTACAGAAACGCCATAACATTAACTAATATTTATAAATCAGTTACACAGCATACAACATTTTGGTGAAAGGTTTTTTCTTTTTAAAATGTGAAGTAACATTTTTTCAGTTTTATATATTTCTTTACGGTGGTGTGTGGCAAAACTGCAGCTCTTGTTAGATGTTCCTGGTCCATCCATAATTAGACCAAGGAAGGAACTGACAGCAGGAACTGCTTGGTTATGGCTCACTGATGATTTTTATTAACTTAATTATTGAAGATCTTGAGTATTAGTCAGTTTGATGGAGCTTCAGAGATGAGCTGTAGCCTGGAAGTACAACACATACACATTTCCATTTAAGCCTCTTGCTCAGGGACACAAAGTGGGGATTGAATCCAGGCCCGGCCCTAACAAATTTGAGCCCTAGGCAAGATTTGAGGTGGTGCCCCCTTGCTTCCAGCCTCTTCCAGGGTTACATGTTTATAAGGGGTGGCTGGGGAGCAGAATGGCATTTCATTACAATACGGGGGGTGTGTGTGTGTGTGCGGGGGGTTCGAAGGGGGTGTGTTGGGTTACTGTGGTTATTATTATTATTAATGAATAGGCTTTGCTAGGCTAGATAAATTAATTATTTTCATATTGATACACATTAATACAAACTAGTTGGAATGTAAAACTTTTTTCTTCCTCCCTTTTTGGTGCACCTTCAGCATTTGCCAATATTGCCTATGCCTATTCCACTGTCTTACCCACTAGGCTACTACCACCCACAACATTGTAATACAACAATGTCTCTGATACTCACTGTTACTCAACACAGTCTGGACACCAACAGCCACCTACTGTCCAATCCTGAAAGCAAAAAGTCAGCCTGTCAGCATTCTGTTAACACATTAACCTCTGCATTTTACTCCTCTCTCTACTAACACAAAGGCCAAAAGAAATCTTCTCTGTGATCTGAGGTACACAGATGTTTCTTTTAGATCTGTGTCTGTTGTCAGCATCTGGATTCTGCTTCACTTCCCTATCATGACGACCCCAGTGTGAGAATCACTTATGTCAGGAAGATATTATCTCAAACCTTTCCTCCTCTCCCTCCAGGAGTTGGCGATAGGTGGCAATTTCGATGTCCAGGGCCAGTTTGACATTCATCAGGTCATGGTATTCACAGAGCTGCTTGGCCATGTCCTGCTTGGCCCTGTGCAGTGCAGCCTCCAGCGCTCGGACTCTGATGTGGGCATCGCTGCCTGTGTCCTCACCTCTACTTTCCGCACAAGAAATCTCCTTCTGCAGGCTTGCACACTGCAATAGATGAGCGCTGTTCTGTCAGTAATTGTGACATTTTCTGTACCACTGGTTGCTTGGGTAATGACCTCTGACCTTTCTCTTGGTGATGGAGACCTGGCTCTGCAGATTTGTGACTGTGCGCTTCAGCTCTGCTAGCTCAGACTTACTGCTCCGTAGATCCTCCCCAAACTTCGCTGCCTCTGACGAGATCTGGGCCACCTGCACACACAACATGTCCGATGTGCAGTGGTTTTGTCATGGGTGAGAAATCCACAGCTTTTTAATTGAAATGCAGCTCATGAGGCAAGTGTCTGGCAAGTGTGGAACATGTTTCCATGGACGTGGGGGGATGTTTGGTGATTGTATGTGATTTTTGTGGTGTTTGGAATGTTTGCATGTGCATTGAAGATACATTGCTGTTTAACATTTACATTTACTGCATAGTGACGGGGACAGTCCGCCTGGAGAAACTAAGTGTCTTGCTCAGCGTTTGAACCTGGGACGCTGTGTATATTGTGCGTGTCTGCTTATTACACACCTTGCATTTGTACCAGACCTCTGCCTCCTGGCGACTGCGAGAGGCAATGTTGTCGTACTGCCGCCTGACATCGGCCACCGCCTGGTCCATGTCCAGTGCACGCGAATTATTCATTTGCACCACCACCGAGATGTCCTTCAGCTCCTCCTGCATCTCACTCAGCTCCTACAGAGAGAGACAGATCAATCAGTACGCGAGGTACAGCACTGTGCAAAAGTCCTACTGACCATTGTGTCTCTAAAATGCACACAAATTGCATGGCAATTTGTATGGCAATATTATTTTACCTAAAGTGTATATTGCAGAATTTCCATATTTTCATTAAAACCAGTGACATGATGTGTGTAGAGAGAGAGAGATACTCTGTTCTTATATTGTTCTCTGTGCAGCAATTGCTCTTAGGTCTGAACAATATGTCGAAATCAAACCAAATCACGATTTGAATCAAAACGATTTTATACGACTGTGGCTATTTTGCAATGTTGGGTTTGCTGCAGGAAGACGCATGCACAGACATGCTGGGCTGCTGGAGTCAGTCAGTGAGCGAGAGACTGGAGGGTTGGTGACGCCCTGGGGCAATGCCGCGGTGGGAGAATAGGACCAGGGAACAGGGATGGGTGAATCAGTCCAAAATATTGATAATATTGGTATCAGTATCAGATCAATGCAGGCACAATGGGATTGAAACTTTCTGTAACATGTTCCTCATGAAAGTAAGTGTGCCGGTAGAAATATTGCTGCTTGCACATCAACATGCGCTGTGTCTCATGGAATTACTAGTCGTGTGCAACAGACACCAGATATTTATATTCTAGAATCGATTCTCATATTAAAATAAATAGATATTTCCAATGTAGTAATACATGTTTGTAGTGTATCTGTCTGAATACAGTAAGGGAGTGGTAAGGGAATGTTGAGTAAAGCCGACCTCTTCATAAAGGATTTTCATTAATTTCACTTCCGCATTTAGGTTGGCCCTCTTCTTCTCCATGTCAGCTTTGTCCAGATAAACAGCATCCACTTTCTGTGAGAACAGAAAAAGATATGTGCCTGACAGGGGAACTGTTCGACGTGATTTCTAAAGCCATAAAGGTTCAGATTATGCAAATGTCAGTGTGTATGTTGGTGTGTTTTCTGTCAACAGCTTGAAACCAGCCTCATGTGATTCTGTAGACGACTTTTACTGAAGAGCTACTCAGACACAGAACACTATGACTTAAGATCCGTGTTAAGTGTTAATACAGTACCTTTTTGAGCAGAACAAATTCATTTTCCGTTGCATTTCTCTTGTTGATCTCATCCTCATATCTGCAGGAAGGTGGCAGAGACACATCCATATCAAACAATGTGCTCACAATCATAACTCAATAGATGCTTACTGTCTGAAGGGCTGAAATTCGAGTTTTGGGTTTGCTTGTCTTTTGATTCCCTAGATTGTTTGCATCTGTGGTGATTAGAAACATTTGAATAAATGTTTCTTTCAGACAAAGAGAAAACAGAGAGACAGTGAATAAAACAATAAAATAATAACAACCATAATGAAACAGTAAAACAACTTTAAGAGCCAATGAGCTTTTATGTGTTTTAAGGGAGCTCTTAAAAGCAGGAAGGGAGTTGGCCTGCCTGATGTTCAAGGGCATTTCGTTCCATAGTTTTGGAGCAGCGACTGAAAAAGCTTGGTCACCCCTAAGTTTCCTCCTTGTCTTAACTAACAATGAATGAACTGCTGACATAAGAGCATGTGGAGAAGTGTACGACTGAAACAGATCAGACAGATACTGTGGGGCAAGACCATGAAGACACTTAAAAACAAATAAAAGGATTTTAAATTCAAGCCGATATCCAACCGGGAGCCAATGTAATATAATTAAAATCTCAATGTGATGCCAACAGTGGCTTACTCTGTACAGTTGTCTCAGTTGAAAAAAGCCATTGTGAGTCAACAGTGGTCAACTGTGAGACAGAATGTAGAAAACTCAAGGAAATCACATTGTATGATTTTTACTGTATAATTTAATTGTATAATGGTGCAGAAAATAAGTATTTGGTCAATAGCAAAAGGTCTCCTCAATATTTTTTAATGTAACATTGTAACATTGGTAACATTGGTTGGCAATGACAAAGATCAAACATTTCCTGTAGGTTTTCACCAGGTTTGCACACACTGTAGCTGGTATTTTGGCCCATTTTTCCATTCAGATCTTCTCAAGAACCGTGATGTTTTGGGGCGGTTGCTGGGCACTGATTCTCTACTGGTTTGAGTTTTTTTCTAGACTGGCTTGGCCGCTGCTTTTTATGGAGCCACTCCTTCATTGCCTGGACAGTGTTTTTGGGATCATTGACATGCTGGAACATTTCATATTCAACACTCTGATGGACTGATGGAGGTTTTTGCCCAGAATCTCACGATACATGGTCTGCTCAACCTCTTCCATAAGCTCCAGCTCCTTCCCTGCCAGAGAGGTGACGTTCCATGTCCCAATAGCCAGTTTCCTAGTCTGGGGATCGGACCGGCAAAGCTCCCGCCTCGGTCTGCCACCCGATCCACATTGCACCGGACCCTTCATGTTCTTCCTGCGGGTGGTGGGTCCACAGTTGGATGAGCCCGTGCTTGGATCCAGGGTGGGACCCCGGTAACCATCCTGGCCAGGTACACTGGTTCTTTGTTGTTTCTCCCATGAAAGGTCTTCTGAACCGTTCTTTGTCTCACCTTTTACCTTTTAAGACCAATTTGTCATGGGAGACCCTACCAGGGGCACCAAGTGCTCCGCACAAAATAACTCCTAGGATCATTAGGGCTCTCAAACTCCTCCACCACGACAGGGGATGGTTCAAGGAGGAGGAATTAAATAAGTATTTGACCAAGAGAGGGTCTTGAGGTAGACAGTCTTTGAGAACCAGATGACTAGGATTGTGTTTGTGATCAGGCCTGTGACAGTCAAGTGCGATATTCGATCAGGGCCTGCTTGTCACAGGTATAAGTTAAAGGGGCCTGCAGAAAGGGTTGTAGTAGTCTTCACCCTTGTGCATACTGCACATGCCTCAGCAAAGGACCACAGAGTGGCAGGACACAAGCACGTACAGGTGACCAGCGGGTTTAGTTGTAAGGGCAGGGTCCTATGCTTGTGCAGTTTGGACTTATTCTTGAAGAGGAGGTGAACAAGGCCAGAGTCAATAAAGGTAGCACTGTGCCAGAGTCAATAAAGGTAGCCACCTCCTCTTGTCGCGATCCCAACAAAATTAGGTCCCTTAAGGTATGACAAGAGGTGGTTGGCAAGGTGGTGGTGTGGAGTTAACCAGATAAACACTCACCTCCACTTTCCTTCCATGTCTGTTTCCCAGCTGCAGGGAAGCAATGTATGTGCACAGCTTATCCCTAAACCATCACTACCATTCTGCCAAGGACAGGGCAGCATGTCTAACTTGCATGGGTTCCCCCAGTCCACCTTGTGGGCCAGAGTTGGTAATGGATGAGATTTGGTGGCTGAGTCGAAGTGGCTAGAGGATGAAATGTGAGGTATGGTGACAGGTCAGGGACAAACTGGAGGTGGTGGTGAATAACTATGAGAAGCTGGCTTGGGAGAAGCCAGCATACTTTGGTCAATCTGCCTGGCCAGCTTCATAGGAAGGGAGCAGATCTTTGCTCTCCTCTCCAAAGCATTTCACAATAAACATTGAACGACAATTTTTGCGAAATCGGTGAACCCAATCAAGGAGCAGCACGAAGTGGGGATGTGAATCTCACCTTTACTTTATAAACGTGTGGAAGTGAATAAAACAGAAGACCTACTGTTCGTGTTCAAGCAGGCTCTCTGTTCTCTGATTTGTGCAAGGTCAAGCACACGTTGTGCCCTACTCAAGAAAGCATTCACCACTGAACATCTAAACAATTCAGAGGTGGTTATATGACACCAAAATTGAGCTCTTTGGCTATGCTTTGCTATGTTTGGAGGATGATGAATGCTGCCTATGACACCAAGAACACCGTCCCAATCGTCAAACATGGAGGTGGAAACAATGTGCTTTAGGGTGATTTTTTGCCAAAGGGACAGGACGCCCACCATATCAAAGCAAGGATGGAACCATGTCAAATATTGGGTGAGAATCTCCTTCCCTCAGCCAGGCCACTGAAAATGGCTTGGAAAAGATCTGAAAACCTTGTGACCAAATACAAGAAATCTAATTTCAAATTCAAAATCTAATTTTATTTGTCACATACACAGTTGTATGATATGCAGTGCAATGCTTTAGCGACTGCTACATACCATAGTATTGCAAATATTGCAAGTATACAATAGTATAGTATACCAAAAGTATACCAATATGCAAATATTGCAAGCATAACCAAATATTACACTTTTATTTTTTAACATAAAAAATGTGTAACAGGTAGGGTGAAGGTGTGCAAATGAGTGTAAGTAAAAAGTAAAAGATTTGTGCAAGAGTAAGAATTTTGTGCAAGTATTCTGGGAGGGGGTTGAGTCCAGAAGTGATAGAAAGCGAAAGTGCTGGAGTGTATTAGTGTTTTATGTCCTTGAAGTG
This sequence comes from Denticeps clupeoides, assembly GCF_900700375.1. Lineage (NCBI taxonomy): Eukaryota > Metazoa > Chordata > Actinopteri > Clupeiformes > Denticipitidae > Denticeps > Denticeps clupeoides. The sequence goes on along the minus strand of NC_041713.1, from coordinate 23,154,248 downwards.
TTGTGGTTGTTGAGAGCTCGTATAGCCTGCGGGAAACGTCTGACCTCTGTGATGTCATAAAGTACTAAAGCATATTTTGCAAAAGGGATCAAATACTTAATTTATTCATAAAAATTCTAATTAATTTATAACTGCTGGGAGATAGTAGCCTAGTGGGTAACACACTCGCCTACAAACCAGAAGACCCGGGTTCAAATCCCACTTACTACCATTGTGTCCCTGAGCAAGACACTTAACCCTAAATTGCTCCGGGGGGGGACTGTCCCTGTAACTACTGATTGTAAGTCGCTCTGGATAAGGGCGTCTGATAAATGCTGTAAATGTAACTATTTTGAAATGCATTTTTCTGGATTGTATTGTTCAATGGTAAGCCTACCATTGAAATTACAGACTGATCATTTCTTTCTTAGCGGGCAATCGTACAAAGCAGGGGATTAAATTATTATTTTCCCCACTGCAAAAGCAGGAAAAAGAAAGGTTAGCAATTATTAATAATGTGTAATGAAGGGTCTACATTCTGAACTTACTTTTGTTTGGCATCCTGCACGGCAGCATGGACCCTCAGTAGCTCAGTGTGCAGGTGGTCCCTGTCCTTTTCTGTCTCGTCCAGCTGCCCCTGCAGATCCCTGATGTATGCCTGCAGTGTGGCCTCAGTTTTGAAGGGGGGTTTGGTTGCACTCTCCAGCATCTTCCACTTTGTCTCCAGCAATTTGTTCTGCTGTTCCAGCAGACGCACCTGCACGTAAGAAAATCAGAGAGGGAAGCGTAATACTTTAAATGAACGATGAGATCCATCATTACATAAGTTAGCATCCACGCTTCTAAACTGCTATATATTCATGGCTGAGATTTACACATCCACAGAAAACAATAGAAAAAAAAAGTTCTGACCTTATCAATAAAGGAAACAAATCGATTGTTGAGGGTCTTTATCTGCTCCTTTTCTTGCAGGCGCACAGCCTGGATCCGGGGGTCCAGGTACACATCCAGTGGGGTCAGGAGGGCCTGGTTCACAGAGACTGCCATAATGGGCACACCCATAAGCGTATCACCCACCGGTTGCTTAAAACGAGTCCCTGCAGCTCTGTAGGAGTCCAGTGATCGACTGCTGAAAACCAGAGGGGAGCTGCCACTGGACTGTCTGGTGATGCTGAAATTCCTCACACTCATGGCTGGTGAAATAGGCAGAAATAAAAGAAAAGGGTTGTTTGCGAGAGACAGTTTAAGTGTGTGAATGGCATGTGATAGGTAGGAGTGTCTTTTATCTGTTTTCTGAAGGGTTGGGCTTTGGACAGTGGGGTGTGGGTGTGTGTGTGTGTGTGTGTGAGTGCACAAGGTGGGGTAGTGATCAAAAGTGTTCACATTCTTTAGATGGTAAAACCAGTTTACCCCCTCAGCACACACTCTGTTAAACCCCAGATGCCTCCCAGTAAAACACCATTTTTTACATCAGTGACTTACCTTTAGTCAGTATTGTATGAACGGAGATGTACGGTTTGTATTGGGCTCATAACACTAATGTGTAAGATATGCAATATAGTTAGACTGACCCAGCCTAAAAAATAATTTTTCATCGTGATGCAATGTTTTCTGTGTGTGTTTGAGAGTGTGTTCCCCTCAGTGTTTGCTTGAGGACAATGAAGTTGTGCAAGTTTAACAATTGTCTGTGACTGAGTAAGAGTGATTCACTAATAAGCATAACTGTGTCATTTTTTTAGTTGAGGTTTTATAAAATAATTATTCTGCCAGTAAAACTTCATTTTACCGTCTTTATGTAATCATCTGATTCCTGTTCTGGCCCTCAGGCCACTACAGCATCTGGTCCAATTTCTGGACAGACAGCATTCTTTTAGATTTTTGTTGTATATGAATGTGTTCTAACTCTAATTCTGTACAGCATTACCTAGATCAGGGGTTCTCAACCGGTGGGGTGCGAGTAGGCTACAGGATGGGAGGGGGAAAAAAATGAAACAAAAATAAACACTAAAAATAAACTAAAATAATGACTAGTATACCTACTACTGCTACTACTACCACTATTAGAGCTACAGCTACTGCTGTTGCTGGTACCAGCTACTACAACCACCACTAATGTCCGTTAAAATGTTATTAGTATCCAGGTGTTCAGTCATTTTTGTTGCATTATTGCCTCCATCCATTTTCCATATATAAAAGTTACGTTAATTGGTCTTCAGTTGGATCCCTCATGTCCTGTAAAATCAGAATCATGAAATTTATTTTGAGCTTAATCAGGCCCTGCAACTACTTCTGTTGTTATTCATCCTCTCCATCCTTTATCTCCAAGCACACCACTCTCACGGTGGATCCCGTTCGGACCAAGCCCACCCTCTGATTGCAGGCCATGCCCCCTTTATCCCCTGCACCCAATATCCTCCATATTTTATTGTGTCTGCATCAGTCCTCAGCGTTCTGGAATTGAACCCTGAACTTAGCCACTCTTTTATAGTTTGGTTTTTTTGATAGTCTTGTTGTTTGGGTCATGGTCATGGTCATGGTCATGGTCATGGTCAGAGGCAGTGCACCTCCGGGGGTCTTGTGTGTGATTGTGTGGGAATGATCTGAATGTGTTTTTGTGTTTCAGATGGTGTGAGTGTCGCCGTGAGAGTGCGAACCTTCCCATTTCCCATTTCCACTTCCTTTTTTTCCCAAGCAGAGCCCTAAGTGTTTGTTCAATGTAAAATTGTTACACTTAATCCGCGACTGGGTCCTCCTCTTCCTTCCTGTTCTGTGACAACCACAGCAAAGAAGGTGGTACTGACAAGTTCTGATTACTCATTTTCATTTCCTACTGGTAGAATGCCACCAGCGCATCGATTTATCAAATGTAGCAATCAAAGTTTAATATGCATTTACTGGCCAATGGTGTCGTTGAATTAGCAAGAATAATCATATTAGCTTTTTAACAATGTGGTTACCAATCTCGCTATGTGTGTTACCCACCGGTCTCTTTAGTAAAGTGTGTAATTGGGAAGTATATAGGTGTGCCCTCTCACTTCCAGTTGTTGTACATCTTATGTGTGGTTATTAAAATCACTGAATGTGAAATGTGACCTCTGTTTTTTAAACCATCTCCTGTGCACTTAATTATCACTGAAAATTGTGGTGCACATCCAGTGAAAAAAAATGAAAGAAAGTACATTTCAGCACTCAATGGCTGCCACTAGTGCCCCGCCTTCCTCAGGCATTTCAGCTGCGCTGACTGTGGCAGTGTTCCCCAAGGGGCAGGCAATGAAACCCCAGCAGTGCTTGAAACTAAAGTGAAACGTGAAAGTGAAGTGATTGTAATTGTGATACACTACAGCACAGCACATGTGTACTCTGCTTTTAACCATCACCCTTGGTGAGCAGTGGGCAGCCCAATCACATGGCTTCTCTTATCACATCCAGCTCTATTTGTCTTTTCCACCAGAAGATACCATTATTGCGACAAAAATCTCGGCCTGTCTCTCGGACATATCGGCATGGATTTCTGAGCAACACCTCCAACTGAACCTATCCAAAACTGAGATTCTGATCTTTCCGGGCAACAACTCCCCTCAGCAAAACATCTCAATTCAAATTGGCTCGCTACTGTTAACTCCTATGGCATCTGCAAAAAGCCTTGGAGTCTAGATTTACGACAAACTGAGTCTGAACCATCACGTTGCTGCGATCTCCAGATCCTGCAGGTTCATTCTCTACAACATTTGCAAGATTCGGCCTTTTCTTTCACTACAGGCTACGCAGCTCCTCGTCCAGGCAATGGTCATCTCTAAACTGGACTATTGTAACTCTGGAGCTTCTGCAGTCACCATAAAACCCTCCAGATGGTCCAAAATGTGGCATCCCGTCTCATCTTCAGTCAGCCAAAATACACCCATATTACACCTCTTCTCACCTCACTCCACTGGCTCCCGGTAGCTGCTCACATTGAGTTTAAATCCTTGATGCTACCTATAGGGCTGTACATGGAAGTTCTCCCTTATATCAATACACTACTAGCTACACTCCTGCACGCCCTCTCTGATCTGCAAACGAAATTATACTAAAAATTCCCTCTTCACGACTCTGTTCTCCTTTGTTGTCCCTGGCTGGTGGAACATCTCGCCCTGCTCCATTCGACTAGCTGAGACTACGACCACCTTTAAGAAGCAGTTGAAAACCCAATTGTTCAAAAAATATTTCAGACAAATCTAACACTAACACACGTACACACACTCCACAATATATCTCCAAGTCAATCACAATTCTGTGAAATCAAACTGTCCACTTAAGAAGTGAAGGAGGCTGTAAGAGGGCAACAACAGCAGCAGGACCACTACTTCAGCTTTTGTGCAAGGAGGAACAGGAGGAGCGCTACCAGAGCCCTGCAAAATGACCTTCATTAGGCCACAGTTGTGCATGTGTCTGCTAAAATGGTTAGAAACAGACTCCATAAGGGTGGTATGAGGGCCCGACATCCACAGGTGGGGGTTGTGCTTACAGCCCAATACCGTATTTCCCATTGGGGGTAGTGGTGGCCTAGCGGTTAAGGAAGCAGCTGGTTCAAATCCCGATCCGCCAAGATGCCACTGAGCAAAGTACCGTGATGGTTAAAAGCAGAGGACACATTTCAGTGTGTGCGCCGTGTGCTGTGCTGCTGTATATCACAATGACAATCACTTCACTTTATTTGCCAGAGAACACCAAGATTGGCGAATTCACCACTGCTCTTCACAGATGAGAGCAGGTTCACATTTGGAGATGCCGTGGAGAACGTTCTTCTGCCTGCAACATCTTCCAGCATGACCCATGTTTGAGGGCCGCACATCCCTCCATGTGCTTGCCAGAGGTAGCCTGACTGCCATTAGGTACCGAGATGAGATCCTCAGACACCTTGTGAGACCATATGCTGGTGCGGTTGTCCTGGGTTCCTCCTAATGCAAGACAATGCTAGACCTCAGTGTGTCAGCAGTTCCTGCAAGACGAAGGCATTGACTGCTATAGACTGGCTCACCCCTGTTCTCCAGACCTGAATCTAGACCTCTATGAGTTGATAAATATGATTTCCATCAATAATTTTTGTGTGATTTTGTCACAAAAAGTTAATTTGATTCATCAAATGAATTTATTCTGTTATTCCAGTCATGATAATTTGGTGAGACCACATGAAAAAGGTGTTGCAGCTGAACAAGCTGAGATTCCATGTGCTGCTACTTGAACTTTGCTTCTGTGTTTGCACATGTGCAGTGAGGACATACCTCACGATGGGCAACAAATTTGAAGGAGGTTTAATATTCTAATGACCAGCCGGTTGAGGTTCATGGCCTGGTCAGGAGGGGTGAATCGGTGAGCATACATCATGTACACTGCAGGCTGCACGACCAAGCTGCGATTTGGCCAGACTATGTATACCCAGCTGAGAAACTTGACACTGGCTCATTTGCATACTAACAGCCATTGGATGTTCAGCTGGGGTGAGGGGGGCGGGGTCTGCGCGAGAAAGGAGCAAACAAGAGGGGAAACATTTCATCTAATTTGTTTCTTTTCCAGCTTACTTTCAGCTAATGTATTAAATCTTATAGTAATCTATTGTTTTCTTTCTCAAATTTGATTTAAGTGTGCAGGATGTTTGTTGGCCCCCTTTTTTCCCGTTCGTTACATTAATGTATCTGTACTTTACTAAAGCATTTCCATTTGGGAAATATTATTACTTTAACTCCACTACATTTCAAAGTCCACTATAAAGCTGTCATTCATTTAAATCTTTCTGTTAAAAGTAAAAAGAAAATATATATATATATATATATATATATATATATATATATATATATGTGTGTGTGTGTGTGTGTGTGTGTGTGTGTGTGTGTGTGTGTGTGTGTGTATATATATATATATATATATGAGTGATAATAAATTACCCCACATTTAGCTTGTTCAGGCGGACAGAGAAAGGGCTGGGCAAATTTGCATATGGCCGCCTCTGGGGGTAGTGAAGCGAGGTTCTACCCATCGTTAGGTTGAGTGTTGGGGGAGTTAGTGGGCTGTTGCCTGGTAATTGGGGTATATAGTGCAGGTTGGGGCATGTAATTTAATCTGAGGTGAATTCCTCCACTGTTGCTATGCAGTTGACCTCTGTGTTGGTACCTGATGTTAAAAGTTCTGGCTATAAAAAGGCATCTCTGAGCTACTCTGCTGGTTTAACGTTTCTTCTCTCCCCAACATGAAGGCTGATCGCAACAATATAGATAAAATATTAATTATAGCTTCACCACATTTTAATATTTTAACTATATTGTAGCGAATAGCCTTCGTGTTGTGTGTGTGTGTGTGTGTGTGTGTATATATATGTTGTGTATATACACACACACACATACATATATTTATCGTGGAAATTCATTACTTTGAACAGGGTGCACAATGAAACAGAATGCCTGCTTTATATTACTATTTCTTCGCGACATCAGAGTCGCTCGCGTTCACACCGCACGGTGGCGCTGCAGCAGCCACCTCAACCGCGTTTACCGGCAAAACCACCGAGTGAGCGCCGCCTTCCTGTTTACTTTCCCAGAGCGACTTGTCGCCACAGCAGGTCGCTTTTAGCCGACAAGCGCGTCCCGGTCCGTCGTGCTCCTCTCCCCGCCCGGCGCTCTCCTCCCCGGTCTCCTGTCTGGTCGACGGGCCGCTTCAATGCCGTTCAGAGCCGGAACGCCCCAGCGGACATGGACGCTGCCGACTTGTTTACGAGCTGCAGGAAGGGCGACGTTTCAAGAGTGAGGTGCGGCGACGCGCAGATCCCGCTGAAGTTGGGGGTGCGGGGGTCCCCGAGGTGGCAGATCAGCAGAATTCTGAGTTCTAGGAAGCTAGTGCTGTTATCTGAGTTTATTGTCGTTGCACAACCATATTTAGCACAACAGTCCTGCCCACCACCCCCAGTGACAAATGCCATATATAGAGAGAAAGGAAATTTAACACGTTAGTACGACCATAAAAACACACATAATGCAAAATAAATACAATTCTGTACAAGAGCGAGCAAAACAAGTTGAACAAGGAATGTAGCGTACTGGTACGAATAAAAGAACGCTTTTGTGCTGAATGTCTCGGATTTCTGTGTTAAGGTACTTGGTTGAACAGAGGGACGTGGAACTGAATGTCCGGGATAAATGGGACAGCACGCCGCTGTGAGTTTGACATCAGATTGTGTACGGTGATTCGGGCCAACTCTGTTCTTATGATGAAGATGTTCTGAAATCGGCGGTTGTCTTTGCAGATACTACGCGTGTCTCTGTGGACACGAGGAGTTGGTGCAGTACCTGCTGGCCAGTGGTAGACTCAACTTTCATATTTCGATCTTAATATTTATTCTGCTTTCTCTCAGTGAGGTCACTTTATATTCTCCTACGAATCCTAGAAACATTTATTTATGTTTTATTCATGATGTTTTAGAACTTTTCAGAGCTTTTCAGAGCTTTTCACTGTGTGTGTGTGTGTGTTCGCACGCAGGAGCCAAGTGTGAGGCAAACACGTTTGATGGTGAACGATGTCTGTACGGCGCTTTGAGCGATGCAATCCGGCGTCTGCTGAAAGAGTATAAACGCATCACAGCCAAAGCCATGCAGAGGGACTACTACGACCATTTTCTGCAGATGTGAGACACACACACACACACACACACACATCCACACCCATCCATCCACACACACACCCACATACATACATACACACACACATACACACACACACCCACACTACCTAGAAACTGTATGTAAAAAGTGCTGGAATTAACATTGTCCTTCTGCTCCCCTCTTTGCCCCATTTTCTACACTCATAATTGTCCTCGTCCATGGGAAGTGTCAGGAGATGGTGGTGTGTGTGTGTGTGTGTGTGTGTGTGTGTGTGTTCGATTGCTTACACTTTCTTTGTTCAACGCCCCTCGCAGTTTGCTGGAGCAGGGCTCCTTCAGCGATGTGGTGTTCCTGGTCCACGGCGAAGTGTTCAGAGCCCATCGCTGTGTGCTGAGCGCTCGCTCGGAGTACTTTGCTCACATGTTTGAGACCAAGTGGAAGGGGAAGACCATGATTGCTCTCAAACACCCTCTGGTAGGTGTCTCTTGACAACTTCTGAAAGCTGGGTTCCAGTTCAGCTATCACTCTTTCAAACCTCCACGCCTGCATTTGTTCCCCTCGGTGGTGCAGATAAACCCGGCGGCTTTCGGCGCTTTGCTGCAGTACTTATACACTGGTGAGTTCTTCTGGTCCCCAACCAGCATGGACATTTTGGAAAGTAAATCATCTTTCTGTGAAAATAGCTTCTCGGCTTTCTCTCGCCTCCAGGTCGTCTGGACATCAATGTGAGTTATGTGGACGACTGCAAGCGTCTGGCCAAGCAGTGCAAAATTGGCACCCTTATAGAGGAGTTAGAAGTCAAGTGCAAGCAGGTGTATGATTTTGGTAAGTCGATTCATTCGCGAAAATGAAATGTCCTCTCTTAAAATAAGATGGATGGATAGTTTTTGTACATGATGCATCTGTGGTTCTGCAGCCTACATTGTATGTAGGAACCCTTTAGAGGGCTGGCATTGAATGTTCCTTACATCTCCACTGACTGAAGGCACTATATTTACATTTAGGCTCATAATTCAGGAAACATATATGATCATTCAAAACTTTCTTTTTTATTATTTCACACCCCTTTCTTCTCTAAAGGAGGTATTTGGTGCATTTGTTCACCACCTAAAAAAACAACTCTTAGATATTCCCTCACTCACTTTCCATTTTTATCAGGCGATCTTATCCAGAGTGCCTTACAATGAGTAGTTACAGGGACAGTCCCCCCTTTGAGACACTCAGGGTTAAGTGTCTTGCTCAGGGACACGATGGTAGTAAGTGGGGTTTGAACCTGGGTCTCCTCTGTTACCCAGTGGGCTACTAGCACTACTCATTGCAGTAGATAATGTGAGAGAGAACCAGAGCCTGTACTCGGAGTTGGGTGGCATACTGTCAGCTATGGTCTTGTTTTCCTTATTTTGTCTAATGCAAATTGGCATGACAAGGAAACAGATGTATGATGGTCGTGGAAGGATAGCTGGTGATTAATCATGACATCCAGGCTTCGTATTTCTTTAGAATGAGGCATTGCTGATGTCCACTTGATCACTGGATTTTTCCTTGTGTGCAGAAGTGTCAAGTGTGGGGGGTGTCAACTGTAGGGCCTGTCAAAGCCCATTGAGACATACTGTATGTGATTTTGGGCTATATAAGAAATACATGTTGTTGATGTTGTTGTTGTTGGATTTATGCCATATGTGTCTAGGTGTGTTTGTCTCTGTTTCCGTGTCTCCAGTCTCCTCTAAGCCAGGGACTTGTGTGAAGGTGCTGACTCTGGACCCTGACAGCTATCAGCTGCAGGATGACCTGTCCCAGTTGGCCAACTGTGCTCTGCCACCTGAACTCCGGGTGAGAGGAGAGGCGCACTATCCAGCTCAGAGTAATCCACTAGCACTTCTTCATTTTTAGTGTTGTCTATTACAACAATTCATAGTAATTTAGCTCACAATATTCTCTGGAAAACCAAAAATCTAGTGAATTAAAGTGAAAATGTGAGTCTGCTGCAGCCAGGCACTACATAATTCATAAGAAAAAGTAAGGACAGATTTTGCATGATGCAGAGTAAAGTACATATACAGGAAAAACCTACTTAAGTACAGCAGCTAATTACATGTTCTTCGTTACTGTCCAAACTTTTCCTAATCAGGCATGCCCTTGTTCTGCAGGTTGGGTTTGGAGAGCTTCCATTTGATAAAACAGACAACTTTCCCAGCTATCCAGACATCTGCTTCCGCGTGGAGGGCTACGACTTCCTGTGTCACAAGGTTTGTGCACATAATATTTAGACATAGTCCACTTCTACATTAACAGTGTTCATGTGTATCTGTGTCTGCGTGTGTGTGCGCAGGCTTTTTTCTGTGGCCGAAGTGACTATTTTAAAGCCCTGATGGAGGATCACTTCAGTGAAGGGGAGATGCTGGTGTCTGCACCCCACATTGCGGTCATCACTCTTCACAACATCTCCCATGAGCTCTTCACCAGAATACTGTACTACATCTACAGCGATGATACACAGGTAACACAGCCACGGGCCGACGCCTACCTAACCCTGTCATAGAACTGTGTGAATTAGAGCTGTAACTCAGCAGACGAGCTTTTCCCGGCTTTCTCTGTGGGTTCTATGAGTGCTGGACTAAGATGGAAATGTGTGGGTTTGAAACATAACCGCCAGAGACTAGGTTCTGATTCACCTCCTCAGCATCCAATTTCATCCATCCATCTCTCTCAAGATAATTAAAACACATTACCTGACGATGGTGGCCAAGAATTTCTAATCAAATGAACATTTTATTAAAAAAATTAGTATTTAATACAAGAAATGTATTGTAACATGCGAAACACTTTTACCATTGAACAAATCAAATTTTACAATGTTCAGTAACTATCTGTGCACCACTTTGTGTGTGTGTGTGTTTTCTCAGATGACCCAGGACAACGTGTTCGATGTTTTGTGTGTGGCTGACATGTACCTGTTGCCAGGGCTGAAACGCTTGTGTGGGAAGAGTCTGGCGGCGTTCATCTGTGAGGACAATGTGCTGCACATGTGGAAGAGTGCTCGGCTCTTCTGCCTCACACGGCTAGAGGACCAGTGCACACAGTACATGGCTAAAATCATTGAGAGGGTACGTGCCATGTGGGGCTGTCTGGGGCAGCCGCTTCTACGTTGGTTTGCTGGGCTTCAGTTCATTTTAGGGTCACACGTTTTTAGTTTTTAGTAATTGTGGACAACTGCAAAATACAAGGCTGCCTGGTACTTACAGAAGTGCAGTTTAATGACTTGGTACACTGAAACTACCAGGAAGCTTTTTTCCTGGTAGTTTCCTATTCTTCAAATCAGGACCATGTGTTTATTATCACAATCCATGATAAAACGAACAAGATGTGGTGGATGATCATCAGCTTGAAACTGAAAACTTGTGTAAATATGATAACATTTCTGCATACAATGTGAAATACATGTGTAAATTCTGTGATTCAGTTTACGTTACTACTAAATTGTAGTCCCATTATCCAGCCCCATGTTTGTGTATGTGTGTGTGTAGCTGGTTGAGCGGGCTGACTTTGCAGAGATGATCCGTGACGATGCTGCAGCAGTAGAAGCCCGACAGGAGACTGACTCCATCCCATTGGTGGATGAGATCCGTTACCACATCAGCAGCGATGTGCAGACATACAGTGCCATCGAGGAAGCCAGTCAGAAACTGAGCGCCCTGGAGCACCTGCTCAGCTCCATCGGCCTGGAGTGCTGAGGGGGAAACAGATGAAAACTTACAGCTGTAGCGCCCATTTTACCATTGGTCGACAGAACAGAGAGTTGAATAGTGTGACCAGATATGATGTTTGTAGAAGGTTCTCATCCAAGCACACCTCACCTTGCATGATATTTAACAGAGAACAAGTCCCACTGTTGGGCTTGGCTGAATTAGCGTCTATTTTGAGACTTTAAAGTAATATTGGCCATATTCCTATGCTGAACAGGACTTTTTTTTTTTTTTTTTTTAAAGAGATTTTATATTGGTGCTTTGTCTGTTTTATGCAAATATCTGCATATCAGTTGTAGCTCCCATGAGAAAATGGGACAGCTTAAATATTTTTGAGTTGATGAATGTCCATACTGGATAAAAATGACAGCTGGCTCACATTTACATGTGTAAACTCACATGAATCAGCCTCACTTATTGTTAGCAGTTGCTTGTAACTGCCGGTTTTCTATATGTAGGACACTCTGTGTGCAGTGACGATGACTTATTTTCCCATTTCCTGCCTTCTTAGTGCATGACCCTTTGTTCTCTTACACACATGAACACAGTGCTTGCATTGATTTCTATGTTACTGGGTGATATTTTGTGTTGTTATTTTTATGTGTTTGATTCAGTTAAACTGAAATAAATTTAATTTGTGTGTGTGTGTTTGGGGCTGTCAGTATGTTTAATGCAGAGTGATGTCATAGCAATATCAGTACCCTGTTCTGCTTTCATGTTGAGTTTGGTCAACCTAGCATTTAACAGTGTGTTAAGACACAAACCAAAATAATAAAATGGAGTCAAACATAAGCCTTTTTCTTTTTTAGAAAAATGTTGTACGTCTTTTGCTATATAATGCATGGGATCATTTTCGAACATGAGTTGAAAGCGTGCTGTTCCCTGTGGAGTTTCTGGTGGTGAATGTCAGAGAGAGACGAGAAGTGTAAAAAAAAAAAAAAAAAAAATGAAATGCCTCTGTTTTGAAAATGTTTCACACAAAGGCGGTTAAACAGTCCTTCAAGTGTTGGACATTCCAGTCACAGACTTCTCTTTTCATTTTCACATCCATTGAATCATTAACACCAGCCTCCCTTGTAGAGCTGTAAATCTAGGCTGGGTTCGCCTCAATTTCTGTCATTTTAGTCAGATAGGGTCAGCAAACACACGTTTAATTTTTAATATGGCTATCTTTTACTGTTGCATACAATATATGCTAAATTCAGTACAGAAAAATGGATGCTGAGGAGGTGAAACGAGGCAAGCAAAGGAAAAGGAGTCAAGGAAAAGTTTTGACCATGTGCATAATGAAAATAATGAGCCAGTGAAATGGAAAGGATGCAGCATTCTGTTACAGTACGACAGGAAATGTGGAGGGAACGCACACATCGGAGACATGACTCCCTTGCGAATGGCGACCAAAGCAATCTTCCGTCTGTTTTTACGGACTGACTGTGACCATTCCACAGGGTCCATTAAAGGCCATGTCTGACTGCTTCACTTCTCTTGATAAAACTCAGGAGGAACTGCAAAGATTAATTATGTAAGGTTCCTTTTATGACTCCACCATGCCATATTTTTTAGGATTGTACGGGGTTGTTCATGTTCTCCTTATTTCCAATAGCTGACACAAACAGTGCATCACCTCTGCCGCAAAGTAATGGCAGTGGTTGATGTGCACCACAGAGTAATTAAACAGAGCGTAGCAGTCCTCCACTATTTCACCAATATCTTATCCGGACACAAACAGCAGTCAGGTTGTCCCTGAAAACTGAGGTGCGGTTAATTATGAATGAAAAGAGATCGTAACTGATCTCTTAAATGAGGAAAGTTAGAGACTTTTTTAGAATTAGAGAATTTAGAATAAGAGCAATATTGTCATTAGGCTGCTTTCACGTGACAAGCTGTTCATGTCTTTGCATGCTGATCTACTTACAAGCTGGCCTGATTTTTTCTTACCTGCTGTTCCCAAAGTGCATCACAACACCAAGGCTGCCTTTATCTTCATCCAAGCTGCAGCTGAAGTCTTTCCTACTTCCTGGTTGGGAGAAGTTGCTGTTGGAGGATGTGTTGGTACCATTCTTTATTCATGGCTGTGTTTTGGGGCAAAATTGTGCACAATTGTGATTGTCTTCTCCGGACAATCATTTTTCCAGACACCCCAAACAATCGGAAAGGGGCTTCATCAGAGAAAATGACTTTACTCCAGTCCCCAGCAGTCCAATCCCTGTACTTTTGCAGAATATCAGTCTGTCCTTGATGTTTTTCTTGCAGAGAGGTGGCTTCTTTGCTGCCATGATTTGACGCCAGGCCGTCCTCCTCCTCCTAAAGTCTTCACCTCACTGTGGGTGCAGATGCCCTCACACCTGTCTGCTGCACACTTGAACAAGATCTGCACTGGTGGCACCCTGATCCTGCAGCTAAATCCTCTTTAGGAGACTGTCCTGGGACTTGCTGGACTTTCTTGGGCACCCTGAAGCCTTCTTCACAGCACTTGAATATCTCTCCATGACGTTTTTGGTGAACTGATAGATGGTTAATTTAGGTTCAATCTTAGTTCCAGCAATATCCTCGCCTGTGAAGCCCTTTTTATGCAACACAATGATGACGGCACATGTTTCCTTTCAGGTAACCATGGTTAACAGCAGGCAACACCCTGCTTTTATTAAAAAATAATTATGGTGAATTAAAAAATGATACTTGAATGAAGTCATTTGTTTTGCATAATGCAATGAATTCACTTATACAGCCAACCATTTCTGGAGCACCATCAGTTTAAATAGAATTTATCTTAAAGAGGGACATCCAGCATCCAGTCTGCTATTCTAACTCAGTCAGCATGACAGAATGATCTCCAGCCTTGTGCTCCTCAACACTCTCACTTGTGTTATTGAGAGGATCACTGAAATGATCTCAGCAGGTCTTTTTGTGGTAGGGCTGAAATGCAGTGGAAATTTGGGATTAAGTCAAATTTGCACAACTGCACTGCAAAGTCAGATTTTAGAGGGATAGTTTATACAGTATATGGATATTCTTGAGTATGTGTAACACTGCCCCTTCCAGGTCTTAATAACACACACATGCTGAATAATACCTGAACAACATGTAATTGGAAGTGTTGCGCCAAGAGTAGAGGATATGGAAAAAGCATAAATAATGTAGTATCCTCATGACACCTCTCCTGCAGTATGTGCACAAGTGTGCCCCCAGGCTCCAGCTGTGACAGTTTTGTACACTACAAATAAGGCCCATCAGTGTAACATTGAAATGCTGTTTGTGAAACGATTTTTGTAGCTTAGTTTGATTCTAACTGAATTGCTGGATGATAATTACTGATAGATGCTACAAGTAGTGCTGAAATCTGTACTGTTCCTCAGATCACTGTGCAGCTTGGCAACCCTGTGAAACCCTGTGACCACATGGGAATCAGCTTCAGAATTTCCAGAATATCTCTACGACCTGCAATGGAACCTTTTTGTTATGTTTTATTTTTGGAAGGTTGCCCTATTTAAAATGTAATATTAGTGTAACTATTTTAATTACTGTATAAAAGTAATGTAACTAATTTGACTACCATTTGACTACTTTTGTAAATGACTGAATATTCTTAACTGTTAACCATGAAATTTTACAACCTGGCAGCGTTTACTTTACAGAGCGTGGAACCGAAGCACCCAGAAAAGTCTGGGTATGTCACATTGATACTAGCACTGAATGGAACCCATAGGTAGCTGGCAATAGGTTTGATGTATGCAAAGTCAGTAAATTGATTTTGACAAGATGTTCTCAACTTGTTTCTCAACGTGAACAGTGAAGCTGTTGCCCCACAATGGACATGAGTTAAAAATAGTAAAGAAGTTGGACCTCCTGGGAACAAGCTCTCCATTTTGCATCTGGAGCTTGGACTTCCTAACTACACCTCCAAGGTCCTCAGACTGAGCACAGGTTCCCCACAGGGATGTGGGCTCAGCACACTGCTGTTCACTCTGCTGACCCACGACTGTGCTGCACAGTACAGTTCAAACCTCATCATCAGGTTTGCAGATGACACAACAGTAGTGGGGCTCATCACCAACAACAATGAGTCTGCTTACAGAGAGGAGATAAAACATCTGGTGGATTGGTGCCGGAGCAACAAACTGACTCTCAATGTCACCAAAGAGATGGTTGTCAACTTCAGGAAGAAACCGACTGTCCCCACCCCACTGCACATCGATGGATCTGCTGTTGAGATCGTCAGCAGCGTGAGGTGTGCACAGACGACCTCTCCTGGAGCCTCAACACCATCTCCACCAACAAGAAAGCACAGCAACATCTGCATTTCCTCAGGAAGCCGAAGAAGGCCAACCTCCCTCCTCCCATCCTCACATCGTTCTACCGGGGGACCATTGAGAGTGTTCTCTGCTGCTACATCACCGTCTGGTACGGGAACTGCACAGTCGCTGAGCAGAAGGCCCTGCAGCGAATAGTGAAGAGAGCAGAGCGCATCATCAGGGTTCCACTTCCACCCATCTTCTAGCTCTTTGAGAAACACATCATCCGTCAATCTTGGAACATAATGAAGGACTCTCAGCACCCCTCACATACCCTGTTCTCCCTCCTACCATCTGGCAGATGGCTCCGCAGCATCAAAACTGTAACTGCCAGACACGGCAAGAGCTTCTTCCCACAAGCAGAGCTCTCAATGCACCGCCATCGCCAGAACACTGTTAAATTCAATAACAATACACTTCCAGCCTGGTGCACCTGATAACATACTGACCATCTCAAGTCATTTTGCACATCTTTGCTCTTTTTGCACATTTCTGCTCAAATGTTTGTCTTGTCTTGTGTCCTGTTTGAAAATTCCAACATATCCACTTACAAGCATCCTACATGATGTTGTCCTGTTTGTCCTCTCCATTGTACAGAAACGTTTTACTTTTCTCTTATAGAGATTTATGAAGTATTTAAGTTTTGGTTTTAGTTCGCATAGTTTCATTTAGTGTGTATATAGTGTCTTTTACAATTGCATTATGGGGTGGGTCTGTGTGAAACATTATTTCAATACTCGGTACTGACAATAAACCAATCTTGAATCTTGAATCTAGAAAGCTGCAAAGAGTCTTTGCCCAGATGCGGACATTCTGCCTGCATGTGAGCAAGTGATAGTCTCCTATCAGACAGCAGTTGTAGTTGCTTTTAAATGTTTTCACAGAACTGACCATGTTGAATATATGTTTATACGTTACCCCTGCCTTGCCATCTAGCATCTGTGTAAACTGTTTACTGCTTTAATTATAATTCTATAATTATAATTATTAAAAACAAATTCTGGTGTGTTCTTCACACACCTCTGGTGTTCTCCACACACCTCTGGTGTGTTTTTAATTGTAAAATGGTCAGCAGCTCCAAAAACCATTCTGATAAACACACAAGGCTGTGAAACATTCATCAGATCAGTTGAATCATCAAACTCATTCTATCATATCAGTTTGGTAAAAATTGACTGCTGTGCAGCTATCTTTTCAGTTCTTGCACTTTCGGCTGCGTTTTAGCAGGGAACTCGGGTCTTGTGAAAATATTTTTGTAGTTTAGTTTGATTCTAACTGAACTGCTGGATGATAATTACTGATACGAGTAGTGCTGATATCAGTACAGTTCCTCAGAGTTCCTTACCAAAAGTTATATTAGTAAACATTCAATGTAAGATCAATACCACACTCAATAGTATAATCAAAATTCTGTATGCTATATAGACTTGGGTGGTAGTAGCCTAGTGGGTAAAACACTCGCCTACGAACCAGAAGACCCAGGTTCAAATCCCACTTACTACCATTGTGTCCCTGAGCAAGACACTTAACCCTGAGTTGCTCCAGGGGGGACTGTCCCTGTAACTACTGATTGTAAGTCGCGCTGTAAATGTAAAAATGGAAGAAGACTGTAAACCTTGGCCCGGGTCGAGTTGGTTCACGTCAGCAAACACTTCCGGCCTATAGTACCTATTCTTTTTGTAGGATTTACTGGTTGTAAATTTGTTTTGGTGACTGGTAAAAGTGTTTTGTATGTTGTAAATTTGTTTTATTAAACATTAACTTTTCAATGAAATGTTAATTTGATTTGATTATTTAATTATTGCGAGAGAGATGCGAAAATGGATGCTGACAAGGTGAAATGGAGGCAAGCAGCTATATCCCGTATAGATACTTTGATTTGCTCCAATGAGCAGAAAGATTAGCAGAAAAAAATGAAAAATTGAAAGGAAAGACCTTCTAAATCTCTCCGTCCTGCATCGTGGGTACTGCAGCCTGCGGCTGAAGGAACTGCTCCGTGCTGTCAGGGTCTCCTGCATGGGGTGGGAGATGTTGTCCAGCAGGGATTATAGTTTAGCCACCATTCTCCTGTCACTCACCACCTCCAGAGTCCAGAGGGCATCCTAGAACAGAGCTGGCCCTCCGGATAGGCCTGTTCAGTCTCTTCCTGTCCCCAGCAGTGATGCTACCTCCCCAACAGATCACACCATAAAAGATGGCTGACATACTGAAATGGGACCGAAGCTGAGCCAGGACCAGCTCGTCTTCATCAGATGGGATGTTAGAACCACTGACCTGCTGCTGTTGAGGTCCTTGGGCCATGAAGCCTTTGGCACTGGTACCACACAAGAGGTTTTCCAGAGCTGTGGACCTCTCCCCAGTTTCAGGCGCAGGTTGAGAAAGTCTTGAGAAACATATGAGAAGTAATGTCCTGGGATGTGACCTCAACAGAGCTGGTGAAGAAGGCTCAGCAGTGACTATTTTTCCTGAGAGTTCTCAGGAAGATTAACATCTGTCAAAAACTGCTGGTGTCAATCAACCGCTGTTGCACTGAGAGCATCCTGTGCTACGGCCTCTGCGTGTGGTTTTCTAGCTGCACATGTGGTGGAGGATTTTGAAGATAAACTCAAGCAACAGTAATCCATGGTAGACATTTCTCTGTATTGCAATACAGGAAATACAGGAAAAAAACAGCCATTCAGTCGACAGATCTTTGTCCCGCACATCGGGGCTTTCGTTCTTATACATTTCTTTTACCTTTGGTCACGTCATAGAAAACACCCAGAATACCCCAAAAAACTGGGGTCTTTTGTGTGTCCCTGTCTCAATAATGTGTTTGATTGTCTGTGTTATCTATTTTTTCTGCATCTGTGGTTAGTTACAAGGTGTCTGGGGCTTGTTTAAATGATTCGTGCTCACTCCCAAAATTCATGTGGAATTCTCTCAGGGAGGTTCCAGCTCAGGCAGAGACGTTGTCTCCTCTGCATGCATGTGCGTGTGTGTGTGTGTGTGTGTGTGTGTGTAATATGAATTGATATGCTTAGGCATGCTTAGGCATATAAATTCATAGGCATATCAATTCATATTACATATGTATAATTTCAGTTTAAAAATAACATATAACATGCATGTACTGTATATGTGCTTCAGTATGCTGCCTCCTTCACTACCATCATGCCTCACTCATGCTACACAGTGCTTTAAGGAATTTTTCATGAGGCGCATAATGACCCAAGTGCCCACCACTCTGACCCTAATTCAGTTGGACTCTTCAACAAACGGTTGACCCTTACCCACTTGGGATGCTATTCACAGACTTTAGTTCAGTATTGAACACCATTACTGATGGGAACATCTCTGCAGGGGACTTGAACATCTCCCTCTGTAACTGTATGGTAATGGGGAACATCTCCAGCAGCATCCTTTTGAACACGGGGGCTGTTCACCCTGTAGCCTTGTGTAGAACCAACTGAGATGATTGATTTACATTTACATTTCTGATATTTACCAGACTTTCTTATCCAGAGCGACTTACAATCAGTAGTTCCATTTACATTACATTTACATTTATCAGACACAATCAGTAGTTACAGGGACAGTCCCCCCCTGGAGTAACTTAGGGTTAAGTGTCTTGCTCTGGGACACAATGGTAGTAAGCCCACTAGGCCACTACCCACTGCTCAGTCAGGGTGATGGTTAAATGGAGATTTCACTGTGAGCACCGTGTGCTGTGCTGCTGTGTATGACAATCACTTCACTTCACCTCATATTGTGATCTTTGCACGTTGTGTCGTCTTGGCAGCACTTGTATTTTGTTGCTGTGGGCTGCACTGGTCAGGACGAACATTGTCTGTGGTTTCGGGCGCCGCGTCGGTTGCCAGGGCGGTGACGTCAGGCCGGCGCTCTCTCGCGCGCGTCTGTCTGCCGCGTGAGCGGCTGCGCATGCGCACCGCGGACCGGCGGGCGGCTGCGTCTTTAAGAAAGCCGCTCCTGTTGCACCGGCAAGCTGGTGTTTTTCCACTCGCAGGAGCGGCGACGAGCGGCAGGTACGCGCCGGCCATCGGGGTCGTAATAACCGTTTTACGTTTCAGGGAGCGTCACCCCCCAACCACCTGTGCGTCGAGACAAATGGGCTGAAGTCGTATTTAGTGCAGGATGCGGAGGGACCGGAACGGGTCAGGATGCTGCACCTTTGTGTGTGGTCGGCCGAGGCGTGTCTCTCGCGATGCTCTATTGCAAAGTGTCCCCAAGTGTCACGAGCCCACAGCGCAATGTCCCCTCTGCTGCGCTTGGGGTCTGTGGGATGCTGGCTCGTAAGGAACCTGAACTGGGGTGTGCAGGCAGCCGGTGGGATGTCTGCTGTGGCCGCCACTAAGCCTGGTGAATATGCAGGAGCTTAACAGGCATCACGAGACTGGCCCTTAGACACGTTTAAAGGTGGACGTGAGACGTGACCCGTGGGGTGAATGTCCCGTGCAGACCTCTCCACTGATGGAATGAGGAAAGTCCAGCCAGAATGGCTTAAATAAAGAGGTAGAACTGAAATACCGTGGAAAGTCTTTTTGAGGGTCACGGAACCATCAAATGATTTGTTGCAAATAGTCGACGGGCTGGCAAATATGTTGAGAAAAATGTTCAAAAAATGTTGAGAAATATGTTAAAAAGCACGAGGCTGGTGGGGCCGACGTGAAGCTACTGGCAAACCAGCTTAATCCAGAACTGCAAGAAGCCAAAAAGACTTTTCCTGCTGGTATGGGCTGGTAATATTAAATCAACTGTGGAAAAACCGTCCCGGAAGACTGTTGGACATCTTCTGCAAAACGAAACACAATAAAAACACAATTTTGCTGTCATATTGTACACACATATTAGATTATTAGAAAAGTCTATTTGAGTTAGATAGACACTACTGCATGAATCCTAAAACACTTAAAACATCGCTGATTTCTTAATTAAATGCTGATTTCTGATTTCTCATAATTGAACATCGAAGCCGTGGTACGTTTGTGATTGCTTTAACCCATTTCTTCAAGAATGGGGTTCTTTGACAGTCAGTGCTTTGAAATGAACAAGATTGTTTAGTGATTTAGTGAATTACTGTGTGTGTGTGTTGAGTTTTGTGTTAATCTGACAACGTGCAAATCCAAGCTGATCCAAGTTATGCCAAATGTGAGAGGCTCTTTAAAATTTTATTTTAGTATTTAGACAATCGGGGAAAAAAATGGAAAGCATATGGATTAAGAATGGGATGTGATTAATATATATTTGTGTTTAACGGCATGGGTCATGGATCGGGAAAACGTACTCATCGTGTTTACCTTGTATAGACAAAATAAAGACATTTATTCTGCTTAAAATGAAGTCATTATCATTGTGATGCACACAGTGACACAGTGAAATGTGTCCCCTGTATTTAACCACCACCCTTGGTGAGCAGTGGGCAGCCATGAAAGGCGCCTGGGGAGCAGCGTGTGGGGACGGTGCTTTGATCAAGGGGACCTCGACGCTCCCTCAGCCGCTATGCCACCACCGCCCCCTGAGAATGTATTCAGGTTTTGTGTGATGTGCATGTTTGTGTGTAATGGATGAAATGGCTGATTTAAATATATCAGAGAATCTCGTCTTTCCTCTGATCAGTATGTCCCAGAAGGAGAAGCTGCAGTATCTGAAGGATTTCCATAAGGACACGCTAAAGCCGTCCCCTGGTAAGAGCCCAGGGACGCGGCCAGAGGACGAGGCGGATGGGAAGGTCCCACAGCGGGAGAAGTGGGCCAGCAAGCTGGACTTTGTGCTCTCTGTGGCTGGGGGCTTTGTGGGTTTAGGGAATGTCTGGCGCTTCCCCTACCTCTGCTATAAAAATGGTGGAGGTAGGCCAAAAGCAATCTGGAGATATATATCATCTAATCGTGTTCTTTGTGTGTACTGTAAAATAATTGCTCTCTCTTGTCTCTCCTCGCTGATTCAGGTGCCTTCCTCATCCCCTACTTCATCTTTCTTTTCGGTGGAGGGCTGCCTGTCTTCTTCCTTGAGGTTGCGCTTGGTCAGTTTACATCTGAGGGGGGAATAACCTGCTGGGAGAAGCTATGTCCCATTTTCACCGGTGGGTCCGAAACCGTATTTTTTACCTTAAAGGATTACCCTACAGTCAGAATAGTACGTTTCAGTCAGTGTGTGAACCAGTCGCCCTGCTCGGTTGGGAACTCCTGCTGGGTTTGTGTGGCAGGTTGCTAGGCTACATGCAGGGAGATGCTTGTTCTCTCCTCAACTAGTCCTGGATTCCCTAGGATCCTGGATCTTATGAGTCATTATTAGCTCATCAAGAATTGGCAATCTGCTGACGATGATATCTGCATATTTAACAAATCTCCTATGACACCATTATCGCACACACAGACTTCCAGACTTTGCCCTGTTCTACATTCTGCTTCACCATGGCAACTTAGTTGTGTTACACTTTTTTTTTTAATGCAAAGATCAAAAATATGCAATAACAAAACCTTACCAATCAAGTTCAAATTAAACCAAGATCTAGATCTCCTCTTAAAAAGGTTAGGAAAAGACTGGACTTCAGAGATGGGCGAGGTGCACACACACTCACATCCATGATTATCGGACTGTTTATCATAGGCGAGTGTGTTACCCACTAGGCTACTACCACCCACACATCAGACATCACCCTGGCATTAGCCCTGAGCTCTGAAATAGACCATCATCATTAATAATAATAATAATAATAATTATTATTCTATTGATAATACCAGTTAATGTCTTCATCATGACTCATTGTGTATGTCTGTGTGTGTGCTAGGTATTGGCTATGCCTCCATAGTAATTGTGTCTCTACTGAATATCTACTACATCGTGATCCTGGCCTGGGGACTCTACTACTTGCTGCTGTGCTTTCAGCCCCAGCTGCCATGGGCTGGCTGCAGCCACAGCTGGAACACAGATAACTGTGTGGAGGACACAGCTCGCAAGAACAAGAGTCTGTGGGCTGCAGCCAACAGCACAACCAACTTTACGTCGCCTGTTACTGAGTTCTGGGAGTGAGTAGCTCCGTACATGTTCCACGTGCATCATCATTACCAGAGCACACTGGGGAAAGTAGCTGGATGGCCTATGAGATCAAGCCTCTGATCCTCAATCAGGCTCTGAAGGGGTCATGAGTGTTTCCTGTGTGTGTGTGTGAGCATGACATTTATTCTTATTTCTATTTCTCTTTTACTCACATATATGTAATGTTTTTAGGGCTGAACGATATAGCGCAGTCGAACCGTGAGAGTGAGTTCAGAAAGAATCCGTACCATGAATCAGTTCGCCCGAGGCAAGTACACAAAGTTCAGACAGTAAAACAAAGTTCTGTCCATTTCGCAGTTCTTCGCTCAGCCCACTAGGTGCAAGGGTGCATGTGACCCCCCCACTGGCTGCAGCCACTGTGTGGCGTGGATATCCACAGTAGGCGGAATCATGACAATCATTGAATCATTGCCTTGATGTCCCTGTGTGATAGACAATCATGCTCACCAATCAGTGTGTCCCATGTTAAAGCCACGCCCTCATAAATGCGAGCAATGATGCTCGCCCTCAACTCGTTACAGTTACAGTATAGTGCAGTTCATATTTCAATGTTACGCTACGGTTTTTAATACACATAGTGTATTTAATACACAATAGTGAACAGACTTTGCAAAAAAAAAGTCACTAATTAAATCATGATATTTGTCAAAAAAAATCTTAATTAAAAAAAAATTGTTCAGCCCTAGTACAAGAATAACATTATATATGACAATGTACTATATTTTCTGTACATTCAATGAACTTGTAGTTTATATCTAATGAATACATGGTCAAGAAACAGTATACATTTACATAACTGAATTGTACAAAGTGTTTAATTAATACATTGAAAATATATATGTTTGAAACATAAAACAAACCAAAACATTTAAAATAAATGTTTATAGCCCAAGTATAAATGTTACATGTAAAAATAACATGTGTAAAGATGGATCTTTAACAAACACCTGCCCCCTTAAATACTGTACTTTGTGATGCCATGGAATAAACTGTAGGACATTTTTATTTCAGTGTTTGAAATATATTGACATATAACTCTGACCTCATTGCTGCTCACCGCTCACAGGCGTAATGTTCTCTCCATCTCATCGGGGATTGATAATGTGGGACCCATCAAGTGGGACCTTGCTCTCTGCCTGCTGGCTGTATGGGTGATATGCTTCTTCTGCATCTGGAAGGGAGTCAAGTCCACTGGCAAAGTAAGGCTAAGGCTGAGTATATGTCACTTCCGAGGATGCATTTGTCAACCTGCTCTGCCAGAAATCCTAGAGAATACAGACTAGATCAGGAAATGTAATGAAATATCTTGATAAAAACCATGTCCTACATTTTTCAGTGCAAGCCATTTGCTATTCACACACACCTGCACACAACACACACACAAATCGCTGCAGATACGGGTGAGGAGCTTTGTTTCCTTTCCATATCATAATGGGGGATAAAACATTGTGTTGCTTTGAAAGCATTGCATTGTCAGAAATCTGTACCTTTTATTTTGAATGAATTTTTAAGAAGCTTGAGCTAATCAAAGCCTGGCTCTATATCTACTTATATCATGCTGCCACTGGTACTGACACAGGGACTGTCGCTCCATTCTATTGGCTCTGGCTACTCAAATGAGCTGTAATTCAGCCACACTGACCAATGAAAATGACCCATAATTCCAGCATGTATCGGGGTAGTGGTGGCCTAGCGGTTAAGGAAGCGGCCTCGTAATCAGAAGGTTGCCGGTTTGAATCCCGATCCTCCAAGTTGCCACTGAGGTGCCATTGAGCAAAGCACCGTCCCCACACACTGCTCCCCGGGCACCTGTCATGGCTGCCCACTGCTCACCAAGGGTGATGGTTAAAAGCAGAGGACACAATAAATTGTGTGCACCTGTGCTGTGTTGCAGTGTATCACAATGATAATCACTTAAAAAAAAACAAAAAACAAACATTTAATATTCATTATTTACTGTGACTTCTACACATGTTTGTTGTTGCTGTGGTATTTTGGCTTTTTTTTTTTTTTTTTTTTTTTTTTTTTTTTTTTTTTTTTTGTCTGTTTAAGCAGGTACCAAAGCAGATTGTTGGTGTTCGTTTTCTATCCTCCCCCCTTCCAATCCCATCTCCCCTGTCCCAGCACAATATGTTGACTTTCTCCCCAACTTCTCTTTTTCGCTGTCCTTCATCCTCTTTCCCCCGGTCTTGTCTGTATTGATTTGTAGCAAGTTAAATAAGAAAAATTAAATTGTGTGAATGATGACAGCACAGATACACATACACTCTTTCGTGTGTCAACTGTGTTACTGGCAGGCCAGAAAAAAAGCACCATCAGAAAGAGTGTTCAGCACTGATGCCAAAATTGTCATATGCCAAAGGACTACCCCACAAATAATTTTTCTGAAATCTATTATTGAAAGCTGTTATTTTGCAAGAAAAAGAGATATGAAGAATGTCAAGCTAATATTGCATGTTTAACAGAATCCTGAAAAAAAGCAATAAGTATTGCAACAAAACTTGGTCACTATTTCATTCATTTACTTTCACCCCAGGGACCTACCTTGGATATGGTGCCAGGATTCACGCACACACACCTACACCTTACAAATATCAAACCAGCTGTTCCACCAGCTGGTTTGGTCACTTGAGTTGCAGCCATTTAATTGGTAGAATATTTAATTACACGAAGCTATCTGTAAAAGAATTGGCAGTTTAAAAAAAAAAAAGTAGAAAGAGTCCAACAAGTTATTCATACAAAGCATACTTCAAAATCTATGAAGAAATACCTCAAGCATTGCATGACCTTGGCTGTGGTCTAGAAGGTCCACTGAACACAGGCTGTGTTGGGGATGAGGAAGCTCCTAGACCACTACCAATTCACAAATGTCTAGAAAACAAGTTGTACAGGAGCACCTTGGTGTTCAAACCTTAATAAATACAAAGGTTCCCCTGATGGAGACCTTGAGCACTGCAGTGCTAAGACCATCACAAACATATAATAATTTGATTTTGTGCCTAAAATGTAAATAGTATTTTGAATTGCGCCTCTGCCTCCTTTATCAGGTTGTCTACGTCACTGCTACGTTTCCCTTTATCATGCTCTTTGTGCTGCTGATCCGTGGCATCACACTGCCCGGTGCTGCTGAGGGCATCAGGTTTTATCTGTACCCTGACCTGACCCGTCTGCAGGATCCGGAGGTGAACCACTTCACAATTTATCCGTCCGAGCTCAGGCAATCAGGCATCTGAGATTTTTGTAAAAGTCTGTGTGTCTGTGTGCCCTGTAGGTCTGGATAGACGCTGGGACTCAAATCTTCTTTTCTTACGCCATCTGCCTGGGAGCCATGACGTCACTGGGAAGCTACAACAAGTACAAATATAACTGTTACAGGTGAGGGTTGCTCTTCTTGCCACTAATCTCTGTCCCATTGGTCTGTCTCTCCTGGTGATGAAGCCCTGCATTGGTGTGTGTTGTGACTCAGGGACTGTCTGCTGCTGGGATGCCTGAACAGCGGTACCAGCTTCGTGTCTGGCTTTGCTATATTTTCCGTCCTGGGTTTCATGGCACAAGAGCAAGGTGTGGCCATCGCGGATGTGGCAGAGTCAGGTACGCGGTCAAGGGTCAAAGGCCACAAGGTTCTATTTTTAAAAAAATGCACTAAATGAAAAATGCTGGATGCATAAACATACTTTAGGAATCTAGAATGGCATGAAGTAATTTACACACAATGAGGGGTATTTTTGGGGCTGGATGGCCTGTGGGGAGTGTTTGTCACACACTGGTTTTCTAATCATATTTCTTTTAATTAACAGCCCAGATGCACAAAGCTCAGTACTTTGCTTTGTACAGAACTTCCACTGGCTATGGTTATCTAGACCTGGTAAAAATACATTCTTTCATTGGACTGTCCATTCAGAGATACTGAAAAGCTGTGGGGTTGACATTAAAACCCTGCACATCAAGCAGCTATCACAGTTAATGCAGCTTGAGTACCCTGTGGAGTAGCTTCACATCTCCAATAGTGTCCTAAGCCATCTTGGTCACTGTTATGCAATTAGAATCCTTTATCAGTAGCTCACTTTATGCAACTGAAAGAATTGTGTGATCTTACGTCTGTGCAAACATATTTTGATGTAGTATTAAGATAGAATGGTCTCAGATATGCTGTATAATCATGTTAGGTAATCTGACAAACATCCTTAGTCTAATGATGTTTAAGGGTGCAGAATAAAACTTGTTCCATGCTCCAACACATTTTAAAGGGATTGTGAACACTTTAAGCTGGAAGAAACACAATTCCTTGAGTCCAGCTGAATCATTGGGTAGTGTACGTGATGTACGAGCACCGATTTATCAAACCTGTTTGAAATTTGTGACTTGTTGTAATGTTTGTCCTCACTGGGCATGAACACAGAACCAAAGTACAAGCCTGGTGGCACAGCATGTGCTGTGGACGCAGAACATGGAAACTCGGATCACTGAGCCGTGCCTGATCCACTTATCATCACTGGAACAACAGGGACAAAAGTTGGGAGAAATGTGGGAAGTGGGGGAATTAATTAATTATTGGATCTCCTGCTGATTTTGTACATTTGCCCACTAACAAAGAAATGATTAGTATATAGGTTCATTTGTACGTTGAGAGACAGAAAAATAACAAAAAAATCCAGAAAAATGTATTTCAAAAAAGTTAAGTAAGTTGCATTTCCTTGAATGAAAATATAGTATTTGAAAGTATTTGTTTGTTGTAGTTGGACACAAGGTTTGCACGTATCTCAGGGATGATCTTTGCAGCTCCTCTCAGCTATTTCATCCCCTGGCTGAGGGAAGGATGTTCTGAGCCAAGGATTGATGGTACATGGCCTCATCCATTCACCATGTGCTTGACTGTGGAGACAGTGTTCTTGGAGTCACAGGCAGCATTCCTCCTCCTCCAAACATGGCGAGATGAGTTGATTTTTGGCTTCATTTGACCACAACACTTTCACACAGTCCTCCTCTGAATCATTGAGATGTTTAGTGGTGAACCCGTACATTGCTTCCTTGAGCAGGGGGACCTTGCAGGCTGCAGGATTTCAGTCCTTCATGGCATCGTGTGTAACCAACTGTTTTCTTGGTGAACATGGTCCCAGCTGCCTTGAGATCATTGACAAGTTCCTCCCGAGTAGCTCTGGGCTGGATCTACACCATTCTCATTATAGCTGAAACTCCACGAGGTTAGAACTAGTGTGGAGCTCCAGACCGAGGAAGATTAACAGTTATTAAATGGTTCTTGGTTTGTTAGGTCTTTAAAAAACGGAAATAGTCATGAAATTTGAAAATATAATTTTCCTGGTAACTTTAGCTTTATGTGGTGAACCATGTCACGTGGTACTGTGGCTGCTCTTATTGTCTGGCACAGTGCAACGGAGATGATGCCTATCCACCCCACCTATACTGAACTGTGTTTAAACCCCATGTTACAAATATCTCACACATTTTCTTACCCTCTTATTCTAAGGCTCAGACCACTCACAAAGCATGCTGGTACAGTCAGGTTGGCGAGCCTCCACCACCACAATAATGTCAAGCTGTGACTGTGATCGCAAAAATGTCAAAAGCTGATCACTGAGATGATTTTTATCGCAATCATCGATCATATAATCACCCAGAACTAGTGGTAATGATCACTTTCATGACCAGTTTTACCTATTTATATATAAATAAGATAAGATAAGATCAACCTTTATTAGTCCCACAAGTGGGAAATTGCATATATATTTTATTTATTGTTGCCTCCCTGTCATTTCAGTTAAGCTTGTAAACCATCAGAAATGGTTTACATAAATCTTTATTGTGTATGTAGCCATATATCTTGGTATATCTTTTTTCTTTTTTTTTTTTCCCTCAAAGTTTCGAAGAACATATGGTCATGAAAATTTGCCTTAGGGTAATATTGGAAATATTTGGTAAAATGTGTACAAACCCTGGACTGGGAGCCAGAAATCTCATTCATGAAAGTACAAATTCTGAAATTCATTATTTTGGATTTTTTTCATCTACCACTGAATTTATTGACTAGTCATTTATTTGTATGTGGGCAAATGTACAAAAAAAAGCAGTACGGAGTCAAATAATGATTGTATTTATAGTGATACATTGCTAGTTAAGAGGGGGGGTAAAGTGTATCCATACACACCACCGCCACATTTAGGGATTTTCTATGCACAAAATTGCACAGATGGCCAAAGCAGCGAGTTCCGCTTTGTTCCACATCACTACTGATGCAGGTTCTTCTTTTTCTTCTGACGTGTAGTGTGAACAGGTCGCATCTGAGCATTGGACTGTACAGTGTGCGCACATAAATCTTTGTGATCATGTGATTTAGTTGTACAAATGACCATGTTTTTGCACACAGATACAACATAAAATGTCAGCAGTTTTTTCAGTCCTCGACGTAGAATCAAATTGAACAAATTATGCTGTTTTCTTCACTCCCTGCCCCCCACCCCCACCTGACAGGTCCTGGCCTCGCCTTCATAGCTTACCCTAAAGCAGTCACAATGATGCCCCTGCCTTCATTTTGGGCTGTACTCTTCTTCCTCATGCTTCTGCTGCTGGGATTGGACAGCCAGGTCAGTTGACACATTTGCAACATGACAAACCCAACCTTGCAATCCAACTGCATAATATTAACACTCTGGATTTCAATTCTGGATTTATATCCTCCCACTACACATACACACCGTTCACATTGAGTGCAGACTAGTAATCATTAATATGTTTTCTTGTCCAAGTACCCTTCAGATCCTCACAAACAAATATACACTCCTGACTACAGTCACACACATAATGTTTACATGATTATAAATGTATTAGCGTACAGTAGATTGTCTTTAATACAGTGCATTCACAGCACATCACTTTTTCCACATTTAGTTTTTTTTGCAGCCTTATTCCAGAATGGATTAAATGCATTTTACACACAACACCCTATAATGACAACGTGAAAAAGTTTACTTGAGATTTTATTAAAGCACAGTGGCCTCCAGGACTCTTCCAAGAGCTGGCCTGACATCTAAACTGAGTGATCAGTGGAGAAACACCTTAGTCAGGGAGGTGACCAAGAAACCAATGGTCTCTCTGTCAGAGCTCCAAAGGTCTTTGGTGTGAATGCCAGGAAACCAGGCACCAGGCCAATACCATCCCTACAGTGAAGTATGGTGGTGGCAGCATCATGCTGTGGGGATGTTTTTCAGCTGCAGGAACTGGAAGACTTAAGTTTGAAATGTGCTACACAATGCATGTGCAGTTTCCATGGTTACTGACTGGAATCAGATATTACATTTTATATATTTTTTTATTTGATCATTTTGGCAGATCTGTGAATGGTAATTAGGAAGCACTGTTTAATTATTTAAACTGTTTATTTGGCTCGTAATGAATATTTTAACCTCTGCGAAATACTTCCGCTGTGTGTGGATGCAGTTTGTGGAAGTGGAAGGTCAGATCACATCTCTGGTGGATCTGAACCCCTCCCTCCTACGGAAGGGCTACCGCAGGGAGATCTTCATCGCAGTGGTCTGCCTCATCAGCTACCTGCTGGGACTCACTATGGTCACCAATGTAAGCCCCGAATGTGCTGTGTTTGCCGCTGGCTGTGATGTGTGCTGACTCTGATGAGTGAGTTTGTTCTCTCCTCAGGGTGGCATGTACGTGTTCCAGCTCTTTGACTACTATGCAGCTAGTGGCGTGTGTTTATTATGGGTTGCATTCTTTGAATGTGTTGCTGTAGCCTGGGTTTATGGTGAGTAGACGCCCTGTTTGTCAGCTGACCTATGCAACTGTGGTCCAACTTCAGACATAGTCAAGTCAATCAATGCATTAAAGGAATATATATATATATATATATATAAAACGTGTATCTATGATCAGGAAAGTTTCTGAGAATTTTGCACAATGAAACCTAGAGGTCTCCTATGCATTGTGTTACTGTGATAGAAGATTTCTACCATATGGTGTTATAAAAGACACTCCTCTGTCTTCCTCTTGGATAACATCCACAGAAGTGTGCAACTCATATGAATAGATCATGACTATCAGCATGCCATCAACCAAATATTTCCAGATCTGTGAAATCCGTACCCATCCTTGGTTGAATACCATGGGGAGGAATAAGGAAGGTTCTGTTTTGTTCAGGGCCAAATGTTCCAGTTTTTTTAAAATGATCCTAAACATAATTCTTTATTCTCCTTTTTATTTACCTGTGTTTTAACTTGTGTTTATTAGTTTTGTCGAATGCACCCTGATGAGTGGCATTCTTTTCTCTCCATACTGTCTGAACTGAATTAGGCGCTGATAATTTCTATATAGCAATTGAGGACATGATTGGTTACCGACCAAACCCATGGATGAAATGGAGTTGGATGGTGACCACCCCAGTCCTGTGTGTGGTGAGTGTCTGTGCATGCATGTGCGCATGTGTGTGTGCATGTGTGTGTACACTGACGCTGTTTCTGTGTTTCTGTTCAGGGCTGTTTTGTTTTCTCCTTGGTGAAGTATAAGCCCCTAACTTACAACAAAGCCTACCAGTATCCAAACTGGTCAGTTGGTGTAGGCTGGTCTCTTGCTCTAGTGTCCATGGTGTGCATACCAATGGTGGTGGTCATCAAGATCATCCAGTCAGATGGCTCTCTTATAGAGGTACAGTACCATCCAAATTAGAACAACTGACTTACATCTGCACAACTGTGTGTACTTCATACATACACACACATCAGTCTGCCACAATATTAACTTTACCTGAAGGTGTCCTGTGTTATCTGGTACTAAGACATTGATTCTTTAATTGTGTTACTCGGGGCTTCCTTGGACTTTTTTTTTTTTTCCCTCACGGATGCTTCTAGACATCTGGAAGATCTGGAGGTCAAGTGTGGCAGGGCACATTATCCTATTGAAAAAGGGCACAGGCAATAGGGTTAATATGAATGTATATACAGATTGTATGTGTCAATGTAACATCTATATGAAAAGAGTTTCCCAGTAGAAAATTGTCCAAAGCATCACACTATCATCAGTTTTTCCAATACTGCATCCTGCTGCATGTTTTGCGAGGTAAATGACACACCCAGTCTTCCATATGATGTAAAAGCAAACATCCTAGGGCTGTGTGATATGGCATAAAATACATGTTGCAATATAAATTTTACCACAGATGGTAGACGCTATATATTCTGGTATAGAATTTGATAAGTAAATTTAAACGTAACTGTTTTTGAAAGGGTAACGTGTTCATAGAAAAGGTTTTTTTTTAAAACCATAATGACTTTGTTGCACAGGGCACCAAACAGGCTACAACCGGCCCTGGTCATTTCCATGCGTGCTGTCAGTATTCGATTGCAGGCGCGGATCTGATCGAGCAAGTGGTAAAGATTGGGCACTGACACGCACTGCACTTAGTAAACCCGGAAGTGCACCGTGACTTTACAGTGACTTTAATCAGCAGATTACGGACCGATCAAAGGATTACTAGTCAATTTCTTTTTTAATTTAAGGCCTAATTTTTTTGGAAACTCGAACTTATGACTTTTTAAGGATCTGCATAAACAATGCCAGGCATTCGCCGAAAATGAATGCCTCATGCTGCAAGTAGGCATGGTTTTGCACAGGTGTAAGGCAACTACCGCAGGGGGATCTTCATCGCAGTGGTCTGCCTGAGCGGATATTTCTGCGGTAGGCCGGCATAATCAAAATCTCCCTTTAGCCAAATTTATATTGCATACTGTTTATACAGATTATACCGTTTATACCGCACAGCGCTAATCCTAAAATCCATTAATCTTATTCCCATTGTTCAGTGGGTGACACAGGTCACATTTTAATGAAGAGCAAAACATGTGCCAAAAATAGTTTATTATGTTGTCATGGTTTTAAAAGATTAGAAGCTGAGATGTTTTCCTGTATGCCTCTCTAAGTGGGATTTCCACTGGCTGCTTTTTTACGGATTATATTTTAATATCAAATACATCTCGTCAAGGTGAATATCATTGCAGCCGATCCTCTTTGATGTTTAATGTGTTTCTGCTGGCAAATATTATACAATATTATAGAATGAGACATACCAACATGTGTCTACGTTTAACTGAAATGTCTGTACACCAGAAACCCTTGCTTGGACATTTGATAAAATGTGATGTGCATTGTGATGAACCTCCTGTTTTTAATCCTGTCTCCTACAGAGGATCAAAGCAGTGGCTGCTCCGGTGAAGGGCGGGGCCAGCTCACGACCCAAAGAATACAGCCTGAAGAACAGTGAGCTGCTGCATCCACTCAACCCCAATGGCAAACACACACACATGGTGATTGAATCCACAATGTGATGCTCCTCACACACACACACACACACACACACACACACACACACACACACTGAGTCATTACTGTTGTAACACTCTCAATGAGAGAAAGCCCTTCTCATTTCATCCCCCTGCTCCTCTTGTAATGCCCTGCTGCATTTACGCCTGTATTCCTCACACACACACACACACACACACACACACACACACACACACACACACACACAGTTGATGTCTTTTTGTTCTTGCTGGCTGTTGCTTTTCTTGTAAATAGTATGCAGGCTGGACAAAAGAATGTTCTCTGTATCTCAATCGGTCTGTAAGACATTTTCCCAAATTAGAATAATTGATTCTAATTACCTAATATATAAAACATGATAAATCAAAAATACAGCAGCACACCAAAGAAAAACTAAATTCAGAGCTGAATATCATAACACAGCTGTAGTCAGATGAACCATCTTCAGCCTCCTGTATGCCACACGTACTACAGCTGCTCACATCAGTTTTCCGGATGATGGCCGTCCCTATGACATAGGCTGTATGCTTGGATCTGTGTGTCTGACTGGTGCAAATTAATTGGGGGTCATTTTTATTCCCCAGCATACACAATGGCCATATTTCGACAGTCCAAAATGCGTTTATAAATTGTGCTTTCTGCCAAGTTTCTAGTGGTGCATTACTCCATAAATTCAGCAGTGGAGGGAATTCCGGAGGGGATGTGGGACCTTTATTTTAGTTGTTTATACATTTTTATTATATAATATTAATTTGAAATTAACAATTAAATATACCTGACTGGATTTTATACTCTCAATTTTATACATTTTTTCTCTGAAAAAATTACATACACACTGCACGGAGCGCTTGCACACAAGCAAGTTTGTTTCCTCACCTGAAAAGTGCTTTCCCAGATGAACAAGCTATAATAACACCAATCTGCCACAGCTATGCCTTTTAAAGATGAGGTGACTTGAAATTCTGATTTATTACGTTACTGATGCAATGTCAGTCTTTCCTCCAGTAAAATAGCAAAATGGACTTGGATGGAACCAAAATGTTACTTGCCCTTTTGCATCCCTCAGTCTGCCAGACTGTTGAAATAGGACCAAAATATATCAGCAGGTATAGCCAGCTTTCTGTCAGATAAATGAACATAAAATTCACAGAAGCGTCAAGTGCCAATTTTTAAGCACCAACTTTTTGTGGGTGATTATTTACTGAGGTCACTGCATTAGAGCATGTGCTCCACCAGGATCATCATAGCTGCTTTACAGAACCAAGAAGGAACATGCAGCACACACTGTCACCACTAAGTCTCAACCACTGAACGTCCACTTCTGTTCTCTCGCTCCCTGTGCTTTAAAAGTCTACTTGTTTTCCCTTTTGCTCGCTTCTTCAGTCCACTGTAAATCGGGCGTAGTCTATTGATGTATGCACACATACATATATGTGATTTATAGCTCAGATCTCCATCTGCACAGACATTCACAGCCTGACTCCTCTTGCCTCCCTTGATATGCTACAGCTTTTGTACCGTATGTTGTAAAATGACTTGAGGTCTTTTTGTAGACGCTGTTTTTGTACTGAACATTATTGTGAACTATATCAGTAATACGCTTTTTTCTGAGATTTCTACTTAAATGTGGGTACATGTAAGCCTTCATATCAGTGGTAGTGTGAGATATGTGTGTGACTGTTTTGGGCAAGAGTGCACAGACAGGCCCTAATATTGCACAACTGTACAAGGTTGACTTTTTAACTGGACAAAAAATAAATGAAACTGCATCAATGTGTGCTCTGTCAATATACAAATTAAATTATACAGTAGATAATACTAGAATAGATTTCTAAAATACACTTCAACCTACATACACTGAACGTGTGTGAGCTCAACCTGAACTAATTTCCAATTCACACTTATTACCAACATTTTTACATGAATGTTTTCTCTGGTTTCAAACTTGCATACAGAGCTCATTAAAATTACATCTGATTTACTCCAAAATTAAAGTTCATCATTCCACGTCTTAAGTTTTATTTCTATTTTGGATGGATCCATGTCTGATACGGCCCAGAATCCCAGCCAGTTAACGGCTGCAGTCGTCCAGTTAACCCTTGTGTCCTATTCCTCAGGACTATAGTCTGGTACTCCGGTACTTAATTTTGATTAGTATTTTTTTATGTTGCGCAACATTTCATCTTTTTGCACGCACTCGCACTCCTTGTGTACAAAAATGTACATGCATAAAATATGCCATAAACTTTTCATAATCAATATTTTAGAAATGGTTTACTTTCATAAATCACTTAATCTCAATAAGTTGAGACCTTTACAAGATGATTAACATTCAATTTTTACAGGATTTTAACCAGTTTAACACTGTGATTTGAATCACTGATTATTTATTAAAAAAATGAATTAAACAATAAATATTTTCCATATAATAAATAATAGTGAGATGAG
The DNA here is from genome assembly GCF_900700375.1 of Denticeps clupeoides. NCBI lineage: Eukaryota > Metazoa > Chordata > Actinopteri > Clupeiformes > Denticipitidae > Denticeps > Denticeps clupeoides. Next base: position 23,118,764 of record NC_041713.1, on the reverse strand, counting down.
GCAATGGTTAATATTTGAGTCTTGGTCATGTAAAAGATCATGACAAAATTTATTTGATTGCATTAGTAGTTATTGTGTGGTGTCAAATCACCCACAAGTCACGACACCCCTTGTGGCCAAAAATGTATATGCACCAAAATCTGCCATAAAATTCCCATACGTCAATGTTTTTTGCAACTTATTCAAATTGAATTTTATTCAACTTACTCATCTTGAGCCCTTTTCAAAGTGATTAAATAATAAATAATTTTCAGGATTTGGCCCAGAAGCCCAGCTAGTTAGGAGCTGCAGTCGGTAATCTGCGAGTGGTAAGAAACGGTCTGATTATAATTTTTTTTGCCAAATATATTTATTGTTTTTTTAGAACATTAACAGCAAGGACACAAATAACAAAGAAAAAGAAAGAAAGACATTATATATAAAGTAAGAAGTAAGCCCCCTGCCCGCCCTGCTCCTTAATAAAAGACTTTTTAAAATGTACAACAGCATTCGATCTGGTAACTAATTAATCGACAAGGTCCAAAAGAATGTGTCCGTGCTCAGTCTCGTTGTGTATTTAAGAAACCACATGGCGGCCCAGAGCGACGCTTCACCCTCCGTACTGTAGGGGGCGCTACCTGGTCGTGACGCGAAGTCGCGGAGCGAAAACCTCCGGCCAGGGACGCCCGGCGGTTCTTTACGTGAATCCGTGCGACGCCGCGCCATGAGGTTCCAGCTCCTCCACACCGTCCTCACCAGGCGCCTGATGGCCACGGCGGAGGAGATCATGGAGATGGTCGGCGGCGCCATTGCCGAGTACGCGGAGGAGAGTGCGCAGATGCGGAAGGAGAACGAGCTGCTGCGCCGGAGGCTGCGGGACATCGCGGGGCTGGCGGGGGACGTGCCCGCGGACGCGGCCGGTAAACCGCTCTCTGGAAGGGCTGCAATAAATAAAACCTCGCGGTGTTTGCTGCTGTGGCTGTGTTCTGATTGGTCAGTGTGGTAGTAGCCTAGTGGGTAACACACTCGCCTATGAACCAGAAGACCCAGGTTCAAACCCCACTTACTACCATCGTGTCCCTGAGCAAGACACTTAACCCTGAGTGTCTCCAGGGGGGGACTGTCCCTGTAACTACTGATTATAAGTCGCTCTGGATAAGGGCGTCTGATAAATGCTGTAAATGTAACATCTAACGTGTCTGCGTAAAAGTGGACTAGATCTCTCCTGCCATGCTGGATACTGCTTACGTACATCATGTGCGTGTTTTTAACCTGAATAAGATAAATGTGAGGATTCGACACCACAGTCATGACCTTAACCCCACTCAGCATCGTTGATGGTTTGCTTCTCCCACGATCTCATGTATAACTTTAATGGACCAGTATTATCAATTTTCATTTTATCCGAGCAAGAACTCTTATCTTGCTTCTTCTAAACAAAAAATGTATTTTCACTGAATGCCTTTTCCTTTATTTAGGCAAAGACTCTTCATCTTGGCAAGACTGGGCTGCCAACCCGGAGGAATCGGAACACATGAGCCAAGTGAAGATCCAGACGCCAAGTGAAGAATTCCAGGAATGGGCAAGCCAGCATGTGGAAGCTTGTGGCCCAGTGGCGTCTGGCCCCGAGTGTCCAGCAGCAGCAGAGCTCCGTGCGGTCTGCGTGAAGAGCGAGCGGAATGAAGACCCCGCGGAGGCGGAGTGTCCACGGCCATGTGACGCCATAGCAGCCTGCAGCATGCTGGGAAGAGGCAACGAAGGACCCGGGGAGATCACGCAGCAGCCTGATCAGAAATTACTCCGTAGTGATCTGGGTTTCAGAATGTTGCACCAGACCACTGCCTCGCAGATGCCTAATAACGACGTAAACTACAGACACCAGTCCGCACGCAGCATTTTACGAAAGGAAACGGAGGTGGAGTCAGACGGTGATCAGCCTCTGCTCAGGACTGAACCAGGCGGTGGCCTTTACCTAGAACTGCCAGCAGGGACACCTGATGGTCCTCCGTGTAGAGACCCTGTTGCCCCGGACCCCCCACTTGAGCATGTGACCCCTAAAGCTGCTGTTAACAGGCACAGGAAGATAAAGTGTGCCGTGTCCTATCCATGTGTGCACTGTGGGAAGCTTTTTCTTCACCCGTCCCGACTGAAGGTGCACACGAGGATCCACACAGGAGAAAAGCCGTACGTCTGCAAGCTGTGCGGCAAGCGCTTCAACAACGATGGGACGCTGAAGAACCACCAGCGCGTCCACCTCAAGCTTCGCCTCTACAGCTGCCCGGTCTGCTCCATGAGGTTCAAGGACACTTACACATGTCAGAAACACATGGACATGCACACCCGCAAGGACCGTGCTGGGCAATCCTCAGTTTGAGCCCAATGAAGCCTGACAATGCTTTTGCCTTCAGGGAGTGATTGAATGACCTGGTCATTCAGTACGTTCAGGTAGTCAGCTGACCTCATAACATTGCAGAACCTCGACCTGACCAGCTGCAGCAACCCCAGATCATAGCCCCGCCCACACAGGCCTCTACTGCTGGAACTTGGGCTCGTAGTCTGATTCGCCCATCGCTCTGGACCACATCAGACCATGTGACCTCCTTCCATTCATCCACAGTCCAATCTTTTTAGCGAATTGAAGCCTTTACTTTCCCATTAGCCTCACCGATCAGTGGTTTTCTTTAGGCAAAACTGCTGTTTCCCTGTTCATTATTCACAGATCTGATGGTTTCCCACCATCGTTGGATCCTATTTGAATTTGATCCTATTGAAACAGATGATTTTTTTTCCATGATCACAGGATGTGTCTTCTGATATGGTGCTTTAAGAAATGTGAAGCTTCTCATTGCATTAGTTGAAACGTTATTGTCCATGCAGTAATTATCCAATGCGAGGCTCTTTCTTATTTTCTTTAAGTCCAGATGGTGACTCTTTTTGGCACACAGTGTAATACATCTGTTTTATTTAGTGTATTTATTTTTCATAGCACTATGTATATTCTATCTATCACTAATCTATTTGCACATTTGTTTTTTGTAGCAGATGCTGCATTTGTTCCATCATGTTTGAGGATTACCAGCAACTGATTTAGGTAACCAGTTTGAAGTGAACAATTGGAATTAATGTAATTCATAAATTATAAAATCTGGAAAAAACATGAATTAATTGTTGGACTGACAAAAGCAATTCAGGATGCCCCATGAAATAAATTGTGAAATATTTATATATAACACATTTAGTTAATGTTTTGATTCCCCATTTTATTTGATTGATATTTAAATACATACATAATTGGCAAATCAGGTATATTTGTGAGTCCTTTTCCCCCAGTAGTTCAATGTAATATGTATTGAATGTTTTGTATGCTTGTCAAATGATCTAAGAAGATTTTCAATTTGTTAGATCATCTCGAAAATGTAATCTCTGCACTACACACATTAATGCACCATAACCAGACAATTGACAACCTGTGGCCTGTGGTGCACAGTTGAACTAGGGTAAATGTTATTAAAATGTCCAGTGAGGATGGCATCAAAAAAAAAAAAGGACCTCATCTCATTCTCTGCATTTTCTGCACTTAACCATCAGAATTAAAAAGCACATCAGCAACAGAGGTACACAACAAAAAATAAATGGAAATAAAACCAATTATTTATTTACTTACCTCTAATTTACCTTGACTGACTGTCCAAAAATAAATTGTATTGCTGTTTTGTTAATTTTTTTTGTCAGTCTCAAATGCCGTTTTTTCCCTGGAACATCGAATCCCAAACACAACCACTGTCTGCTCTGAATGTTAACATGGTTTATCTCAAAGGCCACAACACATTGATCTTTCCTATCCACATGACCCTTACAGTCTAATTTAAGTCTTAAACATAAGGTCACAGGTTTGGGTTCCTGGAACATGGTTGGGTTCCTTTGAAAAGTTAGCCCATTAGAAATTGTGTATTTGAGCAGTTCAGCAGTCAGAGCTACAGACATAAATGCATTTTTAATTGAAGGGATCCCTCTTTTGTGTGTGTGTGTGTGTGTATACCTTTGGCACTCATAAATATCCCAAGTACTCAGACCCTTTGCTCAGTATTTAGTAGAAGCACCTTTTGATCCAATACAATCATGAGTCTTTTTGGGAAAGATGCAATATGTTTTTCTCACATGGATTTGGGGATCCTCTTCCATTCCTCCATGCAGATCCTCTCCAGTTCTGTCAGATTGGGTGGTGAACGTTGGTGGACAGCCATTTTTAGGTCTCTCCAGAGATGCTCAATGGGTTTAGGTCAGGGCTCTAGCTGGATCATTCAAGAACAGTCAGAGTTGTTGTGAAGCCACTCCAGCAGTATATTATATGTGTGTCGTCCTGTTCCTGAAGCTGCGAAACACTCCACAGATTGATGCTGCCACCACCATGCTTCACTGTTGGGACTGTATTGGAAAGGTGATTAGCTCTGCCGGGTTTTCTCCACACATACCACTTAGAATTAAGACCAAAAAGGTCTCATCAGACCAGAGAATCTTATTTCTCACCATCTTTGGAGTACTTCAGATCTTTTTTATTTTATTTTATTTTATAAAAGCATACTCTAGATGGGCTTTCACGTGTCTTGCACTGTGGAGAGGCTTCCATCAGGCCATCTCATTCTGTGTTTTTCTGTCAATATAGGGTGCTGTGTGTACTTAAATGATTTTACCAAATGGCTGCAATATAACAAAGAGTTTTAAAAAAAGAAGAAGGGGGGGGGGGGGGGGGGGGGGGGGGGTGGTTGAATACTTTGTGTGTGTGTGTGTGTGTATATATATATATATATATATTTATCTCTGTGGTAGTGTTCTTCATAGACCACTGGGTGGTGCTTTGTAGTCTATACATTTCCACATCTATATGTCTTGTCTTGCACAGCTTTGCACATTCAGCTGCCCTGAGATCAGACTGTACAAAAGAAAAGACCGGTTATACTGAAGCTTAAACAACTTCTAAACATTTAATGAGAAATCATTAAGTACACAGTTTCAGATTTGGGCATTCCAGAAAAAAAACATTGTACGTAAACAGCTCATATTTAAAAGTCACAACCCCTCAAAAAAGTACAAAAAAGTACAACATTACTTGGTGAAGACTTGAAACATTTCAATATAAATTTGCACTCGCACAGCCAGACATGCAGATAGTCTTACAGGCAAAGTGACCAAGGCAAAGTGGAATATACACTGCAGGTCGAAAGTTTTAAAACGATCCAATTTCCTCATTAAAAATAAAAAATTCAAGCAGTCCAATGAATAGCTTGAAATGGTGCAAAAGTAAGTACCCCCTCTGTCTGCATAAAAGTGTTGGAACATACTGTGGTACCTATGTCAGCATTATTTGAAGTGCATTGTACTGCAGAAAGTAGCATGTTGCTATATAAATTGTAGGGGAAAAAGGCAATTGACAATGGAGAGGAGACAGACCATCTTAACCATGTAGAAAAAAGGGAAGAAAGTCTTCTTCACCATTCAAAGACACTGGGAGAAACTCTGAGGCCTGGATGGCCCAAAGCCACAACAACGTCAGATGACACATTTCTGAGAGTTTGTGCGAGAAGCAGATCACGACCACAGCATCAAGCACAGATTAATAGTGGCCATAGTAAAACAAGACAGAAAGAAAGCCATTATTAAGACATCAGAATAAGAAAAGGAGGCTTGCCCTGGCTATGGAACACTGTCAATGGTGTACAGAAGTCTGGAAGAAGGTGTTTTGGACTGATGAAGCAAAACGCTTTGAACGCTGTCAAGTATGCAAAAGGATACTCATAGTATCCTACAGCAAGATAGTGATCCAAAACCAAAGTCCAAGCTCTGCCAGAACAACCTTCTGAAAAAAATAACCAGACAGTAAGCTTAAGAACATGGAGTGGCCAGCACAGTCTCAGACATAGACATCATAGAGCTGGTTTGGGATGAACTGTACAGAAGAGTGAAAGTGCCACACATTTATGGGAACGTTTGCAACAGTGTTGGGAAGAACTTGATTTGTATAAAGAATGCTAGACGTGTCTTCAGCTTTTTATACAGTTTATACAGTTTAGAATACATTTTATTTATTAATGTAGTCCAAGATTTTTTTTTACTTTAATCATGCCTTAGTTATATATTTGGAACAGTGAGTAAAGAATTAATGAGATGTTGAACTGCTTGAATTTCAATCCAAAATTTTTAAAACTTTTTACCTGTTGTCTTTAGACATAGATAAACACATATCTGCCATAAGAAAAAAGAGTCCAAGCCCAATTAATCATTAGTAATAGAGATTTTAAAAAAAATGTTTTTGAGGCTTGGGAAATCACTGGCCACTGAATGTATAAGTGCATTTTTATTGCATCATGCAACAACATGGAAGAACTACAAGTCTACCTTTACTCTAAGATGGGCATGTTTCATACAGTTAGTGAACATAACGTTGGCCCTGTGGGTGGACTTGGCCCTGGCTGCAATGAACATGGATGATGTAGCACTGACAACATGCAGCCTTCACATCTCCTCTGTTATGTCATCAAGTGAGCAGGTGATGGGGTTAGCAGACCAGTCAACGAGTGGCGACGGATCTGAAGTGCTACACAGGAGAGCAGGTGTTGGCCTTCTAACATACATGTAGCCATTGAGGTGTAAAATGTAAACGAGTCTGGATGATAATCACTGTAGGTGATTATGGAACTGTAAGGCAAGAAGACGTCCAGCAGCCCCCCCTTTATTTACTTCCTGCTCATTTAACACCTTTGTCCCACCTTCTTTTATCAGTCTGTTCCCTGAACAGAAACTGAGATTTTAGTCATGACTGGTGCATTCGGGCAGCTCGTTGGTTAGGATGTGCCATCGTTCCACCCTCTGGCCCTTGTTCCTCAGGCAGTCCATCCAGTGGCGGAGAGCATCTCCTTTTGAGTGGCAACTCAAACATACTCCCCCTGCAGTTCATTTCAAAGAGAGTTAAACCGACATCCTCCAACCCAACTCCAACATCATGATGTCATAGACATTTCATTTAGCGTCTTTATCCAGCCAGCAAGTTCAGCATTAGGGATTGGAAGGACTTTTATGCTGATTCTCCTGTAGTGTTTCACCAGTCTCACCAACATCTCCATAACTAGTGATCTAGGAATTATAAAGTGTGACATGTATGTTGTACTAGTCGTGCCTTACTGCTTTGTACTTCAATATTAAGTTATGACAAAAGCCATACAAGCAGTTTGAAAACTTGCCATTTGATGCACGAGACACAGAAAACTAGTCTCACTTGTTAAAACCACAATACAATTCTGTCAACTCCAGACAAAACTATTGCACCAAATATTTTAATGTCTAATGTGTGTCAAAACTGTGCAACAGTTCAATAAAATAAAGTTTATGCAAAACCAATATATGCAACTAAAATGACCAAGATGGTCTGATGCACGGGATGTGATGTCACAGAGTAACACATGATAGCCAGTACTCAAAATGTGTTGCATTGTATGAAAGTTTTAATTAAGCCTGATGCACTATTCAATATAACATATATAAACTGAACTGTCTGGGTTATGATAATAGTTTGCTTTGAAATTTCAAATTAGTACATAAAAGTTAAAAAGTGAAATGATTGTCACATGTGATACACAGCAGCACAGCACACGATGCACACAGTGAAATTTGTCCTCTGCATTTAACCCATCACCCTGAGTGAGCAGTGGGCAGCCATGACAGGCGCCCGGGGAGCAGTGTGTGGGGACGGTGCTTTGCTCAGTGGCACCTCAGTGGCACCTTGACGGATCGGGAATCGAACCTGCAACCTTCTGATTACAGGACCGCTTCCTTAACCGCTAGGCCACCACTGCCCCGTAAAAGGCCACTGCCCATAAAAGGTAACCATGTTTCAAAGGTCTACAAAACCTTCAGTTTTTTTTAAATACATTGAAATTAATAATGTTCCACATTATCCGAGTACCAATCTTAAATATGAAATATGAGTGTATTTTTAAAATATGAGTAAAAGTACAAATATTACAGATTTTTTTTTTTCATTTTGTTTAATTTTCCAAAGAATCACCCAAAAGAGTTTTTACAATGTTATGTTAGTTGTGGGTTAAAGATGTTGATTGAGCAAAGAAAGGTAAAGAGGTGTGTTATTGCACTTATGCAGTTATTGCACATAGTTATTGCGCATGTGTCCAATGATGTAAGACAGTTAGAATAAAATGCACAACAATTTTAAAAGAGAGCATTAGGTAATAATAAGGCAGAGTTGGTGTGTGTGCATGTACAAGTCCAGGGTGGCAGCATGTGTGTGTGTGTGCAGAAGTCCAATGAGTTCTAATGTTGGACTGATCATAATCAGTCATAATGGACTGATAAGTCTAATACCAACATCCTGGTGACCAAGAACTGTCATTCACATTCAGTTACAGTGAACTGTGTTTGTATGATATTTTCCAACACTGTACCCTCACCTATGAAATCATTTGATCTGCCCAGGTCATAGTCCCACACGGTAACTTCCAGCATCTTTGTGGCCAGTTCTGACAGGGAAATCTCATAAAAGAACTCCTGCAGTCAGTGTGGTGGGGAGAGAGAGAGAGAAAAACAAAACACAGTGATTATCTGAAAATGTCAGAGTTAATAGTGCATCACAAGCGTTGCTCTCAGATGTAATTTCATGTACTTCCAGTGCTCTACTGGATATTTACTGCTCCTCTGAATTTGTCCTCCTGAGTGACGTGAAAGAGAACTGGACCAAATGGCAAGATATTGTAATTCTGCTGAAAGCCCTGCATGACCACGGAATATTATGATCCATTACTTTCAAGTGGAAGAAAATCCAGCAGCCACCCCACAGAAAAATATCGGAGAATAGAGTGCAGGACATGAAGTATGAAATAGAATTCTGATCCCAGATGGACCGAGAAGGGATGGAGCTAGAAATTGGAAATGACATCTTATTAAGAACAAGACAAGGACAGGGAGACTGGGCAATTGGGATGAGGCAAATGACATGCAGGCTGTACCTCATTGAATTCTGGGTTAAGGGTCTTTTTAATTACAGCTGTCTTGTGCTTTGACTTCTTCTGGACATCAGGCTTAAGGTATCTGGAGGGGGAGAGCAGACAGATCCTGACATAGATGCAGGACACGGGATTATTGATTTTTTTTCCCCTTCATCCCCTTCATTAGTATTCTTGTCTCTTAGAGATTTTCTTCACTCTACTGCGCACATGGGAATACACAGACATGCACGCAGGAGATGGTGAGAAATTTGGCTTTGCTTATCTGTCGAGAAAGAAATTGAGAGAACTCTTAAGAAAGAAATAGCGCTATGAAGCGCCTGGTGTGGGGGCGGGAGGACGGTGTTTAGCCTGAGGATGCAGTATAAGCAGTGTGGGTTTTTATTTTCATGTGGGGGAGAAGTATGGGATTGAATTATATAATCTCTTCTGCCTTCAACAGATTTAGCTCTCTGCTCCCTCCAGAGCATAGTTTTTCTAGAACTTCTTCCACGGTTCTTTCCACTTTTCTGGTATGCAGTCTGACTAACATACACTGTCCAGTCCTCAGAGATTTCCCAGCGGCCAACTCTCCACTTACATCTTGACATAGGGGTCAGAGAAACCATTCACGTCCATCGCTGCCAAATGGGCACAACGCTGGACTCCCACACACAGGCCCCCACGCCGCCTGTCACCATCGCCTTCATCTGATGGGGACAGGTACTGCAAGGACAGCAGGAGACGTCCCCTTTCCTCCAGACTGTGCAGCTGTTCATTCTCCCACTGGAAAATACAAAAAGAAATGATAAGCAACAGTGGTGGCTGTCTCAGCAAATATCACACGGTCCTGAGTATTCAGACCCTTTGCTGTGACACTCATATATTTAACTCAGGTTTTGTCCATTTCTTCTGATCATCCTTGAAATGGTTCTACACCTTCATTTGATGGTTCTACACCTTTATCTGTTTGATTCTACTGATTGGACTTGATTATGAAAGCCACACCCCTGTCTATATAAGACCTTACAGCTCACAATGCATGTCAGATCAAAATGAGAATCATGAGGTCAAAGGAACTGTCTGAAGAGCTCAGAAACAGAATTGTAGGAAGGCACAGATCTGGCCAAGGTTACAAAAAATATCTATTAAGGTTCCTAAGAGCACTGTGGCCTGCATAATCCTTAAATGGAAGAAATTTGGGACAACCAGAATCATTCCTAGAACTGGTCATCGGGCCAAACTGAGCTATCAGTTAGAAGAGTCTTGGTGAGAGAAGTAGAGAAGAACCCAAACATCACTGTTGCTTAGCTCCAGAGATGATGTCAGGAGATTGGAAAAGTTGTAGAAAGTCAACCATCACTGCAGCCCTCCATCAGTCAGGGCTTTATGGCAGAGTGGCCGGACGGAAATATCTCCTCAGTGCAAGACACGTGAAAGCCCAAATGGAGTTTGCTAAAAAAAAAAAAACACCTGGAGGATTCCAAGATGGTGAGAAATAAGATTCTCTGGTCTGATGAGACCAAGGTTGACCTTTTTGGCCTTAATTCTAAGTGGTATGTGTGGCACAGCTCATAACCTGTCCAATACAGTCCCAACATTGAAGCATGTTGGTGGCAGCTGCAGGGACAGGACGACTGGGAAAATCGAGGAAAAGATGAATGTGGCCAAGTACATGGATATCCTGGAGGAAAACCTTCTCCTTCCAACAAGAAAATGAGCCTGAGCACACAGCTAAAATAATGAAGGAGTGGCTTCACAACAACTCCATGACTGTTCTTGAATAGCCCAGCCAGAGCTCTGACTTAAACCCAATTGAGCATCTCTGAAGAGACCTAAAAATGGATGTCCACCAACGTTCACCATCCAACCTGCCAGAACTGGAGAGGATCTGCAAGGAGGAATGGCAGATGATCCCCAAATCAGGGTGTGGAACTTTCTTTCCCAAAAAGACTCATGACTGTATTAAATCAAAAGAGCGCATCTACTAAATACTGAGCAAAGGGTCTGAATATTTAGGATATTTCAGTTTTTCTTTGTTAATAAATCTGCAAAATATCAACAATTCTGTGTGTTTCTACCAGTATGGTCTGCTGTGTGTACATCAATATAACAAAGAGTGAAAATTAAGTACATTTTAACATTGAACATTAACTATGAAATGGAGTTGGCTCCTCTCATAAACATCCACTCAGGCCCAGTGTGTTGAAAGGCTTGCGATTTGCTATGAAATGTAGACAGCCAATCACAGAATCTCTCAAGACTATTTTATTTTTGTACTATGATGGCACCATTTTAGCAAGACTTGGGGTCTACCTCTCCATGAGCATTTATCAATAAGACATATCACGACGGGCACAGCCCAGGGCCTCTCTGTTTCATCTCACTATTTCTGACCATCTCTGTTTCTGCCTGTCTTGTCATCTCTGTCATTCTTTTTTTTTTCATCTGTTGACCCCTTTTCTGTGTCTCATACATTCACAGTGGAAAGGGTTGGACGATCAATGATGTAATCCTCACCCCCTCTGGCCATCTGTGTCCTGACCAGCCCACAAGCTTGCCCACCCCTGGTGATTTTTAGTCTCTTCATCTGTCACCCCCTCTCTCTGACTGCCCCCCATCAGATTCATTATAAAAGGGCTTTCTTCCTTCCTTCCTGCCATTCTTTTTCCATGTGTCTCTCCATATGTGTCTCTCCTTGTGTCAGTAGCTTAAGTGCGATTTGGCTTCAATGGGGAAATTGTGTTGATACAGATACAGTTGAGTAATTGATCTCCACTCAACACTGGCTATGGCCTCGAAGCCTGCTGCTACCGGTTTGTCTTATTGGGAGCCAAGTATTGAGTGCAAGCTAATGCATTAGTTATGCATGATGAATCATCAATGATCACATAAAGGACGTACATTTAAGAGATCACATCAAAACAAATCCTCCTGCAAAAATGATCAAATAAGAGTAATGCGGAAAAATGACTAATGATGTTGATATATTTTGATGAGCAGGTAAACAGGTGGAGTGTGTGAACACACACTGTCTGATCACACAGCTTTTACATTCGGAATTCTGTGATAAGGACACAGATGGCAGGGCAGCAGCCATCAGCGTCTGAAGCCTCTCCAATCATGAAACTAAAGGAAGAGTTTAAAATAAAAACTGTCCAGCAGCCCTGAGGACGTGTGTGTGGAGCAAACCAGGCACTGCTCATCACCTGTCCAATACAGTCCCAACAGTCAAGCATGGTGGTGGCATGGGTTGGGGGAACTACATTATTACATTTAATATAAGCATGGCAAGTACTACTAATACTTTCATTGAAATCTTCATATGTATTCACATAAATCACTAAATAGACAGATGTCTTTTATTAGTGCATTCTTGTACTTACACATAAGTACACCAATTAAATCTAATAGTACAGTCACAGTACTTTCATTTGTATCAGTAATGGTAGTTCACTAGCCCAATAAGCACATAAATAGCAATTAATACTAATTATCCAGTTGACAATTTATAACCCCTTGTGTGCTCAGTGTTTATATGGTGATGACTGTGCAATTGGCTCCTTGAAAAATGGATAAAAGGAACAATATTCAGAGGGATGAAGTATTGTACCTCTCTCAAGTAGCAAGAAATTCCTCGAAGAGCAGCTCCCATTGCTGTAGGAGACGGCATCTTGGGGTAGAGAGAGAAGAGAGAAAAAAAATGAGTGGAATGACATGAACTCAGTTCTTTTAAGTGTTTATCTCACTGTGCACAGTGGTAGGCTGAGATGGAAATTATTAATATCAACATGTGTGTGTGTGTGTGTGTGTGTGTGTGGACTGATAAGAAGTGAATTCCAGTCTGACAGTTAAAAAGCCACCCTGCCATCCACTCTAATGGGACCTTACGGGAGGAGGGTGCTCCAGGCAGGTATAAAAGCGCTTGGTCTGGTCTGGCTTCACTCGCCGAAGAGCCACGCGAGACTCACCAATAAACTCATTATGAGTCAATTTATCCTCATCACACACTGACAACCTACAGGAGACAGAGACAGGAATTTGATGGGAATGTGTAGAGTAATCTTCACGTCATGAAAGAGGTTATAAGGGATTCAACAGTAGAGGCAGCAGAAGAGGGGAAGATAAACTTAGTGAGGTGAAATTGACTTTTACAGATATAGAAATGCATGAATAGGATTGGAATGGTATCAGCAGCAAAGGACAAAACACTCGAAGAGAGTCTTTGTTCTTAGTTTCAAAGGGTCACCTGTTTACTGAGCTCCCTCTAGCACTCAGAGGTGTATGGCTCCTAAATAAAGGACCTTTTCTCAGACACCTGCAACATCATTGTAAAAATTATTGCAGTCTGAAAACACTGTTGATCTGGGGTCCCTGTTGCCAGGGGATACAGTTCATTTATGGAACAAGAGCACAGGTAATTTTCTACAGATAATCACGGAATAAAGCAAAGTGCCAACCCACTCTGTCTCTCACCTGAAAAAAGAGTCTAGGAGTCAGACTTTGGTGAAGGAAGAGAGAATTGAAAAAGATAATTCAGTGGGGAGAATATTCTAGATAAATATGATATACCAGATTACAAAGCCAGCAAGAGTAGTCATTTTCACAGATGCAATGATGCTGCCAGACCAAGACACAGTTGGACTGGCAGACGTGCACACACACACAGGAGCTGACCCACAGGGGAGGACACACACGGACTAACACCTGCACATACATTCCTGCTGATTGTCAGAGACGATGACTAATTAACACAAAGTGACTCAGGAACTTGCTCCGTCACTACAAATACATCCTTAAAGCACCTGAAACGAATCTGTCCACATCAACGCAAACCTGAGGGTCTTCCTGTGCATGTCCTCTTCTGTGATGCCAACATATGTCAGCGTCTCATTCCACACCGGGTTCAAAGAGTTCCGCACGGTCCTGGTCTTCAACTTGTTGGCCTGGAGAAGACCCCATCACGGTTAGAATCATCACTTCACTAAGGGTCGTCAAATACCAGCAGACAGGCAGAGAGCATAAACTGCCTTGCCTTGCATGCTCCAGGTAGAAGATGCAGTTTGACATAAGGGTCTGCAAGGCCATTGAAATCCATGGGCTTCAGTCCCTGGATAGAGATGGGAGAAGAACATCGGTGCAGCATTTTGGTATGTTTGAGGTGAATGTCATGACAAGAACAGAAGGGTTGAAGGTTTTGAGTACCTTGGCTCGTAGGATGGTACAGTCCAGTGTGCTGGATGACCTCTCATACCTGAGCTCAAACTCCAGTGTCCCCAGGGTAGCTGCAAATCATTACAAACAGTAAAAAAATGCTCCAATTTCATTTAAGTGAAGTGATTGTTCTTATGATCTACAGCACAGCACACGGTGACAACCGTGTGGCAAATTATTTCTTTTGGTTATGAGTTCCGTTCAGTAAGTAGATAATGGAGGTTACTGCAGTATAACTGCTTATTCCTTAACAGTGTCACTGCTGACGGAGCCCATCAAGGACAAAAAGTGGCTTGGGGCGCAAGCCCACCATAGGGGTGCGCACATACTCACACTTAATGACAAATTAGAGTTGCCAAATTCATCTAGTGTACATGACTTTAGATGGAGGACACCAGACAGGGGGACCAACATGGGGAGAACCTGTAAACTCAGGTTGAGCCGGGATTCGAACTCACAGCCATGTAGGTGTGAGGCCGCATCTCCAACCGCTATGCAAAGCTGCAGCTACCTGTTAAAAAAAAGCTGCGTCTTACTTACTGCACTCATCGCTGTCTGAGGTGTTAATTTCCACTGATGTGTCCACACTGCTCGTCAGTGACCGTGTCCCGGCCCCTCCCGCCGCACCAGCGTGTAAAGGGGACAGGAGGCTGACACTCTCCGCCCTAGAGGTCCCACCGCCAGGACTGACCACCAGTGGTGTGTTGCTGGGGTTGGGAGAAAGAGGTTCGGCAGTAGGGGAGAGGCGAGGAAAATAGGCGGAGATCTGTCTGATTGGTCGAATGGGGCCGGGACAAACATCAATGGCCATGTGTTCCTGAATGGAGATGGTGAGCTTCTTTCCTTTACGTACCGTCATAGAGCTGTGATAGGATAGGATAGGATAGGATAGGATAGGATAAGATAAGATAAACCTTTATTAGTCCCACAAGTGGGAAATTGCATTTGTCATGGCAGAAAGTGGATAGAACAAAGGTAAGAGCAGCATGGTTGGAGAGACATGCATGGAGATGATCAATACCAGATCAGAAATTCAAAAGCCTCCAAACTTCAAGCGGAATAATGTAGCAGCAGGAGGAAATGGGAGAGATCGTTTCTAGCACATAATCCTTACAGACGAGGGATGATTACATGCGAAGCCTGGTTCACGAATAGCTGACCTGTGTGAAGAGTTGACCTATAACACCCCAGGCGTGTATGTGCAGCACACACACATCTATATGCACATCAACACACACACATCTATATGCACATCAACACACACACATCTATAACGTGTCAGAGTAGCCCGGTTTTGACAGGTGTCATCATGGTCGCCTCTGTGATGAAAGGATCCTGATCTCAATGGCAGAAAGGGTTGGTGGGAAACACTGATACCCAGAGAACAAGGAGATTAATAAGACAAACACAGCGTTCTTCACTCACATTTTCTCATTTATCACTAAATATCAGTAATGAACATGATAAGCATACTGAAATCAATACAAATCTGAACACGTGAAACAAGGAATTATTTAAAAATGTATGGTCTGTCCAGTCAGCACGTATAAAGCTTGTGTAATTCTAAAGTTTTAAATCCCCATGCTAATCTGCATATGTAAAAAGACATTAGCTGCAGGCTGAAGTGTTCTTGAACGTATAACAATGAACCAACGGGAGGCAGCTGCTGATGTTGACGCTGGGTGGACACAGACACAAGGATTTATTCTTGACTGATGCTTCTCCGCAGCACTGAGCATTATGAAAGCATGCCTAATGAATATAAATATGACGAGAAGCGGCACACAGCATGAGGCTGAGAGCTGTCCCTGAGGAGTAATGGGGTTTGGGGGCCGGAGAAATAGATATACACTGCAGCGCCGCTTCAACTTTCTCACTCCCTCTGTCTCTTAATCTCTGTCTGTCTGGCTGTCTGTCTCTTAATCTCTCTTTTCAGACTCTTATGCTATCCACCCCTTTAATCTCATTGGCTACTGTTGCATGCACAGGCCACGAAGTGCAGACTGCTTCATTATTTAATGGGCAGGCTGAGTTCAGTCAGTCTGCAGGCTACTGGGTGACATGGATCGACGAATGGACAGAACGAGGAAGGAAGAATGATCATATCTTTCGAACAGGTTTCTATCCTCCTACACCCAGATGAGAGCGTGGATGGAGAGTAAAGATGGGCGGACATGAAAAGACACACAAAGAGTTGGTGCTGCAGAGGCAGCAGCATCCTTGCGTTACAGCAGGATTAACACCACAGCAACTCACAGCAACACATGCGCAGAAATGGCAGAAGAGAAGAAAGAGAACAGAGTGAGGGAAGTTGAGAGAAAAGAAGAGAAGAGCAGCAGTAAGCTGTGCTTTTCCTACCTGTGATAGTGTCAGTGTGAGAGACTCCCTTATAAACAAGTGGATTCCAACGCACAGAGATCAGCACTAACAGGTGGTGAGAGAGGAAGAGATGGATGGGGGAGGGAGGGAGAGCGGGAGGGAAGACGGAAAAGAATGAGGGTGGGAGTGAGATTGAGGGGGACGTACTTAGCATTCATTAAAAAACGTGTAGTATCACAAACACACACAATCATACACATGTAGACACACATACTCTCTCAACACACACATGCAGGCATAAACGATGGAAAATGCCCACTCTTTTACACACACACCCACACTGAAATATATATATATATACACACACACTCAAATTCTCTCCCACATATATACATACATAGACAAAAATACACACACACGAGAGAGAGCAGGTCAGTCAGCCACTGCCAACAGGAGGAGTGTGAGGAGAGTGGTGTATCTGATCTGAGTTTGTGGTTCCTTCCACCACACCTCAGATCCCAGAGTGAAACTCATGCCTTCTTCATCATCTTTGCCCCTCCTCTACCTCCCACACACACACACACAACCCCCCTCCCCCCTCACGCTTTAATTCTTTTGCAATATCCTTTGCATGAATCATGCATGAATCTTCTGTGTCAACATTAATGAACCTGGCAGATTAGGATGTGTGTTAGTGTGTATATGTATGTGTGTGTATATGAGAGCGTGTGTGAATTGGTTTAAGGTTCCTTTTTTTCTTAACATATTTCTCTCACTCCCTGTAAATGTGTGTGTGAGTTGTACTGGATTAAGTCATCTTCATCCTGAGCAAGTGGGGTGCAACACAGGGTGCAGCTTCGTGCCTCTACAGCATCTGTCTCCTGCTCTCCATGTAATTTGTGGCTAATGACATCTAATGATACATGGGTAAATACACACACACATACTTTTGGTTGAAATCTGCACATGTATACCCCCACATGGGCACAAAACCAAGCTTTCTGTAGGCAGCAGGGATTCTTCTGGCTTTCCTACCTCCACCCCCTCTTTTCTGTCCCCGGTTTCCTCTCTGCTGCGGTTCTTTCTGTATTTTTCCATCTGTGTGGTCACAAAATACACTGCAGGTCTCACACATTAGCCTCATTAAAAATCTCCCAGACTCTGATCTGCTGCTGTTGTGTTTCCCTTGTTGAGAAGTTTTCATGATGTAGTGAATGATGTTACTCTGCTGATATGTGAAGGGTGTGGTGGACGCCACAGTCCAACAAACTATCTGTATCAAAATCAAAGTGCACTTTAGGTTATACTTCTCTGCATACTGTTTTAAACATGAAGTTTAATTCAAGGTTAAGTATCACACCCCCTTAACACACATCCTGTTCTTCAACTCTTTTGGGGTCTAAAGCCCAAACTATACATTAGACGTGAAGATGTGGTTCTGCTTCTTATTATGAATGAGTTAAATTAGTCTTTTGTGATTTTCCTCTATTTTTGTCACCTGCAGACTCCCCTGGTCCCGTATCACCTCTGATATGTCATGCCTGTGTGTCCCCTTATGCCAAGATGGCTCTGTTCACTCTAAATAGGAAACTGAGGGAGGTGAAAGTCACATAAAGAACCTTCACAGATGAGAGATTTCTCCTTACATTCGCAGCAGGAATATCTAAGAGCTTCTGCTGCCCTTCATTATACCTGAAAGCTGTCTTCTATTTTCAGAAAAAGCAGAGGAACACGACTCAGCAGATCAGCCTGGTCACAAGCTGCTCTCATGGTGTCCAGCGATGGCCCCAATTCTTTCCTTCTGAGTTAAATCATCAGAGACAGGAAATGAAAGAGAGAGAACTGTTGAGAGAAAATGACACCGACACAAGCCGACATGAGTCCACTGATGTCCTGCACCTTAACCTTACCAGGCAGTCACCATGGTGATGATTTGCTGCAAAAAAAGATAGGTTCGGAGAGGAAAGAAAACCAGTTTCAACTTTGAAAACAGGGGCTGGGCTGAGAAGTGGACAGGAGATGTAATGTAGATTCCTCAAGAGCTAGAGCAGTTGGATGCAGTTTTGTATGGATCAAAACTGTAGTCCCAAGTTAATCTGAAGTCTTTGAGGATCAAACTGCCTGAGGTTTTATCATTGCTTTCAAACAAAATACATTAAAGAACACGCTTTCCAAAATCCAACTCCACCACTTCATCTAATGCACATTCTTCTAGTGCAAACACACACAGTTAAAACAGTTAAACACATTGGGCCCTATTTGACTTTACAAGACTATACAAATTCACACACATCATGTAAGGCATCAACAAAATACCAGTCTATACCAGACTTAAGCGGCAGTGCATTTTTGGGTATGTTTGTGAAAATGGCGCATGACACAAAAAGGCAAGGCTGAGCATTACAGTTAAAATCCCGGACTGTCAAGGTGCCACTGAGGATCCTTTGATCATGGCGCCGTCCCCACACGCTGCTTCACTTATTGGGCAGCAGTGCATGCACAAAAGACAGACGCCAAGACTGGCTGATATTTTATTTTACTTCATAAAATGACGATAAACGATGATATTGATAAAAAAAAAATGATACTAAATGTATATAAAAATAACAACAGTTTTACCTTTATACCTATAGTATTTAGTTACATTAGTCGTTGTTTGTTTTTTTACACATTCACTTTATTGAAACAAAGAAACTTTTAGAGGTCAATCAGACTTCATAATTTTTGGTTGTTGAAAGCATTTTGCTGCTGGGAAGAACAACAATGTTCTTTTCATCATTTACTGATAGAAATCCACTATTCTTCCCTGTCTCGGCTGTGAGGATCTAGCAATCGTTGTGTTGTGTGAAGGGAAACAGACCAATAACATCCACCCCCACCGGAAACCTTGTGACCCCTTCCGAGCCGTGCAGAGATTGCAGCATCTGCAAAGATCTTCCACATCTCAGCCTTCTCAGCCTTCCACAGTACAACACCTAGCACAGACACCAGAGAGTCTTCATCCCCCCAAAGGGGCCCGAACTTGCAGAACTGTGCATGGCACAGCGAACCAGGTATCTAGGTATCTGCCTGGCTCCAACCACTTCCGTTGGAGGACCCCCCTCTATCAGTTGCAAAGAATCAAATTTAGCCTACAGCCCCTTTGTTCAGGGTGAGAGAGCTGAAACCTCCTACAAAAGGTGGCTTCTGCTGCACCTCCACCCACCGTAACACTGGCTGGAGTTCCCTGTACTACAGCCCCGTCCGTGCTGCCCTCTATCTGCGAAAACTCTGCAATAGCCCGCTCAGCTCTTCCCCTCAATGTGTCAATGTGAACTTGTAGCACTGCAGTTCCTCCAGCCATTGTGTAAATTGCCTCTCTAAAGGTTATCAGCTGCAATGAGGCCTGATCCATGTGCAGCACAAATTGGTGGCCCCCGAGGTAGTATTAGGCCACCACTCTTTCTCCTTCCTGCTAACCCTGAGACAGGACCACTCCTATCCCCTCCCTAAATGCATCTGTGGCTGGGTCAGGTGGGTGTGCTCGTTTTTAACTTTCTCTGGTTCCCTGGGGTGGGCCTCTCACGTATGGCCCTACCTTCCCCCCTCCCTGGTCCCTAGGCCCTGCTCATCAACCCTATGTCCCAGGAAGGTCACCTCTCTGCACAGCAATCTGAAGTTATTTGGGTGCAGCTTCAGTCCCAGCCCCTAACCCTCATTACCTACTGCAAAGCAGGACATAGGGGGCTGCTCTGCTGGCAGACCTTGCGCAAAGGTTTCGCCTCTCTGTCAGGCACCAACCACTCTCCGCCGACGTGACCGGGACCCCTGTGATTCAGCATGGCCCTACCCAGGTCCAACTGGCAGCAGAAAGTGGTGAAGAAAATCCAGCCCCAGAATGCAAGAGTCCTGCACCTCCTGCACTGGGTGTTTCATGATGTGTCCCCCCCACCCTTTCCCTTCATTGTTGCTAGCTCAACAATTCATTTAATTTACATTTACAGTATTTACCAGAGCGACTTACAGTCAGTAGTTACAGGGACAGTCCCCCCCTGGAGCAACTCAGGGTTAAGTGTCCTGCTCAGGGACACAATGGTAGTAGGTGGGGTTTGAACCTGGATCTTCTGGTTCACAGGCGAGTATGTTACCCACTTGGCTACTACCACCCTGTACAGAGCTGCACAGCCGTGTCCTCCCCCATTGTTCCTAGAAAGCATCCCAATTTTCCTAGAACTTTGCCTGTGTACTACTGCTACATTCACCTTATAGGTGGCACCATCTTTGTTCACATCCCGCCTGGAAGATCCTCCTCTATTCCCGTTGTGCGCTCCGATGCGGGAACTACATCGTTAAACCATGGAGATTCTATTCCACACTATGCAGTAAAATTCAGATAAAAACACTTACAGTCACAGATCCACAGCCGTACAGGGTATCACTGGTTGCGCCCAGCTGACGGTGATTACCATCAGCATGTTTGGTGCTCCGTATCACCTGGCAGCACCGTGGATGGGGCAGAGCAGATCTCCAACACACAGCCCAAGGCTTCCCCGTAACTCTCTGCCTGGTTTGTGCTTTGTGTTGTCTGTCTGTGCTTGTGTAACATACAGGAGCGTGTGTGTATTGCGGAATGCTGGCCTGCAGGAGAGCTGGACTTGTGAAGGCGGGCAAGCAAAGAGCAGGATAAAGCCGCACAGAGTTCTTCACAGGAACAGCAGAGGGGACTGTTTTCAGCACAAGGCATGGTGGCCTGTTTTTACCCATTCCCTTGTTTTCCAAATATACAGTGTTCCTTTTTTCCCTACCCTCAGTGTCCATCATTTCCATCCCCCCCTTGTTTGTGACACTATTGCCATTATGGGTAGCTGTCATGACTCAGGTCTGTGGTGAAAAGGTAGCACAGAAGCAAGAAAAACACAAAAGAACACAACTCGAGGTTCCAAAAGGAAACAGGAAGAATTAAAATCAACCTGGTGCAGTGGTTGGGGCAGTGGTGGTGCAGTGGTTAGGGCAGTGGTGGTGCAGCGGTTAGGGCAGTGGTGGTGCAGCGGTTGGGGCAGTGGTGGTGCAGTGGTTAGGGCAGTGGTGGTGCAGCGGTTAGGGCAGTGGTGGTTCAGCGGTTGGGGCAGTGGTGGTGCAGTGGTGGTGCAGCGGTTGGGGCAGTGGTGGTGCAGCGGTTGGGGCAGTGGTGGTGCAGTGGTTAGGGCAGTGGTGGTGCAGTGGTTGGGGCAGTGGTGGTGCAGTGGTTGGGGCAGTGGTGGTGCAGTGGTTAGGGCAGTGGTGGTGCAGCGGTTGGGGCAGTGGTGGTGCAGTGGTTGGGGCAGTGGTGGTGCAGCGGTTGGGGCAGTGGTGGTGCAGCGGTTGGGGCAGTGGTGGTGCAGTGGTTAGGGAAACGGCCCCGTAATCAGAAGGTTGCAAAGCACCGTCCCCGCACACTGCTCCCCGAGAGCCTGTTATGGCTGCCCACTGCTCACTGCTCAGGGTGATGGGTTAAATGCAGAGGAATTGCTGTACACAAAGTCACTGCTAGGAAATAGAGCATTTGCTTACAAAGCCCCAAATATTCAGGAACCAGACACTGTCACAATATTTAAATCTAGACTAAAAAACTACTCATATAGTCAGGCTTTTGCAAACACTCCTCTCACATCTGGTAATGCTGCAATAGTTATTACTATTACTAACACAGCCTTCTCTTTCCTTTATTACTCATCATCCACTCCGATGTAAATGTTAAATCTCTCCTGGAGAGTATCCTGGATACACATGGATTTCCCTGTTTTGGCACTTACCACCTGGCACTTACAAGCTATCTGCTGACCCCTCCTGATAGTCAATGGCTGGAATTCTAAAATGCTTCTTCAACACTACATCATAATACACAACAGGACAGCAACAAACTCTTAATGCCATAATTCCTGGATAAATCTCATTGAACATCCCAGGATAATAAAGTGCTGAGCAGAAGACGAAGAGCAAGTTCCTCTAAAAAGTTTTACCTTGTCACTGTTGCCTTTGGCTTGCTCACTTGGGGCCGTCAGCACTGTTCTGTTGTTAGGCACTTTGTGACAATGTACATTGTAAAAAGCGCTGTATAAATCAAATTTGATTGATTGATACAGATAACGAGTTAAGAAGCTCCCAATGTCAATTTATTACCTGTACAAAATACAGCACAGCACTCACAATTTTAACACCCATGTACATATTGCATATTGTTGTTTTTTCTTTTTGAAAAATCAAAACAACCTAAATAAAATACAATTCCAGCACTATGCACTCAAACGAACATAACCAAAAATCACGACTCCAGCTGGAGTAAATGAATAGCTCAATACGCAGTCTGAAAACCGTACCCCTGCCCAGCACTGAAAGCCTTCATTCAGCCTTCATTCACCCTTCATGCAGTGTTTCAGGCCTTGTGGTTGGTGAATGGTGTTGATGACATTAATTCCACAAATGTTCTACAGGCTCAGCCGATTCAAACGAGGCGTGAACCATTCAAAACTATCAATGTGATCGTATTTCTGCGCATATTGTGCACAATTACTGATAAAATGCACAACAGTCCAGAACACGCGATAGACTCTGCTGGTGCTGAAAGAAGACCGAACTATAATAGGGGGGGTCTAGATTTTACGACTGGGGAGGTGCTGGATATACTGGTGAAGGACAGCAATTTATCCTGTAGAATCTTCGTCCGTGCCTGTCAACCTGACAACAGAACCCTGATCACGCACAGCGGCCACTGATTAGGAGCCAGTGATCAGGGACCTGATAAAAGGGCAGAGACAGCAGAGAGAAAAGACAGCCGCATTAATGTGGACACTGGACTCCTTACCTTTGGTGATGTGTTTTCAGTTCCTGCCATTAATTGCCACACATCTGCTGGTTTGTTCAAGTTCCCTTTATTTCCTTTATTGTCCCTCGTGTCTAGTTTTGGTTTCCCTTGTGCCCTCTATTTTGGTTTTTTAAAATAAATCTTGTTTTTGTTCCAATGTCCTGCTTCTGCGTCTCCATCCCTCACTGACCCCAGGTCGTGACAGTCTGATAAAGAGGATCTCCTGTGTGCAGGAGAAGTTGAGGCAGACAAAAGTGATTCAGATTTTTAGACCCCTTTTTCTACCCCCACCTCTCTTCCAAGCACTGACGGGATACTGCAGGATGCTGGCATCTACAGGGAGAACACACCCATACACTACAGAACGTGCCTGGTGCCACTATGCCTCACTTCTAAAAAGAACTGGTATAATACACAATAATGTAGATATAGTTCATTTATTCCATTGACTATTGGAATTGTATATAGTTTATTTTATACAACTTCCATTTTTTATTTTAATTTTTTTTTTTTATTTCTCGCATTTTTCTAGTCTCAAGTAAAAAAATGTTTTATTCGTTGGTTCCTGAGAAATCTCAAATGACACATATGGTGTCCAAAATATCACCAAACATGCCCAAATGAGTTGATGGATTGATGGTCATTTAGTATATTGCGGAAGTACGCTGACTTTATTTAAAAATAAAGAATGTTTTTGAGCCAGGACCTGAACCAACTGAAGAAACCCCAGATACATTAAAGAGTGAGGATTGTGTGTGATCACTTAATGCACTTAATGGACTCATTCTCCATGGTGCCAATCTTTGAGATTCCTATTGTTTTTTTTACAATTAGCTTCACAGCTGTTTAGTCCCAGACCTCTTGCTGCGTAGTGCATGTGGAAATGCTTCTATTTTGACTGTAAAAAGAGAACTGTAAAAACAAATTTTAAGTTATGGTGCACATAACGTAATGTGTCCTCTGCTTTTAAACCATCACCCTTGGTGAGCAGTGGGCAGCCATGACAGGCGCCCGGGGAGCAGTGTGTGGGGACTTTGCTCAGTGGCACCTCAGAGGCACCTTGGCGGACCGGGATTCAAACCAGCAACCTTATGATTACGGAGCCGCTTCCGTAGGGTGGTAGTAGCCTAGTGGGTAACACACTCGCCTATGAACCAGAAGACCCGGGTTCAAATCCCACTTACTACCATTGTGTCCCTGAGCAAGACACTTAACCCTAAGTTGCTCCAGGGGGACACTGTCCCTGTAACTACTGATTGTAAGTCGCTCTGGATAAGGGCGTCTGATAAATGCTGTAAATGTAAATGTAACCGCTAGGCCACCACTGCCTTCAACTGTCCTTTAATCTTTCACAGTGTCCTCCTGATTGCCAGTTAGTTTGAATTTTATTTAAAGCATTTAAAGCAAGTCAATTCAGTTTTCCCTTTAGTCTTACTCACTTACAATTTTACTTTCATTTTGTAATTTAGTGACAATATAACACACAATAGTATACACTGTTTTAGAGTGAAAATAAAGTCCCACCCTGGAGCCAGGCCTGGGGTTGGGACCCGTGAGCGAGCACCTGGTGGCCTATCCAACTGTGGACCCACGTCCCGCAGGAGGAACATGAAGGTTTCGGTGCAATATGGATTGGGTGGCAGACTGAGGCAGGAGCTTTGGCGGTCCGATCCCCAGACAAGGAAACTGGCTGTTGGGGCATGGAATGTCACCGCTCTGGTGGGGAAAGAGCTGGAGCTTATGGAAGAGGTTGAGCGGTACCGGGTATACAGTCAGACTCACCTCGACACATAGCATTGGCTCTGGAACCCAAGTCCTTGAGAGAGGTTGGACACTCTCCTTTGCTGGAGTTGCTCTGGGTAAGAGGCGGAGGGCTGGGGTTGGCTTTTTGTTAGCCCCAAGACTCTCAGCCTGTTTGTTGGGGTTTACCCCGGGGGACGAGAGGGTAGCTCCCAGCAGTAACATCAGTGGAGTAGGCAGTGTGGATGGCTTCTGGTGATGTGCAGCCCCTGCACGTCCCCTTTGATACTTCCTGTGTCCCTCCCTGCGCCCTCTTCCTGCCTGTCCCAGCTGGATTCTCATGCCATCCAGGGGGCTCCATGGACTCCACCCCCTCTGGACCGGTGCAGTCGGGTCAGGAGCTTCCTCCCTGGGGTTCTGCTCCCACTAACTCACTTCATCCTCGCTCTCGTCGTCGTCTGTGTCATCACACCGGAATTCCGTGGGTAGTCCACCTTGCTTACACCCTTGAGCCAGGGTGCAATCAGGTCCCATGGGCAGAACTCCGGCCATTCCGGCTGGAGCCGGCCCATATCCCCACTTGAGGAACGCTTCCTCATTGAGGTTCTCCGGGTTTGCCGATTCCGGGTTTCACGATCACGATAGGCATCAGCATCATACCGTGGCGACTCAACCCATGTATCACCGGAAGAAACCACTCAACCAGCTCTTGGGGGGGTGTATTCCGGTGCTGGCGCATCTTGGGGTCTCCAATGCTCCAAATCCTGACTTCATATTAGTGCTTGGAGTCATAATTGTTGGGTTTGCCCACCAGCCTCTTGAGGTGTGAGTTTCCTGGCCATGGACTTAAAATTTCAATGTTTTGTTCTTAGTTCTCACTTTGGCCTCATGCACGATGCTCCATCATGCTGGAAAAGACATAATTCCTCACCAAACTGTTCTTGGATGTTTGGCAGAAGTTGCTGTCGGAGGATGTTTTGGTACCATTATTTATTCATGGCTGTGTTCTTAGGCAAAATTGTGAGTGAACCTACTCCCTTGAATGAGAAGCAGCCCCACACATGAATGGTCTCAGGATGTTTTACTGAGACAGGACTGATGGTAGCGCCACATTTTCTTCACCGGACAATCATTTATCCAGACGCCCCAAACAAACGGAAGGGGGCTTCATCAGAGAAAATGACCCCAGTCCTCAGCAGTCCAATCCCTGTACTTTCTGGCAGAATATCAGTCTGTCCTTGATGTTTTTCTTGGAGAGAAGTGGCTTTTTTGCTGCCATTCTTGACACCAGGCCATCCTCTTCACCTCACTGTGTGTTCAGATGCACTCACACCAGCCTGCTGCCATTCCTGAAGTAGATCTGCACTGGTGGCACCCCAATCCCACAGCTGAATCACCCTGAAGCCTTCTTCACAACACTTGAACCTCTCTCCTTGAAGTTTTTGATGATCTGATAAATGGTTCATTTAGGAGCAACCTTAGTAGCAGCAATATCCTCTCCTGTGAAGCCCATTTTATGCAACACAATGATGATGGCAAATGTTTCCTTGCAGGTAGAACAGCGATTTCAAGCATCACCCTCCTTTTAAAGCATCCAGTCTGCTATTCTATCTCAATCAGCATGACAGTATGACCTCCAGCCTCCTAAACACTCTCACTTGTGTTAATGAGAGGTTCACTGAAATGATCTCAGCAGGTCATTTTGTGGCCGGGATGAAATGCAGTGGAAATGTTTTTTTTTTTCATGGCAAAGACGAACATCACAATTCATCTGATCACTCTTCATTTTGGAGAATATTCTATTGCCACAATAAAAATGGAGGCAGCAAACTTTGTGAAAAGCAGTATTTGTTTCATTCTCCAAACTTTTGGTTACAACTGTACATGGAATAACCTGTCAAGACAAGTCACTCCTTGTGGCTGCCAGAGCCTATCCCAGGACACTGGGCTCAGGTCAGTGACTGGGCTCCACAGGGCATAGACAGACACTCTAGAGTTAAAAAAGGCTTTAAACAAGAAAAGAAACCGAGGCAGCTGAGTTACTGTATCCTGTTAAAGACTGTGGTGGGAAGAACGAACAATAGGCCGTTACTGTAGTCCAGACGAGAATTATGTGAGGTATCACTAGGTATCGACCAAGCTTATCTATGAATAGCTTCTACTTGTTATATGTCCCTGATTCCAGGCTGGCTTGATCTCAGATGACATGACAAGGCAGTTGTATGCAGACGCAGTGAGAATGTTGTAGAAGACAACGTGGAGTTAATTGGCTGTCATTCTTTTACATACATACAGTCTAGTAACCTAAAACAAAAGAAATGAAATATTCAGAAATGTGTTTTTTTTTCCTATATAATATTAAAATATTATAAACAACAAAGAGGCATTCTCTTCTATCTTGACGGTGACCTCTTCTTCTGGTTCTTCTTCATCGTTTTATTAATTATATTTTACATTTGGGGCATTTGGCCGATGCCCTTACCTAAAGCGACTTACAACATGCTTTAATGTTACCATCAATTCTTCCTCTTTAGCACAAGCGCAGTCCTCCATTTCTGACACTTCCATTTCAGTAGTGGAGGATATGGGGGTTTCTTTAAAGGAAGTACCCAGCACAATGTTGGATCCATTACATCATCTTTATATTCCCCTCATTATTCTTCTCATTCAGCCTTGTCCTCCTGGTTATTATTTTCCACAACATGGTTAGAAATGACTTCATAAGCCTCCTTTATCGTGTTGTCTTTCTCAGACTAAAACATAAAATGCCAGTGAGAAGAGTTTTTTCTTGTCATCAGAACTCCTGCTTGACCCCACAGACACCGGTGAGAACAAACCTGTTTTTTGGAACCATTGCTTGACCCAATGCATCAAACGTTCAAGATAAAGATGTTTGAAAAAGCAGGATTGTCTGGCAAATTTGACTCATTTAATCACTTTGTGCTGCAGAGGAGAACAGATGTTATTGAATTAAATAAACCACCAATAACTCATTCAAATTACTTCAGCCCTCAGCATTTTCAGACCATTGGGGGAAATATATACATATTTTAAAGGCAAGAGTTATCACAGTTATTCAATAATGATAAGTTTCAACTGAGATGAGAAAGGTACATAACAATAAACAATAGTGGAGCCCCACCCATTCCCAGGTTGAATATAAAATAAATGGAAGGAGAAGTGCAGAAGCTACTCAAACAGAAGTATTTTATTCTGAAACACAAAAGAAATTACCAAAACAGAAATAAACTAAAAGCAACCCTAAGGCATGGATCCAAAGACAGAGGAGGAGGAAAAGAACAGACTAAAAAATAAAACCTACAAGGTATGAGTTTGTCCACAGTGTTACGTCCCGTGACCAGGACGTAACATATACCCACTGGGTGCTGCCGCCCTGCTTTTAGGGAGTCCTGAGTAATCATGCCTAATTGGCTTCAGCAGAGATTACTTAAGACTCCTTAATTACGTGCCTGGACACCGGCTGTGTTCTCCCAATTGCCCGGGTGTCACAATAAAAAAAATGATAATGATAAAATGATTAAAATGATAAAAGTTGCAGTGCTAAAATTTAAAAGATAAAACTATGACAAATCAATGAATAGTTCCAATTAGCATCAAGATTAGGGCTCATTTCTGAGCACTAAATATTATTTTCTTTCCACACAATCAGTTTTATTCCAGTCAAAATGCTACAATTACTACTTGTTGGCCACTTTAAGTGATGAACTCATGCCCCACCTTTTCCAGTGCCAGAGACACTAAAGAGTCTTAATCCTGTCCTGCAGCAATGGAAATTTTGAGATATGTGAATGTCATCCTATTCAGAATATCAGTCACATCACTGAGCTGGTATGTACTGATGTTCTCATTCCATCATATACATTATCCACACACACACACACACACCTGCCCCCCGCACACACACTTAAATGCAATATAGATTTTAGTATGTGGTCTCTACGGTCCCTTTTGGAATTTCTTTTGGAGGTCCAGTTGCTAGGCAACAAGGGCAGCTACTTAAACCACCAGTAATGTTGTTTTAGAAGAAGAGGGGGATGGAAAGTCAGGGATGGAGAGGGATGGAGGTCGGGGGTAAAAAGCTGAGCAGGGCTTGTGTCCAACAAGATTAATTTTCTCTTCCTTACATCATTATTTCACAGAAGTACTATAGGTTCCCCTACATTTATGCACTACTGGCCATGAGCAATGTAACATTAACTGGATATTTTTAATTACACAATACACAGGCAAATTGGGTATGCATTTAAACTACTAAATAAGCTACAATAAACATGACACACAGATGACATACTGAACATATTATGTTTTCAGAACATATTATGTTTCATCAGACTATTTCCAAAGTTACTGTTAAAATTTTGAATTAATTCAGATAATTAAAATAAATATTAATATACTAATATATATATTGCATGCATGTGCAGTGTGATTATACACAAGAGTATTAGAATTGCGTTTCTACTCTGCTTTGTGTGTGTGTGTGAGTGTGTGTGTGTGTTTGTTTAATATGGACTGGAGGAGTGGGTGAATTACATAAACAGATTATGGTTATGGTAAAGGCTCATGCAGAATTATGGCAGGCAGGGGAATTTCAGTGGAATATGAGAAATTGTTTTTTATTCCACACTCATACTGTCTGCAGGTATGTAACCTTCAATAAATGCAATGGAAATTTTAATGTCATTAAAATAATTTTAACCCTTACAGGAAGTGTAAAAAATCCAGTCTAAAATCCAGTGTTCTCAGATCTGGACCATTCTGCTGTTATATAATCTATCGTGAACATTAGCAGAATTCTCTGAGCATAAGGCTTTGTCTGAAAAAAAATGTTCTGGAGATATGCTGATGTTATACACAATTGCTTGAAATGCAATTAAAGCACATAAAGTATTAAAGGACAGTCCAGAATTCTTCCAAGGCATGAGGAGCAGCAGAATTCAATCCCTCCTCCAGACAGCGGGGGACAGGGTTAGGTTCTAAAAATGTTCCGTGTATTGCTCCAGGATCTGCAAGCCCTCAGGCTGCGTCAAATATAACAGCAGATATATTTGGCATGAACATGGCAATGCAAAATGTTGACATGTATAGTGCAGAGCACCATGTGAATATTATTGTACCTTTCTCAAAAGGTGTAATAAGCTATTAGGAAATAATTATTTTGTGTAAATACACAAATAAAGCCTGATTTTGCATAATCAGTCTAAAATAATATTTATTGTTTCCACAAAGTGTAATTTATTTGACCTTATATGTTAATAAATGTTGCCTTTAATATAAGAACGATCATTTTATACACCCTAATATTTCTTTAAATTCATAAGTTACATATAAACTTTAGATCTATGTCAATTTTTCCTAATTGAAACACTGCTGCCACCCCTTGATGTTACAAGGAACTGAAAATATGAAAAATAAATTCCATCCTCTCTGTTACTTGCATGTTTTACAATGTAGATCTTTCCTACAGGATTTTGGACACATCTGGGACTTAATGTCATTATTTCTCATTTCATAAATCAGAAATTGACCAAAGTAGTTATAAAAATGCCAGAATATTAAGAGTGCAGTTATCACCTTAGAGGGTAAGGAAATTGACCCATAATCAGAAGATTCGAATCCACTGTGCTCCCCACACACTGCCCACTGCATTACATTTACATTTACAGCATTTATTAGACGCCCTTATCCAGAGCGACTTACAATCAGTAGTTACAGATTCATTCCCCCCCTGGAGAAATTTAGGGTTAAGTGTCTTGCTCAGGGACACAATGGTAGTAAGTGGGGTTTGAACTTCTGGTTCATAGGCGAGTGTGTTACCCACTAGGCTACTACCACCCATCTTTTTGTGATGGTTAAACACAGAGGACACATTTCGTTGTGTGCCACCATGCGCAGTGCTGCAGTGTTTCACAATGCTGATCACTTCACTTCAGGTTTATCTAACGTAGTATTAGACTGCGATTTAATGTACCTGGAGTTGTAATGAGCTGCTTTACATTTAATGAACCTATGACATGAATGCCCCATATGACTACAAGTATTATCCTGGAGGCTTTCTAGTTTATTTTGCCATGTCTGTAGGCACATTTAAGGCCCACATATGGACAGGGGCACATCAAAAAACCACTATAAATAGCATCTAGGCAATAGGGGTCCAGAGCAGTATGCTTTATGAACACACTCCTGCCTACATTCTCCATACTGCTCCATGCTGGGTTGCCGTAATAATATAAAATGCTATAATTTAAAGTGATTGTCATTGTGAAACACTGCAGCACAGAACATGGTGCACACAATAAAATGTGCCCTCTGCAGTGTGTGGGGCACCACTGCCCCAGCACAGAATGGCACAGATTAAAAAAAAAAACCTCATCAAAAGTGATGTTAAAGAAATACTTACATTTGAACAAATATTTATTTGCGCTTAGAGGAGACTATGGGCAGGGTGGTTTCTGTGATATGGGTGTCTGCAAAGAAATGGTTTAGTTCTGCTAGTGAGATGTCCATGTTTTCTTTATGAGTCCTACCGCCTTTGTAATTGGTGATGTGTTTCAGGCCCTCCCACACCTTCCTGGGGTTGTTGTCTGAGAGGTTATCTGATAGTTTGATTGAGTAGTATTGTTTTGCTTCCCTGAGGCCTTTTTGAAGGTCTGCTCTTGCTCTGCTGTACATATCCTGGTCCCCAGATTTGTATGCAGACTTTCGTACCTTTAACAGTGCCATTAGTGCTATCATTGTAAGACCTGTTTGACATACCACTTACCAGCAGTGTCGGCTTGACACCAGATGTTCTGCTATCCCCAATGCTTGAATCTTTCGGATTTCTGTTTGTGTAACCAGGATTAGCATGTATAAAAAGCACCATGTTCTGCTTGACTAACTGCTGTTCTTTTAATAGTTTGCCTAAAAAATGCTAAATCAATGCTTTTGTCTACATAGAAAAACTGTCTACACTGTACTGGCCATGTGGCTGTTTTATTTCTGACATGTATTTATTAGAACCATCTGTTTGCACAATGAAAATTTGTTCGGCCTTTGTCCAGTCTGAATTGACCTCTACAGCTTAATCTGTTTCTTGAATTTAATTATTCACCCAGGCTAACCCCTCCATCAAGGTCCACCATTCATTGTTTTAATGGAAACTCTGTCAGTTTAAATGGTAGCAGATTTTTCACACACATTCAAAGCTAGGACTTGGAACCTGTTTCATATACCTTACGCACAATCCCCAGTCTTGTTCAGGTTTAGTCTTTTGGTAAACCACAGCTGTACTTACAGCAGAAGAAACCATTGTGTCCACAAGGGGGAAAAAAAACACGTGTTCTTTATTGTTCTTTACAGGCACTTTACATAGAGCATGGTCTCAAACCCGTAACCAAACGAAACCAAACATGTTCTACATGCCTGGCGAACAGCATCACACACCAGCCTCACATCTTGAAGTTGGGCTGCAAAAGCAGCAAAGAAAACACAGATAACAACAACACAAAATTCAAAGCCCACATGCTGCGCCGCTGGGTCCTGGTTGTCTTTAGATAGGAAGTATCGGTTTATTTCATTCTCCAGGAAGGAATGTGTCAGTTTTCATGTCGAGTGGAAATTCTACAACACATTTCAACATTTAACATGAAAAGGCAACCTCATGTGCTCATTCCTTTGACTTCTTGTCTGCATTCTGGAGTTTCTCCAATATTTTTCGCTCATGGCCTGCAGGGTTCTGATGGTTGGTGTTGAAACTGGACTCCTTCTTGGTTCTTCCTTTACGGCTGGTACCACCTGAACAGAGAGCAGGAAGAAAATCATAATATGATGTAAACAGCAAGGTGAAGAGATGTGTGCACAGAAAGAAATGCAAGAAATGAAGTCGCTGCACTCACCAGTGTATCGATCCGTTAAGTTGTAATATTCATATTCATCATAGTAGCGATCTTCGAAAGTGGTGGGCTCTAGATTTTTCACATCCACAAAACTCATGTTGAGGACCTCAGTCTGCCTGTCTCAGAACGTCGTGGTTGTTTACAGTCAGTTGCCCTGCCCCTTTATACTGTGCGCTCCACCCATTCCACCCCGCCTGGCACTTGTTAATGTGTGACTGAAGGTTGCATCAGACTTGAGTAAACATTTGATCAGAGGGTGACAACGCCTTTATGAACACAAACACGGGTTTTGTTTATGCATTATTCATAACTGCAAACTGCACTGTTTTCATTTTATGCGGTGCAGGCTTTTACTTCATATGCCAAATTGAACTGCATTTCATACTTTCATTTTTAAACTTAATGTAGATATTTCATTCTTGTCACAATAACCTGTTCACTGTTTGTCCTTTCACTGGTTTCCCCTCCATGACTGTAGATTTGATTAGATTAATGCAGTTAATGATTCTCTCTTCAGAGAATCTGTTCGTATTTCTCATGTTTCTCAAGACTCAGTGACCCAATAATCTACAGTTCTTAATCATTTAATTCATTTGAAGGATCCGCTTCCAGCCTTGTTAGTTAAACAGACACTGCGGGTGTTAACTTATGGTAGTTTATTTAATAAAATACATAATTCACCATACTGTGATATATTAGTAGTATATGTAGTTTGTTGTAGTTATATAATGTAGTTGCGCTGTTGTAGTTATATACTGTTTGAGTTGGATGCTGGATTCCGGTCTAAAAAAAACGTATTCAGCATATTGTTTCTAAATTTTACAGTAAAAGCTGTGAAAAGTTCCAGACTCGAGAGGAGGTTCTTGGATGCGTGAAAACTTGCAACACTACTGTACACAAAGAAAAGCGCAGTAGAGACTTCTTGGTACGTGTTTCTTAGGGAACAGACTGTGCTGTTTCTTTTTTTAAGGGGTGGTAGTGGCCTAGTGGGTAACACACTCACCAGAAAGCCCAGGTTCAAACCCCACTTACTACCATTGTGTCCCTGAACAAGACACTTAACCCTGAGTGTCTCCAGGGGGGACTGTCCCTGTAACTACTGATTGTAAGTCGCTCTGGATAAGGACGCCTGGTAAATGCTGTAAATGAAAATGTAAATGTTTCTCTCGGACACGTAGGCACAACTCTTTTTCTCTCTCATGCTAACAGACATTTACACTTTCACATTTTTTTGATGATTTCATGTTACTACAACCTAAGGCTGCCGATTTTATTGTAAATAATACTTCCTACGCCATATTAT
The DNA here is from genome assembly GCF_900700375.1 of Denticeps clupeoides. Lineage (NCBI taxonomy): Eukaryota > Metazoa > Chordata > Actinopteri > Clupeiformes > Denticipitidae > Denticeps > Denticeps clupeoides. The sequence continues at coordinate 23,084,501 of NC_041713.1, read as the reverse complement.
ACTAATTATAGATAATTGTATACTATTCTACATTTTATACTATTCAATATTCAAACAACCAAAAACCAACACTTATCTAAACAAGATGTAAATAAACACTTGATAGTGCCTGTTCATTTATAGTTTCCTTTTGCAACCTGTGAACCTGTGATAAACTGAGTGTGCAACTACAATGTCTATTGGTACCATTTTTTTGTGTAGAAAATCTGGAGGGTGGTAGTAGCCTAGTGGGTAACACACTCGCCTATGAACCAGAAGACCCAGGTTCAAACCCCACTTACTACCATTGTGTCCCTGAGCAAGACACTTAACCCTAAGTTGCTCCAGGGAGACTGTCCCTGTAACTACTGATTGTAAGTCGCTCTGGATAAGGGCGTCTGATAAATGCTGTAAATGTAAATGTAAATGGAGGGATTTGGGGACATTTCTTATGGGTTATCAGAGATCCCTTCTTCCCCTCTCTCCTACCAATGTCAGGGTCTCGCCTCCCGTGATCCTGGCTGTGCCTCCTCTGGAGTTCCCGAAGAGCCCAGAGAGGGAACCAGATGACCCACTCTTTTGTCTGTCGCTGTCTGTGTGTGTGTGTGTCTTTGGTGTTCGTATGTCGCCCCCACTTTGTGTCCACCAGATGGCGACCAAGCAACGGAGCAGAACCCCAGGGAAGAAGTTCCTGACCCGACTGTGCCAGTCAAAGACAAGGTGGACGAGCCCCAAAATACCCTTTTGTCAGCCACAGGGGGTGCCCCTCCAAAGTTTTTTGGGGGGAGCACTGAGGGGAGGGGGGTGGGGAAGTGACGGAGCTGCATCCTCCAGTAGCCTGTAAGGAGGGAGGGCCAAGCATGGGCCTGGGTCCGCCTCCAGAGGGGTGGAGCGCCACGGATCCAGCTGGGACAGGCAGGAAGAGGGCCTGCTTGTCCCAACGGACACAGAAGAGGCTAAGCGGATGGTTTTTGTGTGCAGGTTGGAGGGACCAAGGCCACCATGTGGGATGACTTTATTTATGATGGGATTTATTTATTTAATTTGTTGTTATTGGGGGGGGCACCCCAATAACAACAAATTAAATAAATAAAACCAAATAAAACCACCTAACAAATCACCTGGTACAGAAGGGAGGCTAAACAACTTAGTTTGATCAAAGTTATAAACATCTATATTATGCAAGATTATGCCAGTTGGTCTCCTGCAACTGTGGTGTAATTCAACAGAAGATTCATACTTTGTGTTTGTGCTTGTTGTTGGTGGTGCAGGAGAGGATGTGGAGTGGACGGACGCTGCGCCATCAGTGGAGAGGGTGGGAAGGAGAAGGAGAAGGGTGGGATGGATGGATGGATGGTTGGTTGGAATTTGTTTTATCATGTACGGCTCACTGAGTTTAGAAAATCTGCCCTCTATAATTTTGTACTTTAACAAGTGCAGATCTTTTATCTTATGATGTCATTTGTTCTGAATTAATGACCAGAGAAGACATTAAACATCCTTTGTCAAATCAAATGGCTTTTATTGTCACATCACATGACACTAATACACAGGTACAGTGCATATGAGTGAAGCAGTGATGTGTCAAACTATAAACAGATATGTACATAAATTAAGAAATGAATAATAAATTGTTTTTTTCTGTACTGCAACAGAAGAAGAATTAACGTGAATATTTAATTGGTTTGGTATAACTGGATAAGTACAATATGAGCTATTTTAAACGTTAGATTTAATTGATGTTAAAGGCCCAGTCAGTCACGTTGTATCCTGTTTGAATACATAAAAATTACTCATTAAGAAACCTTATTGCACATGAAAAAGGAAATGAGTTGGAGTTGGAAAGATGGATTAAATGTCATTAAGTGCTGCTAGAAGCTGCTGTTTAGTCTGTTTGTCCTCTCTCCAGTGGAGCTCCTCCTCCTGGTCTATGAGTGACAGCACCTCCTTTAAGGAGGGACGCCAGGACCCCCTCCAGCCCTCCAGTTCACCGGTCCCAAAGGTGTGTGCTTATTTGAATTTCTGACCTGGGCTCATCTCTCTGTCAGTGAATCTCCAACTTCCTAACCGGGAGACCACAGGCAGTAAGGATGGGTGGACATGTCTCAACCTCCATCACCCTCAGCACTAGAGCCCCCCTGGGCTGTGTTTTGAGCCCCCTGCTGTACTCCCTGTACACCCATGACTGTACAGCCACTACAAACTCCACCACCATCATCAAGTTTGCTGACGACACTGTTGTGGTGGGCCTGATCTCTGACAACGACGAGACGGACTACCTGGAGGAGGTTGGAAATCTGGCGAACTGGTGCCAGAGGAACAATCTCCACCTGAACGTCAGCAAGACAAAGGAGTTAATAGTGGACTTCAGTACAAAGCAGGAGAGGACCTACCAGACCCCTGTCATCAACAGGAGCCCAGTGGAGAGAGTGGACAGCTTCCGTTACCTCAGTGTCTACATCACGCAGGACCTGTTATGGTCCTGTCACATCAACACCTTCAGCACCATGAAGGACAGGCGAGCCCTACAGAGGGTGGTTCGATCAGCCGAACGAATCATCTGTACCAAGCTCCCTGACCTTCAATCTATCTACAGCAAACGATGCTGCACCAGGGCCAGCCCAACCCCAACCCCACCCCTTCTCTCTGCTGCGATCAGGGAAACGCTTTCGCTCCCTGAAGACCAACACAGAGAGAATGAGGAGGAGCTTCTTCCCGCAGGCTGTCCAAGCTCTCAACAACAACAGTACATAGAACTCCAGCACTTTCACCTCCAATCACTCACCTCCAATCACTCCGGACTCTTTTGCACAAAATCACTTTGCACAAAATCACTCTGCGCTTTTTACTTTACTGCTCTTTTTTTTTATGGCTCTTTTTCTCTTTTCTTTAAACATTGTCTGTAACTCATTTGCACACCTTCACGTCTTTAACATATTTTATGTTAAAGACGTAAAAGTGTAATATTTGGTTATGTTTGCAATATTTGCATATTGGTTCATTGTTTACTTGCAACATTTGTAATACTGTCGCAAAAAAGCATTTCACTGCACATCATACCGTGTATGACTGTGTATGTGACAAATAAAATTTGAATTTGAATTTGAATTTGATTTGACCATTCTTGAAGAAGAGCATCTGTGAAGTCAGGTGCTGATGCTGGCCAACAGGTTGTTGGACTTTTGAAAGGGTGTCACAATCATTTTGGAAATATAGCAGGCTTTCTGTTGAAGATAGTCTTGAATCAACTAGCCTTGTGATCAATTCAGTCGCACATTCACAACAAGATACAGCCAAGATAAGATGGTGCTTCCTTCCATGACACTGAATATGGATATAAAAGAATTCAAATTAAATACATTTACACTTACCTTCATTTTCCCTCCTCACCTACCTGAAACCCACTTCAATAAGGCGAGAAATATGTTCCTTTCCAGAAAGCGCCATGTATTCGTAGGAGCCGTCTACAATGTAGACTACAGTGGTTAAGGAAGCGGCCCCGTAATCAGAAGGTTGCAGGTTCGAATCCCAATCCGACAGGGTGATGAGCAGTGGACATAAATGCAGAGGACAAATTTCACTGTGTGCTGTGCTGCATGTGACAAAGCACTAAATGAGAGCTGCTGGGTTGCAGGCAGAACTCGGCACCCATGGTCTTCCACAGCACAGCCCTGGCACTCCTCACTGCTGCCCCCTGAGGGCTAACTGGAGAACTGCAGCCTGGCCTCTCGTCTCACTCAGATCCACACACAAGCACATGCACATCAGGATGTCCAGAAAAAGTGAATGTAACACACTCCCTGAGGACAGAAGTCAAGAGAGCAATTTCGGTTCGCTGTAAATAATCTTAATTGAATTTACCTCCCAAATAACCACCGCATCTCCCAGCATGCACCTGTCAAAACAATGCCAGATTTATAGCTGTTATTACATATAGCTGTTATTATATATAGTTATTACAACAGAACATTCCCAACAAGGTTCTGTCCTAGGTCCGTTGCTATTTTCCTTATGCATGTTACCTTTAGGTCACGTCATTCACAAACACGGTATTAACTTTCACTGCTACGCTGACGACACACAGTTGTATTTATCAGCAATGCCAGATGAGAGGCAGCAGCTGAACAGAATAGAGAATTGTCTGAAGGACATTAGACAGTGGATGCTCACCAACGTTCTTCTGTTAAACCATGATAAGACAAGCTCTCGTACTTGGGTCTCAAGCAGCCAGACATAAGCTGCCAGACTACATCATAACTCTGGATAGCCTTTCTATCTCACCAAGTACTGAAGTAAAGGATCTAGGTGTCATCATTGATGCAGTTCTCTCATTCAATTCACATGTAGATAATATCACTAGGATAGCATTCTTTCACCTTAGAAATATTGCAAAGATTAGAAACATGATCTCAATGCACGATGCAGAAAAGTTGGTCCATGCATTTATTACATCAAGGTTAGATTACTGCAGTCCACAGAGGATCTCTGAGGATGTCTGGAGCTCTGGCAGAGTGACCATCACAATAGGTGGCCAGCCTCTCTGACATGAACCTTCTGCTGTGGGACCGTATATAAACAGGTGTGTCTTTCCAAATCAGGTCCAAATCAACTGTTTTTTCCACAGCTGGTGTCCAATTCAGCTGCAGAAACAGGAGGTACCTGAGGTACAGGAGGGATGATCAGGAGGTACCTGAGCTCATTTTGGGCTTCATGGCAAAGGCTGTGAATACTTGTACATGTGATCTGTGTACATGTAAACTTTTTTCACGTTGTGCTTATGGTATGACAAAAAAGTGATGGGCTGTAAATACTTTCCGGATGCACTGTATGCATGCATATAGCTGTGTAAATATACAATGGTGCTGTTATGATTTCCCCCAAAATCAGCACCAAATCAGCAATTCTGTAATGTGTAATTAGAAACAAATCTCCTTCTTTGCGTTAAGACAGACTGTAATGAACACCAGACTCACAATAAAGCCCATCAATATAATCTATAAATCAATTTATTACAAAAGCTTTGGTCAACACAGGCAGAATTACATATTGTGAAAAAAAGCAGCACACTTGAAAAATAGCTTATTAAAACCTTATTCAGAGTTCCAGTTTTATCGGAAAAGGCCGTACATTCTGTATGCCAGTGTGTTGGTTTCTATCTGAAAAGTGTGTGAAATAGTTGCTGCTTTTATTACTGCTGCTGAATCTTTCAGTATGAATGAAGCATTGGAAATTATAGCTCATGTACAGCGGACTTCCATCTACAAGGCCAGATCATTTAAATCTACCTGACATGTTTATACATGCAAGCTCAAAATAGCTATTTATACTTTTCAGAGATTTATATATGTGTCCTGATGTTACCAACCACAGGTCAGTTCAACAAGAAAGATGAATGGAACGTGATATAGTTTTACTGTGAATGTTGGTGTTATGTATAAGTGTGTGTGTGTGTGTGTAGGGCCAGGCGTTTATGCGTAGATCCAGTGATTACTGATATCATCCCAGCAGATAAGTTCATCCTGCCGGAACCACAGGGAGATCTCTCTCTGGGCGCTCTCCACCGAATCACTTCCATGAATCACGTTCCTGTTGGACAGAACATAAAAACCATGATCATCCTGGCAGGAGGAGGTGCTTTCTGACAAAAAACACTTTCCCACCTGCCAATTCAATGGAAGTCTGGTGTGTAATGATAGTTCTTTGTTTTAAAGAACCTCATTGTTTTCTACATGGCACTGAGCATGGGGCTTGTCCACTGGTGTACTGTTGATCAATTGTTAGGTGTCGTCTTGGTCTCATGATGTCAAAATAAGAACAGCATGATAGGAAGGACTGTTTAAATACCAATTGCCTAGTGGGTAACACACTCGCCTATGTACAAGAAAACCCAGGTTCAAATCCCACTTACTACCATTGTGTCAATGAGCAAGACACTTCACCCTGAGTGTCTCCAGGGGGGGACTGTCCCTGTAACTACTGATTGCAAGTCGCTCTGGCGTCTGATAAATGCTGAAAATGTAAATCTAAAATGTAAATGAAATCTATTGATAAAACACCTGTTGTGAATTTTGCCATTTAAGCTCCTTGTAAGAGAACAGAAAGTTGTGTAAAAATTACTGAAACTTTGAACAGCTGAACATGTCCATTCAAAAGTTTAGAGGAGGACACATTAAGTAAACCTGAAAAACTATTAGTTTTTAGGTTCATGCTGAAATTTTACCTGAAACCTGAATGTCCTGCCTTTTTGAGAGTAGTGAGAGAGTTCTGCGCTGGTCTCTTTAAAAAGTGCAGCTCAGTGTGGTTTGGAATTGCATAATGAAGGAAAACGCTGAACGTCACATTGAACCTGTGTGAATGTAGTATGTTACGGTGTGGGGTGAAGAAGCGTGAGATCATTACTACCCAACATACATACCGTCCCACTTCCACACAGAAATCCCCTCTGATGGTTCCTGGGAGAGAATCGGCTGGATTTGTTTCACCCAACATTTTGCGGGAGGTTTTCACCACATCGAGTCCCTGCCACACCTGACAAACAGCAACGTACACAACAGTCAAAATGGACTTAAACGTCTACACATGAAAACTGACAAAAAAGCTTTAAAACATCTACAGAACTAACACACAGACACTTTTATACATCCCTCACCACCTCACACTGTACTGCTGTATTATCATCACGTCATATTACTGTTATTATTATAACGGACTTTTGAAATGCATCGTTTGCGATAAGAAAAAAGCTTTATTTGTAACTTTAGATTGACTGAGTGGAAAATGTGTGCATTGGTGAATATGATCACGCTGTGTCGAAAGATGACCAGGACTACGTTACGGCAGCTCGGGGGTGAGTCCACTGCATGGTAACACCAGCTCGGCCTTAGCGGAGTTTGGGGGACTCACCATGGCGACAATTGGCCCCGAACCCATGAATTTGACCAGGCCTTTGTAAAAAGGCTTGTCTCTCAGGTCCCAGTAATGTTCTCTCAGCTGCTCCTCAGAAGCCTGGAGACGAAACAGAGCGAACTTCACGTATTCACACGACACCATCTCCTCTTCACCACTTCCTCCTCCTCCTCCTCCTCCTCACCTGCAGGAGCTTCAGCGCCACCAGTCTGAAGCCCTTCCGCTCGAACCTGCGGATTATCTCCCCCACCAGCCTCCTCTGGACTCCGTCTGGCTTCACCGCGACGAACGTCCGCTCGTTCGCGCCGGTCCATCCTGCAACACACGCACCGACCTCCTCACTGCGCGGGTGCTTCTCCGCCGAGTCCGCCATTTCTCGCCAGGCGTCGGCCGACCTTTTCGAGCCCATGCTGCACTCGGAGCGTCCGGGGGTTTTAGCAACTCCCACATATCCTTATTAATAGGATCTCAAATCATATCGACTTAAAGGGGCCAGGCTGCAACGGGATTAAATTACGTGCAGGCGGGATGTCACAGTCGTTAAGACGTTTTAGTGCCGAGTAAAGCAAATTCTCCGACGTGACCGGAACTCTGGAATTCATAAAATGGTTCTTTCAATCTAGCCACAAATAAATGTGCATGTGATGCACGTAGCCTAGCTTCGAGTTCAGCACTTTCTGCTAAGTAGCGCCTATAGCATAGCTAACAAAGCGACAGGATAACTAATTGTATGTAATTAATAATTAAACGCACATGTACTCGTGGATAGTTCCTGATTATGCGTTTCTTACCTGTGTGGAAAATATTCGCAAATATAGCTAAAAAGAGGCAGATCATCTTCACACAGACGCGGGCTAATCCGACCAGATTCGTTCGGAAAGGAGTCGGTTCTTTAAATGATTCTTGGAGCAGGTGGACAGATCTCGTTGTCATTGCGCATCCAGACAAGTTTCAATGGCTAGAAACACGGCGAAGTAGAATTTACGCTTATGCTTAAAAAAACATGAACAACGAGCAGGATTGTTCCTGGGTTCGTTTGAAAAGATCGCAGCAGTGCAGTTTTCTTTTTATTAAAATACATAGGTTTATTCAATGATGTGTTAATTCGATTGATTGTATTTTACATTTTATAATTATTATTTTGGTATACTTTTGATTTTATGGGTGTTTTGTATTGCTAAAATTTAAATTGGGAAACATGTTGGCCGCAATGTTTGCATAAAATTATTCCAATAATATAAATAAATAAATATACAAAACCAAAAAACCATAATAAGCAGCCACTGTACTTCTTGCCCCGAGTTGCATGGCCGGTTAATCCACTGCGGTATTTTAAACCCCCCAAACTCACACACGACCGTACACTGGCTTCCAGTAACACGCGCACATTTATTGGCCATTCCTTAATGTTCTTTTACACCGGGGTCCCCGCCTGTTTGCGGCCCTGCCTCTCCAGCTCCTGCTTCCTGAAGTAGTCCTTGCTGAGCAGCACGTGGCGTGCGAGCGGCAGGGCGGGTTCCCCCTCTGCGCCCTGCGCCAGCAGCATGGCGCGCAGGAGTGGCGGGTACGGCACGCAACGCACCGGCTGCTCAGCCTGGGGCTCGAACCGCGCGAAGCGGCCTTCCTCGTGTCTGGGCACCAGCCTCCAGTCGTGGTACATTGCCTTGTCGATCTCACGCTCTGCACCCTCCGCTTTTCCTGCAACGCACACACAACATGGGAAAATGGCGGCATGCTGATGTATGATATTCACCGACTGGGAGTTTCCTCTGGGTCCTCCATCTAAAGCTCTAAAGCTTTTTAAGGTACTTCATTTTTACATTAACGGCATTTATCAGACGCTCTTATCCAGAGCGACTTACAATCAGTAGTTACAGGGACAGTCCCCCCTTGGAGACACTCAGGGTTAAGTGTCTTGCTCAGGGACACAATGGTAGTAAGCGGGATTTGAACCCGGGTCTTCTGGTTCATAGGCGAGTGTGTTACCCACTAGGCTACTACCACCCCATCATCATTGCCAACTAAGAAGAACAGGGTAAAGAAAAACACGGATTTATTGCAGAATTCCCTCGTTTTAAAAAGGGACGTGATGTGTCTCCGAGTCTCTGTTCTCCTGTCGCTCTCTGAGCTGCTCTCCATCTGTAGACCTTTCCTTGTAGGAGATGATTATTTACACAGACTACTACATATATACACGAACATTATTACCACGTTCACTTTGTAAATCAGTGTCATCTGCACTTCTGGACCGGCCCTTCCTCCACTACTTCAGAGTCAATTAAATCGTGCACAGTACTGTACGTTATGAGACTCCAGGCAGATGAATCTACATTATTATACATGATTCTACACTCAGACTAATTAGAGCCTCAGACCCCTTACCTCGAAACGTCAGGATCCCCCAGGCTGTTCCATGGTCCATATTCTACAGGGAAGAAAGGAGGAGGAATTAGACACGCAAGACATAGACAGGCAGACACGCAAGACATAGACAGGCAGACCGGCCTCCCACCACCGACCTCAGCTGTGTAGTCTATCTTTACTCGAGTCACCCTCCAGTAGCACGGTTCAGCGTGCTCCTCCAGCCACGACTTCCGGGTGAAAAGCCGCCCCACGCCGAACACGCGCAGAGCCGCCAAAAGCGAGAAGAGGCGAGTCTCGCGCCGCACGTCCTCCCACGCCAGCGGCGGAAGCCGCTTCCCGGTGAACGGGCGGGTCATGGTGTCGTAGTCCAGCGCGAACCTTTCGCACGGACGCGGCCGGTTCTTCAGCTCCCGGTACGCGCGGATCTTCCGCGCCATGTCGGCGATCAGGCGGAGGCGCTTCTTCTTCACCATGGTTCAATAACACAAACGACGCAGACCGGGGGACACGTTCACCTCCGCCGCGGACACGGTGCGCCACTAAACTCCTCCGGGCTGCAACAACGGCGCCGACGTCCGTGGTTCCGGCAAACGCGTCTCCGCCGAATGGTTTATTATCCGCGAGTGGCGGAAAACATCATAGATATGAATGATAAAAATTATTAATTCATTCAATGTGCCGTATTGAAATATTTCACAATTTATTTAATTTCACTCCTTGGAAACTATGTTTATTTTCTAGTTTTTTTATTGAATCAAACAATGGAGAAAGTTGTCTTCCTTGGACTAGACAAACAATATCATTTACTTCTTATTTCGCCCAAAGTCACAGCCACTATGTCTCCACGGACTTTGTCCTGCTGACAGCCCCACACTTGAACCCTTTCTGCACACACGCTCTACTAGAAAAGGGGAACTCCTTTGGAAGGAGTGAGTACTGTTGTTTTCAACGAAACCTTTTTGACCTGACGGAAAGGAGACAAGACGCAACATAAATGGTTATGTGACGATAACTATAACGAATTATATCATGTACAGTGTTGGGAAGGTTACTTTTAAAATGTATTCCATTACAGATTACAGAATACATGCCCCAAAATGTAGTTTGTAACGTATTCCGTTAAGTTACTCAATGTGAGTAACGTAATCTGACGTATTCTGAATACTTTGGATTACATAATATAATGTCATGCTTTTTACAACTACATGAATGTAGCAATCACAGATAATAAAAAGCCCTGTTTTCCTTAACAATTTCTTTATTTATAAAGCTGAAAAGTGGAAGTATTAGACAAACATAAAATATGCCAATGAAAAGTATTTACTGTTATGGTCACCAACATATTCCATCACTTAGTTAAAATAAAAAGTAGCCTTGCACAAGGAAAAAAACAGCATTTTCAATTACCCTCTTCCTGATTAGGACAAAAAAGGTACAAAAAACGTACTTCCAGATGTTTCTTTAGGTTGGATGTGGAGTCTTTTGACGCTGAGAGCAGCTTGGTTGCTGGCAAACAGAGTTTGCATTGCATGGTCAGATTTCGCCCATCCCTTTCTTCTTTAAATGTGAAGTGGTGTCGGAATTTCCAAGTAAGAAATGCATTCCTGCCCAGCCACTGCTGGCTCTGTTGTGCTGGCTCCAGGTCCACCAACGTTAAGAGGACGCTTATATTAGAACCACTTATTGCGTGTTTTGTTTGGGTTTCCGGTATTCTGACAATTTATGCTGCTTTGTCGGTGCTACCGTATAGGGTTCCATTTAAATTTGTGCATTTCCGATAACAGTACAAATCACTTTAAATTGCACCAATACTCAGTCCATATGCACTGTAAGAGTATAAAGATCATGGTGTAATAGTGAATTAAATCATATTTATTTACAATTTCAGGGGTAGCATGGATTTATGGGCGCTGAAACAGAGCGCAAATTTGAGGGACTGCGCATGTAGTAATATATGAAACAGGAAAAACCCGCTGTGTAATCCATTTATTTCAACAAAGTAACTGTATTCTGATTATCACTCATTTAAACGGTAACTGTAACAAAATACAGTTACTCATATTTTGTATTCTAAATACGTAACGCCGTTACATGTATTCCGTTCCTCCCCAACACTGATCATGTAATATTGTTAAATAAAAACAAGAATAAATATAGATTACAAAATAAAAACGAGACTAAATGTCTCTTAATTTTCGTTCACGAAAATGAGACAAAACGTAATTTCATCTTGTTTAATTGCATTATTAAAATGCAGTATTTCAGTTTCCCATTCGGTCGCACAGTTGACGTCACTTCCTTAAGTCGTGATGGCACTGTCACTACTGTTTTTTTTTAATTAAACTTTTAGAGGACAATTTAAACAATCAAACAGAAAGAAATGAACAAATAAAAACATAAAAAAGTAAGAATCCAGGGCACAGAGCAGTAGCATATAAACAAACAAAACAACAATACAGAGAATGTATACAATTATTTGGAGAAAAGAAATAAGTTAAACAGAGAAACCAAACTGATTCAAAATGGTTTTACCCCCTTCTGTTTGAAGAGCCAGTAATAGTACCAAGGTAACATTTGAAATCTGCCAAATAGGAATTTAAAGAGGGTTTTTGTTACTATATTTACACTTAGGAATAAAAAAGTAAACTATAAATAGGTTTAAAACAATGTAAAAGGTAATTTGCTTCTATTTTTACTAAATTGACACAGATCAGACCAGAACTTTTTAACACATTTCCAAACCAAATGGCGCAAGTCTTCAGGGGGTCATCCACAAAATGAGCATGCGACTTCTATATCAGGTTTAAAACGAGTTACAGATATATCGTAGGATAATACCTATGTACTATTTTATATGAAACTTCCTTGACTGTTTCTCAAAAGAAATTTGTTAGGAATACCCCAAATCCATTTCCACTTCATGCCTTTAATAACGTTATTCCAAAAGGTTACAGCAGAGGGAGCAGAGGCAAATTCTCTTTGAAAAAGAGCTCTAATATTTCTAATTGTCTAACCTTATAAGGTTAAAGGGAAGCACATTTCCCCTACATCTGTATTACATAGGTCTAAGCAGGGTGATCTAATAGGGGGCTTTGATATATACCCCTATGGAGCATAATTATCCCGCACGGAAATGCATTTCTGATGATAGTAAATTTTTTTAATGAACAAGTCATTATAATGCATTAAGGACCCATCTGGATTGAAAAGTTGCATAACTGTAAGGATATTATTATTATTAAACCACTGTGGATAGGACAGAGACTTGTTTTTGTAGGTCAACATATGATTATTCCAAATGAAGTAACTGTGAGGAGAGAAATTACATTTGTAAATTAACAGCCAAGATAGTAAAAGTTGCTTATGAAAGTGGGAAAGTTTAAGAGAATGTTTTTCAGGTTTGTAGTCACATAGCAACAAGAATTTTAAGCCACCAATTTGAGAGAAAATATAAGCAGGAATATGGTTCCAATTTGAGTTAGGATTGTGTAGGAACTTAATCTTAAAAAGGTTATTTAGACCACAGAAAATTAAGACACCTTTATCATAGCTATTAATTACTGGTGCTGTCGCTACTGTGGCTACCCAATTTGGACCTGTAACCCGATTTGGACTGCGCATGTGCAACGGTTAGGTTAAAGAGTAGGGTTAAGGTTGAGGCAGTACCACGGTGGCTTTCACAGAAAAAGACAAAGTGACCTTTGGGCGCTTTCTTTACAATAAAGCGGTAAAGATAACTGAAATGCGGCCACTGGAATGGAATTCTTGTGTCTATAAGGTAAGGTATAATATAGTAATAACATTTCACAAATAAAACAAGGTTGACAAAGAAAAATGTAATCTATTCTATTAGGGATTATATTCACAGGGTTAAATTGAATTGCATTACTAAAAAATTATGTTTTCATTGACCACACTAAAATAATAATGAATAATAATTCTGACTAAAATAAGACTAAAATGCTCAAGAGTTTTGGTCAACTGAAACTTTACACTAAAAGGAGTCTGGACGTGACTAAGACTAATAAAGACTAAAATGAAAGCTTGACTAGAAAAACACGCAACTGCAAAACTAAAATTAAAACAGGCTGCCAAAACCAACTATAGGAGTGAGTCAGAAAGGGACCCCATATCAGGGTAAAGTGAGTGAGCAATAGGTGTCAGTGCATGGTTGGTAATGTTTGTCAAGAAAACAGTGAAAACACATGAATCTGTGATAAGGATTTAACCAGGGAGCTCCCACAAAAGCAAAAGAGTTAAGTAACAAGTGTAGTGATGTCATGTGATGTGTTTACTGTAGGTTCAGACCAGAGCAGTATTGTTCACTTTAACATATACACAACATATTTCTCGAGTGATTTCAATGAAATAAAAGTCTCAGAGTTCAGACTTTTATTCATGTTTATTTAGAGTTTAAAAATTTCCATATGGTTCCAAAATCAATAATTTGCATATTTGTTTCATCACTGCTGATACCATAATCCATAGCCCAAGATAAAAGAATTGTACATAATACAGTATGGAGTGAAATAAATGAGACATACATTCAAAACAAAACCGCATAGAAAATTATATACATACACAGAAGCAAAAGTGCCGCCACAAAATATAAAATAAAAAACGTAAAAAATGATCATAACCATCATGACGATTGTAAGAGTCCCAATGGCAGAGTAAGTACAGGGGGTTCACATAAAACTGTAACAAGAAAATGTGACGTTTAAAGACAACATGATACATGTTCACTACACCACTGTTGTTACCATGTAACAGAGACCTGGACCAGACCAATTCTTACATTTTACACTCTAACACACAGTCAATTTGAATTAATTAACACACTTAAATGTACAATGCTGTACAAAAGAGGTATAAAAATTGATTTGCATTTCAATCATGAAAAAAAAAATTTGCTTTTAGGAACAAGTGCAACAAGTTCATCTTACCAATCGTCTAGTTGGGCGGAGTGGAGCCCGAACTGAAAATACAGCCTGAGCTTGTAGTTGTCAAAGCTTTAATATGTGATGAGGACAAAGCACAGCACTGTTAATACATACTATTTTTACAAAACATGGCTGTGCCGCTTGGAACATGGAAACTGTGTGCTATGTAAGAATTAGGTAATAATGAAAGTCCTCGCAACAGTGTTACCAACCCAAACATTGTTTTGGACAAATAGCCAAATCTGTCTGATAAGTATTTATCAGGTGCAACAACCTAGTGTCTGCCAGTCTATTGTAACTCAATTCATGACCAGGAGATCAGTCATTGTTCTGCCAGTATTCTTAATAGGTTGGATTAAGACACAATAAAATGTAAGCAGATGTCTGATCCTGCTTTCATCAGAGAATCACAGGGGAGCCATGTTTTCTGCATTGTCTGGTCCTGATCTGCTGAATTTATACCTGGTCATTAGTTTCTGTTCACTAATACAGAGTTAGAAAAACTCGACTCCAGCCAGGAGCACTATGCCAGTGGGGGTTTGATGGACTGTAAGCAGGGACAGAATGAAACCAGTGGACTGTCATCATGAACAGAAGACCCCAGCCAATCAAATCTGAAGGAACTGCTGGGGAACTTAAATGATCATGTGAAGATCACAACCATTCCTTCTCAGGCAGCACCACAGTCCCATGACTGTAATACTTTTGAATGGGAGCGCACACGCACACACACACACACACACACACACCACTCACTGTAAATATACACTTTCTTGGGGAAACTGCCATAAAATCTTTACCATAAATGCCATGATTCAAACATTTTAAAAAATGTCAATTAAACACCTCACTTGGCTATGGTAACAATTACAGAAGTTATTTGTGGAACACAGTGATGGTAAGTACTACAACTGCATGATATGTGATGTACATGACACCACAATAGTCACAATGCAAAAGCAAGGCAATTAACAGTTAATTCATTATTTAACATAATCAGAAATCTGTTAATTCACTTTTCATCATTACACAACGTCATATAAATTCTGAGCCGAATCAGCTGCATCCTGACATTAAAACATTAAATTGCCAAACAAAGGAAGGACCATGAAGGAGAAACTGGCGCACAAGACTTCAGTGTTGGCAGATCGCAATCTTCCGGCACCATACTTAGTAGTAGTGATGAGTAAAACAAGCTAACCTGGCAACATGGAGCCCAACACTCACAGTGATAGGATGATTTTCATGAACAAGTCAAGGTCGTATTCGACTAAATAAAAATCTTAATAGTATCATGTAAAATGCCTATATTTGTTTGTGAATAATGATATTTAGGGTACATTTAACAAAATCAAATATTGAAAAATGAACTATTGCACTTTGTCCTTAGAGCTGGGCGATAAAACAATTTTATCACTTAATTCGATTATGATATGAAATCATATCAGGCATACATTCACAGCTCCAACTTTAAGCAACAAACCCACAATTCATGTCAGAAGTGAGTGGAAAATGCCTCCAATTGACAGCTTCATCCAAACTGCTACAAAAATACCGTACACTATCTATATCACTATCTATATGCAGCTGCTGGAGGATGCGCTACATCTGACATTTTTATAAAGAAATTGGATTTTATTTTTAGACCACATTGCCCAAATCTTTATTAGTGTAATGCCACTTCACCCGGCTATGAATAAGCACACTGTCCATTTAAACTGACTTAGCAGTCACATGTTTTATGACCTCCAGACCAGAGACACTATCAATTATTCTCACAATATCATGATATTATTGTTCTTATCCCTAAATCACCTTCTGCTACTGTGAAAATCACTCAGGCACTAGATCATATTTGGACCCATTTGACCGACTTGTGAGAATCATGAGAATCACCCAATGACATTTATGCATTTAACGAACTGCAGGAGGAAAGTTTCTAGCATCACTTCTGTCATGTTCTGCTCTACAGCAGCAGGCTGATTAGCTCATTTCAATTCAAACAAGGTACATATTACAAACAACACCCTTGTTACGGTTTCTGCAATGATACTAAATCACTCTGATACGTTACTCCGCCTCAGTTTGAATCAGAGATCGGCCTCTGATTGGCCGTGGTCCAAATATTCCTGTACGTTTGAAAGTGCGCGTGCTGCAGTCAGACAGACAGAGTGGATGTAGCCACGAATTAGAGCTTTAATCAGGCCTTATAAAAAAGTCTTTTATACATCTTTTTTAACGTCATGGTCAAAGTTTTTTTTTTTTGATCCCTCAGACATGCTTACAATGCCAGTGCAACCAGAACACTGTCGCCAGAAGCTAGCATCCTATTCACCACCTCAGCATCCATTTTTGCACTCATCAAAGCACTCACCAGAGCGCTCATTTGCCGTCAAAGCCCAAGTAAAATGATATTAATTAAACACTGAAAAAGCACAATACATCAATAAAACACATTACACGCAGCGATAAATGTACTGGCCCCCGCTGCCTTTCAGCAAACAGATCGTCAGGCCGAGATGATAATCAAGTTCAAGCCCTTAAAACACTTGCACTTTTAATTTAGGATTTCTTTTTATTTCAGCTCAGAGAAGCACCTTAAGCACCAACACATTTTCAGTAAGTTACCTTTCTTGTAGAATTGTGCTTCAAATAAAGAACTTTATGTTAACCAGATAGTTTAGTTAATCATTTACAAGTCAATATTGCCTATATGCACAGCAATTTAAAAAAAAAAGTGAAGATGTAAAACTGGGTTAAACGCAAGGAAGTCAAAAATTTGGTGCACCTAACTTTTTTTTCTGGAGCACCTAAGAAATAAAATGAGCACACCAGTGTAAAAAGTTAGTCTAGAGCCCTGTACCTATACTGAACCAAACATGTTTTCTGTTGCAGATTGATAGTCTGGACAAGATAACTGTAAAGACTGACAGCAACAGTTCAAATATCACAAAAAAAGGCCATAATGGAGCATATTGGAATACAGCACATAAGAGCGAATGAAGCCAGCTGCCGGGGTTTTCTCAGCTGCTTGTATATTGCAGCTGTATTTATCTCTGTAAGCGTGTGTGCGAGAGAGAGAGAGAGAGAGAGAGAGAGTTTATATGCACATCCAATCACATAGCAGCATCCTTCTATTAGTGGTGTGAGTGATGACTGCATGAAGATTATATACAGCGTGGGCGTTTCTACGTGAGTACGTAGCAGGCGGACACGGCGACGTGGAGTGTGTGTACGTCTCAGGTCCAGCGGCAGCGTTTCCTCTGGGACGCCTCGGGGTCCGAGGCGCAACCCTCAGAGTCGCTGCCCGAGCACAGGCCTGCAGGAGGGTGTGTCTGGCTTGGAGGGGGTGACAGCACCTGTGTGTGGTCCAGGCTGAGCACCCAGCCCAGTTTGGAGTGGAGGAGGTGCCTGAGGCCCGGGGGAAGAGGCAGCACCCTCAGGGCGTCAGTTCCGGAGGGGAGGAGCTTGCGCAGGCGGGAGCAGCACAGGTACTGCAGGGACGTCGGCGTGGAGACCGAGCGGATGAGTTTCATGCTGCTCTTGGCGGCCGTGGAACAAGCCATGGGGAAAACACTCTTGTTCTGCAGCTCCGTCACGGCCACGCCTACAGCACAGAAACACACAGGCACACACAGTCAGACCTGATCAACTGTGTGTTTCTCAAGGTTGCAGCTGCACAGATACACGCACACATGCTCATCAACAGCCAACTTTCTATTTATTGTTCGCTGATTTACATTTCATAATGACCCTGCTTATCTGTTCCCAAAGTGCTTTATTTTAGCCCTCCAGGGCACCAGAATCTTTTGTAATTGTGCACCTTACCACCGGCAGTGGCAGTGGCGGCCTAGCGGGGCAGTGGTGGCCTAGCGGTTAAGGAAGCGGCCCCCGTAATCAGAAGGTTGCCGGTTCGAATCCCCATCCGCCAAGGTGCTACTGAGGTGCCACTGAGAAAAGCACCGTCCCCACACACTGCTCCCCGGGCGCCTGTCATGGCTGCCCACTGCTCACTCAGGGTGATGGGTTAAATGCAGAGGACAAATTTCACTGTGTGCACCATGTGCTGTGCATAACATGTGACAATCACTTCACTTTCGAACCTTATGTTTTAAAAACAATCTGCTTTAATTATAAAAATAAATACATCAATGAATAATTAAATAAATAATAATATATTTGTGTGAAGGGATGTCATGGTCTCTGTCTGGCAATCTATAATAAGTGACCACATTAAGATACAATAATATTCATTTACATTTACAGCATTTATCAGACACCCTTATCCAGAGCGACTTACAATCTGTAGTTACAGGGACAGTCCCCCCCTGGAGACACTCAGGGTTAAGAGTCTTGCTCAGGGACACAATGGTAGTAAGTGGGGTTTGAACCTGTGTCTTCTGGCTCATAGGCGAGTGTGTTACCCACTAGGCTACTACCACCCTTCTATCTTAAAATGCATTTACATTTACATTTACATTTACATTTACATTTACATTTACATTTACATTTACGGCATTTGGCAGACGCCCTTATCCAGAGCGACTTACAACGTGCTTCAGTTACCATTGATGAAGAGATCAATTCCGGTTCACTAGGACCCCCAACTATGAAAACATCTATTTTATTCACTCTGTTGTAGAGCCCACAAGTACAAAATGAAAATTCTACAGGTCTGAAAAATCTGCAGATTCAATGTTCTACGTTGATGACACAAGTGACAAACTCTTGGCAAGTGCTACTGACCAATGCATTTACGGTTCTTAAAGAAGGTGAGGGTTCCGTGCCAGGTATCCAAGTGTACACCTATGATGGAGCCTTGACCAAAACGTGATGAGAAGCTCACTTTGTCACCTTTATGATGCAGCAGACCTGTACACACACACAAAGAATAAATACATAAGACTTGTGCATCAACACGCACTGCCAGGCTGCCTGGACGAGCTGTACCTGTGTAGGACAGACCCCAGCTCTCGTCATCCTTCCCCAGCAAACTGCAGAATGTGTGTCTGTATTTGTCCAGATTCACATCAGACGTCCCAATGCCCACCATCTGAAACAGATGTCACCATCAATCACACTTACAGCATTTATCAGACACCCTTATCCAGAGCAACTTACAATCAGTAGTTACAGGGACACTAAGCAACTCAGGGTTAAGTGTCTTGCTCAGGGACACAATGGTAGTAAGTGGGGTTTGAACCTGGGTCTTCAGGTTCATAGGAGTGTGTTGCCCAATAGGCTACTACCACCCTGTACACAAGTAAAAATGTCCATGTGGGGACATTCCTCTCACCATGTCAGTTCCGTAGACTGGAGACGTCATCTTGATTTCCCAGAAATGCTGTCCCTCTGTCAGCTCCTTGGAGCCTCGAATGGCTGCGGTGCCACAGCTGTACTCGGAGTGGAAGCTCACCTTCCTGTTCTCACAGCTCAACAATGTTGCTGTAGAGCGGCAGCAATCATCCCACACCCAGTCAAAATCTAAAGGAAGACAGACAGCGTCAACCAATCAATGCTGACTGTTGTGTGTGAGTGAGTGAGTGAGTGAGTGAGTGAGCGGTTGCGTCTAGGTTCACCCTGGTAGTCTTCTCCACAGTGGCAGTCTCGTACACGTGTGAATCCACGGAGGTGCGGATTACAGCTGGACTCAGACTGAGAGTCACAGCTGCAGTAGGACTCTCCCGTCACGGGAATTGCACTGGGCACAGGGGGCACCACCACGGAGAATTCTGCTTCCGAGTCTGAGTCACTGTACTACAAAAGTAATAAATAAAGAAGAGATACAGCAAAACTGGCAAATATATCAATATGCATAGTAGGGGTCTTGATTCCAGCTGGGTCAGCAAACACAAACTTTTGATGTACGGTACCAATCCTTTCCGCATGATTCGCTGATTTTAAATTTGTTTCGGTGGTTGGTAAAAGTCTTTTGCATGTTGTAAATTTGTTTTATTAAATGATAATTACTTAATTTGATTTGCAATTTTTGATTGGAAACATTTGGTGCATTAAAAAAAAAAACATGACTCTGCTACATGGAAATGTCTGTCACTTTAAAAGCTGCATTCATTATTATTTTCAATGATTTTATTACAACTGAAAACAGGTACACTGATTAAAATGGGCAAATTCACACGAGTCTGGTATCTAGTGAATCAGCAGATGTGGGTTCGATTACACATCTTCATGGAAAAACCTATGACTAATGAATGGTAGCACATACATTTGAAATACTGACCGAGAATTTATTGAGGAATTGCGGGGACCAGCATTTATTAGTGCAAACAAACTGGAGTGCATTTTTCATCCTTCTTCTCCAATAAGCAGCTGTCACTGATCATAGACCAACAGATACGGCACATTTATCTTTATTGAACTCAATTGAAAGCGAATCAGGCTTGAATTATTCTCTTCAAACAGAAAAGCTTTAGTTATTCCCTAGATGCTCTCACTACACAGTCTGTGAATTGTCTATGTCATTATTAAGCATCAATTACTCCCATTCTGAAGCATGTACAAATACTACTCTACACTATGGCTAGAGGTCAATAATACAAAGAAGAATTCTCTTGGAAAATTATAAAGGTGACTGACAAAAATGAATGCATTTTGTGTTATATAAAAAATGCAAAAACTACATTCTGAACCATAGAAGAACAACATATATATATATATATATATAAAAAAAAGAGAGAGACAGACAGTACCATATATGTGGTGTGTGTGTGAGAGAGAGAGACAGACAGTACCATATATGTGGTAAAGGATGGTAAGTCACATTTATCTTAATTTGTAATAATTGATAAATGTTTCTGTTCTTTCTATTTTATTAGCAATAATGAGTGTGTGCATATATTGTACACAGCTGGAAACATCACCTCAAAGAAAAGAGACCCTCTTTTATCAGTAATATAAAATACTGCTAGTTTTCTTTTTCTTTGACTCTCTCATCTGTCTGCCATCAGTATAGACTCACAATGTTCACGGCCTGGAACGCACATATTTATGGGCTGAGTGGTATGAGGTTGGGTGGCTTTATTTGCACATAATTGGTTTGTGCATTTCCTCATCCACTAAACCACCACCAAGAGACTTTTAAAGCTGTGCTGGTGCTCTGTCAGGTTTATATTATAACCTTCTGTTTTAGTCAGGTCTGTAACTGATACCAGTGTGATGTTACATTTGGAAATAACGCATCAGTACTCGCAGTGGAATAAATCTGTCAGGAATAAAAAAAATTAAAATTTTAGGAATTTAGGAATTTAAAAAACTCAAGCAATTACCTGCAGCCTTTCATAGGCCCACTCGTCACTATCTGTGGCCCGGGCATCCGCGTCCCGCCGGAGGCCACTCCATACTGTCCGCCAAGCTCGGGTATTCCTGCTACGCCTGGACATGCCTGCAAGAGTGCAGGAGAAGGAGCAGTCCCAGCAGACCTGCCAGAACACCAGCACACATGTACTTCACCGATTACATCCCAGCACAGCGGATAAAACGTTTTGTGAAAGTAGAACATTCACATTTCGGTGCCGGTGTTTAAGTCTTGAGTGTCATGATATTTATTTGACTTATACCCAGCTTAGGATAACAAATTCTAGATGTGTGTATGTATTTATCAGAATTTGAGATCATCAGGAACTGAATCCCGTTTTTGGTTTCAGGATTTTGCAGAATAACACATTACTACCTTTGTCTTAAGACAACTCACAATTCTGAGTTAAGCCCAAAAAAAAACAAATCTCAATCTGAGATGTTTTTAGGTAACTAGGGATACTAGGGATGCTAGTTAGGTTATATATATCTGTCAAATAATCACTCAAATAACTGGTGTCGGTATAGTTGTGCTCATCTACAAAACTGACATATTTGGTTAGACTGTAGGCTGGATAATTGTGCTCTCCATTTTGTTAATCGATAGCTGAGAACATTGTCTTACAAGTGATGAAAACATAACAGACTAATCTCAGTTTATTGATCATTGAAAACTAGCATCAGGTCGGTATAGAACATCGATATCGGTGTAGGATCTGTGCGTCACTTCCCTGACTTCCCACAGCCAGGCCAGGGAACCCTGCATGAAACATCTCCAGCGGCAGAAATGACGAGGTGGGTCGTGAACATATAGTCAGAAACTTATGGATTGCGGAGGTCAGTAAACACCTCTGAAGGTCGTGGTAAGCTGTATAAATGAAGATTTTGGACATATCTGCATTGATCATTCTTTTCTGGAATGTCGTACATGGGTAATAATATAATAATACGAGATACCAGCATAAACTGAAGAGCTGTTCATGACAGTAGAGCAGAATATTGAGGATGAAGGTGATCCGTCTCGGAGGATCATACTACTATAAACGGAATTGTAAAATTATATCCTTAAATACTGCTTCATAATTGAAGTGAACTGATCTCAACGTGATGGCTTTATGGACATTTCACGCGCTGTAAATTCATGTATAGCTGTGAATGGCGGCTGTCCCCTGTCATCACTGAGAAGTTCGGACAGGTACAGAGGGACCAGGCACCGGGTCGTGACGTGCAACTTCCTCCAGGCCTGGAGAGGGTCGGGGAGAAATGCACCGCAATTTCCACACCGCACCGCTGCGGTAAGCGCCGCAATTCTACGCGCATGGCAGGTGGAAGCAGATGACCGCATGCGTTTCGTTGGCGACGTGACGGATAATAACTAGATAATGCTAACCAACGCAGCAGCCCCGCCTGCAGCTAGCGAACTCACCACACCTGCGGCGGAAGCCAGGGGCTCGGTTAATGACGGAGGCTTTCTCCTCAGCGCCACAGGTCCTCGGCAGGCCGTTTCCTAGCGCGCCGCCTGTAAACGAGCCTGAAAATCATGCAGCCTGTCACACTCACCAGCGCTGACCTACTTTACACACACGTAAACAATACCAGCTCCCTACAGCCAATCAGCGTCGAAGCTCGCATCCAATAGGCGGGACAGAGGTGAAATATTGAACGCTTATAGGTCAACGTGAACGCGGGTGCATGTTTCGCATGTTGGGCGGTGGCGGCGGCGACGGCGACGGCGGGGGGTGGGAGGGGCAAACAAGGCGGACATTTTGGCTCCTGTTCACTACAAATAAATAAAAAAGAGACAGAGAGACGCCTCTTTCTCAGCGGCGTCGTACGTCACCGTCGCCGCCATGTTGGGAGTGGCTTGTCTGCGGAAAGTCAGGTTAAGAAGTGAAGTAGAGAATATCAAGATGCTCGGAGCAGGATTACCTTGCTCATTCTGTGTAATGTATGTATCTGTGTCTGTTGGCAGGGAGGCTTTTATTACTTTCATACTGAGATCATGTTACTGATTATTGCAATAAATAATTAATTTAAGCATATAATTAAAAAGATCCATTGATGTTTTGATTTTGTAATTAGCAATTTTAGGAGTTCTATTATTTAGTAAGGTATTTATGTCACATTTTGTGACATTTTGGATGTAACTCGTATATAAGGTATAAAAAAATCGCCGTTAATCTATTCACAAAGTTGGGTTGGGAGCTGGGTCTATACTACGCAAGCTATTGTGCCGGAGTTAAATGGTTACACTAGATGTATAAGTATATTTCTTCTTTCTTGTGTCTTTTAGTTTCTTATTTTGTTTTTGAGACCCGGTTCAGGTCTCTTGGACACATGGCGTGAGCTGTGAGAGGTGCGTGGGGTTTGTGTGCAAAAAGTTATTTCTTTCATTTTAATTGATGTACATATTAGGAATATTTTGCATGTGTGTTATTTTGTGAATATTTTTTTATGTTCTTTTAATACTGTATATTGTAGAGAGAGGTGCAGAAAGACGCGATGTGTGACGCGATGTGTGACGCGATCTTGCTTTTTGTACAGAATACACTTTGCACAGAAAATCTCTTGGGTGTCAGCTCATCATTTGTGGTTCAAGAAACGAAATCAAAAAGTTCCACAACGCAGAAGAAGAACCGCTACACTATGATGACTTTCACCTTGATATTTTAGCGTGGATGTATACCTAGCCGAATTGCACTGTAGGGGGCGAGAACGAGTCTTCGAACTGTGAAATGACCACATCAAACGTGACGTGGTAACATGGATGCAGCTATTTAACTGAATAAACAGTTGGTAAACACAAGTACATCTTATTGAACATCATTTATTTTCATCACCAATTATCATAGTAGAACAGCTTTCTTTAGCAGTTTGTGATGCATTTTGGAAACAGGAGATGAGCCCCTGGTCTAATGCGCCACCTGGCTTGAGAAACCCGTTCTCAAAGACTTACTTTTAGTCGTTATTTTGGTAGCACACATATTCTGAATGCCTTCGGCAGAATTCGAATGAGCCATTCTGATCTAGATTAATGTACAACACTGTGCAACACTTCAATAAAATAATGTTCATGCAAAACCAATATATGCAACTAAAATGACCAAGAGGGTGTGATGCACGGGATGTGATGTCACAGGTCAAAAATCTATTAACACAGGAGTAACACAGGATAGCCAGTACTGAATGGCTTGAATGGTTATGATAGTGACTTTCATTGAAATTAGTACAAATTTTACATTGTGAGAGGTAACCGTGTTTCAAATGTCTGCAAAACCTTCAATGTTTTAAATACATTGAAATGAAATGATGTTCCCCATTATCGGAATACTCATCTACAAATATTACAGAATTTCTTTTAGTATCTTTCATTTTCCAGAGATGGTTTCATTTTCCAGAGAATCGCCCTAAAGCCGATTAACATGCCTTTTTCTGCTAGTACCATAACGACCATCGCCAAACCATATGCACACAACTGAAACACCATGTAACCTTTATTGACATCAGCTTTGGAAGATAATTCCAAGTTGTGTCTAATATTGCCGCCCTCGTCTCCAAGCATGCCTGTGTTGTGCTTCCAACCTGAACGTATCTGACTGACACACCGCATGTACAGTCAAGGGAAATAATTTTTTGATCCCCTGCTGATTTTGACCACTAACAAAAAATTGTCTAGTTTCAATTGTAGGTTTATTTGAACAGTGAGAGACAGAACAATAAAAAAAAATACAGAAATAGTCATTAATTAATTAGCATTTTCTGCCCACGACACAAAATTTTTCAAAGCCGTGTTAAGTATCCCTCCAGGTCGACAGATAACAATAGCAATATGGATGACAATTGCAGTCTGGAGGCCAGCATGTCTGTTGGATCTTTAATTAAGTTTGTCTCCATTAGCAGGACGGTCCAGTGCATTTAATGGGTGTGTGTGTGGTCTGTGGAAACAGAAATACAATTCATGAGTTTATAAAGTCTATTTGAATACTTATCACAAGAACCCCACTGTAATTAAAGCACAATATTCACCGGCAGCCGAGCACTGGCAGTTCTAAACAGTCGGCATTTACACAGTGAGCATAAGATGAACTTGATTTGCTCATATGTTCATTTTGTGATCATATCATTCATTTGGGGTCCCAGAATATATTTTGTGCACAGAAATAAGCACTAGACACTCATGCTCCATAACTTGCAGTAACTCCTCCAGATGTTTCTTCATGGTTCGGCTTTTGCCACTGCATCCATCAGTTGTTCTCTTCAGGAGCGTTTTGGTCTGTACAAAACCTTCCATCTTCTCCTTATGATGGAGGTGTCATTTGTGTTTCGGTTCATTGACTTGCTGTAAAATAAAATGAGTTTGGATGAATTTCTCTGTAAATTGGCAGACAAAATGTGCAGCCATTCTGCTAGTAGCAGACAGGACTTTTTCCAGAAACAGCCATGACAACCTGCTCCACGCTCGAAGGACCAGTTGGTATGATTAGGATTGTGAGCAGATAACGGGAATGTACAGGCACAGCACCCTGACTGGATTAATACTCTCCTGACTTCTGCTATCTGGATCTCACACATCAGACGCCCTTATCCAGAGCGACTTACAATCAGTAATTACAGGGACAGTCCCCCCCTGGAGCAACTTAGGGTAAAGTGTCTTGCTCAGGGACACAATGGTAGTAAGTGGGATTTGAACCTGGGTCTTCTGATTCATAGGCTAGTGTCTTACCCACTAGGCTACTACCACCCCTACAACAAAAACTCTCTACCAGCAGATGCCAGTCGAGTAATGATTGTCCGGAGAAGAAAAGGTGACGTTACCATCAGTCCTGTCTGATGCCAACAGTAAAGCATCCCGAGACCATTCATGTGTGGGGCTGCTTCTCATCCAAGGGAGTGGGCTCACTCACAATTTTGCCCCAAAACACAACCATGAGTAAAGAATGGTACCAAGACATCCTCCAACAGCAACTTCTCCCAACCATCCAAGAACAGTTTGGTGAAGAACGATGCCTTTTCCAGCATGATGGAGCATCGTGCATAAGACCAAAGTGAGAAGTAAGTGTCTTGGGGAGCAAAGCATAGAAATTTTGGGTCCATCACCAGGAAACTCCCCAGAACTTAATCTAAATTAGACCTCAAAAGAGGTGGGTGGAAAAAGAAAAACCCACAAATTCCGACAAACTCCAAGCAGTGATTATGAAGGAACAAGTCACCATCGGTCAGGATTTGGACCAGAAGTTGATTGACAGCCTGTCAGGGGCGAATTGCAGTCCGACACTGTAAATATTGACTCTTTGCATAAACTTGATGTAATTGTCATTAAAAGCCTTTGCAACTTGTAACAACGCAAAAACAACTGACAAAAAGATCTAAAAACACTGAAGCAGCAAACGTTGACGAAATTCTTCTGTTGTGCGTGGAAGGGTCACGTGTAGGGCCTGTCCAAGCCCACTGAGACATACTGCATGTGATTTTGGGCTAAATAAGAGAGAAATGTTGCTGTTACCAGATGTTACACCACACAGCGCTTCTATAAATACAGACGCCAGGTTAAAAAAGTATGACCAAACACTAAATTGGGACGTAAAGTCCCTTTATATTATATCGTTTCTATTTTACATATTTCCTCAGTCCAGTCCAGTGCTCAGCAGTCAACCACTAAAAATGTTTTTTCCCCTTCGGCCCTCCCCTTTGTCATAAACAGGAAGGAAATTATTCGAATAAGTAGCGCACATAAAGAAAGATGGAGGAAGTAGAATTTTATTTATTAGGAAACCATTTGAGTTTGGGCCACATGCGGCCTTTTTTCTTTTAAACCCCATGAACTCAACCAGACAGTAGAACTACAGATAAAATGGTACAAGTTTGAGAATGTCACCTTAAGTGTTAAAACACTCACACACATTTACTCCCACATCGATATCTGGTAACAGACAAAATCCATTGTAACCAATGTTTACATCCAAAGGAACAAAATAGCCACACAGCAATTGACCTAACTATACAGATATATATTTATATAATACACTTATTTATATAGAGCGCACTGGGCTTCATAAAGACTTTGTTCCATTTAAATACTTTCATGAACAACTAACTCATAAGTCATAAATAATCAGAGGGAGAAAAAAAATGCAGTCTGTTCTTTAGGTCCTTATGTTAGTGTGCAAGTAAGAAATCATTTAAAAGATGACCTCTCTTTTCACATGGGAGGTGAACGAGGACAAAAAGCGCGGGAAAAAAAGTACAAAACAAAAGTTCCAGCAAGGATGAAGGTGGCACACACACACACACGCGCGCGCACACACACACACACACATTACACAGTGCATTTACAGAAGCAATTCAACTCAGGAGTTTCACCCACAGACAAAACAAGGAGCCCTCCGTCCCTCGCTCCAGCTCACACACTCCTCTCTGGGGACAGGAATTTATGCGTGTGATCGTTTTGTGGTAGTGGCCGTGTGTGCAGCGGCTCGCCTGGACAGCAGTAGTGTCGTCGTTGTTGTGATGCGTGTGGCAGTTCTTGGTCTGTCGGGCGCTTGAACGTGTGGTTTCTCTACTTCGTGGAGAGGATGAGGGCGACGATGAGGCCGTAAAGACCCAGCACTTCAGCGAAAATCAGGATGAGGATCATGCCCACAAAGAGACGAGGCTGCTGGGCGGTGCCCCTCACGCCGGCATCACCCACGATGCCGATGGCGAAGCCGGCGGCCAGGCCGCTCAGCCCCACACTCAGTCCAGCACCCAGATGCAGGAAACTCCTGATGGGATTTAGAACGTTATAATAAATCACAGCACTGTGCATTAGGGTGGCGCAGAGACTTACTTGAAGAGGGTGACCGTCTCAGAAATATTGTTGGCAATGAGCACGGCTACCACCAGGCCGTAAATGGCTATAATTCCCGCCATGACCACGGGGATGATGGACTTCATGATCAGCTCCGGACGCATCACCGACATGGCAGCAATGCCGGTGCCGCTCTTCGCCGTGCCATACGCTGCTCCCAGCGCTGCAGCGGTCAGAAAAAATAAAAAAACCACCAACAAGTCAGAGACAAACATCTGTCACAACCCAAACACCAACTGCTGTCCTTCCTACTGACGCAACAATTGTCTGTAGATTAAAATGCTAATGAGGAGGAGCGAGGCGGGACGAGGAGTGCGGGCTATAGAAGTTGAGTGGGCATTCGCAGAAATGGTGTAATCAAAGACAACGTTAGGCGCAGACAGGAAGTCGTATCAGCATTTTTCCAGTGAGGTGACAGAACTAATAAAAACGTTTTCAAGCCATGACGGTCAGGGGTTTTGGGGGTGGAGGGGTTCTCTTGGCAGACAAAGCATGAGACACAGGAGGTAACCTTTCCCCTTATGATGTCATAAGGGGACAAATTCCACATCTGACCGTGGAATGTAAGATGTAAGAAAGGCAAATGTCGTGGTGGGGGACGAGAACCAGTGTCGTACCGTATTCGGCATCCCTGCCATCAGGGGTCCAGTCCACCACTGCACGCATGTTGTACACATTCTTGTCCTCGACTGATGAACGATTTCATGCTCTCTCAAGTTATAACGTGTCATACGTGCATTGTGGCGAATTGGACTAAATCATGGACTATGGCGGTTGGATCAGCTTCACGAATCAATGCATTTAAACCCAGTTTCGTTATTCAAGGCTCGTTTGCTCTCCGTAGCCTTTCTACATTTTAAACGGATTTCGTTGCAGCACTGACCACTTCCGTGATACGTTTTATTAATATTTGTAATTGATCGAAGGGGGGAAGGGGGTCGCGTGCCCGCGCATCGGACACGAGCGTGGTGGTGAAGGCGCGTGCCCGCGGAATACTGTGCACTGCTGCAGCTCCGAGCTCTTCTGCCTTCAGCCAGTTTATCGGCCGCATTCATTCTTTTAGTATCGCTCCGCGTCACTTGCGCTATTGTGCGGTTTTAATGGCGGTAATTTTGCAGAGGAGAAATAAAGCAGCTTGATCCTTTCTGGCAGTAAAAACCTCGCAAACGTTGCAGCGTGAACCGTATCGCGCTTCGCTACAGCCCAGTGGGTGAAGTGCATGGAAGTAAACGAAACGCACGACATCCGAACACACGGTTTCTGGAAAGCGTGAAAGAATGAACAGAAACGGGGCGCCCGGTCCCCCGTCCTCTTCATCCCGCCTACCAAAAACCGGCCGGCAAGGCGATACCTCTCCCGAGGAAGAATCCCCGCAAATGACCAAATGAAAAACGCGGTCTGGAATTACGTCAAAGACAGCGTCACCCCCGGCGAGATGGAGCCGCGTACACCGCGGCGCCCACACGCCATCGCCGCCGCTCTTACCGCTGAACACCATGGCGGCGGACGCGCCCATCACGGCGAAGAACGGCGAGTACTCGGGGCTTTCGGACGACATCCTTCTCGGCCTGGCGTTACTGGCTGCTGTGGTCCAGGGAAGAGAAAACTGCCTGCGCCAGCACGATGCGGACCAAGTCACGAATCCGGTCTTCTGACGATCACCGGCGGGCGGCAGCAAAATGGCGAACCGGAGAGAGTCACATGACCAGGCATCACCGCCGGGTCCATTTCCCCTTTCCTTCGATGACACACCGATTCTTTCACAACCTGACCATTTTAGGCCGTTTGGTTCGTTTCATAATCACGTGAAATATTTTCATGTCGTTCCCAACACCGTGTGATCAGAGTGGCCTGTATTATATTTTAATAATTGTAATTATTAAGCATGAGGAGCGCCCCTATACTACAGTACAGATGGTACATCCCATTGCGGTCGGACCGTGCGCCACAAACTGCAACTGAGAAATTTCAACCGTGAATGTACGCAGCATACAGTTATATCAATAATATCTATACATTCATACCAGCAGCATACAGTTATACCAATTCTATCTATACATTCATACCAGCAGAATACAGCTATATCAATTTTATCTATACATTCATACGAGCAGCATACAGTTATATCAATTATATCTATACATTCATAACTGCAGCAAACAGTTATATCAGATATATCTATACATTCATAACTGCAGCATACAGTTATAATCGTTATATCTATACATTTATACCAGCAGCATACAATTATAACCATTGTAGCTATATATTCATACCAGCAGCATATATTTATAATAGTACACTGCAATATATGCACAATACATTTATATAATACATTTCTAGTAGACATCTACACATTTTTCATTCTGCTTCTAAATGAGATTAATTAGTTTAGCTGAGAAAATTTTAAATGACAACCATGCACATCAACATATCGTGAACTAATATTTTGAGCTTTAAATTAAAGCTTTTAATATTTTAATTAATTAAAGCTTTTAATATGATATTGTCAGTATATTGGTGCATAAGTTGAGTAAATACTGAATTCATTTTCAGTCTCCACCGATGACTTCTGGGGGTCATGTGATAAGTCTCATGATTATATGCTTAGTAACGTCTGACGGGAACTAACACTGAATCACCCGAGAGAGGGACAATTCTATTTATTAGACAACATTTATATTTACGGCATGACTTACAATTAGCAGTTACAGTCCATCTGGAGACATTTAGGGTTAAGCACCTTACTCAGGGGACATAATGGTAGTAAATGAGGTTTTAACCTGTCAACCTTTGTAGTTTTTTGGTTTCTTGGAGAGTGTGTTGCCCACTGGGCCACTACCACCCTAACACCGTTCTTTTATAATATGAGTTATCTATTCTCTCTGCTGCTGAGAGAGTAACGGTAGAAATCTGTACATTCAGCAGCCAGTCATGTGATCGTTCTCCGCACAGTCACATGCTTTCTGCATGGTTCCATGGGTCCCCTCTGACATGCGGGGGATTTGAAAGTTGAGTAAGTTAGGAGGAATACCGATTTAGAAATATGCACAATTGCAAATGTTGTGATATTCATCCACAAGTTACGATATTTGTATACAGGAATATTTGTAATTCCTTGCATTTTACAACCAACCTAATCACTAGTGCAATGCTGTATGTTGCAAATTGAAAAAAGAGCAAACAAACAGTAAAATTAGACAGTTTCTGTGTACTATTGAGAACAAATGTGGTTTTAGGAGAATTGCAAACTCTTAATAACTACTTAATCCCAGCGTCGCAGCTGTTGGAGCCCATCCTGGGTCCCGGTACCCAGGGTGCACACACCATTCACTCACCAACATAGGGAGGTAAACTCCACGCACAGAAGGTCACCATCGCTTTTCAGTAGGCATGACGTATACAGATATTTCCACACATGGTTTGGAAGCTGATCTTGATCGACAGCACGCGGCAGGAGAGCCATGCCCTGCTGAAGGACTGTCCCTGTAACTACTGAAGTCCCTCGGGATAAGCAGTCTATTTCATAGAAACTACATGCAACTTATACTTATTCCACAAAATTCAGCCCCAGTCCAAATGAAATCGTTTTTCACTTGGCCCTCTGTGAAGGATATGCACGGACGTGCCACGTGGTGTCGCTGTCCTCACCATAATGCACGCACGCATGCGCAGTTGTGGGTTTGGTCACGTGGAGCGCATGAAACGGCAGCAAAATTCTCGGTCATCTGCGGCCGGTCCAGTTCTCGACTATTATCTAACCTTTCCCGACATCTGCGACGGCCACGTCCCAGTTATACGCAGACAAGAGACGCGCACGTTTCTAATCCAACTTTATTTATACAGAAGTGTTGTTTGTGCAGCATGGTCCTCGGTAGGAATGGCGTGTCTACTGACGCACACTATACATTTCAGAATCAAGAGAAGAAAAGCATGCAGTGCGAAAAGAAGCTTTATCGGCGCCACGGGCACACATTGATCTTCACATGTTCCTCACACGTCCCCATGCCGCTGATGCTCACCTGCAACCAGACACAGACATTACACAGTGACCCCGATGCAGCGGCTCGTCGGCGCTCCGTACGCGCGTGTTGACGTCTCACCCGTGTCCAGGCGGGGTCTGGCATCAAAGCATGTAGATGATGTAGGAGAGGAACACGAGGCCGATGATGGCGAAAAACATCAGAACCAGGATGTCCAGCATCGCACCGGTCCAGCGCCGACGACGGAAGAAAAGAAAGCGAGGCGTCCAGCTCCCTCGGACGAGGTCGCGCGTCGGCGGAGCGGAATGGATGGGCGCATCGTCGCCAACCCCCCACCCACCTACCCAGCCGGCACCGAATCACAGCACGGCTGCGCCCTCCCCGGTCTCCCTCTCCCACCAACGTGGGCCGTGGACGCAGGGTACGGTGGTCAAACTGGCCTGCGTGACCCTTGACATTTGGCTGATCTACTACCATAAACCATGAAGGTGATTAAAACTTGGTCCTGGTAGTTCAACCCCTTCAGCTGACATGATCATAGTCGTTGGCTGATGATGATGGCTGTACCAAAGCCTCCATCCAGTTTTAGTCTCCCCAGGTCTAGGTCTATGTGATTATGTACAAATGGCACTTGGTTTTATTTTTATTTGACTGATAATGATGAAGCGGCATTAAAACTGCCTCTTACAACAGCAAAAAAGTAAATGGAAAAACCACCAACAATGAAAAGAAACAAGAAGAACAAGAAGAGCTCAGATCACTGATACAGTTTTATATTAACCACTCACAATGTTCCCCCACAAGAAAAATAAAGCAAGTATAAAAATAAAAGATCAGAATAAAAAGAATCGAAGGAATGGTCATGAATTGTGCTTGGCCCGACCGGGTGTCCTTCTGACAGGAGCAGTTCAGGCTACAGTGCGTATCCAAGCAAAAGAGGAGTCGCCATAACCTCGCTCTGCACCCCCAAGCCCCTTCCAGTTGAGATGATAAAACAGTGGGTGTTCCTGCTTGTTCCTCCAGAAGAAGAGATTCCGACCAGGGCTCTGGCTCCTAACATGGACACCTTGCCAGTTGGTGTAAAACGGCCGCCACGTGGACACCATGGGTCCTGCACCCCTTTAATCGAACCCGTAATAAATGTAAAAAGGCTGGAGTGCAGATGGCTCATGAGGAAATGATCCAGTTTGACTCAATACCCATAACTCATGAGGTCAGGGTACAAATACAGGTCCCGCCAGCACAAGGTCGTGGAAATGACGTGATTGGTACGCGAAGTGCTATACGTGAGCTTGATACAGGTCGGCATGTGCATGTGTGTCCCATTAAGTGCCACTTGTGATAGCACCTTTTCTAGAAATAGAAAGAGAGCGAGGCAGAACTGGACAGACAGAGAGACAGACATAAAAATAAAATAAAGAAAGAGACAAAACAGAAAATTGATTGGCCACGAGGTCTGAACCCGGTGCGTCGAACACAAGTTGTTTCAGGCATGTACGCAGGTAATACAAGCCAAACTGGGCTTCGAGATGAAACGACGACGTTTATGTACAACAGGCATGAGTCCAGGATAATAATAATAAAAAATGGCACTGGGCTTAGAGCTGTACATCCCCTCCTGTCTTCCTTCCATCTCAAATCCATTCCGTGTTATTTTTTTCTTTTTACCCTTTGTCCTTCGTCTCGCTTCGCTCTAACCGCCATCCCCGCCCCAACCCCCGACTCTCAGATGGCCTCTACATAGTTGGCTGGCAGCATGCCCTGCTGTCCGGTGCGCTCCACTCGGCCATACATCCACCCTTCATCAATCTGCTGCACGTCCACGATCACGTCGCCGTCCAGGAACGAAACCTCGTCCTCGTCGGCTGCAGAGTAATCGTACACAGCGCGATAGCGCTTCTACACAAACACACAAAGGAGAACAACAGGGAGAATTAAACAGTCTGCCTAATTCCTTAAATGTAAATGTAAGATCCAGGTTCAAACCCCACCTACTTCCATCGTGTCCCTGAGCAAGACACTTAAGTGTCTCTAGGGGAACTGTCCCTGTCACTACTGATTGTAAGGCCATCTGATAAATGCCGTAAATGTAAACAGAGAGAATTAAACAGTCTGTTCAATACCTGAATTCATACCCCTGCCCTGATTATTACAAAATACTCCTGCAAATGTGGTGGCAGTGGTGGCCTAGCGCTTATGAAAGCAGACCTGTAATTAGAAGGTTGCTGCTAAGGTGCCACTGAGCAAAGCACCGTCCCCACACACTGCTCACCAAGGGTGACGGACATTTCATTGTGTCACCGTGTGCTGTGATTCACAATGACAATCATTTCACTTTCTTCTTCTTTAAAAGTGACCAGGTGAAGCTCGCATGCTCTCACATTTGGTCGCAGTGTGGTGTGGTGCTCTGCATGTATTGCTGAAAGATTTAGAATTGTAGTTTTTAATGTGACATTTATGTACTGTAAATTATAATAAAAATATACCACACCTTCAATTCAACTTCTATAGTAAAATAATTTGCATCAAGAAATTAATTTTAACCCAATTAACTACAAATTTTACACCATGATCAACCATGATACCAATTTCCATTCCCTACTTTGAAAAGGCGATCAACACCTGCAATAGCAAGCGTCTGCTGTGTAGGAATTAGCAGGAAATCGCGGACGGTGACGTGGCAGTGTGTGTTCGTGTACAGCAGCAGTACTTGTATGTAGCTGCGTGTGCATTACCCCAGCACTGGGTGGTGGCGCTGCAGCTGCCTGGCGTACTGGTTCAGGCTCATAGTGGTAGTTCTGAGAGGCAGCGGGAGGCTGGAACACTGCAGGGAGAGAAAACTGGAACTTCAGAGGGGCAATTCAAAATGCCCTTATCAGAACAGAAAAGCTGATGCAGGGCAGCACTGTGTAGGAGGAAATGCGATGCTGAAATGCGATGCGATGTTGCTGTGGACTGCATCCCTGAAAGGTCCAATGTAGAGTACCGCTGTACCGCACAACACTGCACTGATGGCAATGAAATCCCACACTCTAATTTCATCGTTCATGAAATTCACATGTAACCTCAAATCATAATAATTAGAACAACATAACAAAACAGGAAAAATAAGAGCTGGAACTTCCGTTGGATATTTCTTATGATTATTTTGAACGGTAATGCATGGTTATGTAATTTACACTGTAATATAATAACAGACTACAGTAGAATACAACGTAATAAAAATATTAGGGGGAAAATACATTAAAAAAAAAACGATTTTCTGTACCTGGTGGAGTGTTGGGCTGTGGGGTTTTTGGAGACTGAGCCTCACCTCCCATTCGGCTTCTCTCAAAATCTTCATGGTATTTTATCTGCAAGTGTGTAAAAGAACATCAGGAGAAAAGATGATGAGACAGACCGTAATATGGAGGCTTTGTAGAATTAACCGATTTCGTGGTCTGACCAGTCATGAATGGTAACACCACACTTCTCCAGCAGGAGTCGCCTGCTCTTCAGTTTTGTTACGGGTGTTTATTCTCTCTTTCATTAAAAAAAAAAAAAAAAAACTAAATAAAAATCATAAAGGAAACGGTGCGGCCTGTTTGTTGCTAGGCAATGTCTACTCATTATCTGGCAAGCGGGTAAGATGCTTGATGAGCCAGAGAATTTAGGCATTTGTGAATGCGTGGCAGACTAGCGTGTTAATCAGGGAGAGCGTTCGTGTGTGCACCTAATGCAACTGGACAGGAAGGCCCAGCCCAAGTCAGATCAGCTTGTCACCACCGCTGCAGTGAGAGGGATACAGAAAGGAGGAACGGGCATGTTCCAACATGGCGATTACTGCATTTCTGGCCTTCGTTGGAGAATCTGGTGTGTCAGACAAACCCAGTCATAACCCTGCACATGTCGAGCTGGCTGGCTGTGAACTGAGTGCAAAATGCACGATGCAGGAAGATGCATGCATGGGTTTAAGAATAAAAAAATAAATAAGTCCAAAACACAAACGTTGATGCAGAGTTTAAGGGATTAATTCAATCGAGTTATTTTGCCCTGTACAATATGCTTGCTTCCAAAAAAGTCTTTGTTGGTGGCAAAATTGCTAGACTGAAGACTGCCCTGTCAGTCTGTTAATGTTCAAAACCATGTGAAGCATGCACTCACTCACACACTACGCTCAGAGCAGCGGCGCTTACCAACCACAAATCAGAGCACCACTAAATTCTCTGGGGGGGGAAGAGAGATAAATCATGAAGATTCGGAAAGTGCTCCTCCTGTCCATCCGTACGGCCTTTCATACATACGTTGCTGATCTGGTCCTGTGTTTTCTTTATTCTCTGCAGCTCTGGAGTATCGGCCACAACACTGAATCCTTTCCCTTTACTCTTCTCAAATTCCTCCTTATACAGCACCTGTAAAACACGTATTAACAAACACACCCTCACATCTACCTTCACCACACACCACATGGCTTCAATTGTTGGTGGCAGCCGGAAACTTCCATGGCCTCATGCTTAAGAATGCATATGATTTGCGGATTACCTGGCTCTGCATTTTGCTCTGCTGTTTCAGACGGAGGTTCTCCGGAGTATCAGCCACACTGGTGAATGTTGTCTTGGGATAGTGTCTAAAAAGGACAAACACACACACTTGCAGTAAAATATGACATTATAACAAACTGCGTGGTGTGTGTGTATAGGCGTGTAACACCAGTGTTCTTCAGGCACTACTGTACATTCAACAACCCACATGGATGGGTGTGATCCACACTGGGCAGAATCTAATGACGGGACATTCCGATCCCCCCAGTCCCTAGAGATGTGGGGTGTTTACTTGCTGAGTGGATTGTGCCGTGGTCGATTTGGCAGAATGGTAGTGTGTGGGCCTGCTATACCGTGCACCACTTAAATATGAGACAACGGCTGAGGCGGAGACTTGACAGCACAAGCTGCATTCTGAGGCGCGGACTGATGTAACATTCCAAAGTCCAACTCGGTTTCTTTAAGGTTGTAATTTTGCATTTTTGCAAGCTCAAACTACAGAATAATACTTACAGTACAATAAGATCCATCGTATGGACATCGTACACTGTACAATAAGATCCATCATAGGGACTGGAGTGGGTGGTGTTTGTATGAAAGTGAAAGTGAAGTGAAACACTGCAGCACAGCACACGATAACACAACAAAATGTGTCCTCTGCTTTTAACCATCACCCTTGGTGAGCAGTGGGCAGCTATGACAGGCGCCCGGGGAGCAGCGTGTGCTTTTGACCGATCGGGATTCGAACCACCAACCTTCAGATTACAGGGCTTCTTCCTTAACCGCAAGGCAACCACTGCCCCGCAATGGTTGTGTGCATTGGGTCACGTGGGCTGGGGTTGATGTTTAACTGAGCGGGTGACAGGGAAGTGCACCTTGCAAGATCAAGTGCGTCCCCCTCCCATACCCTAGGCGACAGAGACAAAGCTGAACGAGTCCCTACACCCATGATACAATAACTGTGAAATCAAGCAAAACATTTATGTTTGCTTGGCTGATGGCTCAAAGAAACCAGAAATGATTATACCATTACCTACACTGACGCCTGTTTTCATACAGCCTTATCCAGAGTGACTTACAATCAGTAGTTCCAGGGACAGTCCCCCCCCTGGAGACCAGCCACATCCATCCCCAGCTCTAACTGTTGCCTGGACTGGTAACAAACTCATTAAAAGCAAAGGGACAAGGCCTGTGCCCTCTTCATCAGCTCACGAATCACATGACACATGGCAGAGGTGAGGAAATGCAATGGCGGTTTTTCAATACCTTTACAAATGATGGGTTGGCCAGTTTATTTCTAATGACTGACCACTTCAGCCCTTCTGCCTACGAAATTAGTATAATAATGCGAGTCAGATCTGCCAGAAAGCGCTGTGTGGATGATGATGATGATATTTTTACTATGTTATTACAGTTTATCATGCCCTGCCTAGGCTCCTCCTTAGTAACGCTGCAATAGTTCACTGTACATGGACTGTTTCATTTTACCGCTCTGCTCTTTTGGTCTTCTTTCACCATATTAGCAATATTTCTTTTTGCTTTTGGTATGTGCCACTCAAGCGTCAGAAGCTTCTGAGAGGGCAGAGATTTGGTAAGATGTCAAGCAAGTTGAGCTGTGGCCCCCAGCTCAGTACTTCCCCGTGTGGCGTCCGGCAGTATTTACAACAGTACTGTCATTTGAAAGTTGTTGGGCAAAGCACCGTCCCAAAACACTACTCTCCGGGCGACTGTCATGGCTGCCTGCTGCTCACCAAGGGTGATGGTTAAACACAGAGGACACTTTTCGTTGTGTCACCGCGTGCTGGTCTTGCTGTGCATTATAATGACAAACACTTTATCTTCAGACAGGTTGGCGCTTGTCCTTTCTGGAAATAATAAACTCGAAACTTTTCATATTTAACATTCAGGGTCTGTATTGCTGATGGGAGTCAATTCAAATTATACAGAAAAAAGGGTCAATTTTAAATGTTCGCAGTGTACAGTTGCGCTCAGAATCTGTGTGGGAAGTGGAGAGCTTTCTGGAATACTGTGCTCTGTGGGCAGGCACGCATCAGTCACTGCAGTGAAAAAAATGCCTGGAATTTCCTCCTTCTGGAAATGAGTCCGAGTGCCTTATGGGCGGGGCAGTTTTCTCACAGGAGAACGTGAAGGTGCACTGCTGCCGAAACTCACGCGTTGCAGTAGGGTTTCTTGTCGAAGCCTTTATAGTTGTTCATGTTGAGGGTCATTTTGCAGACCTCGCAGCTAAAGCAGCCTTTGTGCCAGTACTGTAAAAAAGCAGAGGGTTAGATTGATTAACTTGACCACCAGTCATTAACCAATCAAGTAGATTAACAATCAATCAAGTAAAGACTTCACACTCAGAACTAAACCAATCAGGCCTTTGGTAAAACTGAGAAGCAGTGACCCCTGACCTTCACCTCTCAACAGATAGGGCTCCACAGCCTGGGCAAGAAACGGTTCGACGTGATCATGACCACCCATGTCATCATTCATTCATACCTTGAGCTTTGTAATGTAGCTTGGACGCTTGTTTTCCCACCGCACCTTTTAAAAAGCTTGGTGTTGCTCTAATTTATACTTATTCCTGCACAGGTTTTGTACATAAGAAGATGGACCATGAATACAACTGCATCACATAAGTAATGGAGACTGAAGGCAGGCATTAAGTGTCACTGCGATAATTGGTAGTTTTATGTCATGTTTTATTGCTTTATGTCTTGCTTTTATTATTTTATGTTCTAAGTGATGACTTGTATTCGTTCTCAGCTGTTAATTTTATGTGCACATTCCCTTGTACAGCACCTTGGAGGTGTTCTATAAATACACTGAGCTTGAACTGCCTGGAAAGTTCACAGACAAGTTTAAAACGGTCACAGGGCATCACACCAGAGACTAACAGTTTGTTCAGATCACATGATACTTGCTTTCTGAACAATTAAACCTCCCTCCCAATCGGATTTTCAATAATTTCATTTTCCAAAATTTTTCAAGGCCAACTTTTGAAAAGTCAAATTCCACAACTTTTATGACTGTACTAACCCTTATAAAAGATAAAAATCTCCACAGAACTAGTATCCACCCCAAAATCCCACTTTTTACTGCAGTTATTTGACTCCCTGCAGAAGTCACGGATAACCAGACAGCAGCTAGTGGCAGTGGAACCTGAGGAATCGTAACCAGGAGCCTTCAGCACATCCACCTTGTCATTCAAACACAGAAGAAGTACTGCCGTACTTTTAGTTTTACGTCATTTTTCATGGTCAGGTTTCCACACCTCAGACTTTGCTTTCGTTGCCAGTGCAGCCAGAACGTAATCGGCATCGGCTAGCCTATGTTTCACCTCTTAGCATCCATCCTGGCCAGTGGTGGCCTACCAAGTCTACCAAGTGGTGGCCTGCCGGTTCAAATCCACAAACCGCCAAGGTGCAACTGAAGTCCCTTTGATCAAACCACCGTCCCCACACACTGCGCCTGTCATGGCTGCCCACTGCTCACCAAGGGTGACGGTTAAATAAAGAGGACACATTTCACAGTGTTCACTGGGTGCTGTGCTGTGTCGAAACACATCACCTGACCACGCATGTACTGCACGAGCCCGAGTAAACACATTATCTCTGTTTACTCAGATAAAAAAATCTGTGTCCTCTCTCCCTGCTGCTTTTCAGCAAACAGATCATCAGGCAGAGGTGATAAAATAAAGTTCAACCCTTAAAACACTTGCACGTTTATTTTTATTTCATTTATCTTTCTTTCATTTCAGCACATATGTTACTGATCTTGTAGAATTGTGCTTGATATGAAGAACTTCACAAGACAACATTGTCTAAATGGACAACCATTTAAAAAGAAAAACAAGTGAACCTGTAAAACTGCGTTATTAAATTTGGTGCATCGGTGCAAAAAAATCTAAAGAAGATGCACCATACTGTTACATTTAGTTTAAAAAATGTCATTTTTAGAACAGCGCAAACATGTTGCAGCCGTATGTCTCCATGTGAAAATTATGTAAACATGCAGTTGATCCAAATCGGCCCTAAAGCTCCTTAAACGTCCGTCTCCATCATAACAGACGGATTATCTCTGGCTGGGGGGTGAACTTCACATCCATTTACATTTTTACATTTAAGGCATTTGGCAGACGCCCTTATCCAGAGCGACTTACAACGTGCTTTCAAGTTACCATCGATGAAGAGATCAGTTCCGGTTCACTAGGACCCCAACCATGAATACAATCCTTTTATTCTCTCTGTTGAAGATTCTGTACACAAGTTCGACAATAAGAAAGTTACAAGTTAATCTAAATATTCTTTAAAGAGGAAGGTCTTGAGCTTCCATTTCAAATGTCAGAGTTACACACGTTCCTTTTTTTAACAAATAATTTGGCCGATCTCTAACATACAGAATACGGCTAATACGGATGCACAACATCTGACTTGGAAACCATTCATTAAACGACGAGTTGCCCCACGGTCCAGTTCTTTCATCAATACTCCCTACCAATGAACCTTGACCTCCCATGACACGGTTCTCCTCCTTTGGACAGATTTTTGATAAAAAAAACCGGGCCACAGCAAGCCACGCAAAAATCCTTACAATTACCATTGTTTTTGTTGCTTTCGACACACCAGACAGGACATTTCCGTGACGCTGGCGGATTTCCTGACTGTATATTGTACATGTTGGTCTCTCCTGTGTTGCTGCCGACTCGCATTCGGAACAGCGGCCAGGAGTCATAATCTTGTGGCCGGCTGGTGTTCGTGTCTGGTTCTGATTTTTTTTCTGACACGTCACGTTACCCCACGCCATGTTACAAACGGGCCTACACCCACGCACCCTCCGTACATGCGCCACAAGCCGCGGACTGTTTCGCACAACATCCCTTCCGGACGAAAAACCAAGACACGTCAGTGGAAGTTTCCAGCTCGGCAGCGTCCGTGATTAGCCGGCTAGTTCCTGCTACCCTGCACAACAGCACCATCTCACCACGAGTCCACGCCAGTCACGGCACAGCGCGCTAACACGGCGCGTAAAACCGCCCAGCAATGCGCTTCATAGCACAGACACCCGGAGAATAAAAAAAAAAAAACAACAAATCATTAGCCAGACTCGCTCTGGCGTTAGCGTTAGCTTTACCAGGGCCGCTTGTTAGCATGTTAGCTTACCTTGTCCAAACAATTAACTTTTTCCGTGGGATACACGACCCGATTACACCTGCTACACAGCGGATTCATGTTTGTGGGCTGGGTTCTGTGGAGGCCGTGAGTAAGCGGTGAGTAGGAGGACGTTTGTTGACGCTCTCGCGTCGCTGGCTGCTGTCAGCGCTGCTGCTGCTGCGTCTTCGTGGGGGAACGGATCTTTTGGGTGAACGGATCTTTTCGCTGAACGAACGATTCCGCTCAGTGATCAACTGCCATGTCGTCACGTTATTCCACATATTCCAATCGGACCTACTACCTACATATTAAGGTTATAAATATACTTCATGGGAAAGTGGTATTGTGCGAAAAGATTATTATGACACAAAACTGTAAAAAAAAAAATTAATGGCTAGGATTATTATTGGTGTTTGAAAATGGCAACCCGCAGTTCTCTGTGCAGTGTTCTTTAGACAATTAATTTCATGTAAATATCCTGTAAACATTTACATTTAGGGTTGAGTCTTGTATTTGTATTTAAAATGAATCCTGCCTTTTCAGGGCTTTAACCTAAACAATCAGTGTCAAGCTGCTCTAAATAGAAATAAAAATGGAAAAACAAACTCAACTACAGCTTTAACACTCCTCCGATTATCACAAAAGTCTCCCATAAGCAAGAATTCCACCCATTTATCCGTGACAAGCCTTCATTTAAACTGTCTTCCACTGACTTGGAACCAAACTACCACCATGATAGTGCAACAAATTCCTCTCAACTCAGGTTCAACTAAGATGATCAAAGAAAGAGAACATTAAAGAAAAAGTCAACTTTTTTTTCTCAATT
The DNA here is from genome assembly GCF_900700375.1 of Denticeps clupeoides. Taxonomy (NCBI): domain Eukaryota; kingdom Metazoa; phylum Chordata; class Actinopteri; order Clupeiformes; family Denticipitidae; genus Denticeps; species Denticeps clupeoides. Next base: position 23,041,663 of record NC_041713.1, on the reverse strand, counting down.
CACCTTATTGTACACAAAAAATAATCCAATATTTTCACACATAGTGTTCCCAGTGTTCCAAATTATTCCTATTGGTGTTAAAATGAAAAGTGTAGAACAGTGCACGTTAGTAAAACTAACTAAAATTGTTGGACAAAAAAGATATGGTTTGTTGGAATGTAATATAAAAGTAATGGAAGTACTTTTGACCATGCGTGTTCTAGAATTCCCTTCTATTTCCCTCCTGTGTGCAGTGGTTGAAACAGAGATGGACAAAGTAAAGGTAGTTTGCTACTATACTATATTTTTTCATGTATTTGTACTTTTACTTTGGGTTACTTAAGTACATGAAAACAAACCCTTTTTACCTATTACTTTAATAGAGTTTTACCTTGTGTATCTCCAATTTAACTTAAGTACTTGTCCACTACTGGTTAGTTCACAGCACCATTGTTATTAGTGTTAATTATTAGGGGTGTTCGACAGAGCAATATATCGCAATATTTTACAGGGACTTCAAATATCGATATCTTTGTATACAAATTTAGTCCAATGGGTGGTGCTGGCTCAGTCCTCTACAAACACCACACCAGCCTTAGATAACTGACTGCACCGTAAAATATGTTATTTTCAATCCAATGGCTTTTACCTTAACATTTTTGGTGTCAACAAATTGTGTTCTAAGTTATGTTGTTTTGGCATTTAACCATCACCCTTGGTGAGCAGTGGGCAGCCATGACAGGCACCCAGGGAGCAGTGTGTGGGGGCAGTGCTTTGCTCAGTGACCTTGGCAATTCGGGATTCGAACCGGCAACCTTCCGATTACGGGAGGGCCAACTACTGCCCCTCATACACAGCATCTTGTATATCAGTAATGTTTTTACATTTTCAGTAGAATTGTATTATGATATCCTTGCCAGTGCACAATTATGGTCAGTGCAATAATATTATAATGTAAACATTAGAAGAAATTGTGTGTGTGTGTGTGTGTGTGTGTGTGTGTGTCCAGTCCAGAGTGGAAAGTCCCTGAGTGTTCAGGTGGGATGAAGCTGTTGGAAGTGAGGGCCCGAATGCTTCGGTACCTTTTTGTCCACGTTCAGCTACTATTCCTTTATCTATAAGGCTGTACCATAATTCACAATTACAGGGGATAAATAGGAATGAAAGGACCCAGGAAATAGCACACAGGCACAGACGTCACTGAACACTGAAACTGATTGTTTATCTATTCTGGAACAGATATGTTGCAGCACACGGGAATGTAGTTCAGTAGCTTGGATGAAAGTGATATGGCAAATCCTCTTCATTTGTGCTGGCATCTTGTGGTGAACATTTATAACTCAACTCACAGCACCTAATAGCCCTGGTTCTCACCGTCTCTTTAACCCCCCCCCTAAAAGTGTTTATTCAGTACGCTGCAGTCACATCCAGATAAAGTTTTTTTTTTTTTTTTTACAACCCACCTTGCCATTGGGTAATAAATGTACTTGTCCCTTGAAATCAGCATGGATGAAATACGTCACATTTTGCCCAGGATATTACAGTACAAATGAATCTTATAGATGTCTTATAGGATTTTATCTGTCAATAACCAAGAAGCTAAATTGGAAAAACAATGACAGTCTTTCTACTAGATTTCTGTTATGTATATTTAGAAACTATATTATTATTTTGCTTCTGAATGTGTCTGAGGTTCAGACTCTTCTAACTCATATGTGATATAGCAGAGTGAAACTTTTCATACTGGTGAAAGTGGAGAATACCTCATGGTTGGAAAGGTAGAGCTTCATAAGACATGATTCCTTAGTAATCTCAAGACTGGACTACTGCAACTCCCTTCTAGCTGGTCTACCTCTAAGTACCATCCGACCTCTACAACTCATACAAAATGCAGCACGACTGATCTTCAACCTTCCCAAGTTCTCCCACACCAGTTCCCTCCACTGGCTCGCAGTAGCTGCATGCATCAGGTTCAAAATACTGATGCTGGCCTACAAAGCCAAACATGGAGTAGCACCATCCTACCTCACAGCCCTTATTACACCTCGCACTGCACCTCGTATACTCCAAGCCTCCAGTACTGCTCGCCTGGTCCCTCCATCTCCGAAGGTAAAAGGAAGACGCTCATCTAGACTCTTCTCCGTCTTGGCCCCTCGGTGGTGGAATGAACTTCCCCTCGAGGTCAGAACAGCTCAGTCACTGAGCACCTTCAAACGACAGCTCAAGACCTTCCTCTTTAAAGAATATTTAGATTAACTTGTAACTTTCTTATTGTCGAACTTGTGTACAGAATCTACAACAGAGAGAATAAAAAGATTGTATTCATAGTTGGGGTCCTAGTGATCCGGAACTGATCACTTCATCGATGGTAACTTGAAAGCACGTTGTAAGTCGCTCTGGATAAGGGCGTCTGCCAAATGCCTTAAATGTAAATGTGACTTATTTGTGTGGAAAAAGATGATCATCTAGAGGCTGTTTACAGTGTCATCATACTGGATCTTCACTATAAATGCTGTAGTACATTGCAAATTTGATCTGTGTTATGTATTCATAGATGCAAGGACATTAATTGAATAACTTTGGTTTAATTTTCTTAACTGTTATATTATGATTTAAGGAAAGGTTGCTAAAATGCATAGTCCCAGTAAAAGACAGAAGGAGCGGTATCCTGTAATCGTGTATGTAAATGGATCATTTGAGTGTGAATGTGCAAATGAAGTCCTTTCAGATGCTCTCATACCTTAACAGCCCTGTTAATGTCTTATAACAATGACAAGTCTGCTTCGACACTGACTGTGAGGTGACAATTGCACCCATTCTTTGAACTGATAAAGCCTACAGGGGACTCCAAATCCTGTGTGTTAGTATGTGAGTCTGATTATGCTTATCAGATTGTCATATGGAAGATCAAAGATTCTGCCAGTTTGCCTTGTTTATCTATTTGAAGTGTTGTGGTGGTTTATGTCTTCTTACATTTATCAGACGCCCTTGTTTGAATTGACTTACAGAGACAGTCCCCCCCATGGAGATCCTTAGGGTTAAGTGTCTTGCTCAGGGACACAATGGTAGTAAGCGAGGTTTGAACCTGGGTCTAGGCTACCACTACCCTACCTGAATAATGTAATCTTAGTGTTATGTTATGTATGGTCAATATCAATAAATACAACAATAAATACAAATACAACTCAACACCAGAATGCAGCTACAGTTCCAGCTTTGTGGTAAGAATGTTTCACCACAGATCAAGAAATCCTCAGTTTCAAATCCAGTTGTTTTGATGGCGAGCTACACCCATCGTAAATGTCCCCTTGACCTGTTGGCTGGGTCATGTTTATTCATGATTATTTTGACTGAAATTTCATCAAAGTTTGCACATATTGTTGGTGTAGTTTATCATCATACCAGCGAAAACTCAAAACCACCTTCTATTTCAACTGATTTGTACATTTCTGAATATTTATGTGAAAATTTCACTCAGTATATTTTATGAGACCATCCTAAGCCTTTTGTCATTTTTTGAGCCGTTACTATTGCCAAATCTCCCTCACTCTCTCAGAAAAACATGTAATGTGATGTAAGGTTTATTTGTACAAAATATAATGCTAGATTGGTCAAAAATAAAAACATTTGCTTGTCATAAGCAAGCAACACAAGTCCACCAAATGGCACTGGTTCATTATAAATACTTCAAGTAAAATGGTTGGTCAGTAGCATAGGTTCAGCAGCAGCGTCAGGTCTGTGTGGACTTTCTGAGAGTAGAGCCAAGACGTCCAACTGTCTGGACAGATCTGTCCTTTGGGCCACTACACGGTTATCCGATGGTGCCGTATCCAATGGTATATTCTCCATCTCCACGCCTGCTCCGCTCCCACAGTCGGACCAGACTTGACTCAGTCAGCAGTGTGGCCCCCTAGAACGGGAGGCGTGCATGCACAGACTTTGTTCCTCACCGATTGAAAATGAAAAACGTCCTGAGGTAACGCCTCGTAAGACAAGGCAGCAGTTCAGAGACACGTTGATGTCTAACTGGCCAGAACTCGAGCCCTCATCCACTCCAAACTTGCTGGGAGACTGTGGGAAGAAATGAGAGATTGCCATAAGCAATGTGTAAACACTGAACGTTCAGAGTGGCGCTGTTCGATCAGACCCGGCCTGAGCCCAAGTCCTGCTTTTTAAAAGACATAATTCCCAGAGGCTAGCCTCCGTTTCGCACCTCCCTCACAACAATTAAAACACATCCCCGGACAGTGGTGGACGAGGACATCTCCATTCGCCGCTCTACTACAGAGCATGTGCGGTGCGGCCGCTCTTACCCCTCCCCAGTGAGCGCACAGCAGCCCTGCACGTGCCAGGAGTGTGCCGTGAGCGACGTTAGAGTCAGGAAGTGGGAAATCTCAGCAGCAGACATGGAGTTCTTCATATCCTGCTTGTTTGCCAGGACAAGCACAGAAGCATTTTGCAGATCCTGCAAAAAAAAAAAAAAGTTGCGAAAAGGAGTCAAACTCGATGCACAACGTTGTCATATTTTGTAACGACTTAAACCCCCAGCGGTGTGCATGCGTCTTACTTCGTGTGCCAACATGCGATGCAACTCCTCTTTGGTCACAGTGAGACGTTCACGATCGGTGCTGTCCACCACCAAAATGACAATCTGTTAAAGTAATCGATAAGGAATTTCAATTACATAACCTGTTTAAACCACATTACACAACTGATACGCCCAAAGTACGGAATGTGAACGCTGAGATTGTGAAGAGATACTGTAATGGCAGCCATCAACAGAAAAGTGTTACATCATTATTAATGATGTACTACTACGTTCACGTTTACGGCATTTATCAGACGCCCTTATGCAGAGCGTCTTACAATCAGTGGTGACAGGGACAGTCCCCCCCTGGTTCATATGTAAGTGTGTTACCCACTCGGCTACTACCACCCTACTAGGATGATGAACCTATTATTATTATTACTGTTCTGGGGACACACCTCGGTATTGCAGTAGTAGGAGTTCCAGGTTGCTCTCAAGCTCTCTTGACCCCCAATATCCCAGACGAGAAACCTGGTTTTCTGTATCGTGATCTCCTCAACGTTACTGCCGATGGTGGGCGCCGTCTGCACAGCCTCTTTAGTCAGGCTAAAGGCAATGACAGACGTAAAACGTGCAGGATGAACACGGCACTGTAGAAGGGGATGGACCATACATTCGCCTGAAAAAGAAACTTACAACTGGTAGAGGATTGTCGTCTTGCCTGCATTATCCAAGCCAACCAGGATCACTTTGTGATCTGAAAAGAAGAGGATATTGAAAAAAACAAGCATATCATCATCACGTCCATGGGCAGCTGTCCGGCTCGGATTTCGTCTGGAGAACCAAGACAAAGTCTTCTGTGAGGTGTGAAGAGCACCTACAGAGGAAGAAGATCCACCAAGCTTGACCCCAAAATGCACGTGGGCAGTGGTGATCTTTCTTCATACCAACATAGAAAAACTACTTCAATCCACGTCACCGGACTGATGTTTCTGGTGTACACACAGCGTGACTGAGTAGTTCGAACTCACAGGACGGACCGTAATCGTTTAAAATAATTAAGACAGTAATCAATGATCTTTCGCCGATCTCCTCGTACCTTTGAACGATCGATTTAATTATACATGAGCATGGAATGAGGACTCGCGCTCACCTCTGTCCCCGAAAATCGTCATTAGTTTGGCGAAGAGGAGTCCCATGTCTGCAGACCGGGACCGGAGGCGGCAGCGCGCGTTCTGTCCTCGGGAACCGCTTCACGGTTTATTCCTCGACCTCCACCGAACACGACCAGCTCCTCCAGGCTCTACCAAACAACGGCGGGTGGGCGGGGTTTCGAAGTCGACGCGACCGCGTCACCCCTTGCGCGCGTTCACTGACGTCACACGCCAGAAGTCCATATATGGTCGACGTCGACGACGTCCCTTCTTCGCACGGAAGCAGAAAGCGAAAGCGCGCCCGCCCGCGGCATTCCCGGTGGTTTTCAGCCCCGTAACAGCAACAGCAGACGTAGTGACGTCATGACGTCTGCCGGTTTCACTCGCCCAGGAGGCCGGCGGGGTGCTGTCTGGCTCGCCATACACTTGGTAATGAAAGCAGTCGGAGGCGCCGTGTGAACAGTGGACGGGTGTGAACGCATCAAAAGAGCTTTATGGCCCAGGACGCCCGTTTTATGCGTTTCATCTGGCTTCATTTTCCATGTAGATTAGAGGGTTCCATTTCTAAGAAATGTAATGGAAACCCCCAAAGCCCTGTGTTCGTCTGTTTCTGCATGTTGCTTCTTTTCCATTTTTCCATTTTAAATTGCACTTGGGACTCCCATTAACAGTCTTAATTATAAAATAAAGAAACGAAAGAGCAAAGTGCAGCTGCAATCAGTCACCAGTGAGCACATATTGTTTTTAATATTTTTAAAACAATTGCAATAATGCAACAAAATAGTTATTCATTTGATGATTTTTAAATTCTTTTTAAATGCCGGGCACCAGGAGCCCTACAATATCTGAGTAAAGACACTTTTCCCCACACTTCTTCAGACACAAGCCGAGAGACCCCGACTGTCCCCACATGACCCCCCCTCAGCCATGTCTAGCGAAGAAAACGGCACAAAAGTTCTCACGTCTGGTACTGGGTACACGAATGGTGGTATGGTGTGTTTGAAAATGTATTAAAGGTGTATCTGGGTGCATCTGTGTGTGATATTTAGCGCAAGCACTTGTAGGAAATGCAGAGATAAGAACAAATGAGACGCACACAACAAGATCAGCAAACAAACCAGCAACAGTAAATTCATTGAGGACAACAGACAGTGTAGCGGGTGCGGACTTTGTGGCACTTGTGATAGGCGAGTGTAATGCTGCTTGAAGTGATTAGAGACGTGTACAGGATCCTCCTAAAAACACACATGAAGACAATACGGTGAAATACTTTAGGCACAGGACTACCCTCTCAATATTACCCGCTGTTCGCAGGAACATACAGCAGCAAGGACTCTATCTTATAAACATGTTCATACATCACGTTGGTGGAAATTATTATAATAAATGTAAGAGTCTATAGTGATGTGGGAGGAGATCTAAAATCATATGAAACATTCCATCCACGCTCCCACTCAGACAGTTATGCTAGCGCAAACCAGACTTTCAGGCAGACACCCACGTGACATTGTGATACGTGATGACACTGTCTCTACATACATATTAAAATCCTCCTGCAGCGAGTTATATTCATGCACAAATAAAAAAAAAAACAGTGAAACCAAACCTAATAATAAAAAGTAAGATTTGGTTGGATAAATAAACACGATTCTCTCGAGCTGAATGACAGTGTTGTGATATGTACAGCATGAGTCTCTATGATCTGTATGAATTTGATTACATGTTGCCTGTGCTTTATAGCAATGGCATTGAACTGCATGTTAATCTGTTGTGGTTGTAAACAGATTTTCTGATTGGCACAACAATACGGTGTCTTAGTCCCTTTTTTCTATATTTTTTTGATATATCTTCCACCATTTCCTGACCCCTCCTTTTCCTCCATCAGCGGATGTACACATCCCTGCTCCATTCCTCCTGGTTTTGGTTCCGGACAGACCCACCCTCTGCAGGGGGCTGGCAGTATCGCTCCCTTAGCTTGCTCCGCCCATGGTGTTGCTGAGTGGCTGGTGCCTGGGCGTGGTTGAGGTTTTCCTGGTCTGGTTCCGCCCCCTCGTCCTCCCAGGAGGCCTGGCGAGGAGTGTGGTGGCCAGCGCTCAAGCGGGCGCGGTATGGATCTGGCTCCTCGTAAGGATCTGTTTCCATGTCAATGCAGGAGTCCCCTGCCTCTGTGTAGGCAGAGTCTCGGCTGCCCTGTGTCTCCGAATCAAAGGTGTCTTGTCGCGACAGGCCTCTCCCGCCCCCGAGCGATTGGCTGCGTGTAGAGTGAAGGTACGTGTGTTGCTGCTGTAGAAGCTGCTTCCCACCACCGTCACACTGGTAGTCACGGAGACCACCGCCGCCTGCCCCATACTCGGACAGAGGCCCCTCCCTCTTCTGCTGTCCATGCACCAGGTATGGCCCTTGCTGCAAGCCACGCCCACACCGAACAGCAGCCAATCAACATGCAGAAACACAAATAGCAAAGCAGGCCAGACAGCAAGTTAGTGTGAGTTTGAGTAGAAAGGCATCAACAGTATAGACCTCAAACCATGAAAGGTTAATTGTTTTCATCAATGTGCTCTCTTGTTATACAGGATAAAACACAACAGGACACGAATGCAATCTGAATTCAAACCACAGGTTCAGGAACAGAAAGAAACAAGGAGAGAGGAAGGTGAGCCAGCCGCATGACTAGTTAAGTTTTTTGGCTGATTAATACCATTAAGCACTTGAGATGGGCAAATAATCATATTCCATAAGAATGTTTTTAGTGATAAATGTAATAATTGAGCGATTGGGCCACACTGATTGGCGGGCGTCAGGCTGTCGGGTCAGAGTTAGTAAGAATGAAAGAGTGATGTGTTGGAAACTAGATTTTGCAAATGGTAGCATGTAAAGCATTGTGAAATTATTTGCTGAAGTAGCTTAGATGCTATAATCACTTGTGAATCCAAAATCTGAACCAGCCTACCTGACAAAATGAGATCTTACAAATGCGTGTAAAATGTGGTCAGAGCCCAACTGTGTGTGGATCATTCTTAATTTATGAGCAGTAAGTGATCTCATCAGCAGATCATCAACTCAAGCCCTTTAATGTGAGCCTGGGGAGAGCTTGGTGCTATGGTGACAGGCTTACCGTCTCCCAGGCAACACCGGCTCTGGCACGGAAATGGAAGCGGAAGACTATTATGCCTTTCACCTCGGGCTTCACAGTCATGCATTTGTAGAGTAGCAAATGTATTTCCTTTTCCACACACATCTCACACGCATGCCATATGCCTCTGCGGTGGGGTGAAATAATGTTAGTGCAATGACAGATGACTGGTTTTCAGGGACGGTGTCATGGCAACATGGAGGCAAAGAGCAGCTGGTCTATGTTGCCAAGGCAATAAGAGAATGGGAAGGGGGGTGAGGGTGCATTGTTTGATGTGGTTGGAGGCGGAGATGATGCTAGAAGGTGTAACTGTGTGTCTAGTTTTGTAACAGGATTGTCAGGTTTGTGTTGTGTGCCTTAACCTAAATATTAAAAGTTAAAGCCGGGCATTGTCCGAGTGCACATATGACGGAGCACAAAGGAGGAGCTCGGGTGGAGGTCTGACAGGGATGGAACAGGAACAGAGGAAAGGAAGGTGTGGTCGAGATTTGGAGAGAATCATCCATCACCCTGGCAGAAAATGGACAGGGCATTTTGTTGCAGTGATTGGCTAACGCATCCGCCCTGTCTCATCTGAATGGTTCTTTAGAGGGCGTGTTCATCTTCCCGGCCCTCTTCTGTGGGCTGGACCCCCTCCCACAGCTCCAAGTTGCGTTTGAGGGAGGTCAGCACCTGTACCTGCAGGTTGGACACGGGCTCTGGGGACGCGGCCAGAGCCGCTGTCACCATCGTGCGGTTTAGCAGCGGGTTGGGGGGATTGCTGCTGGGGGGGTGAGTGGCCCTCCAGTATGCTTCTAGGTAGTCAGCCAGATGTTCACAGGCATCTTCCAGTTGGTTTTCGTCTAGAATGATGTCAAACATCTCCTAAAATAGAGACACGTGCACCATTAGCATTTTTGAAGTATTATGTTTCTTTCTTGAGATATTTTCTTTAAATCACAGCTTTTTTTTTTAGATCACAACACAACACAAGTTGTATAATAATTGGGATTAACTCTTTTGCAGTAGGGGCAGTGGTTGCTTGGGGGTAAGGAAGTGGACCCAACATCGGAAGGTTGCCGGTCCGTCCCTAACTGTCAAGGTGCCACTGAGGTCTCCTTGATCAAGGTACTGTCCCCACACACTGCTCCCGGGACGCTTTTCATGGCTGTCCACTGCTCACCAACGGTGATGGGTTAAATTCAGAGGGCAAATTTCATTGTGTCACCGTGTGCTCTGATGCAGTGTTTTACAATGACAATTACTTCACTTTCACAAACGAGGAGGCATGTCAAACCGTGGCATGTCTGTCAGGGTTAGACAGTTTCCATATTAATGTCCATCAGGCAAAAGCAGTGGAACAGGTCACATTTTACAAATTTCATGGTACTTGGTTCAGGGTGACAATTTCTTCTTGCCCTTGTTACCATGAGAGCATTCTATGCAATATTACCACTGTCCCATTCCTCTCTGTTGCTTAAACTTTTGGAACTCACAGGGGGACATTGCGCAAGTTTATCTGCTGCCACCATCTGGACATTGAGATGTTTGGCCTGAGATTTTCCTCTAGACTTAATCAGCCTCTGCAAAACCTGCAAGAAGAGAGAAGTGTGAGAGCAAGATTCTGAATCCCACACCAGGGCTTTGAGTAGTTTGTCCTGACATTACGGTTATCAGTTAGATGGAAAGACGAGTGCGGTGCGAATGTGAACCAGGCACCTTGGGGGAGGCAATCTTTATGTAGACAATGATAGGAGCCAAGGAGGTTTTAGCCAGCTGTGATGGGTGGTTTATGGTGTCAGCATCCAGAGCCACCAGCTGCAGTGTCCGAGCCAATTCAAAAATCCGCTCAATTTCACTCTGTACTTCAGCTAGAACACAGGAACAGAAGAAGGGGGTGATAAATAAATATACAAAACAAATGTGATTCTGAATCTGGACCCATATTACATATTTGTTAAACAAGTTAAATGGAACACACAATTTCATCATGTAAATCCATAGGTTAACAAACTGTGCATGCACTCACACAGATTTTAAATATACAGTAAATTTCTGCAACTCGAGGGAGCACACTCAGTATTAATAAAAACAAATGAACTGTTACAACATACCACACTGAATTGAGTAAAATGTCTTGACTGGGGCGCAACTGTTGACCTAGCCACACATACTTATGAATACGAAAAACCCTATCTGAAGTTATTAGTAATTTATTAAAATTCAGATGTGCTTTCTAACTTGCTGTGGATTATCAATTTTAGATTAGTCATGAAATAATGAATGTAATAGACATAGTCAGAAAAATAATGATTTGATCCCCAACAAAGAAATGATCAGTCTCTAATTTTAATGGTAGGTTTATTTGAACAGTGAGAGAAACAAAAAATGAAATTTCTGTCCCCAAGGTGTATTTTATACAGGTACGTATCCTCGCTTCCTATGGCATTACAGATGAGTGGACCTTTAAAATGGCCCCGTCAGCTTGCAGCTGCCATGTCTGCCATGCAGACGGAGAATCGGGCCACCCAGCTCCAGGACTGCCAGCTGCAGCAGGGGTTGCGCCTGCAAAACATGAACATCACTGCAGCAGCGATGTGGCCTCCACGGGCTCCACCCATGGAAGCAGGTTCCGGCGCAAGCCACTCCCCCGTGCATCCACCTGTGCCGAACGGAGCTCCAGCTGGATGCAGCAGCATGGCTGTACTTCACCTATGAGTCCCTGACTGATGACGAGAAGATTCCGGCGGTCACCAGCCGGCTGGAGGAGGAGGCATTGCTCTGAATGACCTCCCTGTGGCAGCATGATGACCTGGTGCTCTTATGCTACTTTTGAACAGATGTTCTGTGCTGTTTTTGACCGTGCACATCGCCTGTGTCCTTTAGTTTGTTCCTTATCAAGAAGGATGGGGTTCTTCAACCATGCATAGACTACCGCAAGTAGTGGCATTCCGTCCACATTGGAGGTGTTTATGTATCTTGTCATGCCCTGCAGTCTCAATAATGTCCCTGCTTTTTTCCCCAGGGCATTATGAACAACCACAGAAGCTGCGGTGGACAGCAGATGCACAGTGGGAAGGTGCACCATCGTACCTCAGAGCCCTTATTATACTTTCGCACTGCACCTCGCATTCTCCGACCCTCCAGTCCAGCTCGCCTGGTCCCTCCGACTTCTGAAGGTACGAGGAACACACCCGTCTAGACTCTTCTCTGTCTTGGCCCCTAGGTGGTGGAATGAACTTCCCCTCGAGGTCAGAACAGCACAGTCGCTGAGTATTTTCAGACAGCAGCTTGTGACCTTTCTCTTCAGAGAATACATAGACTAACTAGTAACTTTCTTATAGTCTGAAAAATTACAACAGAGTGAATAAAATGACTGTATTCATAGTTGTGGTCCTACTGAACCAGAACTGATTACTTTCATTGATGGTCCCCTGAAAGCAAATTGTAAGTTGCTCTAAACAAGGGTGTCTGCTGTAAATGCTGTAAATGTGAAATGTTAAAAAATAATTTAACTAGCCATAATAAAAATAAAAATAACAGACCCTAGCAACCACGTAGTAACCAAAAATCCTTAGCAACACTGTCCTACAACGCATCACAAACCGGCCACTTTATTAGGAACGTCTGCTGCTGTGGCCAATGCCCAGACACACCTAATTCTAGTTATATAACTTTCCTTCTTTCTTTAAACAAGTAATATGTTTCGAGTTTTTGGAACAAATAACCTAACAACCGGCCGCACAAACATTGCAGTTGGTATTTGGACATAATTTTTTAAAACTCCAGTTTCACGTTGCCGGGTGACAAATGCTTTAATAATTTTGACACTGTGTTTTTTTCACAGTTTTGAAAAAACGTGTCTTACTGCCGAGAAGAACAACAGTGCTGCTTTGTTTTTGTGTCGCAGGTGATAGAAAACCATTAAACTGTGCACAGGATGCTGCCTCAAAATCTGTCCTGGCCATCTGGCTCCCGTTTTCACTCACTTTTTCAAGCTGTGTGAAGCCCCCTTCTTCTGGGTCCCCAAGAAACCCTCCATCACTGGACTAAATCACTACAGGCCTGTTGCTCTAACATCTGTGGTCAAAAAAAATCTTTGAACATCGGGCGTTGGCATGCCTGAAGAATCTTACAGGAGACCTGCTAGACCTCTTGGGACAGTGGTGGCCTAGCGGTTAAGAAAGTGGCCCCCTAATCAGAAGGTTGTTCGAATCCGGATCCACTGAGGTGCCACCGAGCAAAGCACCGTCCCCACACACTGCTCCCCGGGCGCCTGTCATGGCTGCCCACTGCTCACCAAGGGTGATGGTTAAAATTATAGGACCACATTGTGCTGCACTGTGTGCTGTGCTGCAGTGTATCACAATGACAATCACCTCACTTTCACTTTCAAACAGGTTGGTGGATGGTGCAGTAAACATGGGAATGTGTTACATCCTGCAATATTGATCACAACACCATTGTTTCCCAATCTCCTCTCATCCAGCACTGGTGCCCCTCAGGGATGTGTCCTCTCCCCACTGCCCTCCTCCCTCTACAGAAATTACTGCATGGACCTCCATGGTCCCAAGTCTTAAACTCTGTAGAACTCAAGTATGCAGATGACACCACAGTCATTGGACTCATTCAAGATGGTGAAAAGTGTGTGTATCGACAGGAGGTTGAAAGGCTGGTGGTATGGTGATGACAAAACAATCTGGAGCATAACACACTCAAAACTGTGGAGATGACAGTGATCTTCTTGCAGGGGCAGTGGTGGCTTAGCGGTTGAGGAAACGGCCCCGTAATCAGAAGGTTGCCAATCAGAATGTACCACTGAGGTGCCACAGAGCAAAGCACCGTCCCCACACACTGCTCCCCGGGCGCCTGTCATGGCTGCCCACTGCTCACCAAGGGTGATGGTTAAAAGCAGAGGACAAATTTTGTTGTGTCACCGTGTGCTGTAGTGTTTTCCAATGACAATCACGTCACTTTCACTTCTCCCCTCACCAAATCTGGTAGCCCTGTGTCAACTTTGAAGACATTGGCTACCACCGTTTCCCAAGACTTGAACTGGGATCCTCAAAAAGGCCCAGCAAAGGATTTACTTTTTGAGGCAACCGAAGAAGTATCATCTTCCACAGAAGCTACTGATGTAGTTCTGCACTGCAGTCATTGAATCTGTCCTCTGCTACTACATCATAGTCTGGAACAACCTGCAATGGGCTGTACGAACTAGAGCAATAATCGTTGGCGAGACCCTGCTTTCCGTCCCATACACCCTGGACACAACTTCCCCCGTCCGGCTAATCTACCAAAATCTGTTCCATATCCAGTGCTATTTGGTCTACACTCCATACTGTTGTTATTGCACTTTATGTATATCATGTTGTGTGTATATATATAGGATACAGGTCCTTCTAAAAAAATTAGCATATTGTGATTAAGTTCATTATTTCCTGTAATGTACTGATATACATTAGACTTTCATATATTTTAGATTCATTATACACAACTGAAGGTAGATCAAGCCTTTTATAGTTTTAATATTGATCGTTTTGGCATACAGCTCATGAAAACCCAACATTCCTATCTAAAAAATTAGCATATTTCATCCGACCAATAAAAAAATAAAGGTTTTTAAAAAAGTCAACCTTCAAATAATCATGTTCAGTTATGCACTCAATACTTGGTCGGGAATCCTTTTGCAGAAATGACTGCTTCAATGCGGCGTGGCATGGAGGCAATCAGCCTGTGGCACTGCTGAGGTGTTATGGAGGCCCAGAATGCTTCGATAGCGTCCTTAAGCTCATCCAGAGTGTTGGGTCTTGCGTCTCTCAACTTTCTCTTCACAATATCCCACAGATTCTCTATGGGGTTCAGGTCAGGAGAGTTGGCAGGCCAATTGAGCACAGTAATACCATGGTCAGTAAACCATTTACCACTGGTTTTGGCACTGTGAGCAGGTGCCAGGTTGTGCTGAAAAAATGAAATCTTCATCTCCATAAAGCTTTTCAGCAGATGGAAGCATGAAGTGCTCCAACATCTCCTGAGAGCTAGCTGCATTGACCCTGCCCTTGATAAAACACAGTGGACCAACACCAGCAGCTGACATGGCACCCCAGACCATCACTGACTGTGGGTACTTGACACTGGACTTCAGGCATTTTGGCATTTCCCTCTGCCCAGTCTTCCTCCAGACTCTGGCACCTTGATTTCCGAATGACATGCAAAATTTGCTTTCATTTCTCTGTAGCCCAGGTCAGACGCTTCTGCCGCTGTTTCTGGTTCAAAAGTGGCTTGACCTGGGGAACGCGGCACCTGTAGCCCATTTCCTGCACACGCCTGTGCACGGTGGCTCTGGATGTTTCTACTCCAGACTCAGCCCACTGCTTCCGCAGGTCCCCCAAGGTCTGGAATCGGTCCTTCTCCACAATCTTCCTCAGGGTCCGGTCACCTCTTCTCGTTGTGCAGCGTTTTCTGCCACACTTTCTCCTTCCCACAGACTTCCCACTGAGGTGCCTTGATACAGCACTCTGGGAACAGCCTATTTGTTCAGAAATTTCTTTCTGTGTCTTACCCTCTTGCTTGAGGTGTCAATG
The DNA here is from genome assembly GCF_900700375.1 of Denticeps clupeoides. Lineage (NCBI taxonomy): Eukaryota > Metazoa > Chordata > Actinopteri > Clupeiformes > Denticipitidae > Denticeps > Denticeps clupeoides. The sequence goes on along the minus strand of NC_041713.1, from coordinate 23,026,306 downwards.
ATGGCCTTCTGGACAGCAGTCAGGTCGCCAGTCTTACCCATGAATGCGGTTTTGAGTAATGAACCAGGCTGGGAGTTTTTAAAAGCCTCAGGAATCTTTTGCAGGTGTTTAGAGTTAATTAGTTGATTCGGATGATTAGGTTAATACCTCGTTTAGAGAACCTTTTCATGATATGCTCATTTTTTTAGATATGATGATATGAGCTGTATGCCAAAATCATCAATATATACGAAAGTCTAATGTTTACAGGAAATAATGAACTTTTATCACAATATGCAATTTTTTTAGAAGGACCTGTATAATATAGTATATATTGCTCTCTACTCTATGTGTTTTTTTGTCCTCTTTTTCTCAAGAGACACTAACTGCTGGTACCAAATTCCTTGTTTAAGTGCTTACAGACTTGGTCTGATAAGACGAGACACTTGAATTACTAAATGTACTTTAGTTGCTGTTCAGTGACCATAAAGGAGCATTTAGTTGGTGAAATGATTTATGTAACTGAGTAGTTTAAATATGAGTGCTATCGTTGTCTTTACTGTAATACATGATCCTCTTGGTTTATGTAATAGGGAAACGTGGGTTTTGGCAGCATTTGTAAACATTTACCGAATTACAGAAACATGGACAGAAAAATAGACACGGTTTTCTATGGCTGACTTAATTTAAATTTCCTTCCTTCCCTTCCCCACCATTTTGTGTTCTGCACAAAAACAAAATTAGGAAGACACCATGTCTTAAACAGGTTTGTGTATCTAATAGCACACATGCCTAGTGTCAGGTTGAAAATACTGGGCTGAACATATGCTAATGTTACACTTCAGAACTGAATTCTAAACTCACAAATCAGGGTTATTGGCTATAATTTTCTTATTCTCACTTATTCTAACTCTTATTCTCTTGTTCACACAAGCATTAGGACGAGGAGTGTTAAAGAACGGACAAAAAGGACAGGCAGGCAGGTGGATGAAAACAGAAAAACAAATATGGAAGAAAGAGGAGGTTCATCTCCTGCAGGAATGGGAAGATACATACCCAGTACATCTGTGGTGGTGGGAGACAGAGTGGGAGCACATGGTGGGAGGAGAAGGTGGGTGTTAAACAAAAAATATTGGATGAAGGAAAGAGAAGAGGGTTGATCAGACAGGGTAAGACACACTGAAAGTAAGAGGAAATCCTTCAGGGAGCATCCAGATTGATTTAAAGAAGTTATCTAATCTAATTTACTCTATAAGGTTAACATGTTGGACCTATTCTTGTGTGGGCATGAGTGAGTGTATATGCTGTAGTGTGTTCCACTCACCCAGGCTGGACCTGGTATTAGAACGTTCTATGATGGTATGTTTACTTGGGTTGTTAAGGACTGAGCGCTTGGCCAATGAGATATCCGCTGTCACCCGGGTGATAGATATTCTAGAACAAAGGAAGCACCCATTATGACTTCAACAAATTGAAAGCCTTTATGACATTACACTTCGTGCTAGCTGATACCGACCTGCCTTCAAATTTGTGCTTGAGGAAGTCAAACAGAGCTTTTTGCATCATATCTGTCACCTGCGAAAAGGCATACAGTTATAGATGAAGATGCCATCTGTCTTATTACTATTATATCACATATTCATTCATCAAAATAGTTAAATGTTTGACTTACTTCATAGCCTTTAAGTGAAGGTCCCACCAGTATGATAGGTCTCATGGATGGCACCACATCATAGGGTGGAACATGTTCCATCTAATAAACATTAGCGTATTAATTTCACAGAAGGACCAACAGATACATACATGCACACCCACAAATATTGACAGTTGGAAAGAACAGAAAAAGCCATGACTTTTCATCTGAATGCTTTGAAATAAATGTCACATCTGAAACCGTATCTGTTATTTGTGTCTGATTATTTTTGACATGTTGTAGATGTATTTGAGATACAGGATCATCTGTTCAATTAAATGTCCACTGCCATCCTGGAATACATTGGTTCCTTACTGCTTGACCATTCTTTTTTGTCTCGTATTGCTAATTTATTAAACAAATTATAAATGTCTCTGTGTAAAAATCTGGAGTAAGCATGGGTGGGTTTCTGTGTAATTGGAGCATGCATGGTGCATGGTGTGATATTTATGGTTCGGAAAAGAATCTTTCAACTACAGAATGGCCAGCACATTTGAGAGTGGGAGAGAGAGAGGATGGTAGAGTGCACACTCCTCCGCAGCTGGGTCTGTTATGTAAAAACTCTGCTTCCCTGCTGTCATATTCAACAGCGTCAACCACAAAAGTGTTATGTGAAAGCCATCAGTGTTTACTAGATTCACATAAGCATATATTTTCATGTATTGGAGTGAAAAAGTACAAGAAAAAAAAGAAAACGTACAGATGTAAACATAAATACAGTCAGTCCATAATGACCAGAGGTGGGTAGAGTAGCCGAAACTTTTACTCAAGTATGAGTACAAAAGTATATAGTGATAAATATAAGACTACTCAAGTACTGAGTAAATGTTGGATTTAGAAAAAAAAAATCTAAATATGTTAATTCTGGTATTTCCCAATGATAAAATTAACAATAATAACTTATTAAAGTAGTACTTAATTGACTAAATCTGAGCATACAAAACTATCTTATATGTGCTATTTATATGTGTTAGCATTGATATATTAAATAAAACAGCTAAATTATGCTAATTCCTTCCTCTTCAGAAAATGTATAGAGGTCTACTTTCCTTTCCTTTAGCAAAATATTTTAAAACGTTTAAAGGGTTGACATGAAAGTCTGGAATTCTTCCCTTTTTTGTAACCTCGCATCTGCTATTTATAATTCCGTGTCTGTGCAGTGTGACGAGTTTTTTGCCGCTATGCCGCCACGGCATGCGTTTGGTCATGTGACTGCTTGGTGGAACAGTGTTGTGATTATTGTTCCTACGTCTGACAAATAAAGCATATCTAATAAATGGAATAAATCGTTTAAAAAAAGGAACGAGTCGAGTGTTGCACAATGTAGTGAAGGAAGAGTAGACTTTCAAATTCACAAATGTACTCAAGTAAAAGTAAAAAGTACGGCGTTGTAAACGCTACTCTTAGACGTACATATTTTTTAAAAAGTTATGTTACTCAAGTAAATGTAACTCAGTACTACCCAGCTCTGATGACCTAATAGACAGATATTAGAACCATAGTAAGGCTCAGTTACATAACCACTGTCAGCAACACCTAGGCAGCACGACGATGAGACATCCAACCACCGACAGTAAAATGAAGCACAGGGACATGGAAACCGAAAGGTTAGAGGTCACTGCTGAAGCAACTCACCGACTTCTGTTTCTGTTTGGTGGGGCCGCCTAGCATTCGGCACACAACCCCCCCATATGAGAGCACAAATGAACAAACAGACAGAAGCACAGAACACAGCATGTGTTGTTAATAACAGATGGTTACTGCATCAGAGGCTAACTGGGAGAAGAGACACTCCCTGAATTAGCATAGGCTTCCAAAGAGGGACAGAGGGAGACATTTTTGCAGGAGTCTTGGTGCAAAATCAGGTCCAATTGATTCCTTTCCCAGTCTGCTCAACACACACACATACACACGGGCTTGCACACAGGCCTGCTGACCACATCACCATGGAAACAGGTGGTGTGGAGCGCTGAGTTAGTTGTGTTTGGGTTGTTATTCACAAGGTGGGGTCAGCAGCAGAGGAGTCTTCAGCCGTGCTCTGGGTCAGGACTGGTTGCCATGGTTACCTTCTTAAAGAAGGGCAGGCGGGGGATGTTGGCCTGAGGGGACGTGACGCTGCCGGCCGCACCCCTGTGGAGGTCACGGGAGTCAGCCAATGGCTCTGTCTCCTCAGCTTCCAGATCCAACGCATCATCATACATTGTGGAGGAGAAATCAGCTAACAAGAGGATCGAGCGGGGAGAGAGGGAGGGATGTAGAAGAAGAACAAGGCAGAGGAGGACAGGACAGAATAGCAGGAAATAGGTTGAAATGAGCACAGGAAGGAAAAGAAAGGGAGAGGAAGAGAGGTGTGACGTTCCATTGAAAGAGAGATGGAAAGAACAAGCAGTGATAACAAAGCTGAATGAAGTGTGAAAAGACAGCAATAAAACCCAAAACCCAAAGCTTGTTGAAAGCCACAACTAAGGAATAGAGGATGAGGACAAGAGTATGAGAGAAGGAGACACAGATGGAATATCTACAAAAGTGCTTGGGGAGAAGAAAGCGGGTGTGCTGCTCTCATACACTTTCCATGAGATTCACTTGTGCTTTTCGGGACACCAGGGAAATTGTGTATTGACCCCTTTTGCTATCTACCCTGACTTCTGGAATATAAGGCCAGATCTTACCTGTGCCAGGTGGGGTGGGTCTCCGGGTCCCGGTGGCAACATCCAGACTGGAGCTTCCACCAGACTTACTGAGATGGAGAAGATAAAGAAAAAGATGTGACCGATTGAACAATACCAGGTTTTACTTGAATAACATATTACCTGTGAATACAAAGGTATTTACTATTATTAATATTAATCATTTATATCTTATGTTGAATCTATCATGCTGTATCCAGAACCATTAAATAAGCAAAACAATAGGAAAATAATGCATCAACGTTCACCGCATTATATTAATAACAATATACCATAGGGAACAGCCCTATTGTGACCGTCTTATGGCCTGCTGCCCATTATATTCTTGGTAAATAGTGAACTCGATCCAATGGCAATTGAATGAGCCCAACGTCTCCTGAGGTGTACAGAAGTATTTCTATCACTGTGTTACCACATGCCCATCTTGTCTTCATTTAACCACAAACACGGTGGGTGCACATGAAGTCACTTCTCTGGTCTTGGGAACTCCATGGAAACACAGACCATTTATAACTGTCCACTACTGCTTCTAATCTGCACGAAAATAATGGCAACCTGGATAGTGGCAATGCTGTTCCTAGCTAATACCTGGAGCTCAGTCTGTTCTGTCTCATCCTTTGTTCCTGCAGTAGACGAGTGTTCTCGAGCTTCACTGGACTGGGAATGAAGCCCACTTCACAGCCCTCCTTCACCAGACGGCCTATCCACCAGTCATTATTATATTTCTGCAAAAACACAAGAACATGCAAACACATCCTAATGAAATGTTGCCACATCCTTAACATGTAAACACTGGTTTTGAAGGCTTCTTCAGACCTCTTTGATGTGCAGGAAGTCTTTGGCTTCAAATGAAATGGCCATGCCCTGGACAGGAACGTCGTCGTTTGGACCCGAGTTATAGCCCACATTAGTTCTCACCGCAAAGGCCACTGGCTTTGTCTGCAGAGGGCAGTGGGGGGGGCGGTCAGTCCATTCCATCGCCACAAACCACCGGTATGTGGGATGTGATGTTAGATAAGAGGTGGAATGCAGGGTACCTTGGCTTTCTCCAGAGTAGCGAGAGCCTGCCTGTCAGCCTCTTTTCTCAGCGCCTCCGGATCTTCCTCCAGTGAAACATCTGAGTCAGAGGGGCGACTGGTGTACGAGTCCGCAGAGCCCTGAAGGAGGGAAATTTTCAGGGCCGGTCACCACTTTGTGTGTGTGTTTGTGTGTGTGTGAGTAAAGTGTAAGTGCATATTTATATAAGCATCCCACAGTTCTGTGCTATTTTTCCAACTCTGTCTCTCTCATGTTCAGGTGCTGTTAGACATTCTTTGTCTGTGGGTGGTGGGGACGGTATGTGGACAGCTGAGTGGAATGACTCACTGGCTAAGAGAGACGGAAGAATTTAAAATAGAGGTGAGAATGAGCCGAGATAGCATCCACCTGATGCAGTGACTAATTTTTACCAGATTCTCATTAATACATGTGCAGCGACAAATATACTGTTAAAGTGTTGCTGCTGAATGTCGATTCATTATTTTCAGCGTCTAAGACAAGCAGCACTAGAGGTACGTGACTAATACATTTCAAAATCATTTCAATATTTCAAGTAAATTGTAGAATTGCATAAAATCATGATTCCACTCCATTCCACTGACTAGGAGAAATGTGCATTTTTGTGTGTCAGTTGCACATTTGCCCAGTCAAAGAAAGAAAGACTTTACATAAACCGTGTAAAAAAAGGTAAATTACAATGGGAAGTGACATTTAAACGAAATCACAGCAAGGTGCTATTTGGTATTTTTGCGTCCATAACGTGTAACCACATTGCATAGAATCACCAAAATCTTGATGATTACAGTGGGGGAATAATTTGATCTCTTGCTAAAGTTTTCCCACTAACAAAGAAATTATCAGCCTATAATTTCAATGGTAGTGAGAGACATAACAATAATAAAAAAAAATCCAATCAGAACTTTCATGAATGAAATAAGTGTTTGATCCCTTTTGCAAAATGTACTTTAGAACTTTTGTTGGACGTCAGATGTTTCTATCAGGTATTTCAGGAAGGAATTTGGTCCCACTTCTCTGCAGAGGCTCTCCAAGCCATTTTCATGTTCTTAGCCAAGATTTGATGGTACATGGCCTCATCCATCCGCCCTTAATGTGTCCATCTCTATGTTTGATGGTGGTGATGGTGTTCACACCATTCTCATTATCATTGGAACTCCACAAGGTGAGATCTTGTGTGGAGCTCCAGACCAAGGAAGATTATCAGTTATTGTATGGTTCTTCCAATTGTGAACAATCACACCAACTATTGTCACCTTCTCACCCAGCTGCTTGGTCATGATCTTGTTGCCCATTCCAACCCAGTGTAGGTCCACAATCTTGTCCCTGACATCCATGGACAGCTTTTTGGTCTTTTCCATGGTGCAAAGTTTGGAATTTGGATAGACTGGTTGCTATTATGGACCAGTGTCTTTTATACAGGTAACGAGTTGAGAAGCTCCCAATGTCAGATTCTTACCTGTATAAAATACAGCTGTTAATCAGAAATCTGTCAGATTGATAGGGGATCAAATACTTATTTTGTTCATAAAAATGCTAATTAATTTCTACCTATTTTGAAATGCATTATTTTGGATTTTTTTTATTGTTCTGTCTCTCACTGTTCAAATAAACCTACTACTGAAATTATAGGCCGATCAAGTAGGCAAACTTACAAAACCAGCAGGGGATCAAATAATCATTTGCCCCACTGTATACGCATAATAATATATAATGATAAATACATTTATAAAGAATAATTTAATAACTTAATGCAAAATTATTTTGAGCCTGCATACCTTACTTATAGCCAGACAGCAAGCACCATCTAAATCCCTTATTATTTCATTTTAAACCTTTTGAACATAAACCAGGGTTTTGTGGATATCCAGTACACTTTGGTGACATCAGGAAACATTGTGTCTGGATATAAATCAGTAAAATCAGGTAAACTGGGGCTTTAATTATATTTGTCAAGCGGAATAAAATCTCTAACCCCCAGCAGTAGAGCATCATTGCAGAAATAAACAGAAGCCAAAGATGTTTGAGCCAGTAGACAATTCTCAATTCAAAAAAGTACTAAAAGTACATGAGGTAACAAAGTAAAGAAGTGATAGAAGGTACAAGTTCTAGGTCAGGAGTCTTCAAGACACAAAGGAGTTGTTCTCATGGTGGTTGGAAGCTCATTACGTCACAGATGAGGAGAGCCTAAACTGGGACTGCCTTGTGTATAGGGTCAGCAATGCCAGGTGCCAGACCTTCCATGGAGGAACATATTGGTCTGGATTGAGTATAATCCTTTATCATTTATTTATAGTGGTTGGTGCAGAATTAGAAGTCAAAAGTGACTTGAATGTGATTCAGCGGCCATGGGAAGCCAACAGAGGTCTATGAAGGCGGGAGATAACTGTAGCCTGTACCATGAGCCTCTAGGTTGTTCCTGGGTATCACATTCCCGCCTGGTTTTGTACTTTTACTTTTGCATTTACAATGTGTGTTACAATGTGTGTTATTTATATGTACAATTTCTTATCTATTTCTCACTCATTTGTTTTGCTCGTTGTGTTGAAAACCACCCAATCTGGCATCACTGCTCTGAGCTACTGTCAACTTGTCACACAAAACTGATGTAATGGATGCAAAGGTTCTCAGTAAATCAGCAGTTTTCTCTAGGCAGAAAGGTATCTGTACTAGGCAGATATTTCCTGAGTCAATGCAGTTGTCTATAAAGAGCCTGCCCTTTACAAATAATAGAAATATTATTCTCTGGTCTAGATGTCAAGAGATGCCGAAATAAGACATCACAACAGATGGCAACCCTCAGATAACTGACTTCCATTTCAGATTTGGGTGTAATAACATTTAATACAGTTTTTATTAAACAGCCGTCCACACTATTTTCAACGTAACACACAACCAACAATCAGATCAGAAAACAGAAGTAACTTCAGTTTGAACATACACTTTTTCTCAAATTTCCCTATAGAAACTCACATTAGAAATATAAAAATTGAACTACAAACCACAAACACAATCAGAAGAAAATCAAAACCTCGAGAAAAAACACTGATTTTACATTGTTGTCCAAAATTAACAACTAGTAAAAGTAACCATAGTCCTGTAGGCTTGGGCATACAGAAAACACCCAAAAAGGGCTCCTGCGCCTGGGAAAAGATCTGTGTGAGCTGTGCCGGAGGGCTAATTAAAACCTGATGCCTCCCTGCAGCTGCCCACCCAAAATGGGGAGACGGCATAGGGGACAGAGAGGAACAGGAAACAGGCTTGGGACTTTTCCCAAATTTCCAACACAACACTTCAAAGACTTAGTGAGTCTGTTCTTTAACATGCGCTAAAAGCACGCAAACACAGAGTTAGTCTGCCTTACCACAACGGGTCTGTGAATCGGCACTTTCATTTCCATGGCTCACACTCGCCACCGTAACCGGGGCACACGGCTGAGTCCACACAATCCAAGTGTGGGAATGTTAGTGTGTGTGTGTGTGTGTGTCACAGGAGAGTCTGTGTGTGTGTGTCGGGACCAACACAGAGAACGAGTACTACTGTGAGTATGTGCATATCTGTGTGTGCTCGTCTAGCGTCACACTCCCCACTGTACGAGAACCTGAACCCTCTAAAAGAGCAGAGAAAGGCAAAGACCGAGAGAGAGAGATAAATAGGTAAATGGAAATAGCAGAGAGAGAGAGAGAGAGAGAGAGAGAGATGAGCAGGGGTGGGGACAGGGGTGGGGACGGGAGTGGGGCCTCGGCTCAGGTTACAGGACTTGCGCTACATACGCAGACTCACAGAGTAAATTTAGCAACGCCAGGCATCTCCATCTCTACTCCTAACCACGAGCCCCCATCCCCTCTGCTCCACAATCGTTTCTCTGCCTGTCCAGGTTATTATATTTAGCTGAAGCCTGTTGGACAGGCAACCCTTTGATAAACATTCCATGGGTCCATTTTGCTTTTCAAGAGCCTGAAGCTCTCTTTTTTTCTAATACAATAATGACAACTGGCATACTGGTATTAGAACATTCCCTCCACTGACTTCCTGTAGCTACCCCACATCAGATTCTAACAACAGCAGCACCCTCCTACCTCAGATCTCTCGTCACACCTAGCTCTGCACCTTACTCTCTCAGATCCCGTAGCACAGGCAATAAAGGCAAATGCTAAGAGCGGCAGAAATGGAGGAATAAAATATATATATATTCAAAAACATTATTTATGTTAAAGGTATCATAGGAAAAGAAAAGGCCCACGTGATTCTACCTGTTTAGTAAAGCCTATTAAGCAATAGAAGTAATAATGGACGATTTTCTACATGATAAATTAGATATTTTGATTACACAAGTTACTTTATCCCCATAACTAGTGGTTATAAGTATGAAAAAGTGTGACATGTCGTGCCTTACTACTGGGCACTTCAATATAAAGTTATGATAAAAGCCCTAGAAGCAGTTGCCATGTGATGCATGACAAACACAAAACTTCTCTCACTCACTTCCACAATACGATTCTGTCAACTCTATAAGCATTCAGACAAAACTATTGCACCAATTCATACAATGTGGTGCATTGTATGAATAATTTATTTAAGCCTGATGCACTATTCAATATAATATATACAGGGTATATATACACTGAACTTTGAATGTCTGGGTTATGATAATAATTTGCTTTGAATTTAATTGAAATTAGTAAGAATTTACGATGTGAGAGGTAACCCTGTTTCAAAAGTCTGCAAAACCATCAGTTCTTAACATAAATCAAAATTAAAAGCCTTCCCTTTCAGGAAATACTATAAACAGGACTCTTCTGTATATTGATTTTTAAAAATGGCTGTGTTTTGAGTTACTACGCTAATGGGTCCTAGTGAAACGAACCAGGCATTGTCAAGGGTAGACATTTTAAAGCACGTCTGTAAGTCGCCAAATGCTGTAAATGTAAATGCTGGAGATACTCCAATCCTGTACTCTCGCATCACAATCTCTTTTTTTGTCAAAGTCTCTCAGATCTTTTCACTCTACAACGTCTTCTTATTCCAACAGAGATGCCAGAAATCAGAATAATTCACTACATTTGTCTGTGGATTTATGTTGTAGTTTATCTGTATAATACAAATCAGATCATGAATACGCACTACTATATGCCTACTTTACCCAAGGATAATTTTGAATGAATCATCACCAGGGATGTCATCTGGCCATCCTTGTGCCTCTCTTTCTTAAGTCATGCTTTCTTTCCATCTTTCTCAAACACTATACAGAAGAAAGAGATCGTCAATGATGTATAGATAAATGTGTGAAAAACTGTGAATCAGCAAGTATGTTCATTTCACGGTGGCCAGACATGGCGAGAAAAGAGGACGATTTAACACACAAGACAAGGGAACACATCACTCAACAAAAACCTGAGTGAACAGACATGAACAGGACAGGACTGGGCCCAAGTGAAAATTCTCCAAACCAGTGTGTTTCTGTTGGATTTTTAAATCAGAGAACATATTTAGTGGCTCGCAGAGTTCACGCCCAACAAGCACTACCTGTATATGCACTTGTGTGTGTGGATTTAATATCCACACACGTGCAGAAAAGTTATCTATTCATTTATCTATCATATCTATCAGTCTCATACAGACACATAGCAACTGCTCCTCTCCCTACAGCGCTGCACACGCCATGGAGATTCAATGGCCGCGTTGCCATGGAAACCAGGCCAGTGTACCAGCTTCACTGTGTCTGTGCATCTGTCTGTGTGTGTGTGTGTTGTGTTTATATGCGTACGTGTTAGTGTGTGTGTATGAGGGGCTCTGAACTGCTGCTGAAGAAGCCGCACAACTAAACAGTTCCATATTTCCATATGAAGTATTCCTCAATATTTTAACATAGTAAAAAAATATTAGTAAAAGAATCGAGAAGGTGCATATTCTGGACATCAAGGGAAATGTCTGATTCAACCTGCATGACACGTCCAATGAGAGACGGCACCAGCAGAAAAAAAGCGATATTTGATGGTGCACCTGTGGCTGTGTTTTGGTAGGAGGGAAATAATAACCTTTCAATCCATCACAGGGGTTAAAATCCCACCGTTCTGAGCGTTCTGAGGCACAGGGGGAGGCATTTTAATGTGACTCCTGATTCCGTTGGGTAAATGTCAGGCATCAGGGGTGAGGAAGGGAGATTTTGGGAACGGAGGACACATTTCAGTGTGACACAGGTATCATGTCAACATGAAGAGGATGTATCTAAGAGACAAGTTCTATTGGAGAAGAGGCCCATTGGGAATAATATAAATAATAATAATAATAACAATACATTTTATTTCAGGATGCAGAAGAAAAAATAAAACAATGAATTAAAAAAATGTCTCCTTGTGAGATGATTTAGCATTAATATGAGTTCCCCCAGCCTGTCTATGGTCCTGCAGTGGCTAGAAATGCCGGTAGGTGTAAAGAGTGGTTTGGACATTCTGCTTCACCGTTCAGAGAGTGGCAGGATCAGGAATTTGTCCAATTATGTCGTCATAAGGGGAAAGGTTACCTCCTGTTTTTCAAGCTTTGTCCACCCATTAAAGAAGGTAAATCAGTTTAAAAAGATGAGTTTTGTGCCTTGACTTAAATAAGGGAAAAGAATCTAAATTCCAGATCCAAGGAGCAGAGCGGCTGAAAGCGCTGTTCTCCATAGTGATAAGACGGGCAGAAGGAACAGTGAGATGAGGAGTGGTAGAGGAAGATCCGAGCGAGCGGGACGGAGTGGTGATATGAAGCAGATCACAAAGATAAAGAGGATCAAGGTTATGGATGCACTTAGACGTGAGAATGTATGCGTGATGCAGGGAACACAGAAACACTAGTTATGGGGCTAGTCCGCCGTCCCTTTTGTGCATCATACAATATGTTTCTGCTGTGAGTGACAGTTGTATGCAAAATCTCATTTAGACAAATCAGATAAATTTTTGGCGAAAACATAGGGACATAACACATAGGAACTAGAATACTGCATTCAAAAAATAAATAAATAAAACTTGGTGGGGGTGCTGTGGGGCTGTGTAGCTAGTGTATGTATAAAGAAACAGAGGACTATCTTATTTATATAATAGTGTTTTAAATAGTGTTTGAAAAATATAACATAATGAATTTATTTTGTAATAATTACAAAAACTACTATCTTTATTTGGAATTTTGGGAAATTAATCTAATCTAATTGGCTTCAAACAGTTAGGTCTGTTATCCTGCATCTGTCCATTCAGAACAGGGTCATGGTGACAGGGAAACCAGTGTCAGAATAATTCTCACAATGGTTGATCATTTTAGTTATGGGCTTCATCATGCCTGATGCTGGATTACCTGAGAATTCAGACCATCACAGTCTCAGGCTGGGTCAACACTCAAAACGCTCTTTGGAAACAAAAGCAACTACCACAGAAAATGATGTGAACGTGTAAATGATCCTTGTTGTCCTTGTTTTACCTGCGCTGTGTCATCAATGCAATATCTCTTTTATCTCTTTTATATATTAATCCTTGTAGGCTGTCTTAATGTGAGGTGATTAAAACTGTAGTTTTTAATACATTTTGTTATGCAACCTGGGAAGTGACATCTATGACACCAATATACTACTATAACCACATATTTCAGTATCGGTCGTACAGTGCAACCGTCTGCCGCTGTTTCTATTTGTTTTTCTCCGAGACACGGAATCAAGCACCCAGACTACTGGCAGACCCCAGTGAAGATACCAGCAGATAAATCCTGGTTCCTGACAACTGCTAAACAAGGACATACCATGAAACAAACCAGAGGGTCACCACAGCCACCACCACCGTTACAACTACAGCTTCTAGACCATGACACTGACTACATCCTGGACTTCTCCAACCCTACAACTGTAGGACTTATTATTATATCATCACCAGCCCTGCACTGACACCATTTGCAGGCTCACTCTACCCTGGAAGGGGTTATTTTGTGTGGAGTTTTTCCTTGTGTGCAGAAGGGTCAAGTGTGGGGTGTGTCAACTGTAGGGCCTGTCAAAGCCCATTGAGACATACTGTATGTGATTTTGGGCTATATAAGAAATAAATGTTGTTGTTGATAAAAATGTCCCATTCTCTTGACCATACAGTGAGATAATCATGTCATCTTTTCTACCATTTCATTTTGAATCTGCGCACAATGAGAGCGAGGAGGAGAATGTAGAACACAGTAATCAAGACGAACATCAAAATGACAAATCAACAGTGTCTGCACTTGTAGAATCCATTATCAAGAGTCCTGTAAGCATATAGATCACACCCATTCCATAATTGTATTTGAGCATCAATAATTAACATTCAACAGCATCACGTGCCTACAGCTATGGGTGTGATCATATCCACAGATATCCCATGCATTACAGCACATGAGAATGTTATATTCAAGGTTTTACATTCTAGGAATATTTTCTGTACATTGGGTTGAAAATAATATTGATAAGATCATAACACATCAGCAATATTACATGACACACATCCTTATCAATGTCTACATTACTTATCAGTATAATCATTTTAGACATTTTAGTTTGTATAAAATAGGTTATATGTTATTTGTTATATGAAATGCCCGTTTCAGCAAGATCTGGAGCCAGGTCTGTACCGTAGTCTTACCTGCCTGACGAAGCTGTTGGAGGTGGTATCTGAGGAGGTGCTACCATCTGAGCGTTTAAACCGGCTCTTTTTTTTGGCATACTTGCCCTGCAAGAGACAGAAAGATGGTGAGAAAAAGTCAGTGAAGAAATGATAAAATGCTATATATTTATTTACATGCGTACATTAAAAGTCCCATTTTGTGCTAGATTTTCTGTCAGTTTACAACATTTAAAAGCTCTATATGATAACTGCAACTTACATTTTTTTCTGTTCTTCTTGTTTTTGAGATTTACTGAACTTTTAAATTATTTTATACGAATGCAGTACATACGTAGCTGTTATATCTGCGTGAGGGTGGTCATTAAATACTTCTATGCATCTGGAGCTCACAAGAACCAAAACTGCATTTGTTGAACAATAGAAATGGCCAGTTTGCCTTGGGTGGGGTTCACTGTGGCATTAGTGGGCACCCGGCCTTGTCACTATGGAGACAGGCACAGGTCTAATTGAATTTGGTGGCAATCAGGAACGGATGCAACAGGACGTTCTATTGCAACAGGATGATGTACACACATGCTATTCTGTCTCTCATATACATCACAAAATACACAAACTGTGGGTATTGGAAGCATTTGTATATGATATCCGGCCATTCAAGGTACCTAACCCTAACCCTTAGTCAAGGTCTCGGGGATAATGTCAAGGAGATGAAAAGGACAACAAGTAGGACTGTCCCACCTCTGATACCTGCATGCATATTCAGTTTATACCGCTGTGTGATTAGTATTATGATGCTTGGTTGACTGTGCCCAGTTAGATGTGTGCAAGACATCATACATTTTATTAAAGCAGACATTAATATGGTCACATGATATGTAACCAAATAATCATTTTACCAAATGGGGAAAACATTAACTTCAACTCGCCCCCTTCTGAACTGTCCTATAGTGACAGAGGACATGATGCCATGGCAGTGCACCAACAGTTATTGATGCATAAGAATGAAGCTCACGACACACCCAATATGCTTACATTAACTTTTTGCACTAATGTCAAGATGCTATACAAATGAGGTTAATGTTATCTTGATAATAAACATATATGCATTGTATTGCTTTCTGGGTATAGTTTTTATTTCTTATTTTTATTTAAATAATGTGATTTCTGATTTTGGTGTGGGTGTGATATTCAAATGACCTTTTTTCATTGTTCTTTTCTGTTGGACTAGAGAACCAATCAAACCCACACAAGCTGTCATATTCACACAACACATCACACACACTCAAAGCCTACATAAGTGGTAAAATCCACATCACGCCCTCCCACTCAAGTCTATCTATAGCGAAAAGCCCAGAAGAGCACAGGATGTTCTCACTGTACCAAAGACTAGTGCTGGATTTAGAAACAATTTACTGTAAAATTTAATAGAAACAACAGAGAAGTCTAATGGAATTGTTTTATAGAAGTGTAGATGCGGGTAAATTAATGGTTAAAACTGGTAAAAAAAATTACAGATCAAATTACAAATCACAGTTATTTTGATACACCGCTAGCGGTGCACACAACAAAATGTGTCCTCTGCAATTAACCCATCACTTTGATGAGCAGTGCGCAGCCATGAAATTGTGCGGAGATGGTATCTTGCTCAGTGGCACCTCAGTAGCACCTTGGCGGTTCGGGATTTGAAATGACCACCTTCAGATTACAGGTTTATTTCCTTACCTGCTAGGCTACCACTGCCCCATATGTTTAGATTTACATTTACATTTACGCCATTTATCAGATGCCCTTATCCAGAGCGAGTGTGTTACCCACTAGGCTACTACCACCCTATAGAGGATGATGATGCATTTTTGAAACAGCCATTAAGTTTGATGTTCTAATTTTTATTGTTCCACAGAATATAAATCATGGGAAACAATTTACCTTAAAAGACTCCATCAGGGTTTTTTGCCTCGACTGGTTGTGAATGTTATGAATTCTCTAGAAAAATTAATGACATTCAATAGTGTTCCACCAGAATGTTGCATGCTGTATAAAATGGCGTAACGGGAAATGATAGAGGGACATTGGCCCCAGCCAATTGGCGTGCAGTGGCCATCTAGTATAAATAGGTCCTGAGAAGCAGATGAGAGTGTTTTTTGTGAAGAGTCGGTGTCCAAGACATCAAAGTTGAGTTTTAGATTTTGCGACAATCCGTGTTCTGTGATTTGCCAGTAAAGGCTAAGTTAAACAGTATTCCTGTTGTGTTGTCCCTTTCCACGCCAAGACAGCAATGTCAGTACACCCTTAGAACTACCCAGCAGCCATTATAAGGAAAAGGTACACACAACAAAAGTTTACCCCTATTTCCAGAACACTGTGCAGAACACTGGAGACTGTTGTGCACAATCCTTGGCAGACATTTTTTTTGGTAAATGAGTAATCAGTCACACTGATTACAGTAAAACTGATTATGTTTGAGTGACACAAAATGTAGGAAGTGCTGCGATATGTCAAAATTGCAAAAAAGTTGTGATTAAACAAAAGTGCAAAATTTTTTGTGCCATTGGGGCAGTGGTGGCCTAGCGGTTAAAGAAGTAGCTCCCCGGGCACCTGTCATGGCTGCCCACTGCTCACTAAGGGTGAAAAGCAGAGGACACATTTTGTTGTTGTCACCGTGTGCTGTGCTGCAATGTATCACACTGACAATCACTTAACTTTTTTTTTTTTTGGAATTTGCATGGATTGTTTGCGATTTCAACATGACTGGTAAAATACCACTTTTGGTAATAATGACTGATACACTGTAATACTGACTGTTACACTGATAGCACACCGTCTCCTGTAATAATGTCTGATACATTGTAACTCTGTTACACTGATAACACACCACCTCCTGTAATAATGTCTGATACACTGTAACTTACATTTACATTTAAGGCATTTGGCAGACGCCCTTATACAGAGCGACGTACAACGTGCTTTCAAGTTACCATCGATGAAGAGATCAATTCTGGTTCACTAGGACCCCAACTATGAATACAATCTTTTTATTCACTCTGTTGTAGATTCTGTACACAAGTTTGACAATAAGAAAGTTACAAGTTAATCTAAATATTCTTTAAAAAAGAAGGTCTTGAGCTGTCGTTTGAAAATACTCAGTGACTGAGCTGTTCTGACCTCGAGGGGAAGTTCATTCCACCACCGAGGGGCCAAGACGGAGAAGAGTCTAGATGAATGTTTTACCTTTAGCAATGGAGGGACCAGGCGAGCAGTACTGGAGGCTCGGAGAATACGAAGTGCAGTGCGAGGTGTAATATGTAACTCTGTTACACTGATAACACACCACCTCCTGTAATAATGTCTGAACACTGTAACACTGACTGTAATACTGATAACATACCGTCTCCTGTAATAATGTCTGATACACTGTAACACTGACTGTTACACTGATAACACACCGCCTCCTGTAATAATGTCTGATACATTGTAACACCGACTGTAATACTGATAACATACCGCCTCCTGAAACAATGTCTGATACATTGTAAAACTGACTGTAATACTGATAACATAACGCTTCCTGTAATAATGTCTGATACACTGTTACACCGACTCATACACTGATAACACATCACCTCCTGTAATAATGTCTGATACATTGTAACACTGACTGTATTACTGATGACATACCATTTCCTGTAATAATGCCTGATACACTGTAACACTGACCGTAATACTGATAACATACCGTCTCCTTTAATAATGTCTGATACACTGTTACACTGACTCTTATACTGATAACACACGGCCTCCTGTAATAATATCTGATACATTGTAACACAGACTGTAATACTGATAACATACCGCCTCCTGTAATAATTTCTGATACATTGTAACACTGACTGCAATACTGATAACACATCACCTCCTGTAATAATGACTGATACATTGTAAGACTGACTGTATTACTGATAACACAATGTCTCATGTAATAATGTTTGAAACACTGTTACACTGACTGTAATACTGACAACACACCGTCTCCTGTAATAATGTCTGATACACTGTTACACTGACTCTTATACTGATAACACACGGCCTCCTGTAATAATGTCTGATACATTGTAACACAGACTGTAATACTGATAACATACCGCCTCCTGTAATAATTTCTGATACATTGTAACACCGACTGTAATACTGATAACACACCGCCTCCTGTAATAATGTCTGATACACTGTTACACCAACTCTTATACTGATAACACACCATCTCCTGTAATAATGTCTGATACATTCTAACACTGACCGTAATACTGATAACATACCGTCTCCTTTAATAATGTCTGATACACTGTTACACCGACTCTTATACTGATAACACACCGCCTCCTGTAATAATATCTGATACATTGTAACACTGACTGTAATACTGATAACACACCGTCTCCTGTAATAATGTCTAATACACTGTTACACTGACTCTTATACTGATAACACACCGCCTCCTGTAATAATATCTGATACATTGTAACACTGACTGTAATACTGATAACACACCGTCTCCTGTAATAATGTCTAATACACTGTAACACTGACTCTTATACTGATAACACACCGCCTCCTGTAATAATATCTGATACATTGTAACACTGACTGTAATTCTGATAACACACCGTCTCCTGTAATAATATCTGATACATTGTAACACTGACTGTAATTCTGATAACACACCGCCTCCTGTAATAATATCTGATACATTGTAACACTGACTGTAATACTGATAACACACCGTCTCCTGTAATAATGTCTAATACACTGTTACACTGACTCTTATACTGATAACACACCGCCTCCTGTAATAATATCTGATACATTGTAACACTGACTGTAATTCTGATAACACACCGTCTCCTGTAATAATGTCTGATACACTGTTACACCGACTGTTACACTGATAACATATCGCCTCCTGTTACCTGTTGACTGATAACATACACTCATCCTGCCTCCTGTAATGACTTCTTTTTTTGCATTTGATTTTGTTCTCTTACCTGGCCGTGCGAGCTTGGTTGGTCGAACATGTCCATTTGAATCTCCTGGGTTGAGGTGGAAGGTGTTCTGGACATACTACTTTTCTGGACCATTGATTTTCTTTTTCAGTTTTGATATTATTTCATATACTGTTAGAAGCCATCGATGAGCTCATTGTCGATGGAGATGAAACGGGGAACGACTCCCCTTGCTGTTCCTCGTCCTCCTTTCTTCTCTCTCCGCCTCCCAGCTGCGCCCCAGCCTCCCGTGGGACCGCGCTTTACCCCGCACACACAATACCGCGCTTCTCCGCTCAGCGCGTCCAGCTGCTAAGCGTGGGGATCGCCTCATTATTTAGCTCCGCCTACTGAATTTTCAACAGACCAATAAGGACCGACCTGGGCGGGGCTTCACAGATCCATCCCCCAGGCATATTGGGCGGTGCAGAAAACAGCGAAGGTGTGAAGCTGCTGAAGGATACGTCACCATTGCATAGTGGGCACAGAACAGGAAGCACGGAGCAATTTTTCGGTACTTCGAACATCATAGGGTCCGTGGCAAATCATTTGTCGCTATATTTTGGGCAATGTCTCTGATTCCTTTGCACTTCGATTAGAGGATAGATTTTTTGGATGTATGGAAAAGAATTTAAGGTTTTTGTAAGTATTGTAAGTATTAGCTAGGTTTATTTACACAAATGCAAAGTGTGAAACACTAGGTTTTTAATTTTACATCTGAAAATGGAATCGATGGCTTATACAGTATAAGAGACATACAGTATTGACAGGCTCTACCGTTTACACCCCCACACTTTGACCCTTTATGCATACAAGGAAAAAGTCTGAAGAGGGACCACCTTCCAGGGTAGAGTGAGTCAGTGTGAGGTGTCAGTGCAGGTAATGATAATGATTTTAAAAAATAAATATATTCCAACAGGTGCAGTGGTAGGAAAGTCCAAAGTGCAGTATAGAGGACCTGTCCATGTTTGGAGGTACTGGGCAATGCAGAGTACAGTCGTGGCCAAAGTTTTTTCGAATGACACAAATACTTGTTTTCTCAAAGTTTGCTACTACCATTTATATTTTGAAAATGTGCATATTCTACAGAATGTTATGACGAGTGATCAGATGAATTGCAACATCCCTCTGCCATGAAAACAAACTTAATCCCTTGCATTTCAGCACAGCCACAAAAGGACCTGCTGAGATCATTTCAGTGATCCTCTCAATAACACAAGTGAGAGTGTTGAGGAGCACAAGGCTGGAGATCATTCTGTCATGTTGAAGAAGAATAGCAGACTGGATGCTTTAAAAGGAGGGTGATGCTTGAAATCATTGTTCTTCCTCTGTTAACCATGGTTACCTGCAAGGAAACATGTGCCGTCATAAAAAGGGCTTCACAGGCAAGGAAATTGCTGCTACTAAGATTGCACCTAAATTAACTATTTATCAGATCATCAAAAAATTCATTGTTGTGAATATGCTTCAGGGTGCTCAGAAAGTCCAGCATGCACCAGGACCTTCTCCTAAAGATTATTCAGCTGCTGGATCGGGGTACCACCAGTGCAGAGACAACTCAGGAATGGCAGCAAGCAGGTGTGAGTGGATCTGTCTATTTACTTGTTTAGCAACTTACCTATTTATTTATAAAAACCTTAGTAAACAAATATAGATATATTGAACCAAAGGCACACTTCATTACCATAGCATACCTATCATATCGTGGTTAATTGATACATACATACAGGGAGTGCAGAATTATTAGGCAAATGAGTATTTTTGTCCACATCATCCTCTTCATGCATGTTGTCTTACTCCAAGCTGTATAGGCTCGAAAGCCTACTACCAATTAAGCATATTAGGTGATGTGCATCTCTGTAATGAGAAGGGGTGTGGTCTAATGACATCAACATCCTATATCAGTTGTGCATAATTATTAGGCAACTTCCTTTCCTTTGGCAAAATGGGTCAAAAGAAGGACTCAAAAGACAGGCTCAGAAAAGTCAAAAATAGTGAGATATCTTGCAGAGGGATGCAGCACTCTTAAAATTGCAAAGCTTCTGAAGCGTGATCATCGAACAATCAAGCGTTTCATTCAAAATAGTCAACAGGGTCGCAAAAAGCGTGTGGAAAAAACAAGGCGCAAAATAACTGCCCATGAACTGAGAAAAGTCAAGCATGCAGCTGCCAAGATGCCACTTGCCACCAGTTTGGCCATATTTCAGAGCTGCAACATCACTGGAGTGCCCAAAAGCACAAGGTGTGCAATACTCAGAGACATGGCCAAGGTAAGAAAGGCTGAAAGACGACCACCACTGAACAAGACACACAAGCTGAAACGTCAACACTGGGCCAATAAATATCTCAAGACTGATTTTTCTAAGGTTTTATGGACTGATGAAATCAGAGTGAGTCTTGAGGGCCAGATGGATGGGCCTGTGGCTGGATTGGTAAAGGGCAGTGAGCTCCTGTCCAACTCAGACACCAGCAAGGTGGAGGTGGAGTACTGGTTTGGGCTGGTATCATCAAAGATGAGCTTGTGGGGCCTTTTCGGGTTGAGGATGGAGGTAAGCTCAACTCCCAGTCCTACTGCCAGTTTCTGGAAGACACCTTCTTCAAGCAGTGGTACAGGAAGAAGTCTGCATCCTTCAAGAAAAACATGATTTTCATGCAGGACAATGCTCCATCACACACGTCCAAGTACTCCACAGCGTGGCTGGCAAGAAAGGGTATAAAAGAAGAAAAACTAATGACATGGCCTCCTTGAACCCCATTGAGAACCTGTGGACTATCATCAAATGTGAGATTTACAAGGAGGGAAAACAGTACACCTCTCTGAACAGTGTCTGGGAGGCTGTGGTTATTGCTGCACGTAATGTTGATAGTGAACAGATCAAAACACTGACAGAATCCATGGATGGCAGGCTTTTGAGTGTCCTTGCAAAGAAAGGTGGCTATATTGGTCGCTGTTTTTTTTTTTTGTTTTTGAATGTCAGAAATGTATATTTGTGAATGTGGAGATGTTATATTGGTTTCACTGGTAAAAATAAATAAATGGGTATATATTTGTTTTTTGTTAAGTTGCCTAATAATTATGCACAGTAATAGTCACCTGCACACACAGATATCCCCCTCAAATAGCTAAAAAAAAAACAAACTAAAAACTACTTCCAAAAACGTTCAGCTTTAATATAAATGAGTTTTTTGGGCCCTGGTGGTGTGCAGCTTCAGCTGAGATACTGTCATATAGTATTTCTACATATACCTAGTCTTCTAGGTACACTTGCGCAGAGACTGGTATTTTGAAATAAAATCTGTTCCTTATGACAGTATGTGTCCTACTGCGTTCTGATTAGGTATCCTGTGGTGACGACAGTGGTATGAAGTTCCAGGTCCTCCTTTGTCATCATACTTTTCCAAAGATTTGCATAATATTTGTAACTTGCAGTCAACTCGCACGCACCTATTTGGATGAGCTGACTTTAATTCTTCTCTACATTTTTGTAGAGAAGAATAATCAATTAAGCAGTTACGCAGAGTACAATGTTCATTAAATGTGAAGACAGAACAACATAATCTGCAGCAAACATTTCTGGAATTAAAGTGACAATGGTCCACATATTATTATGCCTGTGAGCCCCCCTCTGGTGAAGTTAGGTACCACAGAGTAGCACAGAGCATTTTTAGTGCATCAGGCTGACTGCAATTCTGCAAATTGCATTGTGTTACTTTAACGCCCTTATGACAAACTGTCATGTAGATTGTAGATTGAGGCTGTACCACCTGACCTCCCCTCCTCCTGCATGGACTTTGACCAAACAGATGACCGAATACCAATTACAATTACAAAGTAGAGGACTTCTGGAGAACTGTGTTTTTTATGAAAAGTGGTGACCAGTGAGAAACAGATGAGAAAGAAGGTAAACAATGTACATACATAACATGTGCAGTGTGGATGGGACTTGTACACATCGGTAGATCACAAACACAGACTCATGACAAGGCAGAAGCAGATTTGTTAATGTTAATGCAGTAAAATCTGTGATTTATTTCAAATCACATCCACAATATATTTATTACCACACTGTTAATGCAGCTGCACTTATATTATTTTTCAAATGGAGGCACTCAAACATGGGAGCAAGGTATTTGCTGTGTAAGCATGGCACAAAACTTGCCAATGTTTCTGATTGTCACATGTGATACACAGCAGCACAGCACATGGTGCACATAGTGAAATTTGTCCTCTGCATTTATCCCATCACCCTGAGTGAGCAGTGGGCAGCCATGACAGCCTGGGGAGCAGTGTGTGGGGATGGAGCTTTGCTCAGTGGCACCTCAGTGGCACCTTGGCGAACCGGCAACCTTCCGATTACGGGGCTGCTTCCTTAACTGCTAGGCCACCACTGCCCATTAAATCGTTAAAGCTTACAGCACCTGGTATTCCCAGGCAGTCTCCCATCCAAGTACTAACCAGGCCCAACCCTTCTTAGCTTCCGAGATCAGACGAGATCGGGCGTTCTTCAGCTGGTATGAGGTCTTGCAGAGGTGCTTGATATGGTTGCCGAAAGTGAGACGGGGTCCAAGTTTTGTGATTGATGAGGAGGGGAATATTCTGACTGCGGAAGGTAATACTTGTTATGGGTGACGCTTGAATCTGGTGAGGTGTTAGCTGGTTAGCTTAGCTTCAGTCTTAAGAGGGGTTATAGTCACACCTTTATCTCCTCCAGACAGGTGATAAGATAAAAGATGATGGCAGCGATGATGCTGAAGGTAGAGAAGTATATTTGTGTATCTTCTGCATAGTAGAGGAATTAAATTCCGTGGCGGCTGATGATAAGAAGGAGAATGTAAAGAGGATGGGGCCAAGGACTCAACCATGGGAAACTCCACAGGGGACACTGTGCAATTTGGATTTTGCATCTCAGATCTTTTCCAACCTTTAAAGTTTCAGGACTAGGCCCTTCTAGGATCTTGAAATGCTTTTTATGGAGCCACCCCTTAGTTGACATGGCTGTGTATTTTGGTTCATTGTCATGGTGGACGACCCATCTTCAATGCTCTTACTGAGAGAAGGGGTTTGTTAAACCAAAATCTCACAATACAACACCAAAGCATTATGTTTCAACCCTTCACAGCCGGTATGGTGTTCTTGGGATGTGATTGGTAAATTGTTTGGTAAGTCCCTTTATGGATAAACAATTGGTAGGACGAGAAAGAACAATACAGAAAAGTTTATTGTAGACACGAATGCATTTGGGAGCCCCTTCCAGCAAACCAGCAAAAAGGTTCAGAGACTAATGTCTCTTCTTTCTTTTTATAGTGCGCTGGTTTTTACACATACCATAACCAAAAATTTCTCTACGATTGTTCTTGTTTTTACAAGGTTTAGTTAAAGTACACCATTCAGAGTATCATCACAATCATCATCAATTTGTCGCTGCATTAAAGTCTGGAATTTTGTCGAGGATGACTAAAGTTAAGTACATAACTCCACATGTGTTCATTCATAGTTTTGATCTAACAACGTAAATGGTCATGAAAATAAAGAAAACACATTGAATGAGAAGGTGTGTCCAAACTTTTGGCCTGTACAGTACATATGGGAATAAATAACCGAATATGGTTTTATATACAGTGTATATTATATATAGGATGTGTGGGTTACATGTAATTGCACATTAGCAGTATTGTGTTGAGCGTTGGGAGCGTTTGAGAATAATGTTATTGAACAGTATACAGATATTGAACAGTATTCAATGCTAATAAATATTAATATTGATATTGCCCAGTTGAAGGAAGGGGGAACTTAGGGCGAAAAAAATGTTCTTCTGTCGGTTTGTCCTTGTTGTGATGCACCTGTAGCGACTTCCTGACGGCAATGAAATCCAGGGTGGGAGCATCCAAACAAAATGCTCCAGAACAAACCCAAGAGCACGACCAAGGAGAGAGACAATCCCCTTTTCCTTGTGTACAGATGGGTCAAGTGTGGCGGGGTGTTCAGTCTGAACTGTAGGTGGCGGTGTAGGGTTGCTCTGATATTGATACCAGAGCAATGATGGCACGAGACAGGACTGTAGCACTCACCTTTTCTTCTCCGGGCAATCATTTTTCCAGATGCCAAAAACAATCGCCAGGCCATCCTCCAAAAAAAATTGCATCACTGTGTGTGCAGATCCTGCCTGCTGCCGTTCCTGAGCAAGCTCTGCACTGTTGTAAATCCACGTTGTAAGTCGCTCTGGATAAGGGTGCCTGCCAAATGCCTTAAATGTAAATGAATCATCTTTAGGAGACGTTCCTGGCGCTTGCTGGACTTTCTTGGGCGCCCTGAAGCCTTCTTCACAACACTTGAACCTCTCTACTTGAAGTTTGTGATGATCTGATAAATGGTTTAGGTGCAATCTTAGTAGCAACAATATCCTGGCCTGTGAAGTCCTTTTTATGATGGCACGTGTTTCCTTGCAGGTAACCATGGTTAACAGAGGAAGAACAATGATTTCAAGCATCACCCTCACCAGTCTGCTATTCTAACTCAGCAGGACAGAATGATCCCCAGCCTTGTGCTCCTCAACACTCTCACCTGTGTTAATCAGAGGATCACTGAAATGATCTCAGCATGTACTTTAAGTTCATGTTCACGGTAAGGAGGGACTTTGCAATTCATCTGACCGCTATTCATAATATGTTATAATGTTATAATAAATTGTTATAATAAAATGAGAAGCAGCAAACTTTGTGAAAACCAGTATTTTTGTCATTATCAGAACTTTTGGCCGCGACTGTATTATCGGGGCCACTATCCTCACGTCTCATTGCTGCTGATTCATCAACGGCGATTGAGGAGCTGCCAATTGCAGAGGAACACCTGTGTTTGACCCTCTGTAAGATGGGGCATTCTGCAGGACCACGGTACTTCTGCAACTTTGCCTTGTGGAGATTCAAACATCTCTTTGTTCTCGTGACAATTTGGTGGTGATGGTCCGTGGGGGTCGGTCTCCTGTTCTTTGTTCTTGCGACCATTTGGCAAATAATATGTGTACAGCTCTAGCTATGTTTTTTGAGATCGCCTGCTCTCTTTGTCTGCCCCAGACGGGAGATTCTGAGGACGTGACGACAGAAACAACAAATTCTGATTGGTCTGTGACAACCTCCTTTGGGTCAAAGGTATAAAGACTTTTTTCTCCTCAGCTTCTTTTCCATCGGAACTGGGCCTTTCCAGTTCTCAAGTCTTTTCTCTATTCCCATTTTTCTCCTGGATCAGGTCATGTCTCTGAAGCTTGGTTCAGGCTGTTCTGTCTTTTTCTATCTTTTCCTCCTGTCTTTCATTTTGTTTTTCTCTGTAACATTGGTACCTTTTTTACATACAATATTTACATGTAACTGCAGTAATAATCTACTGGCGTTAATAAATTAGAAACTGTTCATCCTTTTAACCTCTATTGTGCCATGCCTCTTTCTGCCAGGTAACATCAAGTTGGAGTGGTTTGAATACAGTGCTTTTGTGTGTAGAGCGAGAGAGAGTTTTTTTACTCTACTCTCCTCAGTTTTACACCTCCCACAAGCTTTGTGTCTGCAGACATGGAGTCTGCCATTCCCTTCTCCAGCAGGTGATTCTTTTGTTTATTTATTTTGGGGGGGGCAACTTTATTTTTTAAGTAAAGATGAATCGGGTGCATAAAGGAATTATATTGGTTTTACTGCTGCTGATGATATGCATAGAGAGTTGTGTTAATGGGCAGTTATTCCTGATTGGCAGGTTGCTGCATGGAGGAAGGTACTAGTAAGTCTGTGTAGAAGGAAACTGTGTACGTCTGGCAGGTAGGACATAAATAGAAATGTTGGATGTACTCTTGTGAATATACCAAATGCAAAGTTACTGCTATAATAGCCTCGGATTTTCAGCATGACGGAGGATGTGTTTCTACACGGGTCTTTGATGCAATTTGGACATTACTGTTAATTGGGTCTGTCAGAAAGACAGACCATTTATTATTGTGCTGAGAATGGCAAAAAAGAACATGTCTTACGTTAAAGACCGCCACGCGAAGACCGTCAAACGTAAAGAAACAACGGATTTGTAAAATAAAACTTCTTTGAAGTGATACTGCAGTACCACAGTAAAGAAGCCCCATTTTACAAATTCCATGCCCGCAGCTGTGACCAATGCCCGGACAGACCCATCAAAATTTCCCCTGGAATTTTGGCTTCTAGTTTAACTTTTTTATTATTCACAATTTCACACAAAAAAA
Source organism: Denticeps clupeoides (assembly GCF_900700375.1). NCBI lineage: Eukaryota > Metazoa > Chordata > Actinopteri > Clupeiformes > Denticipitidae > Denticeps > Denticeps clupeoides. The sequence goes on along the minus strand of NC_041713.1, from coordinate 22,999,015 downwards.
CGAAGAAAATAAATAAATATGATCCCAAGGGAAACCAATCCTACCAAAAATGTACAAACATTTTGTAAAACATGCTTGATAAAACATGCCCTCTTCCTGCCTGTCCCTTTGACACCCACCCTCCCCTCAGGAGGAGCCCCCAACCCCAAATGCACCCCTTCAAAAAATGATTTGGGGGAGCACCCCCCCAGCTGGACTTAGGGGTACCTTGGGGCTCGTCCACCTCGTCATGGCCCAGTGCAGCCAGTTTAGGAACTCCCTCCTTGTGGTTCGGCTCCGCGGCTGGGTCGCCATCTGGTGGACACAAAGAGGGGAAGTGGGGGCGACATACGGACACTAATGCCACGCACACACACACAGACAGAGACAGACAGAAGAGAGGGTCGTCTGGCTCCCTCTCTGGGCTCTCCGGGACCTCCTCAGGATCTCAGGAGGCGCGACCTTCTCGTCGCCCACCAGTGCGGAGTCTTCTTGCTCTGGATCCTGACTGGCGCTGGATGTGGTGGAGGAGCAGAGTTCGATCCAATCAAACTCCACCCTCAGTCTCGGCAGGAAGTCCCTGGAAGTGACGTGGGTCCCCACGGACCTCGCAACTCTCCAGTGCTCTCGTCGTCGTTGTCCGTGTCGTCCCAGTCCACGGGGAGCCTTGCCAGCAAAGTGCAGAGTTCCTGGCTCGACATGGCGAAGATCGTGGGGGTCACATCCTCTGCGCTCGCTGCCCACGTCACTTCCTCGTTGCTGCCGACGCCATCTTCTTCGCTCCGCCCACTCACCCGCTGACGTTGCCACTTCCGGGTTTCGCGGATTCTCCCGGGGGTGACGTCATCACGCGGCGCCGAGCGCCATTGCTCATTGGGGAGAAATCGCTCTATCAGAACGGGTGTCGCGCCTCTCCCCTGGCGTCCGCATTCGTCACGCTGGGCTGTGTCCTTCGTGGCGCTTTTTCTCCTCTGCCTTTTACCTCTGCGCTTTTGTGGAGAGCGCCGATATTCTGTCACGCTTGCGTGCTGACGGAGGAGGGAAGCACAGAGGCAGGACATGCTGGGAAAGGGGTTTTATTAATAAACAATAAATAAATACAAATAAACACAGGTGATGAGCCCAGCTGCAGTCAATCCTGACAGTGACTTGATAAGAGGAGGCCTGCAACTGCTGAGAAGCAAGAAGCCAGCGAGCATGACCTTGTGATATAGCGTCTACCAAGAAACAAGCCTACGTGCAAGAATCCTATGGTAAATGTACCGCCATGTACTAAATAAAAAGACAGGATGCGACTGAGACCGCAGAGCTGTTGGAGGCATGATGTAATGCGCGTCTCCGATCTCCTTGCAAGTAAAAAAAACTCAAATGCTTTGTGTCTTTCTTCTCTAGTTTATAAATGTTGGAACGACGTACAACTCTAACAATCAGTCAGACAAACATAAGCATGTGCAGAATTTAATAAAACTAGCTCAATAGTTCAAAAGCATTTGCTGAACTATAGTAATGCAGGTTGGCAGGTCTAAATCGTTAAACATGCGACACCAGTGGTTCAATTTTATGAAGTGCTTGTCGTCTCATTACATTGGTTCCCAACACCAAATATCAAATATTCTCAAATAATAAAAAATAGCAGTATCTGTATAAATTCTTTAATTCTTTCTTTAATATGTTCAAAGAATTGACAAGTAATTTATATAGAGAAACTGACATTATGACATTGTTCAGTCATTCGCTCCAAGATGGAAGAGACGACAAATAACAAAACTTCAGTAAATGAAGAAGCCAATCAAATAAAAAAATAATTGAATGAGTGGTGTCTCTATAAATTCTTTAATAATTTCTTTAATATGTTTAAAGAATTGACAAGTAATTTATATAAAGGAACTGACATTATGACATTGTTCAGTCATTCGCTCCAAGATGACAAATAACAAAACTTCAGTAAATGAAAAAGCAAAAGACACAATCAGTGTAAATGAAAGAGCTGCAGAGGGAGGAAGAAGAAGAATTAGAACAAGGCGCAGACGTCCCCTCTGGCAAAGTCAAATAACAGCAAATCCTGTTATTGGGACGTTCATATTAATTTATCTTTATATGCTCATCACATTGGTAATACTTTGTGTGCTAAGTTTATTGGTATTAATCGTATTGATATTATTCATACTGAAAATGAGAATATGAGATTAATAATTCCTTAATCTTGTGGAATGAAATAAACAACTAAAAAGGCATTAAAGTTTTTTGTGTAATGTAAATTTAAATGTAATTACACCAAATTACAGTACTTAAAAATCCTGTAAATTCAACAAAAGACAACATTTACATTTACAGCATTTATCAGACGCCCTTATCCAGAGCGAGTTACAATCAGTAGTTACAGGGAGAGTCCCCCTGGAGCAACACAGGGTTAAGTGTCTTGCTCAGGGACACAATGGTAGTAAGTGGGATTTGAACCTGGGTCTTCTGGTTCATAGGCGAGTGTGTTACCCAGTAGGCTACTACCTCCCAAGAGAAGATGCAGCTGTAACTAACTAAATAAATAACTATTTTACCTGTGAACTGTACTGTGCTCTTTACCATTATACTCACATGAATGCATTAAAACAAAGATTTTAAAAAATAATCAGTCAAATTCAAAGCTGTTGTAAGAAAACTGTTTATTCAAGCTGACACCTGACAACACTTCAGCACTGTCACTGGTAACCTAATTTTATATTTTTAACGACAGAAAAAAAATCTTAAAGAATAAAGCAATAGTTAAGTAAAAGTTAAAGGGACTTTTTGCCTAAAACTAAAAAAATGGTCATTATTTACTCTCCCTTAAGTTGTTCCAAAACAATGAGTTTCTTTCTTGTATTGAATTCAAATATCATTATATTTACTTTGATTATTATAAGGATTGTATATATTTTAATGAAGTTTATAACCAGACAAGTAACACAGCAATTGACTTCCATAATAGGCCAAAAATATGGAAGTCAATGGAGCTCAAAAAAACAGAATGGCATTTTGGTACCAAAAAACAATCTAACTTCAGTTAAAACTCACAGCAAGTCATACAGTATATCTGCTTAAAATAAATAAATGTTCAAATCGGTCACAAATGCTACTCACTGTGCTGATTCATTAAACCAAGAATACTCTAACAAACATTTAGCAAAGTTTTTTTTTTTTACACGACCAAACAACAAGTCTGAGAGCAAGTGTCATTTTATAGATGGCTTCTCCTGTAGGTGTAGTTTTGATACCTTTGTAAATTACATGCTTAACAAATCAAAGCCCATTAGCCTTCTGAGAAGAGAACACACAGGAGGATTGTGTTGTTCCTTTTCTCGGAGACCTTCACACTTTTTTTTGCACCAACCTTTGATGTGTCTGTCTTGGTGCCGGTGTGTGGGTTGATTCCAACAAACATCTGCACCAACATCAGTCAGACAAACATAAACATATGTGCAGAATTTAATAAAACTAGTTCAATAGTTCAAAAGCATTTGCTGAACTATAATAATGCATTACAAATGAATAATTCATCCAAAAAAGAAAACATTTGTAACATTTAAAAAAAAAAACTGAATAAATATCTTTCTTCTACTATAATAAAAGAATATATTGCAAAGAATGAGTAATCCAAAAGGCTGGGAGGTTGTGAAGGGTGAAGGAAGCATAGCAGCCAAGATTTTCAGAATAACCTAAATTGAATTTGAAAACTATTTATAACACATTTTACACCAATTGTATACGCGTACTGCGTACACAATGTGTAGCCTCTAAGCAAAATGTGTACAGGTTGGCAGGTCTGAATCGTTAAACATGCGACACCAGTGGTTCAATTTTATGAAGTGCTTGTCGTCTCATTACATTGGTTCCCAACACCAAATATGAAATATTCTCAAATAATAAAAAACTTTGCAGTATCTCTAGAAATTCTTTAATTCTTTCTTTAATTTGTTCAAAGAATTCACAAGTAATTTATATAGAGAAAACTGACATTATGACATTGTTCAGTAATTCGGTCCAAGATGGAAGAGACAAAAAACAACAAAACTTCAGTAAATGAAGAAGCCAAACACACAAACAATGGAGATGAAAGACATGCAGTGGGAGGGACGTTCAAATTAACGGTTCATTGTATGATCATCTCATTGGTAATACTTTGTGTGCTAAATTTACTGGTATTAATCATACTGATATTAATCTCACTGAAAGTATTCCTTAATTCTGAGGAATGAAATAAACAACTTTTCATATAAAAACTTTCATTGGCCATACACAGCAAAATTGTTAACACTGCACAGAGATTAATATGAGCCCATTCAAAATCTGAGTTAAATTGAATACTTTCAGTGTAAAGTTGGTTAACATTAGTGTTAAATGACCGTGACTCCGCCCCTTGTGTGTTGGAGACTCTGTTCTGCTTGCAGAATTTAAGAAGCTGGACCAATTCTTGCTTCTTGTTTAATAACTTCTTGTGGTTTGCTTTAGAGTCAATAAGAATCAAAGGTGGAAAATCCGTTCTAAATCAACGTTCTAAATGAGCAGTGTCTCTATAAATTCTTTAATAATTTATTGAATATGTTCAAAGAATTTGCAAGTAATTTATATAGAGAAACTGACATTATGACATTGTTTAGTCATTCGCTTCTTTTCCTTGTTGTGCCACAGTAAAACCAAGGATGGATTTATAAATTCTATATTAATATAAATATATCAATATAGAATTTAGAAATCCATCCTTGGACCAGGGAACGTTATCCTAAAAAGAGACACGTCCATGTTTTAATTCAGAGCAAATCTTTCACATACACTCGACGTCTTGTCTGCAAACTTAACGATGGTGTTGAACAGCGAGTGGCCACACAGTCATGATCATGTGACCTTTCCTTGTCGTCTCATTACATGGGTTACAACACCAAATATGAAAAATTCTCAAAAAAATTAAATAATGAGCAGTGTCTCTATAAATTCTTTCATTCTTTCTTTAATATGTTCAAAGAATTCACAAGTAATATATATAAGAACTGACATTATGACATTGTTCAGTCATTCGCTCCAATATGGAAGAGACGACAAATAACAAAACTTCAGTAAATGAAGAAGCCAATCAAATAAAAAAAGTAGAATGAGCAGTGACTCTATAAATTCTTTAATAATTTCTTTAATATGCTCAAAGAAGTCGCAAGTAATTTATATAGAAACTGACATTATGACATTGTTCAGTCCTTCGCTCCAAGATGGAAGAGATGACAAATAACAAAACCTCTGGCAAAGTAACAGCAATCCCTGCTATTGGGACGTATTAACTTATCTTTGTATGCTCATCACATTGGTAATACTTTGTGTGCTACGTTTATTGGTATTAATCGTATTGATATTATTCATACTGAAAATGAGAATATGATATTAATAATTCCTTAATCTTGTGGAATGAAATAAACAACTAAAAAGGCATTAAAGTTTTTGGTGTAATTACATTATACATAAATTGTGTAATTACAATAGATAAATAGAATTTACTTTATTCAACGATTCTCTGGTATGTGCTTTTGGTGCACAAAAAGTATTGGCCCAGCCCCTTTTCCACTACAGCAGAGCTCCACAAGACCTGGTCACCTAAGTCCCTGTGTCAAACAGAACAGTTTGTCTTGAAACAGTCTTGAAATGGCCTCCATGGTCGAATCAGTGCCCAGAAGCCAGCACTAAAGAAGTTTGGTGGCGGAAAAATCATGGTCTGGAGTAACATCCAGTATGGGTGGTGTGCAAGAGATCTGCAGGGTATAAGGCAACATAAATAGTCTGAAATACCAAGAAATATACACATATGTGTATATATGTATATATTTTAAAAATTGTTTAAAAGTTTCGTTCTAGAGAAATCTCAAATGGCATATTTATAGTGTCCCAAACATCACCAATGTGCCCAAATTGATAGGTTAGAAATTTCTCTACTAATGCTTTTTAATAGCAATATGTTCATTGATGCAGGTTTATTGTTAGGATTTAGTACTATGTGCTATTTGAGGAAAGAGTTTGTGGGAAAGAGTTGAGGGAGAATTTGCGGAAATAACGTCATTTTAGCTCTAAAACTGGGAACAGAGACAAAGAAAGGTACAGGAATATGGTCCGATATACAAGTCTGTGATTAAATCTATATTAAAAATAACACCAAAGCCACGTCTCATGCTCATCTATTTAAGTTAAATGAAACCATTTTCTTAAAAAAATGTAATTGTAAGAATTATACATAACAGCCTTAAGAAACAAAGCATCCTTTGCAGAACTTGAGGACTAACGCAGACGTTTAAATGTACCACACCTAACTACCATGTATGATGCAACTACGTACGGACACGATGATTACTTTATGTATTTGCTGGAGAGCTTTTGGGCTAAGGATGTAATAGCGGCTTACTACTTTCAATTAAGGGTTTAAGGCATGATGAAAACCTCCATTATGTAGGATTTCCTTTAAAGGATAGAAGATTTCGATCCCCAGACGTTAAGTTATATTATGTGTTAAGGGAAGCCAAGAGACTGCCCAAATGAATTCTATGTAGTGTATTTGATGTCGGACAGTCTGGCCTTGTGGTCCTTGCTCACTACGCTGTGGTGTGGTTGTGACCCTATCTGGCCTTTGAAATTAATTCTGGGATAGATATGGCGCAGTAATTTTTTTTCCTGTGACCCGCAATGTAATGGCATGATCGAATATGCCTGCTTGGACCTCTTGCTAATGTTCACTCAACAGTCTCACTTATAGTGGATGAAGAAGCTGGAAGAGCATTGTGACCAATGGTAATAGATACTGGGAGAGGACAGGTTCCTGTATCTCACTGGGAAGAATCCTGGGCCACAGAAGCTTCTCACCATGCAGTAAATCCTTCAGTGCCCTCACTACCGGTTAATTCTTGGTTTGAAGTGCCCTAATATTAATCCAGTCACTTTGGACAATCCCAAAGATCTTATCCTTTTTCAAGTGCCTATTCATTCCGAACATGATTGAATAGGTGCCAATTTGATCATCATATTTTACACACAATACAATACGAAAAAACATGTCAGACGTTGAGGTGAGAGAAAAAAAAAAGTCATGCAGAATTTGATAGCAGACTCTGGGGACTGTATGAAGGTGACCTCATCAGGAACATATGCCATCAAATTCTAAATGAAAAACATGTCACTCTCAGCATTTGATACTAAACAATTTGTTACATCTTTAGTTAAAAACCATAAAAATACTGACTTGATAAATTAAGAATTTTTAATGAATTTCTGAACTTCATGATCGACCAGACATTCATCACTATAACTATATAAACTATCAAGACTGCAGGGTTTGAAAAAACTTCGAAAACAGTAGCTGTGTTAATGGTAAGTATCTTACTTAGTTAGAAAGACATTCTGAGGACGTTATAAAGTCTTCTGTAAGGTAACCAGATTATTGTTAATTGTTGGAAAAGTTTCTTTACATGCAGATAAGATCTTAATTCCCGTAACAAAACCTGAAATGATTGTCCATCAGAAAATCTTAATTCGCACTACAATTTCAACACTATTGTCATCCATTGTCGTAGTTTTCAGGCTGCTGGAGATGGGTTGGAAAAATAGATGCCATAAAGGTCAGTTGTGAAAGTGCAATACGTTTTATTCTGAAATCAACGTCACTTTGAAGGAGACCCATCCAAGTGCACACGTGTGTTTTTGAACAGATGCAAACCGCTGGTGTTTTAAGGTAAGGTAAGTGCACTTTTGATCCCTTAATTTGATCCCTTAAAATAACTAATAATATTAATAATTACCTTACATTCCAAATAAATTAAGGGGAAAAAGTGCACAGAATAAGGCAAATTTATGAGGAGACGTGCGGAGACAGGGCCCGTCGCCTCCACTGATGGTACTGCTTGGGCTCCAAGGGGGGGATTGTCAGGATTGGCCACAGCTGGTGTTGCCAGATGTAGCCAATCAGGACATCTTTTAAAAAGCCAATGATTTCCGCCCCTCTGGAGCTCCAACATTTTTGTGAACTTTGATTAACACTTGTGTTTTTTTTAGTTCTGGCAATCGCCACACGCCTGGGTTTATTTATGTTAATCCCCTTTATTTCCCTTTTTGGCCATCGTGCCTTAATTATTTGTGTTTATTAATGAATCCTTGTCCCCAGTATGTCCCACCTCTGCGCTTCCTTCCCCCGTTAGCTCGCCGTTGTGACACTAACACAGGGCATTGGTTTCTCAGGCCTTGGGGCAATATCCAGCAGAAGAGATTCAACATGCCCTAGAAAACTCCCAAATTCTGAAAAAAAGTAGCAGTCCCACAAACAGAGAGCATTCAACATGTTCATACAATAACGCCCAGTTGGGCTTTGAAAGCCTTTTGTTTGCTATACAGCACATACACATATTGCGTTCTTGGCTTCCTTTTTTGCTTCCTTTCTCTTCCACTTCTTCACCCTCTTTACTTTACTTTACTTTGCAGACGCTTTTATCCAAAGCGACTTACAAGAGGAAGACACCAGCAATTCTAGTTTGATTTCTATAGATTTGGAGTTTACTAAATAAGAGCCCTGATAAGGTCTAACTTGTCAGAAAAAGAACATGCTTGGAAATTAAGTGCTACACAAGAACCTTTTTTAATTTTGTGCAGTGTGTGTGCATGTGTGTGTAAGTGTTAGATTAGTCTGAAATACTTTTTGAATTAGTGGGTTTTCAACTGCTTCTTAAAGGTGGTAGTAGTCTCGGCTAATCGAATGTGCAGGGCAAGTTGTTCCACCAGCCAGGGACAACAAAGGAGAATAGAGTTGATTGGAAATGGAGACCCCTTGAAGAGGGAAGTCTTATTTCATTTATCAGAGGTGCTGGTGGTATGTTCAGTAGGATTGATGGTAACGGGTAATAAATTGCTGAAACAGACACCCCCCGTCCAGCCCAGGGAACAGACACAGTGTCAGCATATTTATGAGTTTTATTATTAATCTTAATGTTTCTTGTAAGATCTAATAGAGCGAGGTAAAGACACAGTGTCAATAGTGCTCACGATGGGTGGCGGCTTGGACGCTCGGTTTAGCCAGTCAGTCTGCCGCCTGGTTTCGGCTCTGGCGAGTCAGGTTCGTTTTTTGGTTCTAAGACTATGAGCCAGATTTTTAGATAACTTGAGTGGCGCCCGCCCAGTTGGGGTGGATGCCATCTCGCCCAAAAAGACCAGGTTTGGCCAGTTTGACCGAAAATGTTGGCCAGTTATTAATAAAGCCCACTTTATTTTTTGGACACCACCCTGACAGCCAGCGATTTATATCGTGGAACCTGCAAAAAGTCTTGTCGCTACACCGAAACTGCGGTAATGGGCAAGAGCAGATTACTTTATCCGACATCGTTTTAGCCAATTATCGTTAGTTATTTCTGATTGGCGTAGCGTCGTTAGTGCTGACTTGAATATTATCTATAAACATCTACGGTTATTTTTGCTAGCGCTTTTAAATTTGCGCGGATGTCGGGTGCTCTGGTTCCAGGAAAACACAGTATTTTATTCTCTGGTGCCGCTATCCTCATGTTTCGCATGTGGAGTCGCCAGTGACTAAAACCGGTGGTTTGTAGGACCCAGTGGATGCCTCGCTGAGGGGGGAGAAGCGGTTATGAATGTATAACGGTGAGTGGCGGCCTGGTGTTGGGGTAGATTGGCGGGTCACCCCGGTAGCTCTTTGTTATATTGCAGTCTTTTGCTAAAATCATTTAGGTTCATTTCTCCTCATTATTGCACCCCATATTGACAGAAAACACAGACTTTTTGCAGATTTATTAACAAATTAAGCTGAAACATCATAGTCCTGAGTATTCAGACCCTTTGCTCAGAAGGACCCTTTTGATCTAATACAGCCATGAGTCTATTTGGGAAAGAGGATTTTCACACCTGGATTTGGGGACCCTCTCCCATTCCTCCCTGCAGATCCTCTCAAGTTCTGGCAGGTTGGACAATCACTTCACTTTAACTTTAGATTGTGAGACTCGGAATGGCCTCACCTCGACTCCCGGGTCGCTAGCTTAAACGGTTACCCTCAGGAGTCAAAAATGTTTTCCCAGCACAATAGTTAATGGTCTGTCATACTGACAGGCCCAAACAAGGAATTTAAAACCTTTTATTGAGGGCAAACCAGTTGTTCCACCCTGGCCAGGATTTGAACCTGGTTTATTCATAGAGAAGGTGAGTGCGTTACCAAAATACACCACCAGCGATTTTTTTGGTTTTGGTTTGCCAATTCATACTGGCTCAAAGAACCAGTAGTTTGACTAAATTTAGCTGCCAAATTAACATAATTACATGTGACAGATTTCAAATAATCAAAAATAATTCATATTAGTGTGAGTGTGGGAAACCGGAGTACCCGGAGAAAAACCCATGTGAACACGGGCAGTGCATGCACGTACCTCTCAGTTGTCTGGTCCGGCTGAGTCCTGGTGGCCTTCAAGCCTGCCCTCGCTAAGCTGGTCACAACGGTGATGTTCCAGGCTGGGGTCTTCTGTTTGCACGGCTTGGCTGTGGTGTAGGGGAGAGGCAACCTGGCTGTCAAGGGCAACTTGGCCAGGGTGTGGACCTGTGACAGATCTTGATAAAATGGTAATTTACTTTAAAATCTCTGCTGATTCTGAAATATTCACATTAATTATGATGCATGCTGGGACGTAAGGTATAAAATGTCTCTCTCTTACGTGTATATAATTGGACAGGGAAATAAGTGTGTTTCTTCTTCAGTCACAATTAAGAGCTCTGAAAATGTTTTCCACTGGCAGACTGCGGGACACATGGCTTTTGATAATATTAAGTCCCTGCGTGTTTTGAGTCTGTTTATGGTTATTTGTACTGTTGAAGATATTTTAAGGCTCACCTAGTAGGTGGGTCTCTATTCTGAGTTCATTGAGCACGTCTATGGAGATGCAGAGCAAGTGCAGCACAGGGCTCTTCGCAGGCATTTGAAGAAGCGGGTCACTCCCCACCGCAGACACTGCGGAAGACATTTTGCAGGTTGGGGGCGCTCTGTATAAACAGAAGCTGCTGGATGATCTGGAGATGATTTTCTTGGTACTTCTTTTTCCACCGGACCATCAGATGGCTCCATTGATGGTAGGTGAAGCTGAGGATCCTCAAGCCACTGCAGGTGATCATCCTCATTCAAGTCCTCCAGCTCATAAGGATCTGCACAATCCAGACTGCCTTGAGGAGAATGGGAAAACTCTGGAGATTCTTCCCATCCTGGATCTTCAATGACCACAGGGTCATGAGGCTCAGGAGCTGCTGGAAAGGTCAAGAGGTTGGGCTGTGGAGATCTGGGTGGCTCCTCCCATCCCCGATCATCCTCTTCATGGAGCTGTGCAGAAGACAGCTGAGTCCACTCAGACCGCCTGTTCTTTCAGCTTCTTCTTGTTCTGCAGCAGCTCCACCATGAGACTCAAGCCGTCCTGAGTTACAAAGGCATGCTGCACACACAAGAACACACACAGTAGAGGAGTGTCAGAAATGTGTGGGGGATTCATAAAAAAGTAGGAATCATATAAATCCCATGTAGTGAAGATCACAGCTACTGGAGGGCTGTATTTGATTCGGACAGCATGGATTTTCCAAGAAATTAACCCTTTCAGTTTCACAAAAGGAAACAAATGTCCCCAAATGTCTGTGTGTGTGTGTGTGTGTGTGTGTGTGTGTGTGTGTGTGTTACATACCAACAGCAGAGTTTCTGAATCTGGCCTTTCCACTGGAAGCTCGAGAGCTTGATGAAATATTGGTAATCGTCAGACCTGAAGAAAGAAACTGTCAGTGTTTGTTTGCAATGAGGCTCATCAGTTCTCTTGAAGGACAGAGGACACTCACACCATTTCCCCGTCTCCTTCAGCTCCAGAGACAGGAAGCTGCTGTCGGACAGACATGCTGGGAAACTGAAAACACACACAGAGAAATACATATATATTAGTACACAGTCATCCTCTACATATATCTCCCTGTGTGTGGCTGTCTGTGTGTGTGTGTGTGTGTGTGTGTGTGTGTGTGTGTGTGTGTGTGTGTGTGTGTGTGTGTGTGTGAGAAAGGGTTTTCATTTACTTCATAGAACCCAAATAAAAAAGTGGGTGCTACTGTTCTCCCAGCTCCACAGCGGTGATGCCCAGAGACCAGATGTCACACAAATGGTCATAACCACCATTGTGTTCTGCAGCATAGACCTCTGGAGCAATCCTCCACACACAAACACACACAAAGTAAATCTAAAGATATTCCTGTTAGTCTTTTGCATGATCTCCAATATGAAGAAATGATCAAACGTCCACACAGTACACCTAATACGGAGAGTCTTCCTACACACACACACTCATAAACATAAAGTGATCTTACCAATGTGTCGTCCCAACCACTGACTTTTGTCTCTCAGTGGAGTTGGAGACTTTAGCAGCCAGTCCAAAGTCAGCTGCAACAAGAGAAGAGACACATTTATAATGAGGCATAGATCACAGGTCACACACATAAGTAGGGCTGTAACGATATGCCAAGGTCACGATACGGTACGTATCTCGATACTGGGTTCATGAGACGATATGTATCACGATATTTTGAACAAAAGTGAAAAATGGAACTGAAATTTAAATAACAGATTTATTTCAAAAACATAAACAAATTTCAATAATTTTCTTTGTTCTACATACAATACACATTTCAAGGTTTAATAAAAAAAACCTTCTGTATTCAAAATAACAACTGAATATCTCTTTCTGTCACTGAAAAAATTGTTAAATTTAACATGAACTTAAAATTGTCAGGATCCGGTCCGAAATGGGGTTCATTCCTCGTCATTCCTCGTCACTCCTCGTCCTCCTCTCCGTTCACCCGCCGCGTCATGCCCGCATGGACGTGACAAATTAAATATACCTCAGACAGAACTTCTTAAAGCAGTAAAAAAAAAAATAATAATAATAATAACTAGAAGCCAAAATTCCAGGGGAAATTTTGATGGGTCTGTCCGGGCATTGGTCACAGCTGCGGGCATGTTATTTGTAAAATGGGAATTCTTTACAGTGGTACTGCAGTATCACTTCAAAGAAGTTTTTTTTTACAAATGCTACCAATGCTAAAATTAGCGATCAATACATTCCAATGGGAAATGACCCTGTTTCAGCGTTAATAGCTCGGCCAGGCCCAGTCCGATCGCTTATAAAAGTAATAGCACGCCTCACACAACAAAGTTCTAATTTTTGATATATAGCACGCCGGTGTGCGTGCTTCGGTACGACCCGCATTAATTGCCGAAAAAAGGCTGAAATAAATAATAATAAATATATAAACTTTTTTCGCCCATTTACACTTTTTTGTTTTCCCAAGTTTGTGCATGATCCGTAAGTCCGACAGATGTAAACCATACGTCAAATCGTCGGCCTTGGCGAGATCTACGAGACGACATCAATATCTTCTTTGCATGTCAAACCGTCTGGACACAAACTCCAAAAAAGTCCAATTTTGGGCTAGAATAATAAACGCGTTCCGAAAACGCTTTTTGGCTAATTGCGCGCGGACCGTAAATCCGGCCGAGCCGAGCCATACGTCAAACCGTGCGTAACGACAAGCCGCACGATTTGATACGAGAGTCGTGTGTGTGCTGTGAAGCGTTTCATCGCAAATTCTTGGAAACCAGATTTTTTCACACTTTTAATGTTTTGGACGTGATTTGTGGCCCTCCTGTAATCCCCAAAGAAGCAACCAATACGTCATTGTGTGTGGAGAGGTCAGGCCTTCGGCCTGACCTCTCCGTTTTTTTTGTGTGTCTCACGGCCTTAGCGTGGCAGCCACAAATGCGAGACATGGCCTTTTTGGCCTTCTTCCCTATTTCTCATGTTTTCCTGACCACTGTTGGCGGTAGCAACACATCCAATATGTCAGATCGTGTGTCTCGGCGAGGCCTTCGGCCTCGCCTCGACTCCCGTGTCTCTAGCTTTTACGGCTGGTCACAGGGAGCTGAAAACCTCTTCCTCTGCGCAACAGTAAACCGCACTTTTTACGTTTTGAAGCCGATTTGTGGGCGGGCCGTGCGACCTACCAAAACAAAAAATATATCATCGTGTGCGGAGTGGTCAGGCCTTCGGCCTGACCACTCCGTTGTTTCTGTGCGTTTCACGGTCTTATCGTGGCGGCCTTGGACGTAAGACGTGTCCTTTTATTGCCTTTTTCCCGGTCTTCCCGCTTTTTCCGGGTTTTCCAAACCCCCTTTGGTGCCACCGACTCGTCCCATACGTCTGATCGTAAGACTCGGCGAGGCCTTCGGCCCCGCCTCGATTTTCGGGTCGCTAGCTTCAACGGTTAGCCTCAGGGAGCCAAAAACGCGTTCCCGGCACGATGGTAAACGGTACTTTTTACACGTTTTAACCCGATTTGTGGCCGGGCCAAACGACCTACCAAAACAAAAAATATATCATCGTGTGCGGAGTGGTCAGGCCTTCGGCCTGACCACTCCGTTGTTTCTTTACGTTTGACGGTCTTCGCGTGGCGGTCTTTAACGTTCTTTAATGTTCTTTTTTGCCATTCTCAGCACAATAATAAATGGTCTGTCTTCCTGACAGACCCAATTAAATGTTGTTCTGTTCAACATAAACACTAGTGTTTGTTTAGGTTACTTACATTTTTTTTTGCAAAAAAAGCATATATGCAGGCAAAAGCTGGGATCTTTGAGCACTCACAATATCCCCTGCCGTAGAAAAAACATGTTCACTGTTCAGCTGGAACTGTTAGGTAAGCCTTGGAAAGAGAGGAAAGAAGTGGGTACATTTGAGCATTTTCTTTCCACCATTTCAGTGGACAGCTAGTGAGGGGAATAGAAGTGTCCTTTTTGTACATGTCAATCTCTACTTCTATCCTACGTTTGGCCTGACTGATTGTTGGTTTAGCAAAAGTTGCACCAAGGAAATCTTCCAGTGCTGTCTTTTTGCAAGGTGGTGGCTGTTCTTGCTCAGCTCTCTGTGTTGTCTCTCTTTTCTCTGCCGCATCAGTGGGATCTTCATTACTGGCACCTCCGTCCTTCTTTTCTGTTTGCTCCACAGTACCAGCCTTAAAAAAAATATTAAAACAAACTATTACGGACTGGGGAGGTTTAGTACAGCAGCATTGTGAAGGACTCTACACACCCCTTTACTTTATTTACTTTACTTTATTTAGCAGACGCTTTTATCCAAAGCGACTTACAATAGGAAGACACCAGCAATTCTCGTTCGATTTCTATAGAATATCGAGTTTACAAACTAAGAGCCCTGATAAGGCTTAGACTTGTCATTGAAGAGCATGCTCGGAGATTGTTGGGTGCTAGACTAAGAAAAATTATAATGTATTTATACATACACCCCTCACATGCACTCACTGCCAGACAACTATCACACACACACACACACTAGCTCTTCTATTTCTATGTTTCCATGTAACATTATTGCACTGTTCCATATTACATAGTAAATACACGGGTCTGGACATTTCTGGAATTTCAGTAAAGGCATTTCCAGACAGGGAAAGTCAGGGAATTTACAACCGTGCAGCATTCTAAATCACAAACATACGTCCTTACACTTGCTATCTTACCAAACATGCCAGGCAAGTGTACATCTCAAGATATTTTGCTTGAAAATTGTCACGTCCATGCGGGCATGACGCGGCGGGTGAACGGAGAGGATGACGAGAAGACGTGGAATGAAGGACGCTTTCATCTGACATCACGAAACCGGGGTTTAATTGTGAGTCACAAGACAGGGGAGACATCCGAGACGTAGACACTGGTGAACAGGGAAACATAACTTCAAAGACCTGACAGTGGACAGAAACGAACAGGGCAGCTTTATACAATTAACACAGGTGAAAACGATTAGGGAACATTACACAGGACAACAATTAAACTCCGGTCCGGATCCTGTTCCACACAGTTAAAAAGTGCAAACACTGCACTTACACATCCCATATTGCAATTATTAGCTTAGCATCCATCTGGTCATCCATCTGTTCATTAAAAAAAAATCTGACATTTAATACGGCAACATTCCACATTGCTGAGACATTACATTTACATTCACAACATTTGGCAGACACCCTTATCCAGAGCGACTTACAACGTGCTTTCATGTTACTGTCAGTGAAGTGATCAATTCTGGTTTACTAAGACTCAAGACCACTAATACAAATCATTTTATTCACTTGGTTGTAGTTGTTTTTTGCATAAGTCAGACTATAAGAAAGTTAGTCTAAGTATTCTCTAAAGAGGAAGGTGTTAAGCTGCCGTTTGAAAATACTCAGCGACTGTGCTGTTCTGTAGGGGAAGTTCATTCCACCACGTAGGGGCCAAGACAGAGATGCCTCTAGATGAGGGTCTTCCTCGCACCTTCAGCGGTGTAGGGACCAGGTGAGCAGTACTGGGGGGTCGGAGGGTGCGCGGTGCAGCGTGAGGTACAATCAGGCCTTCGAGGTAGGATGGGGAATCAGTATTTTGAGTCTGATGCGGGGGAGCAGCTACTAAGAGCCAGTGGAGGGAGTGTAGAAGTGGGGCGGTGTGGAGAATTTTGGAAGGTTGAAGACCAGTCACAGTATCTAAGAGAGTCACAGTATCTGGGTGGCCTGTGTCTGATTTATACACAATATACTGAAACCGCATCATCTGAAACTCTTTCCATACATTTTTTAGGATCCAATTGAACTACAGTTGTAAAATGCTAAATGTTATATTTAAAAATTAATAACTAAATAAAACGTTTGAATTAAAAAGTAGAATTGCAGGCTGTTACATTCAATTGTGTAATCTGCCTATGGACACTGATCCTGTCTTTTTCTAAACCTTTTTTAATGCTGTCATTTGCAGAGGAGCAGCTTTAAAAACAGAAAATTGGTGTTTGATTTGGAGCTTCAGAATATAAGGACCTGGCAAGAGGTTTCCAGTAAAAAATATTTTGTAGTAAAATACAAAACTAAAACAAACTAAACCAAAACTAGTCCACTTGTGTGAAGATTACAAATACCTAGTTCAGAAAAAGTTACATACAGTTACATAACTTCCACTGTGCAAAGCATCCAACACACCAGCGTTACAGTGGCACATATGGCACCAGGAAAAGATAAATAGGACAAAAACTAAATCAAGAAAATTATGAATAAACTTTGTGAGAACATGGGAGTTTCTTAATTGGTCACAATCTGACAGCAATAAATCGACACACAGTATGTTATCAGAGTAAATATCAATATTAAATACTGAGCAGGGGTGTCAAATTGGAGGCAATTATTGTGGCCTGGCGATATGACGCGATGAAAACACACAAACTACAGATCCCAAAATGCAATGCTTCAGTTGCCTGGCCGAACGCGAAGAACATGTCCCTCTTCGCTTGCCGTAGCAGCCTGGATGGCGTGCCAGCTAACTGGCTATCGTTCCGGTTAGATGCACTCTTAGTTTACATTAATTGTGTAAACGTTTAGTCGTGTTGCACGATGCTAACATCTTGAATTTTGAGCAGACTGGTTGATTAAATACTGTTGAGATTACCCGCTTATCAAATTTGCTCTGTGGTCAGAAGTTGCGGCTGAGGACGTTTAATGTTTTTTTTTTGTGTGGAAATATTACACATTGCTTGTGTGTCTTTGGCTAGTATTGAAATCATTTTATTTTCCAGGCACGATGGCTCTCGTTTCAGCGGACACCAAAATAGCGGAACTGTTGACGGAACTACATCAACTCATCAAGCAGACGCAGGTACGCTGGGCTTGGACGCCGCCCATGTTCCAGCGGCCTTCGCTTTTAAACCAATTCCGTCGCTTTCGCCACTACAGGAGGAGCGATCCCGCAGTGAACACAACCTTCTCAACATACAGAAGACGCACGAGAGGATGCAGACCGAGAACAAAAGTGGGTTCCCGTCATTCTCCCCAGTCTTCCCCTGCGTTGCCTGGCCGTGCGAATTTGACGTGTTCTCCGTCCCCTTCCTTCCAGCCTCCCCGTACTATCGGACCAAGCTCAGGGGCCTGTACACCACGGCGAAGGCAGATGCTGAGGCTGAATGCAGGTAGTCACACCACCAGTCCACATTAGGCGTGTAGCATGAAACCCTGTCTGTGTGTGTGTGTGTGTGTGTGTGTGTGTGCGCACGTGTACATGTTGTTTTTTGACAGTGTATTCTTACTTAACAACAATGCACTCCAAGTCTTGGGCACCTTTTGACATTACACACTAAATCTGCTCATTTTGCTGATGTTTGTCGTTTTTGAAATATTCTGCATACTTGAATCAGTCCACTGCACAATGCACAGCCACTTTCAGCGTCTTATATGATGACGTCCTTGTTTAGTGTACAGAAAGTTTTATAGTGTTAATAGGTATTTAAGTTTAGTTTCATTTCAGTGCAATTTTCCTTAAATAGTGTAATCGTTTTATATGTGTGTGTGTGTGTGTGTGTGTGTGTGTGTGTGTGTGTGTTTCTTTTTGTAATGGCAGGACTGTGTGAAACAGCATTTTAAGACTGTGTATACTGTTGTAATGCCAGTAAATCTCTCTTGACTCTTGAATGTACATTGCTGATAACAATACATCATTCTAGAGATTGTGAAATTGATGGTGTTTGTTGTCTACTGCAGTATACTTCGACATGCGCTTGACAAAATTGCAGATATCAAATCGCTTTTGGAAGAGAGACGTATAGGTGAGTGTGTGTGTGTGTACACATATTAGAGTGCTACAGTCAGTGTGAAACTGCATCGCCGTCTGTTTCTCTTTCTGCATTAGCTGCAAAGATGGCAGGAGTGTACAGTGACAGTGACCCCCCCAGGAAGACCATGAGGAGGGGGGTACTGATGACCCTTCTACAGCAGTCAGCCATGACTTTGCCTTTATGGATTGGCAAACCAGGTGATAGGTAGGGCACCAAAGCAGTGTGTGCTGTCTTTTAAGTGTTTTTTTTGTTTTTTTTTTCCTCCCACACCAAACTATGTCTGTTTCTCCAGTCCTCCTCCGCTCTGTGGTGCTATTCCAGCAAACAGCGATTATGTGGCCAAGCAAGGAGATAAGGTGGCAGCACGTGTGAAGGCGGTTGATGGGGATGAGCAGTGGATCTTGGCGGAGGTGGTCAGCTATAACCATTCGACCAACAAGTAAAAGCATTGCCCTGCCTACAGCGCTTTATACAAAAGCTATCATTTTACTTTTAAACCAGTATCAGAAAGTAAACTGTATTAGTCGCCCCTAAAAACTTTTTTTTTTTTTTTTTTTTTTAGGGAAGAACACACTTAATTTATGCACATTTATACAAAGTTATGGAAAATCTAAAATCAGGGAAACATTGCAAACTCCATTATTTATCACATGTATAAATATTGTTATTGTATGTATATTTAAAGGTCCCCTATTATTTTATTTATTTTTTATTTTTTTGCTTTTATTTCGGTCTTGTTGATCCCCTAATACAGTATCTCACGTCTCTTTCCGAAGTTCAGACAAATTACAGAATTACAGCCACTTTCATCCAGTCCCACAATGAGATTTCCCCGGATGCGCCGTTTCGGTGATTGTAGCTTTAAATGCTAATGAGGAGGAGAGAGGCGGGACAAGGAGGAGAGCGGCCTATAGAAGTTCAGGGGGCATTCGCTGGAAATGACGTAGTCGACACCATTCACCAAACACAATGACAGGAAGTCTTGTCGCCGTTTTTCCAGAAAAAAATACAAATGAATCCACTGGTTCTTCAGAGTCTTGCGTGACTGAACTAAAAAAGTATGTTTGTGCTCAATTTTACATATAATCACCGAGCAACTGCAATGCTTCATACATTTGGAAACCATGACTGTCGATGGAGATAATGTTTTAGGGGAGGGACAGGAAATTCTGGGCGAAAAAAGCATTAGAAATGGGAGCTAACCTTTCCCCTTATGACATCATAAGGACAAATCCCAGATCTGATCGCCTGAGCTGCAGCTCTCTGGACTGCAAAGCAGTTTTTTGTTTTTTTTTTTTTCCCCCTCCTCATATAATTAGATTTGATAAGTTTTTTTAGCTCCAAGATCACATTTTTAATATCTATTTTAACCAAAAATTACCATTTTAATTAATTTTATTCAACTTTTCTTTAGGTATGAAGTTGATGACATCGATGAAGAGGGAAAAGAGTAAGTGTTAAATGTTGTCCTCTCACGAATCCTTTTCATCAATACTTCAATAAATCCTCCACTTGTATGTCCTGCAGGAGGCACACTTTGAGCCGGCGCAGGATAATTCCTTTGCCACAGTGGAAGGCAAACCCAGAGACAGACCCAGAAGCACTGTTTAGCAAGGACCAACTAGTACTTGCTCTCTATCCCCAGACCACCTGCTTCTACAGAGCACTCATCCACACGCCTCCACACCGGGTGAGCAGCACTTTGTCTTATTTATGGCTTTATTTCTACTGTAGCTGTATGATGCCTGAGTGTCCGCATGTTCTGCTCTTCCAGCCCCAGGATGATTATTCAGTCCTATTTGAAGATACATCGTATGCTGATGGGTATTCCCCCCCACTCAATGTCGCTCAGAGATACGTTGTGGCCTGTAAGGAGAACAAGAAAAAGTGAAGAAGAAACGATGGACAAGAGCCTTTCACACCTAGTGACTAGAGATAAACTGTATTATGTCAAATTCATGCTAATGTAGATCTGTGTTATGGGTATATGACTATGTTTCGATCATACTGTGTTTTTATACTGTTGATTGTTTTCTCTGTTGAAGGATTTAATTCTACATAAAATGAAAAATTGTTTTCATTTATGATTCACTAACGTGGATTTTGAGTGGTGGTGGTGGTGGTGGTGGTGGTCTGTCTGTTATTGATTAATGTGTAACATACCAGCAGCACTGAGAATGCGACCAGTTATTCATATATAATAATAGATGTGCATGACGTGGTAGTAGCCTTTGAACCAAAAGACCCAGGTTCAAACCCCCCTTACTAACCATTGTGTCCCTGAGCAAGACACTTAACCCTGAGTGTCTCCAGGGGAAGACTGTCCCTGTAACTACTGGTTGTAAGTCTCTCTGGATAAGGGCGTCTGGTAAATGCTGTAAATGTAAATGCATGATGGTGAGCGGGGAAGGCGCTGCCAGTACGATACTACCGAGACTCCGGTCCCGATTCATGACAAGAATCAGAATCGTGTTTATTGGCCAAGTAAGTGCAAGCACATACAAGGAATTTGATTCCGGTAGATGGTGTCTCTCAAGTACAATATAGGCAAAAACAACAATGTGCAAGGATGTGGTATATGTTATTGTACAAGTTGTGGATTTGTTTGTGATTTATAAATAGCTATATCTACTTTTTATGAACTAAATAGGCAAAAAAACTAAATCCTATATACAAGTGAACATAAAGTGCATTGTGCAATGATGGAAGAGATTTACAGTATCAGCTGTTTAGGAGGGAGATGGCGAGGGGGAAGAAACTGTTCCTGTGTCGGCTGGTCCTGGTCTGCAGGCTTCTATAAGGAAAACAATTGAACATTATCTAGCAAACTTGTAATAAAGTAATCTTGTCACACGACATGATTTAAGGGCTGCAGAGTTAAGCTCGGGATTCAACAAGCTAATCACTGATGTTGATCGGGGTTGGGAAGCGTTCGAAGCGCGCTGTCGTCGATTACGTCATAATCCCGCGCCCCGAACGCCAACATCTTCACCGGATGGCGGAAGCGGTACGTTTTTTTTTACCTTGTTAGCAAATCGCGGATAAAGGGCCGGTTGAATATATGCGCGGAATATAAGTGTGTCGCGGGGAAACGGGTGTCGGCTCGACTTTGTGTCCAGACGCGGGTGGGGGGTGTTGAAAAGCAAGGCCACGCTGAAACTCCGGCTTAAGAATAAAATCTATCCGGCCACATGACTGGCTGGTGCAATATAAAAGCTCGCCGATTTAGTTGCTCTTCAACACATGTATTTCCGCTATAAACACGGATGGCCATGGTAAACCTGGTCAATTCCGCGCCTGCGGCACTGCGCATGCGCAGAGCGGCTCGACGGGCGCGCCTCCGGTTGCTTCTGACAACATGCACGGTTTTCTCTGCGTGTTTCCAGATCCAGATTTCCGACAGTGGCAGTGACACAGAAGCCCCCACCATGAAGCCTCCACCAAAGCGCCGACGCATACTCGACCCCTCGGCCATCCCAAAGGTGTCCATTTACTCCAGCAAGGTAGACGCGCGGCGCACCCACAATGCATCAGTCGCACCCTGACGCGCAGCCTCTGAACGGCCAGTCTCTTCTTCTCAGGTCGACAGAAGCCTGGAGCTGAAGCCAGCGTTCCTCAAAGCCGCGCATCTCATAGGTACAGGAATGAGCGTGGCCGCCAATATGAGTCCTGGCAATTGGACTTCTTTCTTTAATGTAGAGACATTTTTACATTTATCAGACTTACAGTCAGTAGTTACAGGGACAGTCCCCTTGGATACACTCAGAGTTAAGTGTCTTGCTCAGGGACACAATGGTAGTAGGTGGGATTTGAACCTGGGCCTTATGGTTCATAGGCGAGTGTGTTACCCGCTAGGCTACTACCATCATAAAGACGTTTCATTCTGCATCCAACACAAGCCAACTTCTTTCAGAATGACAGTTATGTGGATGCAGAATGAAACGTCTCTACCTTAAAGAAGTCCACTTGCCATGACTCAGCGTTCAGACACTTTCACCTGGATGACTGAGAATCTTCACTGACATACTGCCAATATGGTGTTCCTCCGACGTTTAGCACGATAACCCTCATAATATCTTTTTATAGATGTAGATGAAGAGGAGGCTGCTCTTTTGCCACAAGACTTTTTGGAGAAACAGAAAACGAAGGTTTTGGATGTGGATGTGGAGGAGGAGCACAAACCTCAGTAAGTACGAACTGGAGTAAACCCACATGTTTCTTTAGGAAATCTCCTCACCAGCAAGCAGAAGACTCCTATGTAACATGGAAGCAGTGACGTGATCTAGCGCCTGTTTGAACTTGACCCTTCTCTTTCCTTGTGAGGGACGACATTCGCTCCCCGTCTCCACCTCCACCCCTCGGCAGAGCCTGTGTGAAACTGACGCGACGAGCAAATCGGAAAATCAGGTCGGCAGGATCATTCATCTCTTACTCTGCCATAGAGGTTTTCAGGGACTAACTATATTTACCCTAAATTATGGTTGAAGATTATTCTTACTTAATAATAGAATAAATAGATTTGTCATATTGCCACACTCTGCTTGAGCTGCCATGCTTTAGGTTTTTGCACAGTTAAGTAATACTACAATATTAATATTATCATTTTTTGTTTTTATTGTTTTGTTCATTTTGTTAATCCGTTTATAATATAGTGACAAGGGAAATTGTAGAAATTTTCCAAATACAGACCACCAATGTTATCCCTTAAACTTCATAACAGGGAATATTGGTGAAATATCGTTAATAATGTTGTTTAATTTTTCCCAGGGAAATAAACAAGACCTTGAGTGTCATCGACTCTATAATAAAGCAAAGTGACAAGACAGAGTCTGTTCCAGCAAAATCTTTTTCACCCGGTGATTACGATGATTATGATGACGACGACATTGTTTTAGTCTCATCGGCACAGCAGCAGAATAAAAAGCCAGGTCCATCACCCCACCTCGTCAGTCAGCAGTCCCGGCAGATTTCTTTAAAGTTCCGCTGTCGGACTGAACTGCTCAAGATCCCAGTGCAGTCGGTGAGGAGGTTCTTACCGTGTGTCACTTCAGAGCAGACTGTGCAAATAGAGTACACAGTTCTGTACATTGTGTTTTATAATGTTACTGTCTATAAAAGACCTGTATACAATATGCATATTGTGTTCCAACCTTTTTCCTGCATTCAGATGGCTCCCCTGACTCATGCAGTTGACCAACTGTCTGTCAAACTCGGTGTTCCGCCAAACCGCATCCTGCTGCTAATGAAGGAAGTTGAGCTTTCCGTCACCTCAACAGCCAGTGAGCTGGGGCTCACCATTGCTGACATCATAGGTGGTTATTCTTTTTTATTATTGTTGTTATTGTATCTTAGTTGGCCTCTGTAAAATATGTATATATATGTTTCATGGAATGAAAACATCACATTGTTTTGTGCAATTATGCAATTAGTGGGTTGTCTAGTTAAAAGAGTGTAAAACCGACTGGAAGCTGCATGAAAGGTTGTTCTGACTGCTGTTTTCCATTTTTAAATATGACCAGACTGTGTTGTAATACCTGATGAGAGAAAAGGTGATGGGAAACATAGTGATGTCATCACGGTGCGACTGCAGAGCAAGGAGAAAGGATCAGCTCAGGAGTACTCACTTCGCAAAGTTAGTATCACAATTGAAGGGTCAGAGGTCACATACTCATCTAGTTTTCTTTTTACTCCAACCTTGACATATTGTAACTGATTGATTGATGCCTTTGTCACTTGTATTTAGTTTGGGTTGAAATACTCTCTCCCTTCCTACCCTAGGATGAGCCCCTCAGATCCATATTTAGCCAGTATGTCTCCAGTCTGGACAACAGAACCAGACAACGGGTATCTTTCCTCTTTGATGGATCCAGAGTCACTCACAGCCAGACACCCTCTGATCTTGACATGGAGGATGGAGATGTCATTGAGGCGTGGGTGTAGCTTCAGTATCATGCTGTAATTGTTTAGTTATTTATTAAAATACAACACATTTCCACTTTCTGTGAGTCTTGGTGTGCAGTGAAGCAATTTAATAAAATTTGGTTAAGGACTTTGTAATGCATTATTAAAAACTGGAAGAAATATTACGGATTCCCACCGATGCGAAAAGTACTCAAGGCATTGGGACAACCTCTGTGTAACATTATACGTTTGACCAGTTGGGAGAGCGTTAGACTGAAGGCCTAAAGCTTGTTGGACTGTGTACATGCAATTTTCCAGGCACAGTGGTGGCCTAGCGGTTAAGGAGATTGCCGGTCCCACTGAGCAAAGTACCGTCCCCACACACTGCTCATTCTACGTTCTAATCATTCTACAACAGTCAGACATATTTTGAACAGAAAAATGCAGTAATAGAACTGAGTGCTGTAATGGCACTCTTCAAATCTGGAAACACGCCACTGTACTTTATAACCTCTATAACAGAACAGTAAATGATCCGATTTATATTCAGCCATCACTAGACACAGTAGTTTGCACATCACAAAGGTGACATTATTCATTAAACACTGCTCCCTGGGCGCCTGTCATGGCTGGCCACTTCTCCACAAAGGTGATGGATAAAAGCAGAGGACACATTTCGTTGTGTCACCGTGTGCTGTCCTGCAGTGTTTCACAATGACAATCACTTCACTTTCAAAAACCATTGATCAGAGATGTTGTCTGATGTGGTCATCCCTGGTGACACAGGCATATTACACAATACAGGAGTCATCAAACTGTGGTTCACACATGGCGACCACAGAGTCCAGACCTTAAACCCATGTGCTGAAGAAGAATTTGCATAGCGCTCAGACTGTCTCATCCTCTCTACAATGTCTTGGCGAAACATTGATGATTAATGTAATTCTGGACGGAAAGGTCAGCGGTTTTTTGCACAGGAAGCGCACGTGAACGTGGCCACGTGATCGCAGAGCGGAAGTTGACGGGGAAGGCAAGATGGCGCCGCCGTGTTGAAAACAACTCGCCGATACGCAGGAGCGGGACGAGTCCAGGCAGCCCCCAGTTGATGTCGGAGGACGGAGACGAATCTGCAGGTGAACATGAACAGCGCTCCGACATGCGTTCTAGTTGTCGTGTAGCTAGAATGGCGCAGCAATAGGTTACACGTTAGCAATGTTTTGGCTGACTGTGTGGCCTTTTAAATTTGGTTTATGAGTGACTGTTGAATCCGATGGAATGTCAGCCTGTCGTTGGCGTGCTGGTGGTTTCATCACGAGTCTAGACGGACCTGTTTGCGTTTCTGTTTTGCTCTGCCGTCACGTGAGCGCGCGTCTGTGAGGTGTCACGTGGGAGATGAGCGGCTGATCACCCTCACAATTCCTCACCGAGACTCTTAAACCTCCCTTCTGTTGGGATAAAAACTTTATAAAAATCCACAGACCAGGCCATCGGCATCGCGGATTGTTACATTTAGACTGTGTAGCTGCAGACCAGCCCATGCTTCCCGTGTCCACCACCAACAGTACCTACATGAGCATCACGGTTGGACCAAGACCCAGTGGGAAAGGTGGTCCGGCCTGGTGAAAACAAGGAGATTAAGAACAGGAGCCCACAACATCTGCTTATTTTTTTCACATTTAAGTTCATAATGAATCATTTTATTCTTTTAATGTGTCTAAATGGGAAGGAATTGGGGTTGTGGGGCCTGGCTTGTCTTAGACACTGGCAGGAGGGCTTCAGGGAAAATTTTTTTGGGAACAACTGCTTTAGGCCGGGGGTCGGCAACTTTTAACACTCTCAGAGCCATTTGGACCCAGTTTTCACAAAAGAGAAAGCACGGGGGGCCACAAATTATTTTTGAAATGTAATATGAAGATGACTATATTACTTGTATGCTATTTATTAAAAAAAAAAAAATAGTATCCATGTATGGATATGTATGTTGCTTGTGAAACTTAATTTATCCAAAGAAAATATTTAGAACTCCAAATCGCAGTTGAAGGTGAATTAAAAATTCAAAAAACGAAATAAAAACCCAACTTATACATGCAGCTAGGGTTACCGGGATTATCCGGTTTGAAACACAGCGGTATAGCGTGACCCGCGAGGACAAAGTGAAACGCACAGAACGCCCTAAGCAGATCATGGCCAATGGGAGACAACCAACAATGGGACTCTTCCACCTAGGAAGAGCTTGAAAGATGCTGAAGGAGATATCCAGGACAAGTCACCCATTTGCAGAGCTTGCAGAAAAATGTTGTGGCCAAAGGATCCAACACTATTGCACCATCCTGAGATCATCATGCAGACTTTTTTTTTTTTTTTTGTAGTCTCCAAAAAACCACTGCTGCAAAGAGGAACGGATTGTGCAGTAGTGGCAATATTCTATCACCTCAGCATTCAAGGCTGAACTCAGAAAACGTGAACATTCACCTTTAAGAACTTCAACTTGAACTAATGTTATGGCTGCAACAAACGAGCTGTGCTACTTATTTACTCATTTATATTTTCAGTCCAAAAAGCTGCAATAAATAGCTTCTTAAATTTCTTCTTAAGTTTAAAACCTTGATAGGTTTTTGTGTGAGTTATATATGTTAATACAGTTGTGAAATTAATTAACATAAAATAATTGTGATTATTTCTCTGACGATCGTACCACCAATTTTTATTTTTTTTTATTGACCATAGATGGTGAAGATTGTAGTTGCGGGGATTCGCAAATTTGCACATGTGCAAATGAGTTGGGTTGGTTTTTTGGCTTTTTGTTAATTTTTTTTTTATTTAAACAATCACAAAAATGCATGCATGAAAAAATCTGATGACGTGATGAATGTTTAATTTAATTAAAGATCCGCAGGTCGCTGACCTGCATTTATGTGAATTCCACTGTGACACGTTCAATCTACCTAAGATTATATGATGCTTTATTAGTCCCACAAGTGGGAACTAAATAAATAGTATAAAAGTACACTATAAACGGATTAAAAAAACTCCATATGAATTTTAACTATATTTATTTGCAACAACAAATGTAAACTTACATTATTTATACAGGGAGTGCAGAATTATTAGGCAAGTTGTATTTTTGAGGAATAATTTTATTATTGAACCATGTTCTCAATGAACCCAAAAAGCTGAACGTTTTTGGAAGTAGTTTTTAGTTTGTTTGTTTTTTAGCTATTTGAGGGGGATATCTGTGTGTGCAGGTGACTATTACTGTGCATAATTATTAGGCAACTTAACAAAAAACAAATATATACCCATTTCAATTATTTACTTTTACCAGTGAAACCAATATAACATCTCCACATTCACAAATATACATTTCTGACATTCAAAAACAAAAACAAACCAGCGACCAATATAGCCACCTTTCTTTGCAAGGACACTCAAAAGCCTGCCATCCATGGATTCTGTCAGTGTTTTGATCTGTTCACCATCAACATTGCATGCAGCAGCAACCACAGCCTCCCAGACACTGTTCAGAGAGCTTGACTCCATCCTCAACCCGAAAAGGGGTTCATCATCTTTGATGATACCAATCCAAACCAGTACTCCACCTCCACCTTGCTGGCGTCTGAGTCGGACTGGAGCTCTTTGCCCTTTACCAATCCAGCTACGGGCCCATCCATCTGGTCCATCAAGACTCACTCTCATTTAATCAGTCCATAAAACCTTAGAAAAATCAGTCTTGAGAGATTTCTTGGCCCAGTCTTGACGTTTCAGCTTGTGTGTCTTGTTCAGTGGTGGTCGTCTTTCAGCCTTTCTTACCTTGGCCATGTCTCTGAGTATTGCACACCTTACAAACTCAGCAGGGGTTAAATCCCCCCCCCGACTATGCATAAATGTATAGTGTATATATACATATATTGCATATAAGAAAAACAAAGATGTATCAGATCTCTGGTATTGGATCAGATCTCTGTTCTCATTACCATTCATGATGAGGCCGACTCATGCAGAACTTATGCAACATTATATATTTGATATAGGAACATAGTGCTCGTAACTTCCATTGTTGCTTTTGCATTTGTGTTGAGCGGGGCCACCGTACAAACAGGGCTATAGAAACCTTTCAGTTGTAGACTGCTTCAATAAGTTCTGCTTCTTCCCTCTAGTCCTCCCCCATCTTCTTGCTGAGACATGTCTCTCACTGACCCCAGTGCTGACACCACTCCCTTCTTCACGGACAACAATGGTGATGATGGTTTGGGTGGAGCTCCACCCCAGTCACCGCAGGAGGAAGAGGTGCCTGCCAGCGGGGTGTCCAGGCGAAGAGCACTGCTCACAGTCATCATTCTCTGTTACATCAACCTGCTGAACTACATGGACCGCTTCACAGTGGCAGGTAAACCTCCCAACACGTCCCCTGCTGTACACTTCTCAGCTAGAGACCGAACATTCCTGATCTCTCACTTTTCTCATCATAGGGGTTCTCCCTGATATTGAGAGGTTCTTTGAAATCAACGATGGTAACTCAGGGCTGCTTCAGACAGGTGTGTATTTGTAGACCCCATGACAAGCACATACAACTGTGTTAATGCATAAAGACACAAGTATTGTGGCCTTTTATGTTAACATATAAAATGCACGTTCTATTTACTTATTTATTCCTTCCCCAAGTTTTTATCTGCAGTTACATGTTCTTGGCTCCATTCTTTGGGTACCTGGGAGACAGGTACAACAGGAAATGTATCATGTGTGTTGGCATCACGTTCTGGTCTTTAGTGACCCTGGCCAGTTCCTACACACCCAGAGATGTAAGTCAGTCCTTCATCATGCATCCACCGTGCATTTGAGTATTGGTTCATGGTAATCAATGCTTTTCTCTTTCAGTATTTCTGGGCGTTGTTGTTGACCCGTGGACTGGTGGGTGTTGGTGAGGCCAGTTACTCCACTATCGCCCCCACTATCATTGCAGATCTCTTTGTGAAAGAGAAAAGGACCAACATGCTATCACTCTTCTACTTTGCCATCCCAGTTGGCAGGTAAGAGGCATCTTGACTCAGGATACCTGAGTAGAGTGTTAATGTATTAAATTTTTTGCAAATGTCTCTTATTGTCTCAGTGGGCTGGGCTACATTGTGGGGTCAAGGGTGAACGAGATGACTGGAGACTGGCACTGGGCATTGCGGGTATGTCCTCATGCATTCTGCAGTGTGCTTGTGCTTGAATGTTCTGTGCATGAGCACATCTCTGCCTTTGTCAGGTGACTCCAGGTCTGGGTTTGTTTGCGGTGTTGCTGCTGCTGTTGGTGAAGGAGCCCAAACGGGGGGCAGTAGAGTCCCGGTCTGAGCACAGCCTCCCCCGGACCACCTGGCTGGCTGACATTCAGGCACTCTGTAGGAAGTGAGTGAGTTTATACTATATGGATGTAATAAATTGTTAATGTTTTTAGTACATTAAAAAGGAGAGGTTCAGAGAAAAAAAAGGTTGGTAACAACTGCCCTAGAAAACCAACATGCATATTATCAGCCCTTAAATTCATGCATTTGAATGTGAATGTGACATTTGTGAACATTTATACTAATACAGTTTTGGGAAATGAACCTTTGAATCATTCATTAAGATGGCACCTGATGTATGTTCAGGTTTTGGATTAAGAATTTTATGCTGTATGGCTGAAGGGTGATTATGAATACCCTTGAATTCCAGCCAGTGATATTAACAGATAAAAATGTAAATGAATAGCGGTACCTTGCAACTTCCTCATGATGAGGCGGTGGTTTTATGTTGACTGCAGATGCTACCGGTATTCAGTAGTGCTGTGTGATTTAATTGATTAAGATATTAAAAAATTCTGATCAGTTGGGTTATTGCAGACTGCATTTATTAGTGCAACCAAAATGGTCATCTGACTTATCACAGAACATCTAATTCAGTGTGAAAGTGAAGTGATTGTCATTGTGAAACAATGCAGCACAGCACACAGTGACTCAACAAAATGTGTCCCCTGCTTTTAACCATCACCCTTAGTGAGCAGTGGGCAGCCATGACAGGTGCAGTGTGTGGGGACGGTGCTTTGCTCAGTGGCACCTCGGCAGTTCGGGATTCAAGCTGGCAACCTTCCGATTACGGGTCCACTTCCTTGCCTGCTAGGAACTTAAGCTTTTCTGGAGTGACTGATATTTATGGTTGATCAAACCTTCCTTCATACATTACTGTAGTCGTGCTTTCAGAGTAGAAAATAGTTACATTCTGTATAGATTCTAATGTAATATATTATATAATACAATACGACCGCCCTGGTCTAGAGGCCACTGCTATGAATTTTGAGTTTCTGCAGTTTGATTGCATAGATGCCCTCAGGGTTAATGGCATGGGTGGACTTTGCTTGACCAGAGTGCTGGTCAGTGTGCTGTATTTAAACATGCAGTTTTTCGGTCTCTTCTCCCTCTGCTGCAGCCCAAGTTTTCTACTCTCCACCTTTGGCTTCACGGCCGTGGCATTTGTAACGGGATCTCTGGCCCTCTGGGCTCCAGCCTTCCTCTTCAGAGCTGCCATATTCACTGGCGAGAAACAGCCTTGTGTGCAAGGACCCTGCGACAACTCGGACAGGTAATAGTCACCGATGTTTGCCTACCTAGACAAGTCTGTGCTATTTCTCAAGATCAAATTCTCTGCTCCCCTCAAAATGCAGCCCCCAGATCCCCGCGTGAGTTCTTGGCTGTTGTAGTGTATGCTTCCTTTGCCCGCAGCCTGTACTTCGGCCTCATCACCTGTGTGACGGGGGTGCTGGGAGTGGCCAGTGGCGTGGCGGTGAGCCGCTGGCTGAAGAGGTGGACACCGCGGGCTGACCCGCTGGTCTGCGCGGCAGGACTACTCCTTGCAGCGCCATTCCTCTACCTGTCGGTTGTCTGTGCGCAAGGCAGCACCGTTGCAACATATGTACGTCTGCGCCTTTCCCCACTGTCATGCAAAGAACCATGAATATGAAAGCCTAAAAGAACCATTTTTTGCAGGTGTTCATTTTCTTTGGAGAAACCTTCCTGTCTATGAACTGGGCCATCGTAGCAGACATCCTGCTGGTCAGTGTGCACTCGGTGTTCTGAAATATCAGCTGCATGTCCTTATTCTTAACACTGTCCAAAAGATGCTGTAGTGACTCATGTGTTCGTGCATATTCAAAAGCAGGTTTATTTGCTATGATTATTATTTTACAGGCTTAGCTGCATTAAGGACCATGTCCTCCATTTTTAATGGGTGTTCTTTCTCTCTCCCGCTCAGTACGTTGTGGTTCCTACGCGTCGATCCACTGCTGAAGCCTTTCAGATTGTTTTGTCCCATCTCATGGGAGATGCAGGAAGTCCATATCTGATTGGAGTGGTAGGTGCCATCTCATCTCACCTCCCTCTCCTGCCCCACAGCCTGTTCAGCTCCTGCTGTCCCTCTGGTTTTGTTCGGACTGCCCTGCGTCAGCGTTTGCTCTGGTGTTCCAGGTGTCCGACTCCCTGAAGCAGTCCGATTCGTATGTGTGGGAGTTCCGCTCGCTGCAGATCTCTCTGCTGCTGTGCTCCTTTGTAGCCGTTGGGGGCGGGGCCTTTTTCCTGGCCACCGCGCTCTTCATTGAGCGAGACCGGCACATTGCAGAGAGTTATGTACAGTCAGGTGAGTGGTGAGACAATTACGGTGTTGCTGATTGTTCCTTATTGTGCCTGATCTGAGCTTCTCTCACCAGACGATGCACCGATTGTGGTTCCCAAGAGAGGCCGATCCACCAAAGTCCCTGTGTCAAGTGTTTTGATTTGATGAAGCTATTAGTCAGTCTTAATCCAGGGATTTATGGGAGACCACTAATAGTACAATAATTCATTTAGTGCTTTTTAACTTTTCATGTCTTTTGTATTTATTGAAAATGTAATTAGGTTGATAAGGACTGTAACACTATGCTTGGAGTACTAATTGAGCTGTTGAATAAATTTCAGCCGTGCTTACCTCTTGCTGGACCCCCACTGTTTCACCGGGCAGTTCCTCTGGGTGGGGGTGGGGTTCTAGAAAGATTTTAGGGAGTACTTTTATGCAAGTGTTTTTTTTTTTGTGACTGGCATTGAGATGTTTGTTTTTGAACATGTCTGCTAATGCCACTGCAACCCACCCTGATTGGAACTGAGCAATGCTGATATATGGACATTACAATACAGCATCCAGCTGATAAACAAGGCCTCTTCTGTGGCATTTGCATTCTAGTTTTTGTTAAAGCTTTGATCTTTTTTGTAATTTTTTTAAAAATTCAAATTAAAAATTAAATAATTCCTGAGCTGTTTTTTTTTTTTTTTTGTCTGCTTTTGGTTCTCAGCGGTCCTGTGTCCCTCCTCGTGCTCTTCTCGCTGCTCAGCTTCTCTCTCTTGAACGGCGGGAGATGATGATCTCCTTCCGTTGGTGTGGTTTCCTGTTTGTAGGTGGGAGAGAAGTCGTCTCGTTTATGCCTCGTCCCACCAGTGCCAACGTACGACCTGCCTTACCTATATCCTGTGTGTGTTTTCATGGTTAAGACCTGCTCTTCACGATTCCAAACTTAACAGGTGGAGCTGGAGAAGCAATGTTTTCAGTGAAGTTGATGTTGAACAAGTTTAAAAAAAAAAAAAAAAAAAGCCGATATAAAACATGGCGGAATTTTGAAAGAAGAGAAGGAGGGGCACAGAGATCAAAGCCTCCACATAATGAGGTGGAGGGAGTTGACCTGAATTCAGATGCAACCAGTGGAAACGTCAGAAGAAACACTGAGGGTGACGTTCTGCTGACTGCTGACATCCTATCAGGTTGAACAGCAAGGAGACATAATTCATGAGAAGCTGAATGCACCTGAACTGTCCAGGCCTTCGGTTCTGCACTAAAACCGAGAGAACCTCCTCTACATAGTTACGTCGAGACTGGAAGGGACTGGATGAAGAGGGGCTCAGTGGTCGGGGAAGAGGAGGAAGAAAGCGGAGCAGAAGTGGGGACAGGAAGAAGAGTGGGTGTGGGTGGACCATGAGCATCCGAGAAGTCCTTTCTGTCAGGAAGGTGTAAGGCTGCTCCATCAGGTCTTCTTGTCTCTGAACTATTCCGGACCAGTGCAGCCAGAAGATCGTCGCCAGAATTCCGTTTCTTCTTGAGGTGAGCTTGTGGTGTGTGCTTCCCACATTCTCCTCTAACATCGAGTTGTTTCCAGGTGTAATTCTTCATGGTGTCATGATGTAGATCAACCAAACTGTCCTGTGGTGATGAACCTGTCCAATTATACAGTTACCTTTCTGTGTTTTTGTGGAGAAAGAGATGAGAACATAAACTTTATTGACTACAGCCCATTCAGATAAAACGAATTTGACAGAGTTGGCAGACTTGTCTTGATGTTCTTGGTGCGATAAATTAATCTGAGATAAGAGGACAAGAGACAAAATGGCTCCCGTCAGAAGCTTGGCAGGTGGGTGCCATCTCATCAATTCTGCAATCAAGAGGAAATTATGAAAAGGAAGTGATTGTGAAACGCTGCAGCACAGCACACGGTGACGCAACAAAATGTGTCCTCTGCTTTTAACCCATCACCCTTGGTGAGCAGTGGGCAGCCATGACAGGCGCCCGGGGAGCAGTGTGTGGGGACGGTGCTTTGCTCGGTGGTACCTCGGCTCCGATTGCGGGGCCGCTTCCTTACCTGCTACTCTACCACCACATGAACTGCGGTGGAGTCGGCAGTGACTGGTGTGATTTTTGTAATTTGGTGTAAAATATTTACACATCAGCAACAGGCCAGAGGTGCATCTGACATCCATTTTTTTTTGGTTGCAAATGACAGGAAATCCGTTTCCTGGCAACAGAGGACAGACTTAAACCACAGAGACCAAGTGATTCAGAATGACTTTATGAACATTCTTTTTCCAACATTGTAAGGAAACATGGGGAAATAATTAATAGTTTCATATGTCAGCATATGAAAATGATATTTTGGTAGCTTATATGTCAGCATGTATAGAGATGCTGTATGGATGTAGTCACAAAAACGCACAGTTGCAAAAGATTAGGAAGGTGTTTCTCAATGTAGGATCTGGGACCACTGGCAGGCCATGCAGGATGAAGCAACATCTCAATATACCTATAACGCCCGGTGATTGTATTGTACTGATGGTATTTCATGCATAGGGAGCACCTGAAAAATGGCAAAAATACAAAAATTTGATTATTATTGAGGTTTAGGAATAAGTTAGACTGTTGAAATTCCACTCGGGGTGAAGCTCTGAAGTATAAGTGACGGCTGTGTCATGTTGTCTCAGCATGGAGTCCTCTGTGCTGGATCTCCTGCTGGCTGTGGTGCTCCTTCTGTCCTTCGTCCTACTGACCAGTCTGTGTCTGAAGTGCAGGAGACGCATACAGCACAGTGAGTTGTCCATTTTTGACTGCTGAAACCTTATTATTTTATTTAGTAGTGGCTATAAACTTGTTCTATAAACTTGTAATATTTTTTGTGACAATTTAACATTTTTTAAGTCCATCATTTGGAGGAAAAAGAAAATTCTGCTACACTTTTCCAGAGCTATATATAGTAAAACACTGTCATGCTAAATCTCTTGCTTGTTTCACTTTTTCTTTTCTTTACCTTTTACTTTATTGTATTTCACACTTTAATTATGACCTTTTGTGTTCGCAGCTTCCATCCCACAGCATTATGATTCTAACTACAGGTACATTTTGCAATAAGCACCATGTTAATTCCACACTGAGGGTGGAGTCCAGGACCTGACCTACACATTATAATCAGTTATGAGGGGTTATGTACAGACTGTGGTTTTACTGTGGTACAGCAAAAACTAAATAACACACCACCAACAAACGTAAACCTGACTGGCCAATGAAAAGCAACTTTCAACCGGTGGTGGCCACTGGTCAAACAGGGGAAGCTCTAATTCGGCCTGCGTCATAAAAGTAATTGTAATTTTACAGTGTCTGTGACACTGTTGTGCCAATTTTCTGTCTCCCATGTTCTATTCATGCCTTTTGTATGCCCTGTCAAAGATCCCCAGAATTCACAATTCAACAACACATCCCATTTTCCGTGAGAAGGGTTTATCAAGAGACATTTTCTTTGCCACAGCACTTCCATTCAGCCAGAAAAGACCTGTTATTTCCCCCTGGTATTTGCACCCCATCGGTCTTGGCCCTGCCGTTTAATCCTATGAAGGACGACTACTAAATGGCTTCGAGGAAAAAGCAGGTCACCAATATTACTGCTGTCTGCCATTACGCACAGCTCACTAGCCGGATAGTTTCCCATTCCACAAGCTACCTTTTAGGTATATGACTGAACTAACTTAAAATGCTGAAACAAGGAGCCAAGTCATGAATGCTATAATGTGGTATATTTTATTATTAAAGAATGATTTGTACACACAAAATGGCTTATATCGCCAGCAAACAACAGAGTGCAGCATTGGTTTTTAGTTCTGCAAATTCTCCAAATGAGACTGAATCTCTGTACTGCCGGTGAATACTTAAAATATGGTGTCAATCATAAGGGGTCCCGCCCCTTTAGACAACTCCTCCAATCATAGTGCAGCAGCCCAGCATCCTGGAACTGACTGTTTTGGTACATTTATCAAATAGGTGTACCATGTCACAGAGTTCCAGGGAAGCTGGGCTACAACCTCCCCAGCACATGAAGCCCAGACCCCAGACATCCAGAGACCCCCCAGGGCACGAGAGTCGCAGGAGGGCCACCGCAGGAACTATTCAGGAACTATATGCGTGGAAGGAAAGCTTGCGGCAAACAATCTACATTAAATAGCAGATTGTGGACATGTTCTAGCGCACTTTTATTAAAACCAACATTTTTTAGGACAGTGCATATATAAACATTTAATTTCCGACATATTAGAGGAATCGAAGCTTCCCTCGTATTCTTAAGAGCAGTTGGCACCAGTGGACCTTGTGAAGACCAGTCAGTAAAGACCTGTCACCAATCACACCAGACAGGAACTTCATCATCTATTATATATCATTTATAAACCAGAAATAATCTTTTCATTTGCAGCTTTTTTAATGTTTTGTGTTCTTATGTTCCTCTGTAAGGCACTCAGAGCACTTGGAAAATTTCAGAGTGGTCCGGCAACATGGTAAGAACTTCAATTTTTATGAGATTTTGATAAAGAAACATTTCTAACGTTGTTTGTATGTCTTCCAGTCAACCCTTCGTCCCTGAACCAGGCAGTGCAGTGCACCACGTGGGTTTACACACACACACACACACACACACACACACACACACACACACACACACACACACACACACACACTTACACAACACACACGACTATCCTCTGCTTGGTTCTCAGTTCTCCGTTACCTGGAACCTCCACACGCACCTCTGCTGATCTGTCAGAGAACAGTAAGTGAACTCGGAGTTGTGCTCCGTTCACCCTCGTTCAGCTTCACTTGTAAGCTTTTCATTTCTCTTCTACAGGTAGTTTTCAGAGCTATGAAAACCAGCCTGGAAAAGGTTCTTATTTTCATTTTTTTCCAATCCAAGATTCAAGTATGATTTGTGTGTGTGTGACGGTGGGTTTGTTGCCCTTGCTAGATGTGGACTCGAATGAGGAAGAACTTGAAAATGAAAACGGCTACATGTAAGTGATCGAACAAACCAATACCGTACGCGTTGTACGCCTACATCATCTATCTGCATTTTCCGCAGAAAAGTTCTTCCAGAGTCACCGTGTATCTGTCCCTCTGAACGGTCCGACAACTCAGGTCAGCACTACTGCCAGCAAATGGCCTTCAAATTGTGCTGCTGAGGTCCAACGTGACTCTTTTCCACTTCCCTACAGATCAGCCATACATAAACGTAGAGGGGGACAGCCATTCAGGTCAGCGGGAAGACAGCGATGCAGGTCAGACCCACACCATCTTCCTTTCGATGGATAAAGGTGGAGTCAGAACATTTTTTTCATCTCTTCCCCCCGCAGATAGTGCCAACTATGAAAATGTTACCATGCAGGGAACCATTAAACCAGTGCAAACCCCAGGTACGACACAGACGTTAAACTGGTAACCAGTCTGTCCTACTGGACTGACCCATGTGGTTTTTTTTTTTTTTGGTCCTCTACTCAGTCCTTTTGTCAAGTTCAGACAGTGACAGTGATGACAATTATGTCAACGCACCGAAGGAACAAAGTACAGCGGCTCGTCCTGACCTTTACTCTTAAATCAACTTCAGGAATGTAAGGTTTGAGCTACAATTTCATTCAACCTCTGACCATCGATATGACAATAAACAGGTATATTCCTCTCTTCCAGCAGCGGGAAGATCCAGCCTGAAGCACCGCCTACTTTTACCAAGTTGCTGACGCATCCTGAGAATTTTCTTATTTGTGTTTGTATATGTGATTCTTCTGAAAATGCGCTGCTGTTTTAAGCAATTTAAAAAAATAAATGTAAACTTCCAAAAACAACTTTGTTCTGTGGTACTGAAGTGTAAAACAAGTCAATTGGTGTGAGTTTAAAATCGTATTTATTGTTTTTTTTTTGGGTTTTTTTTGCCTTTTTTTTTTTTTTTAAACATTTTATTTATGAAAGGGGTACGGACATGGGAAAGATGGAGGGAAAAAAAAGGGGTATCTTTCACTTGCTACTCATCTTTTCTCCCGGTCTTCTGTCTGTTAGCCGGACACATCGACGTCCATTCAACTTAAAACAGACTCCAGAGTTTTTCTTTCTCCTCTTTCTAGCCAATTAAAATAAAACTCGATTTGTCTTTCTTCAGCAGAATGGCTGCGTACGTCTCCCCCACAGCCAGGTCTTCAGTTTCCAGGTGGGTGGAAAGGGAGCTGCTGGGGTGGGTGGGTCTGCACCTGCACGGCTGCAAAATGATCATTTAAATTATTCTGGGTTCGCTCACTTCAATTTTACGGAATTTAAAAGTTATTGATATAACTCTGCGTTCATGTGTGTTGTTGTCACTGGCCCGAGAACCATACCTTGCGGATGTCCAATATAGGCATAGTGTTGGTGGGGTCCCTGTTGAGGTGGGGGCCCGTGCTGCGGGTGTTGTGGTGCAGAGCCAGGACCCTGCTGGGGTGGTGGAGGCGGGGCATGAAGCAGCATCACCGGTGGGGGGCCATGACCAGCAGAGTGATGCGGTCCAGGCAGGGCATTTGAGACATGAGCCTGGTGAGCACAGGTACGGTAAGACTGACATTCAGGCCCCATCCACACAAGAACATTTTTTTTTCCTAAAACGCCTTGCGTCCACACGGAGACGGCGTTTCAGATGACCCAGAACGTTCATTTTCGGAAACTGGTTCCAGAGTGAATTTCTCTTTTCCACGCATCCATGAAGACGGCAAAGCGGATTTTTTATGAAACATTCGTGGCAGCTACAAAAAATCCTTTCTATGGAGCACGTTTCTGATGAAAAGACGAGGCTGGAAAACAACAACGTTGTGATCTAGATGCCAAACCAAGAGAGTGGTGAGTTACAGCGCCACTTACAGGTGTGGAGGGGGATTAAAACAGCATTTGGCCAGTTCTCTGCATCTCCATGTGGACCACATTTCAGATCACACTCCAGTGGACACAGGCTTTTTAGAAACCAAAAACCCACTTTTGAGAAAAGCCTTCTCGTGTGGACGGGGTCTTAAATTATTTCATAAGAGCACATGCAGAGTGCAGTGGATTTCATATCTGCGAAAATTTGAGATGTTTTGATCACCAAAACTTTGGCCTGTTATACCGCACAGAACACGAGGAAAATCCTGATTGAGTAAATATAGATCATAAAATGTGATTTTGTGATGCTATATTGCCAAATGATTTCTAATAAACATCGCAGCTTGAGCAGTTATTATATAGCTAAACATTCCGATAAGACCACTTTGTTTTGGTTCAGTTTTCCCTCATTGTATATATTTGATTACACTTCCATAAATGTTAATATCTGAAAACAATTAAGATTGAACTATCTGACCTATGGACAAAAAGTCATATTTTGATTACTAAACTGCATACCCATTCTACGAAGTTCAAATAAAGATTCCAATAAAATGTAAAGCTGGGAAGATGGCAGTTTTCAGGAACTTAGCTGGGATCTAAGAGTCCCATGGTGGGAGTCCATCTTTTATTTAAGAATGTCATTGCAGTTTTGGCCAAGTGACACTGCTCAATGGAACCTATAATATATTTTAAATCTTTTTTAAGCCCAAACACATTAATGAAAATATTTTTGTTGCTGTAATGGAATTTTTTTTTACCAACTGAGTGCAATAAAGGCCTTCGCTACACTCTGAATACCATCGTTTTCTATGGGATGTGTGTCTGACGAGCATCACTTGCAGAGCCTCTGCTGTCAACGACTTTTTTGAGCCCACGACACAATCTCTTGGTTTTAAAGATTTAATTTTTTTATTTAATCCATGAAAACATGTGGGTAGGAAGTCAAATGTTAAAAGGCTGAAAGTTGATCGCGGGGCACATTCTTGTTTCCCTTTTGATGGAAAAAGTGAAAGTTCTGTGAAGTTCTTTGTAAATTCCTCCAGGACAAAAAGTCAAAACCAGATGTGCACTTTTCAACAACTCTTGGCGCAGGTGGGCAGGTGGTGTGGCATTGTTGCGCGTACCTGTGTCAGCTGACCCAGAGAGGGGTACTGGTGTGGTAGTGGCTGGTGGCCTTGGAGGCTATATCCCTGAATAGGATAGGATGCCTGGGGAGAGCTGTGTCCTGGGGGAAGGTTGGGGGGTGTCGGGGCAGACAGTGGCCCAGAATGAAAGAGAGACTGGGGCTGGGGCCCGGATTGGCCAGACTAGAAGTGAAGAGGGGAGAAGGGAACAAAACAACAGCTGAAAACACACATGGACATCTGCATACAAGCAGCATTAAAACATGTCTCATGAAATTAGCAAACTGTTAACAATCATGAAAATAACATTTCTTTAAACATCTGCAACTGAGAAGCTTTATCTCAACCAAACTACCTAATAACCTTTAATCTACTATAGAAAACTTTACACTGAATCATTGCACAACATTGAAGAAGCCTGGAGAACAGACTTGCAGGAAAATATAACACAGGAAGAATAGTCAGTAATAGTCTGTAAGTTATAAGTGTTTATTCCACTGCACGTGCGAATATGTTGAACATAGCCACTAAAATAATTGGTGAAGTGCCCCTTAACCCAAAACTATGTTTACGGAATGTCTATCCAGAATTATTTTCAAATGTAACACCATCATGGCTTGAAAACGTATGAATCATTGTGAATTTGATTTATTCTGGAAAAACAGTAACAGGACTTCCTGTCTGTGGTCCGTGAATGGTGTTGATGACATCATTTCCACAAATGCTCGCTCACTTCTATAGGCCGCTCTCCTCCTCCTCCTCATTAGCATTTAAAGCTACAGACACTGAAATGGAGCATCCTGTGGGACTGGATCAAAGTGGCTGTAATTCTGCACCGAGGCTGAATTTCAGAAAGACACTTCAGATACAGTATTAGGGGACACTAAGACCGATAAAAAATAAATAAATAAATAAATAAAAAAGTCTTGGGATCTGTAGTGCCCAAGATGTATGAAGTGACTAGTTGATTATGGTCAGACGTGTCTATTTGCATGTAAACCTGCTCATACATCACTGTGGTGGTAGTGTCCTAGTGAGTATTGCACTCGCCTATGAACCAGACAACCACAGAGTCCAAGTTTCAAACCTCACTTACTTCCATCGTGTCCCTGTGCAAGACACTTAACCCTGAGTGTGTCCAAGAGGACTGTCCCTGTAACTAAATTCTAAAATGTGCCCACCCCACATCTCATATCTGAAGTGAAGTCACACCTACATTTTAAGTTGCCCACTTCTGATTACTCTTCTGATTACTCTTCAATTTGTAAGTAAGAGTATCAAGCTCAGTACATTTCTGGCACCTAACAAAGCCCGAAAAAGAATAAGCAAGAGAGCAGCCATCAAGCTGACTGATGATGTTACCTGTCCTGGGCTTGGGGCAGGATGCTGGGGAGGAGGCTGGCTGCCAGTAGGGGTGCTGGAGGGCTGGGGTGGGTGCATGGCACCAGAATGATGAGAAAATGACTGAGGAGCTGAAAGAAAATATAAATGCATTTAATTAATTTTTTTTCTGACAGGACAGTTCATGTGATAACGGGCACATTGTCCCAAGATGAACGATAGCTTCATGCCCCTTCATGCGATAACAGTGTTGAAATAGAACCAAAATCGCAATTTGAATAAAAACCATTTTATGTTAATATCAGGGTTGCTGCGGGAAGACGCAGACATGCTGGGTTGCTGGAGACTCTCAGTGAGCGAAAGGCCGGAGCATTGGGGATGCAGGCAGAAGAGAGGCAACGCCGCAGTGGGAGAACGGGACCGGGCGAATGCAGCCGAATGGGAGGGCACAAAAAAATGCTTAGCAAAATTAATTGGCAAATAAATCGCGATTCGATTTCTTAAAATAGTTCAGCCCTAGCAAACATCACTTTTTTTTTGTTTTTGGAAACACATGATTCTTAAAATACGCTTTTAAATATCTCAAATGCATCCTTCAGAAACAGTAGAGTATCATCCAAAGAATGGCTCACCATACATCCCCTGCTGGGGCACGGGAGGTCCTTCAGTCTGTCCTGGGTACTGTGGGCCGGGCGGGCCCAGAGTTTGGGGGTGGCCTCCTGAACTCAGCATCCGTGCACCACTCTGCAGCATGGAGTAGACTGGCTGGAGGGATTAAAAAAAAGAAATAAAAATCTTCAGGAAGGCAGGCAGGGGGTTAAAATACAAATCAAAAGGACAATCTGGATTACCTGTCCTGGGTAGTGGGTCATGGCCGGGATCACCTGGCCGTACTGCAAGTAGGACTGGGAGTATGGTGAAGCCACCAGTGGGGGGCCAGCAGCTGATTGTGTGGGCTGAAGCATAGGTGGCGCAGATGAACTGTGGTCTGGTCGTGGAGGCACCACTGCACCTGGCAGATTACACAAGATGTCAACCTGATTTCCAGAAAAGTAGGGACGTTTCTAAAATTTCAACAAAATCAAACCTACTTTCAAATCACACGAGCCAATATTTTATTTAAAACAGAACATAGGTAACAAATGAAAAAGAACTTCCCAGTTTATTCACTAAATGAGCTCATTTCAAATTTGATGCCTGCTACAGGTCCCAAAAATCTGGTTGAAAAAAAGAGGACAATCTAGCAACTAATTAGGTTAACTGATATCAGGTCTGTAACATGATTAGCTATAAAAGGGATGTCTTAGTGAGGCAGAGTCTCTCAAATGACCAGAGGCTCTCCAATCTGTAAAAGGAGCACATAACACCAAAAGAATGAGAGAAACTGGAGATATCTCGCTGTGAGTAGGGGACAAGGCCAAAGACCTGTCCTTCCAGCCTGCTGTTAGTGTTCAGTTTAAGCAACAGCATGTCTTCACCGGAGAAGAGTCTGGCGGCAGAACTGGCCTGTGTGCCAGATCTTTAACATATAGGGAACGTTTGGTGCATTTAATGAAAGAGCCCAAAACTCATAACCTCGATACCCAGATGGCTTCAAACTGTTCTGAAAAGAGTAGGCGATGCTACACCATGCTAAACATACCCATCCAAACTATTCGGAATCCTGTTGTAAACATAGTCTGAAAGTTGAGTCGTGGCAACTGGACTTTCTTTCTTTAAGGTGGAGACGTTTCATTCTGCATCCACAGAACTTTGTCAGATTGTGCTCAGATCCTGTGCTCAGTCATTCACCTGGATGACTGAGAATCTTCACAGACATGTTGTAAACATAACATTTTAAATTAGCTAATTTTCTCCATAAAATTAAAATAATAATAATAATGTTATCGGCTCATGTTATTTGAAAGTATTTTAGTGTTAATGTTATTAATATTTATAGAACGTCACAACTTTTCCAGAATTCAGGTCGTAAAATAGTTTGAAGGTGCTCTTGTCTCACAGATTTTACCTTTGGACCTGGGGTATTTCCCTTGGTTGACTGTAGACATGGCATAGGGATATATCTGAGGGGCCTTAAAAAGAAGTTAGTCATTAGTAATGCTGGCATTTCCTGCACCTACACATTCAAAATCACACAAAGTCTTTACCTGCACAGAATGTGACTGTATCTGAATTGGGGACACATAGGGCAAGTACTGGGCATTGTACATGGTCCCCTGTCCTGGTGGGGGTGGCAGAACCACTGGGCTTGGAGGGGTGGGTCGTGGTGGTGTGGGTGTTGAGGAAGGCTTGGCCTGTGAAAGAAAGAGTTTATATCACAATGGGGCATTCTAGCGGTTAACATGCAAGTTGAAATTATGCAGAACACGCATTGTGAACCGAGAGAATTGAAAATAATCAAAGTGAGTGCACAGGCAGCACGCTGAAAATAAAGCAAACATAGCTACCTGAAAAACAAGTCAGTGCACAGCACCAGCCGCCAAATCTAAATCATTAGACTGAATTCCTAGACATGGAGGCTACTAGCAAGCGGTCAGAAACTGGTTGTTGTTATGAATCAAAACCATAACGATTATATATACAAATGTGAAAATGTTACATGTTAAACACTATTAGCATGTAAAAGCAGGAAGATGCTGTAATTCTATTCTTCTCACCAGATTCAGAGGAGCTTTAGTGGGGTTGAACTCTTTGGCGTTGGGGTTCAGGGTGGATTTCTTCACTTGACTGAGGGAAAGACGGACAGAAAGTGTAAAATGAGTGGCAGAGCCAGCATGAACTGTTAAAAAGGGCACGAGCCGCATCTCTGACTCACTCAGCCACACCATCTGGACGTTCTGACACCTCTGGTCGGCTCTCCTCACTGCCTGGGGTCCTAGCAGGTTGTGGTGTGCCTGCCGTTTGCCTGTCTAAGGCTGGAGGAGCCGCAGCAGCAGTCTGAGAGGCAGGAGCGGGTATACTGACGGAGGGTGTGGAAGAGGAGACAGAAGCAGGGGCGGGGGACACCACCCCCTCAACACTCATCTCTCTCCCCCGGTCCTCCAACAAATGCTCCTGGGAAGCGTTTGGAGGCGGAGCAGGTTTGGGCTCGGTGGAAGGTGCGAGTTCACTACATTCTGGCTGGGGTGTAGGGCTGGACTGACAAGGCTCT
The DNA here is from genome assembly GCF_900700375.1 of Denticeps clupeoides. Lineage (NCBI taxonomy): Eukaryota > Metazoa > Chordata > Actinopteri > Clupeiformes > Denticipitidae > Denticeps > Denticeps clupeoides. Next base: position 22,954,328 of record NC_041713.1, on the reverse strand, counting down.
CCAGGTGGGGCAGAGGTCCTGTGACTCGATGGAGAGGGGCTGGACTGGAGCTGATAAAGAAATAAAAAGCAAATCAGCGCACTCACACAGCAAGTCGGGACATTACATTCTGCCCCAAGGTGCCGTATATAAAGCAGAATCCTACCCTGAACTCTTTCCCAAACTTTTTCAGCTCTTCTATCTGTGACCTCTGTTGAAGGGAGGATACTGAGTGACCTGTGAATGGGGGGGAAAAATGTTTTTTGGTTGGTCCTTCGAGTTCTGCAAATGCCCCGAGGTATGCTGGAGGCTGGTGGTTAGGCGACAGGTCGTATAATACTGCAAAGCTGCCTGGAAATGGGAACTCCAAAATACTTTGGCAATAAACGAGACAATCATTCTAACCAGAAAGGATGTCATAATGTCTGCAGAAATACTGCAATTGATTTGATTTTATGTTCTATGAATCCTTGACTGAGACTAATTCAATATTTCCCTCATCCTCAGTCCTTGTTGGGAGTTTTAGGTGGACGCTGCAGTGTATGCAATTAAAAAAAATATATTAAAAAAGGAGTAGTTTGTCAGCAGCTCGTTGGACAATTCATTTGGAGCTTAAGATGGTCCATGACTTGCAAAGAAAGGTGTACCTTTTAAACTTTAGGACCACCTCTGACAAAATGCATTGGGTTCCATGATGGGGAAATGGAGAAAAACTCCTGTTTTATACAGAAGAAGACTGACAAGAGTACCTTTATTGTTCTTGCTCTCCTGTGGGCTGACTGGACCTTCTGTCCTTTCCTTAGACAGGATTTCATTCACTAAGATGGAGATGCATGAAAAACAGTGAAGACAAAAGAAAATTATAGACAAATTAAACTGGTCCTATAAAAAAAAAAATTATGTACTGCTCACCATCTACAGGGAACAGAGGGGTTGGACCAGTGGCCTTTAGGGTGACCATAGAAACCGATGATGTGTCCAGATAACCAGGAGAGACCAGAGGGGGGTCTTGGGAAGGAGCATCTGGTTTTGGGGAACGGGAGACTGGGTGTGAAAGACATGAGAAGAAACATGGTGAGAAACAAGTTGAAGGGGGGGGGGAGAGACAACGTACAACGTGAATAATCAGTGACAAATTGTGGTGTCTGTCCGTACCTGTGGGTGAGGAATGAGAGTTGGTGCGTATAGGTCTGTTGGCCTGTACAGGTCTCTGAGATTTGGGAGACGTTCGGGATGACACTGTAGAGAAGCACAAGAGGACATGAGGAACGCTACCAGAGAAGCTGAAGGTGTATGTGTGTGAGTTGCTGACACACAGCTCACCCCCATTGACGGGTCGTGCCTCAGATAGGGACTGTGGGTGGGACAGTGAGTGTGGAAGTATGGGCGGGCTGTTGGGGGCAATCTCAGCTGGGGTCTGAGTGGGCAAGCTACTCTGTGAGGGACTGGAGGAATAGACTCCTCTGACTGACAGGGGACTGCTCCTATCAGTCGATGGAGAAGGCTGACAACCACCTGATGGGAGGGAAGGTCGTGGGGAGGAGCTCTGAGAGCCAGGGCGACCGGCTCTGTTGGGCAAGGAGGACTGCGGTCCTACTCTGTCTCGTTCACCACGCGAGGACATCTCTCTCTCTCTTGCCCGCTGGGGCAAAGGAATGTATTTGCCCTCCCTGCAGGTGGAAAAAGGAAACTATCAATACACACAGTGATATGAACCTTCATAATCTCATCCAACTAGTTACCATGAGTACAGTCTTGTGAAGCACTTGACTACTATTGGTTTCCATTGTAAAATGTATAAAAATTTAAACCAAAACACAGCGCACCCAGGGAAATTAATGTATATTCAATATTAAATATTACTGAATATGTCCATTGAAATTGGACATTGTTAGGTTGATTGAACACAAATCGAAACAATGACAATGACTGTAAGGCCACGTCCACACGAGTACGTTTTTCTGTGAAACGGGAAATCTGGCCTTGCGTCCACACCGAGACGGAATTTCCAGGGACCCAGAATGGTTACTTTCTGAAACGGGTTCCTCAGTGAATTTGTCTTTTCCACTAGTTCCCAAGAACTACACTCCAAACAAGGACAGCACTCTGGGTGAGATCAGGGAGTTACAGTGCCACTTACATCTCATATAACGCACCCTCATTTAGGAAGTAGTTTTGTCGTGTGGATGGGACCTAAGAGAGGCAAACCTCCCCAAGGATCCTTATTATGGGGGTGGGGTGGGGATTTTACGAAGATGACCTCTAAGGCAACAGATTAAATCGAAGGACTGGTAAAAAAAAGCCTACAGTTCAGGCACCAGTGCGTTAAATACTATAAAGTCTGGGACCATTTCAGGTCTCAGATAAGGCAAAGAAGAAACTTATTTGCAACATTGAAATGGTGAGAAAGGAAGTGAAGCTATTCTTCACAGTGCCAGCAATATCCAAAAAGGATCTCAGATGGGGGAACAAAAATGAAGGGAGTTTTGAAGATTTTTTTTTTTTATTCTCCCCAGGTTTTACCACAGATCTTTTTAAAATACACACACAGACATACTTTTCTTTACCATGAGAGTGGTAGGTGAATTGAAGGTCAACACAGAGTCTTGATGTGTCTCACTGCTCTCCTATTGGATACTTTATGACAGTGTGCCTCAGTAACATGTGGCTACACTGGCAACTACGTCATAACCCGCCTCACACAAAGGCAATTACATTATCTCAATTAATCTCATAATCGATGCATCGTGATGCAGACATGAATGCAGTGCAGAACATAATTGATTATATCATAATGACGTTACTTGAAGAAGAAAGTGAAGTGAGTCACATGTGATACACAGCAGCACAGCACACGGTGCACACAGTGACGGTGCTTTTGCTCAGTGGCACCTTGGCAGATCGGGATTCGAACCGGCAATCTTCTGATTACGGGGCCGCTTCCTTAACTGCTAGGCCACCACTGCCCTGGTTACTTGGTGATTTTCTGGTGGCAGTATTTCAATGTATGTGGCTTTAAATGCTAATAATGAGGAGAGAGGCGGGACGAGGAGGAGAGCGGCCTATAGAACTGAGGGGACATTCGTGGAAATTACGTCATCAACACCATTTACCAACCACAATGTTTGCCCCAACCAGGAAGTCACTTTCCACAGTAGATTTTCGAAGAAAAAATAAAATTAACTGGTCCTAAAATGTCTTGCAGGATGGAACTGAAAAAAAAATTTTTTTTTTTACATCCAATCAATGAGCAATTGGAATGCTTCACAGGTTTGGAAGCCATACTTTATAAGGGGAGGGGTGGGAAAAATCTCTGGGTGGGTGAAGCAGAATGGCCCAAGCACCCTTCACACCTATTGCCTGGTTCGCCTATCGCCCACATCGTACACAGCTTCTTACATTTCAGATCTGTTTTTACATTTTTCAGTGAATTAAAGAATATCCCAATATATCAGCATGTATGAAATATTGCAATACAATCGTATTGGAGCCCATGTATCGGGACATGTATAGTGAGGACCTTGAAGATACTTTGAATTACTGCTTGGCATTTCAGGTAGACTAAAAATGCAAAACATTAAAAACTAAACCAGCTATGGACTTGGATAAAGGAAACGCAATTTACAAATTCATTTCAGCAGGAACCCTTCAGAACAGGACCTCGTGCCTATCGACACAAAACAAAGTACCGCAAACTCCAATCCACCTCATGTGACCAGTCAGAAACACATTGCTGCATTGGCGATGCCCAGGATATACAAAGAGCTAACGCAGGTCGTAAAAAAAATGAATCTTACGTGTGACTGCTGGATTTCACAAGCCACTAAATCTTATGTTACGATAATGTTGCCTCTCATTAATGAGGACTGGCTACTGATTTTCAATGAGCGCCATAGAGGCAGTAACATCGCCGGGTTGCAGAAAGGGCCAGTGGAGAAATAGGATGTAAAAAAAAAAAAGAGAGGATCCTGTCAAACATGGCCATTGCAGTGCAGCTTGCCGATATGACACATTTTAAATGCTAAATATTGAATTTAGCTTCAAGCTACCATCAGTTGCCCAATTGGTGGGAAGGGTTAGAAGAATAAGCAGCTTTTTCAAACGCAGCCCTACATCCAGCCATGTTGCTGAACTTGCCTCGACACAAACTGATCCCTCATTCTGGATCCATGTTTATTTGGGGGGAGTTTATTTTCTTTCATTTGCACAGTGTTCACTGTGTTCAAATGACAACGAGTGTCTGTGTGCATATGCACTAAATAGCTCAGTCCTCTACAAGCTGACTGGGCACTTAAATATCTTACTTTCAATCTTATGCATTTTATCTTAATGTTTATGGTGTCCATTAGTTCACTAGTCACAGTAAAGTTAAAATCAGTTCTGAGTTGCAGATTATGTACAGTATTTTATTTTTTATATATATATATATATAGTAATAAAATTGTACAGTGACCCATGTATAACGAAACAATGTGTAGTATGATGCTAAACAAGCCACAGATCGCAAAAGTGAAAAGTGGAAGGCAAGAGCATAACTCTGACCTGCTTCCTGGGTTAGAGAAGCTGGGACTGTCTCGCCCTCTCTCTCGCTCCTCTCTCTCCCTGTCCCGCATCACAGAGCTGAATTTCTCCTCCTCAGTGCGTCCCTCGTCGTTCTCCAGTGCTACCCTGTGGCGGTACTGTGGACTTGACTCAATTTCACTGGCCAGCCGGGCAGCCCGGGCTTCACGCTGCCTGTAGCCCTCAGTATTGCCACGTTCTAGAGGAACCCTGGAGGAGGAAAAGTGAGGACTAATGTCAAAAACCACAGTATGGTCAATTATAACCATAAAGAAGAGAAAAACGAAGAAAAAAATATTATGCATAACACTGAATTTGATCACATGATTTACCAGAGGCTTCGCATTACCAAATATATTTTAAGGAGCAAATTTTCAGTGTTCAAAATTCAAAGAAATCAATGGCATGTGAACAAAGTTAACCGCAGCAAACAAAATCTCCTGATACACAGGACTTACGTGTACATGGAAAGGCTGGAATCGTAGGTAGACTTCACTCCATAATTCTCCTCGTTGTAGCGGAACATTTCACTGGCGTCCCAACCATTGGACTAACAAAGTCACAGCAGTGAGATGATGAGAGAACAATGGGAGTGTGAGCGCGTGTGTCCTTCTGAAACAATGTTACTTTAACTTACAGCGTCAGCCTCAAGGTCAAAGTTTTCTCCATTGCTGTCTCCACCGTCCCATCGCTGAAGCACCTTCTCCCTGTGCTCTCCATTGACCCGTGATGAGCTGATAGCGGAGTCTGTGAAGGTATCTACACACAGATAAAGAGTATAGCTGATGACTGATTTATATTCAATCTATTTATCTCAGGTGCTTTTGAGAATGTATTTGAGTAGTGGACACGGAATTGGGTATGTGGTAGCTGAAAAACGCTGACAGAGATCATGATTTCATTACATAAGGAAGGAAAAAAGTGCAATAACATTGTTTGCATGAGCTGCTGTAATGAAGGTTGGATACCTCGGGTGGCAAAGTTGAGGTCGACATCTCTGCACGTCATTGTGATGAGGTCATTAGGACTGAAGATCATCGTGTCTGTGATCTCTTCTATCCTGGGAGGGGCTCCCCCTCCACCCCCATCTCCATCCTCACTCTTCACCTTGTGGACAGCATCAACGGCCAGCTCACACTGAGGATGGCATAAAGCACATCACAGCGCGTCAGAATAATAATAAAGATGCCGGATACGACGAGGAGCCAGAAGGAAAATGACCTACCCTTGAGCTGAGAGTCTTAAAGATGCCTTCATACACACTGCCATTTTTAACTCTCACATCACACGTGGAGCCCTGAAGACAGATAGGGAGACTTTATCACAAAGATCTGAACACGCCAGATTTTACTGCACTTGTGTAAATATCATGGTTGTACCAAGAGAAAATACAAGATCAAAATGAATCAGCAAATAACACAATTTTACAAGGTTCTTGGAACTAGACATTAAGACGAAAAAAAAATAAAAAATTATTACTAGTGATCAAGTTAATTCAGTAGAACCACTTTCAAGCTAATCTAGCCAGGGAAAAACCTTACAGCCTGACTGTAATATGGAGAAAACAATGTTTTATTAAAAAGAAATATGCATTATAACGAGATTTAATCTTAACCACAATGAAGTAATTGCAAAGAAAATGTGCCGCAGTTTGTTGCGGGTTCCTCACTGCCCGTCAGCTATGTTTGACAATCGCGTATATAGTACACGTAAAACAGAGCAAAGTTCCAACTTACCACTACAGCAGTGAGAAAATGAAGCATCCGCGCATTATTATAGACTCCTTCAAAAACCTGCAAGAGAAATAGTCCTCAGTCAAATTTTTTCCTCCATCCTGCCTACCTGCTAACGCCACAATAGCAATAAAATCTGAATAAGAACACGTCCCGAATTCCTGACAAATCACTTCATGTGATGGTATCTCAAGCTTCCACCACGTGTGTGAAAACACAGCGTTTACAGGTGATATGGTGATCTATCTTGTCGGATTATTAACGTAATTGGCTACGTCATCACACCCATACGCAAAATCTTGACACGATGTCAAGGCCTGTTCTGTTACACTGAAACGCTGCGCTGATCTCGGCCACGCTTGAACTTACGGGAGACTGGGAGGGGGGCTTGACGGAGTTCCTGGTCCTGGGGAAGAAAGAGAACACGCGTCATTGCCTGATCACTCCAGCGCGACAGCAACTTTCCAACAGTCTGACGATCTTAAGAGAAATGCGTTTACGGTTTTCCACCAGCTACACGTCTGCAGACGTCAGCGGTCTCCCCGGGAAATAGTAAAGCGGACTAACCAACACCGCTACGTAAACACGAGCTAGCAAAGCCCGCTGGATCCTGAGCTAAGACAAAGCTGGTGCTAGCGACAAATTGATCAACAGCTAAAGATGCCTTTCAACGAAAATACGAGGAAACGGGGGAAAGCACCCCAGGTCAATTACTTCTTGGTTATGAGCATTTCTCCTGCAATTTTGACGTCTGGGACTTGGAAAATAAATATTCTGAAGCAGGACAATTCCACTACTTCAGGTTCTAAAACAACAAAAACACGACTTAACCCGCTGCACGACCCTCCTAGAAATGCCTGATACGTTCATTTACGTGTCAATCACATTTTGTATCAGTTTTATTGGCCTGGGTGGCGGAGAACGGGCGTCCCCTTTTCGCTGATTGAATGCAAGCCATGCCAGTCATTAATACACGGTCGTAATTGGCTGAGAGACGGTGACATGAACAGCTAGGCTAGTTCGCCACAAGCCAATCGGGAAAACGTGTGGCCTTGGTCGCCACGCCCCCTACAATTCCATCTTTTGACCGGTAGGCCTCGTGCTGGAGAGAGAAAAAAAACAATCCACGGAGTTTCGTACGGAACCCGGCGGCCCTTTACCTCCCAGCCGTCGGTCTGCTCATATTAGTTCCCGTTGGTGTGGAAGACAAACCAGGCGGCCCTGTGGTCCCATTTGAGGTTTTGCGCCCGCCAGGTCCGGGTTGCTGCTGCTGTTAATATAGTTTCCAACGTGGTAAGGAAAAATGAAATGGCAATAACTCGTTCCCACGATCTCTAATAATTAAGATGTTTCATTTATAAGACCAAATGAAATATTTCACTGCTTTGGCTCTGCTACGCTAGCAGTCACCACATATACATTAAGCTAGCTAGCTAGCTACAGATCGCAAAGTATAAACTGTATAAAAAATAACTGGATATTGCAACATCCAAAGCAGCCACTAGTCATTTGACACAGAAAGGCACAATTAAAAGCATAACTCACGTTGTTCTGTCGCCGGAAAGACATAGATTAGTCTCTTAACTTGAGCTAGTTAGCAAGCTAATGTAGCCCTGTTATTTGTATGTTAAGCTAGCTAGCTACCAGGCTAGCTTAATTCTGTTCTATCAAAACGTTTCTAGTTTAAAATCGTTCACATTCACCAGCGTTATCTATCCAGTTAGGCTGTTTTGAGCGCTACTTTAATCAGACAGCGCGTCATTAGCAAACTAGCGGTTTAGCGCAAATAAAAATGCCGGCTCCGTGTCCGCTCATAAGCCTGGGTCCGCGTGCGACACTGCGACTGCGCGTGCACGGGCGGCACGTCACGTCACATGAAGAGAGCGGGGGTTCACCACGCAAGCCGTGTCTCTCTCTCCCTCTCACTCACTCACTCACTCACTCACTCACCCACCCACCCACGCACGCACGCACGCACGCACAAATACACGAGGCGATCACTGGTTGTTTCAGTATAATTATATTATATCATATTATTATCATCATTAAATTCAGTGTAGTAGCTGAAACTCTAGTAACAGAGTGGGCCCAACAGAGTGCCCACCGCAACACACGGTCCCAGCATAAAGCTAGACAGAAAAAGACAGACCAAAAAGGCACAAATAGAAGTCCAAAATGAGGAAAACCTGGACAAAGAATATTGGTTGACGGTAAAAAATACACAGAGCTGGGGTGAGGGGCTGAAAAAGGCAACGGAAAGAAGTGGCATTAAACAGAATGCCTGAAAATGGTGACACAGAAGATTCTGTAAAGATCCAGGAAAAATGAGTAAACTCAGAAAGGCACAAGTAGAAAAGGGCTGCTATTTTCATTTAAGTCATTTAGTAAAAGATGTGTAGGAGTTGTGAGGGCAGACTGAGGTTAAGCAACATAAGAAGGCACAAACAAACAAAAAAAATTAGAACAAAAATTGTAGAACAAGTCTTATGCATTCATATAATAAACAACATACAATAAAGAGATTCTGGAAAAAATACTATTATTCAGATCATTATTTAAAACTGTTTTTGTTTGTTATTCGGTGTCTGGTGAGTGAATCTTCATTGAACTGTACCAAGTCAGACCAACGTCAACTTAAAAGATACAGTGTGGGACAGGAAATTAAAGTGACAGAAACAATGGATGAGAGGTGTAGTGACATTGGGATTACAAAAGGAAGTGAATACATAGAATGAACAATACTGATAAATAAGAGGTAGCGAAAAAGAAAGAAAAAGAGGGAGGTGAGATTGCATGGGAGGTACTTGTACCAGAAGGAAAATCTCCCCTTTAAACCATTTTGTCTCCCTTGCTTATATAGTACCACATTTAATTAATCCTGCTTAACCATGGGCTTTATTTTAAACGAGGAAGTGCTCCACAAATCAGGATTCCTCAGTTAGCTCGGTGAGATAGAAGTAAGGTGGGTAACTGAGAAATCGGGTTTATAGAATACCCCCCAAAATATAGCCTTGCGCTACAGACACGTGAACCAATTTTATGACTAGCACTAGTGTATCCTTTACTTTGTAGTGCATGATCATGTGACCATTCCTATGTCCCCCTCTACTCTCAATCTTTCTCCAACCTGCCCTTTCCCCTGTGACCTGTAGGGTCACTCGGAAAGTTTGTGTTAAGAGTAGTGTTAGTACTTGCCTTGTTTAAAACCCTAAGATTTGTAAATAAACGTAAAATACTGGTTATGTATGGCTCTGACCCTCCTCTTCTCTTGGTTTCATGCTGCCTCCTTCCCTCTCCTCAAAAGAAGGAGTACTGGTTGTCAATGGCCCTTGCTCGCCCTCCCTCTTCACTCTCCACTCCTTCCAGCTGTCGGAGAGGCGCGTCCCGTTCTCTCTCCTCGCACTCATCCCCTCCCGTTGCTCCGCCACCTGTTCCACCTGCAGCTGTGCCTCCCCCTGCTTCCAGCTCGCCCCCATGGTCCGGTGGTGGTGTCGGTGGCGGGGGACGGCCGGGTGGGAGAGGGGGGGGAGGGGGCTGAGAAGGACTACGGGGTCTGCTGGTCAAGTCTGTCAGGAAGACATCGAGATGCACAGAGATTATTAGGAGAAGGTGCGTGTCAAACAGAAGGACAGCAAAGAAAGGAAACCAAGAAATATGAGACAAAGTGAGTGAAAGGAAGCAAGGAAGAGGGGCAATGAGGTAACATTAGGAAAAGAGGAGTCTTGCACCATGACGATGATAGACTCACTCACACACAGCCAGCACCAAGCTTATAAATACTATGGCCTATACCATATTTACACAAATCCTCATAATGAATTCTGCATATAAACTTTTTTTTTTTTTTTTTTTTCCCCCACACGTCACAAATGTTTCAGGACACTCTTTAATGTTTAATGTTATTGATGTTAAAAACCATTTCTGGTGCTGGATTGGAGCTGATGTGGTGACGCGTGCAGATGGGTGCTCTGCTTTGTGGTGTTCAGTACGTCCGTGATCCTGGGGCACAAAAAAAGCTACATGGAACGTCTGTGCAAATTAAACTCGGCGTTGGATGAGAGGTTAGTGGAGTGAACTGATGAACGCCACCGTTGCAGAACTGGGTGTTTTGAAAGGATCTTTTCCTGTCTGCTTTCTTCTGGGTCTCTTTAGCAACCATTTCATGTCACAATTGAGCAACTACCATCAGAACTCAAACTTTCCATCCCTCCCTCTCTCAAGTCTTATCTCACTTACACACAGTCAGAGATGGGGGTTGATGGAGAGTCAGGGTGGCGCGTGTTGATGGCATCACAGACTGTGGGCCGGCTGCCTGCCCTGTCCCGGCCTGCGAAGATGACCCAACGACAAACAACAACAAAGACAGCCAATCAGAGCTCTGAAATGCACTCAGAAGGGAGGCCTGGTGCACAGGGAAGTGCAGGGTACTATGGGTGAGTAAAGGCAGAGAATGGGTAGCTGTATGGGTAAAGAAGAAGGATTCAAGCGAGAGGAGGTAATGAGAATTACAAAACTTTGGATAAAACAGAGTTTGATGTGGTTCAGTGTACAAAGAAATTGAAAGATTAGGAGGATCAAGGCAGAACCAAGGGAATTTCAGACAGACAGAAAGCCAAGCCATGCTACATTAGAAAGCAAGCAACAAACATCCAGCAGCACGTGTTAAAGCGTGTAGATGTAGACTGCAATAAAGTTCCAAAAAAACACAAACTGTTTGGAAATATGTGGCATCTACGTGACACACGTATTACATCTCGCTCACACACAAACTACTGTTATGATAGATGAGTAGATAAACTAGCATGCACAAATATGTGGAACAATGAGAGATAATGGTCAAATGTAAATTTCATGAAGTACTGAAAGTGATCAAAAATATGCCATGAGTTCTGACCTGCCTATACATTCCATGATCTCAACTTCTGCGCAGCACTGTGAGGCAGTGTTCACTGTTTTAATCATTTAATCAATTAAGCTATGTTTAAGTGTGTGGTAGGAGTAGTAATGCAGAGACATCCTTCAAATCCCAGATGACACCCAATTTGTACCTGGCTGTCGGACAGCAGTAGCCCCCACAAAGCTGATGAGGGTTACATCAGATGCACCCCCAGACTCCAGAGGGATGGGATGCACCCGGAAATGCTCCAGCATGTCAAAGATGGACTGGAACCAGAGATGCTGAACACGGCATTGGCCATCTTCATTCAGAGAAAGACGCAGGTGCTACAGAGAAACGATAAGGTTTAAGGAGGGTTAATATAGATAAATGCAAAATAAATAAATAACCAAAAATTACTAATGAAAACGAACAAAAAAAAAAACCCTCTAAAAGTGGACCAACAGACCAACTCAGTTCTTTTACTGTTCACAATGACTGTGTTTACATGCATAATAGTAACTGGATTATGAGGCTTTAATCATTTTCAAAATATGATGTCTATATGGAACCAGAGAAATATGGCTACTTGTGTCCCTGTATCCATGATACTCAGTGAAGGGTTAAATGCAGAAGACAAATTCTGATATATATATATAGTTAAACTAAACAAAAGCTAAACAACAGTGTTTCTTCCTCCAGGTTTGCGCAAACCCGAGTAAAATCAGCTGTTATTTACATTACTTTTAAAAGGAGACACGTGCCTGAGGAGATGCTGTTATATAGAAGTAATGAACGCAGTAAACTATGTACTTCATTATACAGTCATGAGTCAGTTAAACATATAATGTTTATTTCGGATTCCAAAACTTTTCAAGACCTGTAAAATTCTTTTTTCAAATTCCATCACTTTTCCAGGTTTCTAATGGCGGTAAAAACCCAGTCACGTGCACGCTCACTATTACTGACCTTGGCCTTGCCCTGGAAGTTGAAGGTGAGGACATACTCCCCTCGGCGTGTCTCACTCTGACGCACCAGGAACACGCCGTGACTTGCCAAACCCCCAGCGAGTACCAGCTGAGCAGCCTTCAGTCTTGAGAGGGTGCCGTGAAACCACTGACATTCACTCAGGGGGTGCTCTACCACCTCTGCCACCGGATTGTCTGAGAACAGGAAGGAGCCTTAAAAAGGCAGGCAGAGTGGACAGGAAGTTAAGGATCAAGATCACTCATTAGCAAGCTACACCCCAACATCCTCCTCATTAAAGACACCATTACCTGTGGTTTCAGGCGTTTCGGCAAAAGGTGTGGCCAGGCTAGATCCGCCCCCACTAAAAAGCCGACTTTCTGATTCGTCAAGAGGGGCACGTGGTGGTAGTTCTGGAGGGAGGGGCTCTATCAGGGGGGAACCGCCAACCCCACCATAGCACACTGTAACAACATACACTTTCCTCAACATAGGTCAAAAAAATGGCTCAAAAGACGAAAACTGGACATTTTGGGACGAATGTTATGTTGGGATAATTTTGTTTATTGCTGCAATTATTTATAATAACAAACACAGAATTGCGGACTCAATGTAAACTCTCCTCATATTTCCTGTGGATGGACCAGGATCTGCATTTAAAATGTTAAATGCAAAATAACAAATAAAAGATGCTTTTAACCATAACCATGTGCAATCCTGGGTGGTAAAATGAAAAAGACAAAAAAAACCTCTTCAACATAGTAGCAATCATGTTTAACATAAGCAATATTCTGTTTTATAGATACATATATATATATATATATTCCTATTTTTGGAGATATGACTGTAGAATAATACATGCCTGCAATTTCTAATGACTCTGAAACGTACAAACACACCCTTTCTTACCAAATTCTGGCGTGCCGTTGATGTTCACCTGTGCGCCTCCGCATCCCCCGTCTACGTCCTCTTGCTCACTGTGGTGGAGAAGAGAGAGAGGCCATTCGACCTTTCTGTCACGAAAACTGTGCCGTTGTGGTTTTTTTCCTGGTCAAATCTCTCTCACCTCAAACAGATCCCGTTCCTGATGTCACTCAGCCAAGCCCTCATCTGAATGGCATCTCTCGTCTCGATCACATACTGCGCCTGGCCCTCCAGCTGAGACAGATGGAAGATGCCGCTGAGCGCCTTTCCGGCAAAACGAGGCGAACTCTCGGGAGAGCAGGAATCGTTACCTGTATAAGGAACGTGTTTTCCTTATCTGGCACCTCCAGGGCAGTGGTGCTCCTCACGTCCACGATAGAGCAGCATGGGATTATTAGTCTGGGCTTGGAGGCCTACGGGAGATAAAGGTCAAAGGTCACAGGATCCAGAAACAGCCCAGGATCAGCTCTGATGGAAGCTCTTTCTCACCTTGGGTGGGATGAAGAACTCGAGGAAGTACTCCTCTCCTCGCTCACCTCCTTCCTTATCCCTTTCCCTCAGAACCAGCCGGCACTTGTACCAGCGGCTGCCTCTGCCACCCGCAGCTCCGCCGGGGACCACGGCGCCGGGGGCACTGCAGTTGTCCGCGCCGTGGTGGAGCAGGCCAAAGGAGAAGCCCGAGAAGCTGTGAGACCCCGAGAACTCGTCCGAGGAGGAGTGGACGCTCACACCCCCCTCGCGCACCAGCCTGCCCATCTTCCGCGGCGCCCCGGCGCAGCTGGGCGGGAGGGCGGACGGAGACACCGCCGACGAGGCGGGGAGGGCCGGGGGCGGCGAGCGGGACAGCCGCAGCTTCTCCAACCGGTGGCTCCACTTCTCCTTCTCCCCTTCTCCGTTGCTCCGCCTCCGGTCGCGGGCCTCGGAGAAGGAGAGGGACGTGGCGCTGCTGGAGGACGACGGCGGGAGGGAGGACGAGGACGAGTGGGGGAGGGACAGGGGCAGGGACAGCGAGACGGGCAGCGAGGCCGGCGCGGCCTGCGAGCCCGAGCCCCTCTTCCCGTCCTGCAGGCCGGCGCTGTAGCTGTAGCTGGACGGGAGCGGCGCGGCGCCGGCGCAGGGCTGCGGCGAGTCGCTGGACGAGCTGCGCCAGTGCAGGATGCCGCGGACGCTCCCCCGGACGCTGCGGCCCACGCTGCGCAGCGAGAAGCGCTTCTTCAGCTTGTTTTTGGGGTTCCCCCCCGAGGACGCCCCGCTGCCTTTGGACACGGAACCGGAGGACGCGGAGGACAGGCCGGAGCCCTTCGGTGTCGGGCAGATTTCCGAGCGGTCCTCGGAGTCCCCGTCCGGCTCCACTTCCTCTCCGAGTGTTGGACCCGTCCAGCTGTCCTCCACCTCGTTGCATTCGCTGTCTCTAGGCGTGTCTCTAGGCGTGTTTCCGGCGAGCTTTCGGCCATTTTTCCCCGGCGCGGTGGAGGAGGACGAAACCAGGACTTGCGTGTGCGCGTAGGAGTCCCGGAAACCCTCCCGCGCCTGGCTCTCCTGTCCTGGCTGGTTGGTCGGAGGTTTCGGCGGAGGAGTCCGCAGGTCCGCGGGGGGACACGGGCCCGCCGGCTCCGGATCGGGCAGGCGAGGAGACGACGCCTCCTCCTCCAGGGAGGTGCCGTCTGATTGCGCGACCCAGCTCCTCACGGCGTCTCCGTCGGTCCCGGCGCCCTCCAGCTCGCTCTCGAAGTGACAGATGAAGCGGTCCGTGAAGCGGCGGCAGAACGCGGCAGCCGAGTCCGGGGAGTAGTGCGGGTTCTCCAGGAGGAAGGCCCTGAAGTGACGGGCAAAGTCTCCAGCTGCCACGCGGGCGTGGAACTCGCAGAACTCCGTCCAGCTGAGGCAGGGCGAGGGCGAGGGCGTGGGCGTGCCCGACAGCGAGGACGGGGCCTGGCCGGCGGGCGGAGGAGGGGGTAGAGGGGGAGGGCGCTGCGACAGGGGGAGTAGAGAGGGAGATGGAGGCGAAGGTGAGGGAGACGGGGATGGAGGGAGGGGGGAGGAGTTTGACGACGCTTGTGGGCTGGAAGGGGTTAACAGGGAGCCGTTCATAACTAGGGAGCGAGCGGCTGGTAGTTTAGCGTGCCTGATCACCGTGGATGGCCGATCGAGGATGTTTAAGAAGGATGCAATCTGTATTCATCAGACAGAAACGACGGGGCGCCAATCATTTTCCGCATTTAAAACCCATGACCAAGGCTGACCAGACTCCCTATTCCACCCATGTCCGTGTGGGCAGGACGCAATACTTGCTGCAACATGATGGTTTGGATTTGGCAAAGGCAGTCAAGGTCATACGGTTCTGAGCGTGAATAAGCTCTCTCTTGACCTGTTGTCGCTTTTGTCCTTTAGGTCCTGATAACATGGAGCAAAAGGTCCAGAGCCTGTAGAGATCACAAAAAACAAGACATCTGAGAAGCTTCACATTATACACACACAAATCAAAACAAACCCAAATCACAGAAAAGATTATTCAATTCAATATGTTCCGCTTGCATACGAACATTTCATTGGCCACGTTTAACAGTGTTAATTAAGCATTTCAGTACAATCAACTATGATGATATGCACTTTATGATGCACCAATAATAAATCAAACAGGTCCTCCTCGGGAACACTGGTGGAATATTACTCGTATATTTTTGCATTATAATTGAGGATCCGCATAGCAACGGATACCTCAACTACAAGGTAAAAGGCAGATCGTTCCGTTCAAATAGAACGAGCCTACTTCCAGAAGCCAGTTTCAATTGCGGTGTCTAGCGGACATCTTATAGGTAAAACAGACATGCGATATGTCGACCTATAATTACTACGAAGCGCCCCCCCAAAATAACCTCCATACACGATGCGATTTGTGACTGATATAACAATTATGCGCGCCGGAATTCATTCACAACCATCGGCTCAGTTTGCAACTCGACACCGATGCTTAGCTAGCCATTAACAAAATACAACCTGATGGGAGAAACTAGCCACCTGCCCATGGCGTATAAAACCAAACGAAACGATCGTTCCGCTGTTTGCTCTCCATTGCTGCAGCAACACACAGACGTGTGGCTGTACGCAGTCCGTTTTGACGGGTGTCCAGCTGGTTGCTTGATGGCTGCAACCAGCGTGCTAAGAAACTAGCCTCTGCTAGTTAGCCAGTTAGCTTTCGCTAGCTAGCTAGCTAATGCCGTCTCAAATGCCCAGGTGGCTAATGCTATTCAGAGGGAACAACAGACACATAGTAAAAACAAATATCTTACCTGCTCTTTATTATTTTAAAGACCTCTTATAACATTACAAAAGCGGAAAAACGCATTTGAACATTGGCCGCCAATTCATAACCTATTGGCCAAGTTGTTGTTCTTATAGCCTATTGCTAATATAACTGCTAGTTGCTACTACCGAGGCATCAAGAATATTACTAGCCAGTCTGCGTTACCATGGATCATATAATTTTTAGAATTACGTCCCCAGCAGTTTTACTTGGCATTTGTCAACATCCCGTTTGGTTTTGGTCCTTTATGAAGTCGCATTCTCTTAATAACTTTTGTAACAATTGTTGTTGCTAAAATATGAGCATTTCAGCCTGCTGTCCCAGTCCTTGTCTCTCGCGATACAGTGGGAGAGGGGGTAAGAGGGGGACAGGGAAAGAGGAGAATACATGAGGGGGGATTGGAATGAGGGAATAACTCGATTGCGGGAGTCGCGTGGTGCACACACCGCTCGGCGCCGCTCCATCACCGCGGGCGGATCAGGGGCGCACCGCACCGGACTCTTTCACCGCACCGCACCGCACCGTTTCTGGAGAGTCACGCATCAGCGTTCATCAACGAAATCACGTGCTTTTAAAAACCATCTTTCGCTTTGACGATAGAACGTAGAACGTACAGTTTATGCTTGCATCTAAACAATTCACTGTTCATGGCTTTTATAGTTTGATTACTATTATACTAAAATTGGAATGGTTAGATGTAATACACACACACACACACTTGTCCAGCAACAAAAAAATCAAGGTATACATTAGATCTCAATTGGGCAAAAAAAAAACATTCTGGATATGCATATTATACAGAAACCTCTGGTTGGAAATGGCATATCCAAAAGAGATAAGATCTTTTATTAGTCCCACAAGTGGGAAATTTACAATATATAAATAAATATATATAAATAGTCTGGATAAAACAGTGGCTGAGAGTATTAAAAATATCCGTATTTATGTAAAAATATATTTGTGAATGCCTGTATACATAGAATATATGTAAGTGTACATTCGTACAGAGAAGATATATATACACATATTGCACATAAGTAAAATAGAGATGGTGTATTGAATGTGTGTTTTTCAGTTTATGTATGTATGTGTGGTCATATGTTGTAGAGCCTACATAAAACAATACATAAATACATAAAAATAATTTTTCCTAATAACAAAATAGTTTGGCTTATTTTTCTGAAAAATGTTCATAATGCTGATAAAGGTGTTATTATTCAGTCAAGTCAGTCAGTAAAAGTCATGTGCTATGAGAGGCCGATCGAGAACGCGGCAGTGCATTGTGGGTCGGCCGCTTTGATAGAAGCAGCGCTTTTCAGTACCCAATCTGTCCCACTTGCGCGGAACCGATCGGAGAGGTGGTATGGATTCGGCACTGAGAGCACTGTCATTAGGTGTCTTCGACATCACTGGAGTCTAGTTGAGCGTCGGAAGCTAATGCTGGTGCACTCTGGGTAATCCTGAGCAAAGTACTGGTATGTGAAATACTTCTTTAGATTTTATATCAAGACCAGCTTTCTTTTAAATGTTTAGAATGTCGGGATTTAACGTTAATATTAAAATCTCAAGAGCTGACTAACATTAACAAGTTGGGTGTGATCAAAGGCTTCATTAAATACGTTAAGATCAGCATTTTTTCAGTTTTCAAAGAAGTGACAAACATGTTAGTTTTAGCTTTAAATGTGTTTTTTGTTTTTTTTGTGCATCGTGGCCGTGAGACCAAACTGACCTCGTATCACGTTTCAGTAGCTTGAAAAACATTTGTGTATTTATCTGTAGAAACTGTGATATGCATTTGCCATTTATCATCTTGAGCTAAGTACACCAGGCTACATTTTATAATTAATAATTAATCCCACAAGATTTGAGTTGGACAAGTTTGGTGCACACTACCAAATTAATGTGGCTTTTTAGTTTTTTCAATAGGAAGAGGGTCATGTGATACATCAAAGTTATTGGTAATTTCACAAGAAAAACAATGGTGTGCTTGGTTTTAACGTAATTAATGTTTCTGACCACTTATAAAATGTGTTCAATGTCACCAACCATTCCCATTTTATTAAGGTGTATCCACAAGGATCAGGCCTCCCCACTGCTCCGCACAGGGTTTACGACCTGGACATCAACCTACAGCCTGGTACCACACCACCCAGGGTCCGCCTCTACACCCTATTATGGGCGGAGCATCAGGCCATGGATGAATACAATTGAGCGAGACATGATGTCCTATATGTGTTCAATTGGATTCAGGTCTGGGGAACAAGTGAGCCAGTCTATAGCATCAATGCCTCCGTCTTGCAGGGACTGCTGACACACTCCAACCACATGAGGTCTAGCATTGTCTTGCATTAGGAGGAACCCAGGGCCAACCGCACCAGCATATGGTCTCACAAGGGGTCTGAGGATCTCATCTCGGTACCTAATGGCAGTCAGGCTACCTCTGGCAAGCACATGGAGGGCTGTGTGGCTTCCCAAAGAAATCCCCCCCCCCACACACACCATTACTGATCCAAATCGGTCATGCTGGAGGATGTTGCAGGCAGCAGAACGTTCTCTACAGCGTCTCCAGTCTCAGGTATGTCACATTTGCTCAGTGTGAACAGGGTGCCAGTGGTGACATTGCCAATCTTGTTGTTCTCTGGCAAATGCCAAACGTGCTGCATGGTGTTGGGCTGTAAGCACAATCACCACCTGAGGACGTCGGACCCTCATACCACCATCATGGAGTTTGTTTCTGACCATTTGAGCAGACGCGTGCACATTTGAGGCCTGCTGGAGGTCATTTTGCTTTGCATTTAACCATCACCCTTAGGCCATGAACTCCTCCTGTTCCTCCTCTCTAGAAAGGTGGGAGTAGCCTAGCGGGTAACACACTCGCCTATGAACCAGAAGACCCAGGTTCAAATCCCACTTACTACCATTGTGTCCCTGAGCAAGACACTGAACCCTGAGTGTCACAGAATTCAGAGAGGAAATGTCTAGAGAAATCGCTTACGCAGTGAAAATGACACACGTGGACTTGATCGTTGACACAAGTATTCCAAGTTTCTGCCTAATTATGCCACTGTGGTTGAGCCTATGCATGCTTGTCTGGACACAAAGTCCAGGGAACTGCTGCAGCACGGGAAGGCTTTGAGCAGGTAAAGGATATGATAGTACTCAGCCCCACCCAGGCTCTCTGACTCCACCCTGCATACTATTGTTTCTGCTGATGCTTCAGACTACGGTCATGGTGCCGCATTGTCTCGAGTGGATTTGGAACGTTGTCCACCACTGAACGAAAATATGCTACAGTTTGTGTGTGGACAATAGGGAAATGGCGTACATACTTGCGGGGACAACATTTTACCTTGTGGAAAGACCACCAAGCCGTCACAACTCTCCCAACGAGGGTGTTGGACGTGCCAGTTTATGCTTTGCAAGATGGTCTGCTCGTCCACTGTCATTCACCTATGATGTGATCTCGGCCCAGGTGCTCTGTTTGTCACGTCTACCTTTAACAGTCAGACAAAGCATCTACACCCAGTGATGATATTGCACTACTTTCTTCCGTTTTGGTTGCTGACTTTATTGCAGCTTGCACTGTTTGTCCAGAACTGACCAGGCTTCGGTTACCGCTAGCATGCGGCTGGCCTCCTTCATCAAAGAATCTTGATTCTGATCTGCTGCCTCGAGCTTGCTGTCCAAGATGATCTGGTCTTTCGTGGCTGATGTCTAGTTTTACCTCTTGTTCTTCGTTCCAAGCTAGTGTTCCTGGCACATGAAAGTCACCAAGGCGTGGTGAGGACCAAACAACGACTTCGTGATCTGTACTGGTGACACACCCTGCCGATCTCCAACTCGTTTCCTTGCCTGATGGACCATGGCCGAATTTTTTTCTTTGAAAATAGGTAAGAATAAGGCTGCTATTAAATAGTCCAAAATGGTGAATTGGAGAAAGGATCTGTCCATGTCCAACCTACTCTGGACAGTGCAGCTAGACCAGTGTCATAGTCCAGTGAATGCACTGCAGCAGAGGAAATCAAGCTGTAACAGAGAATAAATGATATCATATTATGTGAAGCAGCCAGGATTTCAGGTGATGTGTGCTGTGTGTTGATTCATGAACTTTCTTAATTGTGAAATGTTAGTTGCGTTAGTTAGCAAAGAAAATGTGCATGCACTGGAAAAATGAAATCATTATGTAATTGATGCCACATTGTAGGTCAAACAATTAAAGAGAGCTACTTAAATAAGAACAATTAAAAAGTCGTATTCAGCCATGGCGGATCTGGGGGGAAAGGAGATACAACACCACACACAGCTGGAGGAACTCTGCTTTGTAAGTCCGAAAAGCGTGTGCAGTTCTGCATAATATAGGGCTGGACAACCAGGTTGCAGCTAATGCGCTGCAGCATGATGAACTGATGCCGAGAGGTACATTAGACGAAGACAGTGCATCATTTAGCTGATTCAAAGAGGATCTCTTTGGCATGTGTGCTATTAAAATAATACAAAACGTGTGTTGACACTTTATTCTTGTTCAATGTTTTTCATGGTTTCACTTATGTCTTTTAATGTTTCATCCACTCATAAACCACATATTTCAGTCTTTTGCGCTTTAACCCTTCACATACAAAATACGCTGAATTCTAATTTTATGATGTGTTTTTAAAGGTCCCTATTGTTACATTTTTTTGTGAGATTATTTAACATTAATATGCGTTCTCCTAGCCAGCCTATTAAACCCAATTTCGATTTGCAGTGATATTTTATCATATGCGGAGACCAAATTACATCACAAGCTTTGTAAAAAAATAAATTTTGGAGAGGACATAGCCTGGTTAAGTTCTTTACATTCAAACATATTAGAACACATTAGACCCATTCTTTTCAAGATGAAGAAGCAAACAATGTCTTGAAGAAGCAAACAATGTCTTGCTGTGAAGTGTACGTTAATATTTTCCCCTTTAATTCAAAGTAACAGAAATTTTAGACCCTCCAATAGTTATTCCATACTGGAGGTCTCTGTTGGACCACGTCCTTCTTCAGGACTGGGCTGCACATGTTTACAGAGAAAGTTGCCTATAAACATGCCGTTTCCATTCAGCAAAATCTGGACAAGGTGCATCTGGAAGAAAGCCATTGTATTTTTCAGAATGTGGTGAAGGTGTAATGAAGCAGTGATGAATGACTCTTCAATACCAATACAGGAACACACCTCAACCCCATCTTCTAACATTAGCGGCTTTCCAATCTTCAGTAAAAGTGAAGTGATTGTGAAACACCGCAGCACAGCACACAGACACACATTGTGTCCTCTGCTTTTAACCATAACCCTTGGTGAGCAGTGGGCAGCCATGACAGGGGAGCAGTGTGTGGGGACGGTGCTTTAGCTCAGTGGCACCTCAGTGGCAACCACTAGGCCACCACTGCTTCACTTGAGTAGTCGGTTAGGGAGTGTTTGGCTCACCCTAAATGATAAAGAGGCAGTAAAGAACAGAACATGGAATATGAAAAAAAAACTTTAGCTCAAGTTACCTGAACAAGTTTTACGTCTTTTCCTTGAGGACCGATGGCAAGATGGCGATTCCACCTCTAGTGTCAAACACAACACATATACAAAGATGTGATTTGGAACACCAAAATAGGATTTATATTATATAACAGACATGTATAGCCTTCTAAGAGAAGGCTCAAAACCTCTTAACCCCCCTTTAGACAAGACTGTGTTAGGTAATCTTATATGATCAGAACCTGCATGCTCCTCAGCCAGGACATGATTCCTTGCATCAAGGTCGATTATTTTAACTGGTGATGAATCCTTGACTAAACGGAGAAGCTTGACTGACTGAGAACCCAGTTAGATTGGGTTCAAATGTGACAGACGGGTTTAAATGGCTGTGCTAATATGGGACGATGTAACTTAAACACCAGCTAAACATGCACAAATCGCCGCTGAGGTGCTGCTGCATTTTAGAGTGTCTTGAAATGTGAGCGGACGCTCATTTACCACCAACATTTACATTATCCAGGCCAGGCCACAAGTTGATGCGCAACACTGACTGGCACATGCTTCTCTCACAGGAACTTCCAGCTGTTGTAAATGTCATGAAACGGACGTGTAATCGGAAGGTTGTGGGTTCGAATCCCGACCCACCAAGGTGCCACTGAGGTCCCCTGGATGAAGGCACAGTCCCCAAACACTGCTCCCCGGCCGCCTTTCATGGCTGCGCACTGCTTACTAAAGGTGATGGTTAAATGCAAAGTATTTTCACACAAAGTGAAGAATTTGCATAGTGCTTCTTCATTTTGACTTGTCAAGTATTTGTCACATGCACATCATGAAAAGTACAACATACAGTGCTGCTCAGTCATTAAGCAAAAAAAGAAACTGAGTAAATAAGAATATACAAATAGAAGTCGATTTAGGACGTAATTAGTTTGTTTCTAATTTATTTGAAATATGATACAAGATGCAGATTTTCTGTGAGTGACGCAGAAACACGCAGCATTCGACGTTGTTGAACGCGCCCCAGGGTGCACGCATGCGCAGTGCGTTCGAGTGCAGGGCGCAGTTGGAGCGGGAAGAGCGGCGGCGGCGCAGCATCTTTCTTTTTAAATAAATACGAGCGGCCAGCGACCGAGGGCACATCATGCCGCGAGAGATCATCACGCTTCAGCTGGGACAGTGCGGAAATCAGAGTAGGACATGGATTCTGCTTTCTTCCGTGGGCACAATTACACGAGTAGCCATGTCTCTCCTGACCAGAGGCCCGACAACGACCCGCAGAAGTCGAGTCTGTTCAGCTGGCGGTGTATTTTATGCCCGCCGTGTCACGTTGAGCTCGGGGTTCAGGTGCCACCTGACAGCCGCTGACGTCTGATTCTCCCGCGGTATTTCTGCGGCCATGTGGGGCTCTGTGAACGGCCTCTGCAGAGCGCTGTGGGTGAGCACTTCTCATGTTGGCCTGTTTCTTGTCTTTCTCTCGGCCAGTTGGGTTCGAGTTCTGGAAGCAGCTGTGTGCGGAGCACGGCATCAGCCCGGAAGGGATTGTGGAGGAGTTCGCCACTGAAGGCACAGACAGAAAAGATGTCTTCTTCTATCAGGTAAACAAACAAAACAGGCCTTACATTAAAGGTGCCTTGTCATGGAAATGTCTTTTAAATGAATGCCCCGAGTTCCCCCAGCCTGTCTATGGCCCTGCAGCGGCTAGAAAGGGCGATATGTATAAAGAGTGTTTGGTCATTCTGCTTCACTGACCAGAGAGCGGCAGCTCAGACTGTCGGATCTGGAATTTGTCCCCTTATGATGTCATAAGGGGAAAGGTTACCTCCCATTTCTCATGCTTTTTCCCCACCCCGCCCCTACAAAAAGGGTCTCCACCTATCGTCAAAGTTTAGAAAACTTGCGAAGCATTGCAGTTGCTCTGTGATAAGATGGATTCTGCTTTCTTCCGTGGGCACAATTACACAAGTAGCCATGTCTTTCCTGACCAGAGGCCCGACAACAACCCGCAGAAGTCGAGTCTGTTCAGCTGGTGGTGTATTTTATGCCCGCTTTGGACAAATTTTTTAGTTCCGTCACATGAGACTCTGAAGAACTAGTGGGTTCTCTCCCCCTCATTTAAAGCTACAGACGGTAGACAGAAAGAGACGTCAGATACAGTATTAGGGGACCAACAAGGCCGATGTAAAAGCAAAAAAAACATTTATACTCATATTCATCAGCATCTCCGTGCAGCTTTGCTCTGTGCTTGAATATAATGTGCTTTTGTTTTCAATGGATCTTAGATAAATAGACCATACCATGCTGACTACTATACAATATTTTTATTAATAATTTGCAAGGTCCATGAGGGGCAAATAAATAACATATAGATGAACTGAGAGAATACCGGAATGCTGGCTCATGCTGTAAAAGCGTGCTCTGGGGATCTGAGGTGGTGACATGGACGCTAACTTCTGACGATTACGAAAGCAAAGTCGCAGGCATCCGGCACCACAATAATGTCAGCTGTACTTTTTGGGCTCGGGTCAGTACAGGAATTTCTGGACGATATTGCAGCGTTGCAGTGCAGAACATAATCGATTGCATCATAATGACGTTGCTTGGGGATTTTCTGTCGGCGGCATAAATTCTTGTTTAAAAAGTAGTGGCGGTAGCGACTGTGGCGGCCTGATCTGAGTACAGTGCCGCTCCGGGTCGGAGTTTCACACTGTGCAGTGCGGCACCCGGCGGCCTTGTTCTCACACCGCGGTCAAAGTTGAAATTTCTGTTCAGTCCGCGCCCACCTGACACCACGGAGGTCTGAACCAGGCGTTTTTCTGCCGTTTGTGGCTTCAGGTTGTAACGGGTTTGGGTCGGTGTAGGCTCTGGTGAAGCATGTAGAGAAATGTGTGCATTTGAAGGAGAACTACCAGTGTATGCGACTGTTACAAGGTGAGCGAGGACTAAACGCCGACTCTTCCTGTTGCAAATCCACACAGGCGTACGAGACCTTAACTCTTGTATTCGAAAACATCATGTGACCATGTAGAAAATGTACGGGATCCATCATGATTCACCGATATCGAATCATGAGACCAGTGAAAGTTCACACTTCTTGTAAACCACATTGAGTTTACAGAATTGTTTTCTCTTCCGAATGCCTGGTCAGACCAGTGCGACCTTTTTTTTTTTTTTTTTTTTTATTATTCGCACCATTGAGAAATTAGGTTGCATGTGCAACCAAATTGGTCACACACTAGAGAACTGTCTAGACCTCTGGGGGGAAAAAACTGACCCTGTTAGACCTCTGGTCCTATTTGGAGAAGCAGAACTTTTGGTCAGGTTTTTAAAGCCCTCCACAGCATGGAGGCTGCCCTGTTGAAGGTTCTTAATAATCTTAGCTGCTGATTCTGGTGACTGTCACCCTTATACTGCTGGACTTACAGCAGCATTTGATATGGTTATTTTTATTTTCCTGGCTGGAGCATTGTGGGCATTAAAGGGATTCCAGCGCCCCGCGTATGGAATCAGCTACCACCTGACACACAATTTGCTTCCACTACCTCTGCTTTTGAATCTAGGCTAAAAGCTCATTTGTTGTGTATAGACTTCTATTTTCTTTTAAATTTGCTATAACAAATACAATATATAGATTTTTTTTGTACGGTAACTGCTGTTAATGTGCTCTAGAAATAAACGTGACACATGCTGTGCAGACGCCATTTATATTGTGTAAGCATTTGTTTTCTCACAGGCCGATGATGAGCATTACATCCCCCGAGCTGTTCTGTTGGACCTGGAGCCCAGGGTCATCCACTCCATTCTGAACTCTCCGTACGCCAACCTTTACAACCCAGAGAACATCTATCTCTCTGAGCATGGCGGTGGGGCCGGGAACAACTGGGCCAGTGGATTCTCACAGGTGAGGATATTTGGCACCAAAGCTGAGCCACTGAGATCGAACTATCCAGGAACTGCATTCAAATGTTAAAATGTACAATCTGGACTATAGAATAAAGTGCCCACTGTGAAATACAATTCTTCTTTCTAACACACTACCTGTTGCAGGGAGAGAAAATCCATGAAGACATTTTTGATATTATAGACAGGGAGGCAGATGGCAGTGACAGTCTGGAGGTAAGCCCTACCGCCGTTGCCGTGTGAGTGGTCAAATTCTATATCCTCGTATGTAGGCCTCACTTGTCATTTTAAACTGTAGTTGATAGAATAAACATAACAACAACAACAAAATGTGTGTTGAGACAAAAAAAAAAAAGGCAGAAAACCCTCCTTGCGGAGTGATAGCCCACACGACTTTTGGATCAAGTTAAGGTGTCTAGATGTCCTCTTTTATGTCCTTTTGATATGTCGTCTTTTTGAGAATTGGAATTTTTTATTTTTTTTGCTTTAACATTCATCACTTAAGATGGCCGTCCTAAACGCCTTTTCAATCTAACTTTATTTAAGAGACACTATTTTTCACACATTAGTTGTGCTAATGCAAAATGGAAAGAGCTCACACAGCCACATTAGCACAACAGATCGGCAAAGAAATGGTCCCAATTAATATAGTGGAAATGCCCGGATGCAAAGGATGCTTGACCTAAAGTATCAACATCCTGGTCGCAATTTGCTGATGCAGCGAATAAACTCTTCAGTGCATTTCAGTGAGAGAATAGGTGGCTGGCTAGCTAACAAGTGTGAGCCACTTCTCCACAGCACCTGTGAACCTTATCTAAATTATACCTTGGTTTAATCTTTTGTCAAATTCATTATATTGGTGTCCTTTATATATTAGTGGAACCGCATAATAATATCCCAATATATGAAGAAAAAAAAAAAAATCTTTCATTTGCATACTGTGCTGCAGTATTTCACTGTGACAGTCACTTCACTTTCACTGCTGAAGAATAAATTCCCAAAAAAGCAGTAACAGTCACACATAGGGGTGGGACGATACAGTTAACTCACGATTCAATTCTGTGGCGATATGGGGCCCACGATAATGATAATATCACGATTTGGGATATCTACGATATTCAATATATTTGAAGAAATTTCATCAGCGATACATCACAATATATGTGACTGAAAAAGAAAAATAAGGAAATAATAAGGAAATCTTATGCATTTAGTAATGCCAATATTTCCAACTTCTCTGTTGTTGTTAGTTAACTTGTGTTCTTCACCAGCCACTTTACCCCTATTTACTCGAACAGTGCCCCCCCGCAAACAGAATGGTAGATATTGGGTAGTGACACTGACAACAGGTAAATTAATCATTTTGTGTTGTAATAAAATATCGATATTGGCCGTTAGTGTATCGATTATTTCTTGCGACAGAGAGCACAACAATATATTGCAATATTGAGTTCTTTTCCCACCCCTAGACACACGCATATGTTATGTTGTGGTCTAACAGGGCTTGTAAACTCTCTTATTTTAGGGGTTTGTATTGTGCCACTCGATTGCTGGGGGAACAGGTTCAGGCCTTGGATCCTACTTGCTGGAACGGCTCAATGACAGGTGACCCATGCACGGTGTAACAAGCCTTTCTCAAAGCATCTGCAGTGTTCCAGCCCACACACTACTTAATCACTTGAAAACGTCTCATTTTTATAGATACCCTAAGAAGCTGGTGCAGACGTATTCTGTGTTTCCAAACCAGGATGAGATGAGTGATGTAGTGGTTCAGCCCTACAACTCTTTACTCACGCTGAAGAGGCTGACTCAGAATGCAGACTGCGTGGTGAGGATTGGAACCAGTCCACACGTATGCTGATGAGACACATGCAGTCAAAGGTTAAGCCTACAAAATACAGGGACGTTAATTTAACTGCCGTTTATGTTCACGTTTAGTTTATCTTCATTTAAATTTTGTTGGGAGATGTTATTCAGACAATTTTTTTGGTCTTTTTACTGATACTTCTGCTACTTGAGCAGAATAATCCTAGAGTTATTGAGATTTTTAATTAATTTGGTAAGTAATTTTTTTCACATTGTTTTTATGGGATGTTGTGTGCAGAATTCTGAAGAAAATTTTAATTTAATCCATTTTGGAATAACAAAATGATGCTCTGTGAATACTTTTTGGATGCAGTGTAGGTATGACAAGGTTATTGGTCTGGTTCTTGTTTATAGTTGGTGAGACTGCCTTTTGTTAGCTTTTGTTCTGCAGTTTTATCTGTATTCATTCCAGACAGAAACGGCTCGTTTCAGCAATTTTTAAACCTTTTCCTTTCATATCAGGTGGTCTTGGATAACACTGCTCTGAACCGGATTGCCACAGACCGGCTACACATCCAGAACCCATCCTTCTCGCAGATAAACCAACTGGTGTGTGACTTATTATGAGTTATCTCTCATCTCTGAATCTTAATGTTTAATTATGGCTGTTTAAATTTGAAAAACTCTCACTCTCTCTCACACACACACACACACACACACACAAACACACATATACAGATGAGTGTGTATCATGTTGGGAAATTGTGTGATTTCTGTGTCTGTCCTTTATCTTCCTGCAGGTCTCAACCATAATGTCAGCAAGCACAACAACCCTGCGTTACCCTGGATACATGAATAATGATCTGATTGGTCTGATCGCCTCTCTCATCCCCACACCACGCCTTCACTTTCTCATGACTGGCTATACTCCACTCACCACTGACCAATCAGTGAGTGGATATTCAGTTAACACATTCTCATTCATAAACTCGTTCTGCCAACTTACTCTCTGGACACTTTCTCTCAGGTGGCCAGTGTGAGGAAGACAACAGTGCTGGATGTGATGAGGAGGTTGTTGCAGCCGAAGAATGTGATGGTGTCCACAGGCAGAGACCGGCAGACCAACCATTGCTATATTGCCATTCTCAACATCATACAGGGAGAGGTGGACCCAACACAGGTGTGTGCCAGTCCATCACTTTTTACAATCTACATTAGCCCAAAGTGCCTTACGTTAGAACAGTGCTCAAGGCTCAGAAAGTGGAACCCATCTCCCTCTGATCAGCTCTGTATTACCCTGGATTGTTCATGAAACAGTCCCATTGTGACGTGTCAAGTATATTAGTCCAGTTTTGTATTATGCCGTGAAAGTCCACTGAAGTAGTATTTAGACAGGTATCAGCAGATGACTTGTAAGGAAATACCCGACACAAGCGGCAAGAACATATTATGTATTACGTATTGATTTCATGCCTTTTTGCACCATCCTTTCTTCCTTGTTTTATGGTTATTTGTCATTCCATTTTATTACATTCCATATAATGTACACCTATTGTTTGATTTTTTTTTGCATGTGTGGATTAAATGGGTTGTTACCAACATCTGGTGAGAATGTCATGTCGGTGTTGCCAGATGTTGAAGTATGGCACCAGCATCTTAAATTTATCAAACACACTTAATTTTCATTCTGACATTGCTCAGGAAATCTGCTTCAATGACACATTGCTTCAATTATCATTGCTTCATATTGCTGGGCCATAATAATAGATCTACAGGGTGGGCCATTTATATGGATACACCTTAATAAAATGGGAATAGTTTTTGATATTAATGTCCTGTTTGTGGCACATTAGTATATGTGAGGATGCAAACTGGTTGGTGACCATAGTGGCCATTTTGAAGTCGGTCATCTTGGATCCAACTTTTGTTTAGGAATAGGAAGAGGGTCATTTGACACATCAAATTTATTTCACAAGAAAAACAATGGTCTGCTTGGTTTTAACGTAACTTTATTCTTTCATGAGTCATTTACAAGTTTCTGACCACATGTGTTCAATGTCACCAACCATTCCCATTTTATTAAGGTGTATCCATATAAATGGCCCACCCTGTATATCAAATGATCTCAGGCCAGATGTGGCCTGCGGGTCACGAGTTTGAGACCTATGTGTTACATTGTGCATTGATGTATGTCTGCGCAGCCAGATAAAAACAGAGATCTGTATCTATCATGCTAATTGCATAACCAAAAAAATGAAAGGGGAAAATTATTGCACATTATGGGATTTTTGGAATTATTGATCCTACTGATGGAAAAATTATCGAAAAATCTGAAAATTATAGTATGTCTGGTAACACTGATATTAAGAAATACATTTACTTGTGAAGTGTACAATATCTCTAAGAGAGAGCCCAAACACCCTGCAGAGGAAGCTCATTTCAGCCGCTTGTATTCGCCATATCATTCTCTCGGACACTACCCACAGCTCATGACCGTTCGCGAGAGTAGGAAGTAGATTGACTGGTAAATTGAGAGCTGTCCCTTTTGGCTAAGCTCCTTCACCACTACGGAATGATACAAAGCCCACATTACTACGGATGCTGCCCCGATCCGCCTGTCGATCTCCTGCTTCATTCTACACTCACTCTTGGACAAGGCTCTGAGATACTTAAATTCCTCTACTTAGGGCCGGATCTTACTGTTAACCCTTGGCCTCGGACTTGGAGGTCCTGATTCTCATCCCAGCCACTTCACACTCTGCAGCAAACTGATCCAGTGATGCAGTGGTGGCCTAGCAGTTAAGGAAGCGGCCCATTAATCAGAAGGTTGCCGGTTCTTATTCCGATCCGCCAAGGTGCCACAAATCACCGTCACCACGCACTGCTCCCCGGGCACCTGTCATGGCTGCCCACTGCTCACTCAGGTTGATGGGTTAAATGCAGAGGACAAATTTCACTGTGTGCACCCTGTGCTGTGTTGCTGTGTATCACAAGTGACAATCACTTCTGTTTATTTACTTAGCTGTATGTTGCTGTCCAATCAGCCAAATAGACAACATCATCTGTAAAAAGCAGTGACCCAGTCTTGGGTCCAACAAACTGGATCCCCTCAATGCCCTGGCCCTGGCAGAGTCCAAAACCTCACTACAAACACCGCAACTTACCGCTGGCAATGCGGACCAAGCTCTGACACTGGTTGTACAGGGAGCAAACAGCCCTTTACAGGGAATTCGATACCCCATACTCCCGGAGGTCGAATGCCTTCTCCAAGAATACAAAGCACAGGTAGACTGGTTGGGTAAACTCCCATGCACCCTCCACCTCTGTAGAGCCAGTCCACGGTTTCGTGACCCAGGCTCCCACACTGCTGCTTTTTTGACTATCCAGTGGACCCTCCTTTCCAGAAGCCCTGAATAGACTTTCCTGGGGAGACTGAGGAGTGTGATCCCTCTACAAATGGAATCACTACCCCATTTTGCCAATCCAGAGGAATATTGATGTCAATACTATGTTGTAGAGGCATGTCAACAATGACAGTTATCAAGAATCTTGAGGAACTCTAGGCAACTCTATCCGGGACCCTGCCACCACAGATCTTGTTGATTACCTCGGCCACCTCTGTCCCAGAGTTGTCCACATCCACGTCCCCAGCTCTCCTTTCTTGTTGGAAGGCACGTTTAAGGAGGTCTTCTAAGTACTCTCCCCACAAACCCACAATGTCCTGAGTAGAGGTCCATAGCACACCATCCCCACTATACACAGTTTTGACCATGCTCTCCTGAGACGCAGATTGGGGACCAGAATCTCTTCAAAGCAGTCTAGAAATCATTCTCCATGGGCTCACCAAACTCCTCCCACCAATGGAGCCAACCAGGTGGTGATCAGTTGACAGCTCTGTTCCGCTCTTGACCAAGACATTTGGTCAGTCTAATGAGACAAAGTCTATCCCTAAACTGCAACTTACGGTGTCCTGGTGCACATATGGACACCCTTATGCCTGAATATAGTGTTTATTATAGACAATCTGTGACTTGCACAGCAGTCCAATAACAAAAAATAAACACTCCTCTGGTTCAGATCGTGGGGCCATTTATCCCAATCACATCCTTCCAGGTCTCACTGTTCTTACTCACATGAGTATGAGTCCACCAATAGAACAATGCAGTAGGTAAGCTCTCCCTCCAGAGACAACAGTTAGGACTAGTTCCCCCACCAGAAGGCGGAGGCAGACTACCCTCTCATCCACCGGGGCAAACCCCAACGTACAAGCCATGAGCCGTAGAACACCAGAGTAATAAGCAACTCCAGAGTAGAAGAATCTAGCCCCTCTTGTGCCGACTGGTTCCAAGACCCAAACTATGTGTCAAGGTGAGTCCAATTATATCAGCAGAACCTCTCAACCTCACGGACTAGCTCAGGGAAGAGGCAAAGAGTGGTTCACAAATCCCCTTATCATGAATGGAATCTTTGGACACCCTGACAACAGAACTCCTAGGATATGGAAAATAGAAATGATTAGAAATGTTAATCATACTATACATGCATCAACATTTTATGTGTGCAGGTCCATAAGAGTCTACAGAGAATCAGGGAGAGGAAACTGGCAAATTTCATCCCGTGGGGTCCAGCCAGCATTCAAGTTGCTTTGTCACGGAAATCTCCATACCTACCTTCTGCGCACCGTGTCAGTGGACTTATGATGGCCAATCACACCAGTATCTCATCTGTAAGTCACCCTTTTCAGCTCGTTCATTTCAAGGATTTAAAAGCAGGAATATAATAATATAACATAACAACTTGCAATTTAGTACGATTCAGTTTTTTTTTTTCGCAAAGCTCATAGTACATTCAAGATTGCTGTATTTTTATTAACTGCAAAATATCACTGATTTTCCTTTTATCAATACTGTAATTAAAAAAAAAGCATATCACAACAAAAACCTAATAACCATAAATACACAAAATAATTGGAAAAACAAAAGTTAAATAAACACTCTTCAACTAAGTGTATATTAGTAAAATACAGCAGTGAAGCTTTCGTGAAAGAAGGCCACAATTTGCATGATGCGTGACATAGGCAAAATGGGAAAATGTAAGTTAATTCTGACACAATTAGAACAGCATTTTAGTGGATTGTTACAGCCCTATTTAAGTGTTATTTTATAATGAAACTAGAAGAGCTGGGAATTGAGACTTTTATTAGGACCGTGTTACAGAAGCTCCTCTTTACATAAGTGCTGCTGAATACTATACTATGAATACTGGTTATAACTGACCCAGTGGAGAGTACAAATCACTGAACCTATCTAGAAAATATGTATGCATTTAAATGAGGCAGTGATTGCCTACTGACTCCTCCAACCACCAAGGTGCCACTTAAGGGGGTCTCCTTGGGTAAACTACCATCCCCACACACTGCCCCCGTGTTGCCGAGAGGACACAATGAGAAATTTCACTCTCACCCTCTTTAGAACATAGAGAGTCTGTGTTAGCTACAGTTAGTTTGGGTTTTTCTCATAGTCGTAAAGAAAGTCCTTCATGGCATCAAATTCTAATGTGTAGTTCTCAGTGGTGTTGCATCAATGAATGGAAAATGTTTTTCTTCTGATATCGGAATTCTCTTTCCTGCTCTTATAGTTGTTTGAGCGCACATGTCGACAGTATGATAAATTGAGGAAGCGTGAAGCTTTTCTGGAGCAGTTCCGGAAGGAAGACATGTTTAAGGATAACTTTGACGAGTTGGACAACTCTCGTGAAGTGGTGCAACAGCTCGTGGATGAGTACAGCGCAGCAACGCGGCCAGACTACATCTCCTGGGGCACACAGGAGCAGTGAAATCCAGTCCAGCTCAAGCTGCATGTACCTCTTTAACTGGTTCTGCTGGTGGTCACTCTCTTTCTTCATTAGAAATATTTTCTATGCTTATTTGATAATTCAAGTCTGAAGATTCCGGCAAAATGTTCGGTAAGCAGTTCGAAGTGAAGATTATGTGTTTCACAGTGTTTGTTTTCTCTGATTCCAACTTACCATGCAGTTGGGCACAGTATAGGCACGCTGATGATTTTCATAACTGTTGCGCAAGTGTGCTGATCCCTGAAGCAACCTTTCTGAAAGTGTGTATTCGTCCTGTTACCTTAAGTTATGTTCATCTATGAATAAATGGCTGTTTTTTGCTATCAGTGTGATCACTGTATGAATGGAAAACTAATTTGTGGAGTACAGAACGGAATGTGTTCATTTTTTTAAAACTGCAGTTACACTTAAATAATAATTTCGTCAATATTAAGAAACATAGTTCTAGTTTAAACATAGCGTAGCTATGTGTAACACATCATTTAAAAATCTCAGTAAAAGTCGCAGAATAATATGTAACATTGAACATGTGGAATTGATGATAAATCCTGTTAAATTTATGTATCTTACTGAGAAGTCAGGCTGAGTTTACACACATTTCTTCTTTTGAAACTGCACTTACGTGGAATGACGTTTTGAATGAACGTTGCCGTGAGCTGGCTGTGCTGTGTAGGACAGGTGCCTTCTAAAGAGAAAGGCAAGTGAAGACCTGGCAGGCTGAGAATTGCTTTCCGGCATCTTCTCTTGCTCTCATGCACACAGACATCAGACAAAGTTGTTTATTTCCTGTGTTTTATCAGTTTCATTATTGTCATTATTATTGCACATTTGAGTTAACTACAAACAATATAGTGCAATTGACTACAGGCCATTAACCCAAACTGTACCACGCAGAAACACAAAAAGTTACTTGTTGAGTAGACTGAAGGCAGTGAAGATGGCCAGGGTCAGGAGGATGACTGGAAGATGTAGTGTACGACAGAATTTCATTCAAACAAGAAAAAGCTACAAGTAACTAGGTCTCCGACCTTGTCTTTGGTCCATGTTCATACACACACACACACACACACACACACACACACACACACACACACAGAGCTACTTTAAGGCTGGTTGCATCAACGATTTCTTAAAAGAAGCAGATACAGAGCTATTATGACAAAATTTGAAATGGTAAAAACCAACAAAAAAAAATCCCTTCCCAACATTATGAAATAGAACAAGCCTGGTTAAGTTCAGAAGTGGCGAGGTGGGTGGCGCTGTTCTCGGACATGATGATGCACACAGAGGAAAGGGTGGTTCTTACAGCTCATCTTTAGTGCCTGTACTGAATATTTACCATCTGCAATAAAGGCCAAGAAGGATGAGGCTCCGCCTTAAAAAAAATACAAATAAATTGGCCACGGTTAAAATGTTTTTTTTTTTTTTTTGGATGTTTCATTACTCCAGTCCTGAAGAGAATAGAAACTTAGAAAGCTCTCAGCCCACACAATACCATCTCAGGGCCGTCTGATGGACTGAGGAGGAGGCGATCAGCTCCGTTTCACGCATTTCTGCTTCATCCACGTTAGTAGCAGCAGCAGACCCGGGGGGGGGGGGGGGGGTGCGGATTGCAGCAGAGTCCGTGGGGACAGTTCTGTGCTGAAGGGCGTCCTGTGTGTGTGTCCTGTCACACTGAATGGGAAGGAAGCTCCAGCAGTGGTGGGGGGAACTTGCGGTGGGTCTCCTTGGCGATGCAGTTCTCTTTCTTGCCCAAGTGGCGTTGGGAGGCGCTGAAGTAGGCGTTCATCAGCTGCAAGATCTCAGTCAGCTGAAACAGAAAGGAGGAGACTATACATAATCGGACATAATTCCTGCAGTTAATGAAGAGCATCAGAGTGCACATCAACCAGCAACATTTTATCATCACATCAAACATTTTATGCAGTGACCCTGCAAAGAACTGGCCTTGAACTCCACCCAAAAACCCACACTGATTCAGGCCTGTTACACACCAAATCATGCAAATCAGCCGAATTTAATAAATTGCAGTCAATGCTATTAGTGTTAGTGCCCCCGATGTTGTCATGTCCACAAGTTCATGCCATGGTTCCAAAAGACAAAACCACAACTCTTACTTTGCCAACCTGCTCCTAATCTGTAGCCAAAATAACAAAACTCTTTTCTTATTTTTTTCATTCCACACTTTACTCTAGAATGCATCCATCATGAAATCATTATTCAGTTTACTGATGCATTCTCCCATCCTGAATGCAAAATGTTAGTATAAATCTGAAGAGAACTCCATTTTTAATCAATTTTAATAAGAATATGAAATAGAATTGTAATTGTTATTTTTAAAACCGGCTCCAAAAAACACACACCAAAAGTATTTCATTAATGGTGATTTATTTTCACCATTTCTTGGCTGTGCTGCTCATTAATGGTGAATAAATAGCCGTGGGCCGAGTGTTCACCTGTACCTTGCTGGTCTGGAACAACAGGTCGCGCTCGCCGGCGGTGATCCGGAAAGTTCTGCTGTCAGAGACGCCGTAGGAACAGATCTGATCGATGGGAAACGATTCCACAGCTTCTGTTTCTCCATGATGGTACAGTGAGATGGCAGAGGCGGCCACACCTAGCAGGAGCTTCCGGGATAAACTCCCAGCCTGACGTTGGAGAACATGGAGCGGCGCATGGGCATTACTGACCTACAGGCTGTAACTGTGTGCGGTAAGCGTTAATGCGGCCAGAGGGCGTGGCCGCACTCGATATGCTCACGTACCACGTAGAAGTCAACTTCATAGAGGGTGGAGCCAAAGCCAGACCACTGTCGCGCAATGTTAAGGTAGGCGGTGATGCTCTGGGTGCGGCTGTACCCGGCCAACCCCCTCCAGTGCTCCACAATGGCGGCCATGATGGCGACACCCTCCTCTTTCGCCCTGGTCCGAGCTCGCTCCTGCTCTTCCTGCTGCCGCTTCTGTCTCCACAAGGCCCCTGTCAGAAACACCCCGGGGAAGGCGTGGCAGCCGGGCGGGCCACCCGGCGCGGTGGCCGGCAGGGCCGTCGGCGATTGTTGTGGGTACAGCTGCTCTAGTGCTGGACAGGGGGACAGCGGGCTGAAGTCTCCCAGCTGCGCCTGTAGGCGTAGTGCCGCCAGGGACTGGAGGTCATTCTCACCGATCGGCAACTGACCGCGGACAACCAACTCGTGGCACTGAGACAGAGAGAGGGGGAGATGGAGGTGCATCCTTTTCAACATGAACTTTACCTGTCAGATTATATCATCCAGGTCTTGCTATTTTTGTCAGTGAACTGATTGTAAGTCGCTCTGGATAAGGGCGTCTGGTAAACGCTGTAAATGTAAATGGGGTGGAGTCTGCTATCTGAAAGATGTACTAGTGGAGTGGGCGGAGTCAGTACCTGCTCGTAAAGGAGGAGGTACTCCATACTGTCCACAGAGATGCTGTCTGTGTCCAGCAAGCAGTAGAGTTTAAAGCAGAGATGCCACTTGCTCAGATCTTTAGATGAGAGACTAAAAGAAGAGGAGCAGTCAGAGACACACACACACACACACACACACACACACTTCATTCATAGAATTGAAGGCCTAAATTTGACTTACTTCTGGAATCTGGTCAACACGTCAGCTATGATGGTGCTGCCCCCCACCACCTGTTCCCAGCATGCAGTCTGCTCAAACAAGGCAAATGTGTTCTGACTGTCCTGCAGCCCCAACGACTCAACCATCCTTTTCACAACCTGGGGACAGAAAAAAAGGGATGCGTACATGATTGACATGTTTGTGTGTGTGTTTCGCGTGTGTCCATCGCATGTATTACCTCAGTAGCGGTTGTGTGAGAGTTGATGCGCAGCGTGCGGCTCCCGGCTCCGGGATAATGCACCACACACAGCAGCTCCTGTCGCCGCATCAGCTGCTCCATCTCCTCCCAGCTGGGGACACACTCCCTGCAGCACGTCCGCTCCACTGCCTGACTGATAAACCAGGCGAAGCTCTCCACCTCCATGTCCACACACCGGCCCTTCACTCTGACACACACGTTTATAGGCAATACATGTTGGTAATCTGGCAGTGGTAGTACGAAGAGCACAAAGTCCCAGGTTCAAACCCCACAAACCCCATCGTGTCCCTGAGCAAGACACTTAACCCTGAGTGTCTCCAGGGGGGGACTGTCCCTGTAACTACTGATTGTAAGTAGCTCTGGATAAGGGCGTCTGGTAAATGCTGTAAATGTAAATGTAAATGTTAAGCCTGAGTATCTGTCCCTCTAACTACTGATTGTAAAGCCCCCTGGAGAAGACCTGTACTGTATGCTGCTGAGACGAGCGTTGAGAATCCCATGTTGTCATTCTTCAGAAGTGAGTCGAAGAGAAGCACGACTTGCAATTAGCCACCATGAATACCTTTTCTCACGATAGTCTATGAAGTTCAAGCTAATCCAACCAATTTGCAAGATGTTGCAAGAAATCAGCATTGAGCCATTACATGCATTTAAGTCATTACAAAATTCAAAACAGCCAGTTATTAATTTTTTATTTAATTTTATACAACTAAATAGTTCTTCACTAAAAAATCCTTATTTGGAAAATGACCGACATGTCGCTCTTATTTGGTAAAAGTCGAGTAAATTATTGTGCAGGCTGAGAGGGGTTCCCGAACTGTACAACATGTGCTAATGTAGTAGTAAAATGCGTTCCATCTGATACAGTGGAGGAAATAATTATTTGACCCCTCTCTGATTTTGTAAGTTTGTCCAATGACGAAGAAATGAAAAGTATCAGAACAGTATCATTTTAATGGTAGGTTTATTTTAACAGTGACAGATAGCACATCAAAAGGAAAATTGAAAAAATAACAAAACTGATTTGCATTTCATTGAGTGAAATAAGTATTTGAACCCTCTAACAAAAAAAAACCTTAATAATTAGTGGCAAAACCCTTGTTTGCAAGCACAGAGGTCAAACGTTTCTTGTAGTTGATGACCAAGTTTGCACACATTTTAGGAGGAATTTTGGTCCACTCCTCTTTGCAGATCATCTCCAAATCACTAAGGTTTCGAGGCTGTCTCTGTGCAACTTTGAGCTTCAGCTCCCTCCATAGGTTTTGTATTGGAATAAGGTCAGGAGACTGACTAGGCCACTCCATGACCTTAATGTGCTTCTTCTTGAGCCACTCCTTTGTTGCCTTTGCTGTATGTTTTGGGTCATCTTTTATTTAAAGTTATTTTTTCAATGTTATGTTTTCTATGTGTTGGGGTTGTATACCGTAATTTACAGACTATCTATATATAGGTCGCACCTACTAAATTTGAAAAGAAATTGTACATAATTAAGCTTGTCTGTAAGCTGCAGGTGTCCCCATTGAAACATGAGCCTATAAACAGATAAAGATGTTACAGGAAAGACTTTTACTTTTAATGAAATAAAAGTTGC
Source organism: Denticeps clupeoides (assembly GCF_900700375.1). NCBI lineage: Eukaryota > Metazoa > Chordata > Actinopteri > Clupeiformes > Denticipitidae > Denticeps > Denticeps clupeoides. Next base: position 22,915,503 of record NC_041713.1, on the reverse strand, counting down.
TGAACTAATGGACAGGCCTTTTCGTTGCGTAAATCTGAAACACCAAGACGGTCCACTTCTAAATAATCTTTTCAGTGGCTACTGTTTTAGTGGAAACACCTCGACCGTCTGCTCGCTGTGTGTTCACGCAGTGTTTTCACGGAGTGTTTTCAAATTCGGGCCGTACAGTAAGGTCTGTCCGCTGCTGCCTCCAATGTCTCACCATCGGTTTCCTTCTTCGACAGCCAGACTGATCGCTTTCAACTTGAAAGTCGCATCATACGCATTTCTTTGTGTCTTCTTTTCCACTATGAGGCTCTCTACACGAAGCGCAAAATGGCTGCTCTACAGGATCAAGTCTGAGTGAGTTTGCCGAAACAGTTACACTGGTCCACTGTGACCTCTTTAAATATGTTGGTGGCAGGAAGCTGGTCAGTCTATAAAAATCCATAATCCATTCCTGATAAGCACACTGGATTTAATTCTGCACAGTGTGTGTGTGTGTGTGTGTGTGTGTGTGCGTGCTACCTCTTTAGGTGAAAGTGCAGGTACTTGAGGATGCTGCTGCTGTTGGGCAGGAAGGTGCAGCTGACACAGGTGAGTAGCTGCCAGTATCGGAGGTGCTGCGTCTGCGTCTGCATCTGTGTCTGCGTGTGTGTGCTGGTCTGTTTGATGAGCTGACAGTAGATCTCGTCCCGCAGCGGCCGCAGGTCCAGGCAGGTCTGCAGGACGCCTTGCATGATGGGGATGGGCTCTGTGGATGACTCCAGCTGCTGCAGACAATTGAACATCCGCACCGCCTCCTCCCGCACTGCAGCATAGCCGTTACCGCACACATCTGCGAACATTGTCACACGTGTAGATCTATACTGAGTCAAATGAGTAAAACATAAAAAAATCACATACAAACAATTATGAAACAAGGTGCCACTGGTGTAGCAGATACTGGAAATTCTCATAATGTTTGAGAAGAGAAGTGATGATCAGTGAGCATCAGTATGGTTTCACGCCAGTAAAGAGATGCTATAGATGGTGATGTTTGCTCTCAAGGTGTTGATGGAGGGGAACAGAGAAGGTCAGAAGGGGTCGAGAGGAATCGTGGTTTGTATGAGGATGTCAGGACTGGCAGAGAAGTATGTGAAATGGGTACAGCAGATGGATGAGGGCAGTGTGACAGATGTGTTCAAGGTAGAAGTTGTTCTACACCAAGGATCAGCTCTGATGAAATCAGCCAGGAGTTCCAATGTACTATGATGTGTGCTGATGTTGTTCTGTAGCGAGAGTCAGTAGGACTAAGACAGTGGGAGGACATCGGGATGGGATTAGAGCTGGTGAAGGAGTCGTTTGGGACAGGAGTTAAAGATGCTGTGATTTGTGTTTGGGGTAACAATGATGGACAGCATAAGGAATGACTACATTAGAGCAGTGTTTCCCGACCTGGGGTCCATGACCCCCCTGGGAGGGGCGCCAGGGATTGCAGGAGGGCCGCAGAGGTTACCACTGAAAACATTAAATCCATAAAATCCCAATAACACACAACAGGATAATCAAGATGTAAATCAGATCTATTCTAATTCAATTTCTATCATTTGCTTGGGTCGAGCTCACACGATAAATGATTGTTCAGCAAACACAAACTGGTCAATTTTTAATAAAATATTTTAATAAAATTTATTTCGCTCTTGGCCACAGTTGTAAGGTGGTGCATTTTATTTATCGCTAGAGACATGTGAAAATTAATGCAGAGGAGTTGAAATGGAGATTAGTCTGGCGATTATATTTTACATTTCCCTCTTAGTCTAGCACAGGGGTCATGAACCCTGGTCCTGGAGGCCCTGCACATTTTCCTGTTTACCTTCATTAAGCACACCTAAGATTGGGATCCATTCAGTCAGAAGCTTGTTCACATATCACACAGTTTCTTACAAAATGCTGTGTTATACATGAATATCACAGGTATGTGTGTGTGGTACTTACAGGTATGCTCCAGGCTGCCATAGGGGAATGGCAGTAGGGGGGCATAGAGAGGAGACTGGGTATATGTGAGGATGGGGTTATGCTGGTAGATGTGTTCCACCACCTCAGGGTTGAATTTATTTTCCTACAGGAGAGAGAATTGAAAATATCATAAAGATGCATTGCTACTCTTCTCCACTACCATCTACAAATCAATCAAGATGCTGGCATGATTGAACTGGCAATTACAAATTAATGAGCAGAAGTGGGCACAGCTTGAGTAATGTAACAGCAGCACATAAACTGAACATTTTATTCAGATCACAGTGACAGGTTGTGTAGGACTACAGCACAGTTTTTTAAATATTCAATTAAAAAGGAGAATCTCCCATATGAGAACCTGCATGTGTGTGTGTGTGTGTGTACCTCTATCTCCCATATGAGGATCTGCATGTGTGTGTGTGTGTGTGTGTACCTCTATCTCCCATATGAGAACCTGCATGTGTGTGTGTGTGTGTACCTCTATCTCCCATATGAGGATCTGCATGTGTGTGTGTGTGTGTTCCTCTATCTCCCATATGAGGATCTGCATGTGTGTGTGTGTGTGTGTGTACCTCTATATCCCGTATGAGTAGCTGTGTTGGTGTCTCCACTGGTGCTTTGCTGCTGATGACTTTCTGAATGGCACATGCCCAGTGCACTGCCTCATTGAAGTGCTTGGTGAAGAGTCTGTAGCAGTGCTTTCTTCCGTACACACACAAACTCCAGTATCCTGTATCACACAAACAAATTACAGTGTTGTTCAAATGTGAGTGAGTCAATTGTTGCTTCTTTGGCTATCTGGTCATGAGGATCATGTGGATGAAGGACCAGACCTGCCATCAGATCAGAACTCAGAACTCACCTGTCTCCCTGTATGTGTGTTTATCAGGCCACAGGATGGTGCAGAGGCTGGTGAGGACCAAGCTGCTTAATCTGTGGCCCCCAGGCTCAGGGCTGCTGTAGTAATCCAGAGAGTCTGGGGTCAAAATGAACCAGAACCGGCGCTGCTTCACCCACCCACAGGACAGTTCTCTATACAACCAACCTATACCGGTCAGCACACAGAAACATACAGTTTAATACACACACACCGCTTCTAAACATACGCTGCAGATTTTCTTCCACTGTATCTGATTTTAACATTACAGTTACTGATTTAAATTTTTTTACTTAATCTGTACAACATACCAATGTCAGATTACTCAAATTACTCAAATTCTACTTTAACACAATATAGGCACAGAAATAAGAACTGAATGGTACTGAAAGTACTATAAACCACTAACCACTATATTTACCTTATTTACTAATGGCAACGTTGGTTCTAATCCCACCAGCAGAGGGCAAATTTAATTCTGTATTTATAAGCATGGTGGGTTCTGAAAACACTAATGATCTACTGATGTCCATTGTAGGACTGGGCTAGACAATTAATCAGGCGATTATTTTTTTGATTCATCAATTAATCTAATGATTCACTTTTCTGAGTCGGTTCAATGTAAATCTCAAAATTTTCCACATTAATTGACTAATATAGCAATTTATACATTTGAATTTACATGCCTGAATGCAAAAAAAATATGTTGAATGCTCTTAAACTCAAAGTTAAAAAATAATCATCAAGGAAGAGTAAAACAAGTGCAAAATATTCTCAGTGTATTGCCATATATTGCTTAAGTCACACAGGCATGTCATTTCATTTATCAATTAATCTAGTGAACTGAGGGTGATTTTGCCACAGATGATCAGCATCATGAAAACATGATTTAGGCAAAAATTTGATTCTTGTTAGGAAGGTGACAATATATAGTTATATATTACACTGAAAACCAACGGAAGCCTGAAACATCAGCCAGGTTGTTACAATTGCCAGAGCTTTTCAGCCATTTCAACATTCATCACGGCATTGGCATTCTATACGCCTATTCGTGCCAGTGGATCGACTTTCTGCCTCCCCCTCGCGCTAAGCTCTCCTCTATTTCACAAGCTCAAATCTGGTCACCCTATATTATATCTTACTCCAACATCGAGTTTAAAGTACAAATTACGGAATCGCTTCCGTTTACATTGACGAATCCCACATCTTAGATGAACGAGCACCGTTGAACCTCTGAGTCCCTCGCGAGTGACTGCTATTCGCTGGCGCCACCAGTTTTGGGTCCAACGCAACCGAGGCCATATTTTGGTCAACGCAATTGATGAGGTTGATGCGTCACCCCAGCCCTAGTGCCATCAGAGTAGGTTCTACTAGTGCTCCAACCTGCCACAGACACAGCTTCATCTTCATGTTAAACCTAGCTTGGTCTTGCACTCACACTCTCTTTTGATATCGGTGCCATATAAAATAAATTCATGAATGGAAGGTGTCAATATATGAATTTGTCTGGTTTGTTGAATGAAATGGTCTAGCTGACCCCACTACAGTTTCCATTCCCTGGTTCCTCTCCCAATCTCTCCTTTTTTCGCTCGACTAATCCGTCTCATTCTAGAAGTCTGTATATGTGTGTCAGAGAGAGAGAGAGTAACAGAGAGAGGGGGAGAAAAGGTAGCAACAGTGACTACATCTCCAACAGATTTTCAGAGACAGGAATCTATAATGTCACCATTTCATATCACATTACACACACACACACACGCACACACACACAGTTGAAGTTGTAAAGATGAATTGAATGAATTAAGGTTTTTCAGTGACTCATTGTTGCTTGGAAGAAATAAGAACAGTGGCCCATTGTGACATCACTGGACTGCTGCACTCTGGGATGGATTTCTGCTGATCCCCTTATGCTGTTGGGTTGGACAAATAGATAATTGTTTTGGGGGTAAAATCATTGTTGTTATTAGTTGGTGTAAAAATGAACATCATGAACTCTGCAGTGCTGTGATCCACACATGACTCTTCACCAAGCACGGTAAAGCTCTGATAAAAATAATCACATAAAATACACATGAGACAGGATCAATAATCCAGATATTTGATGAAATTGGGTACAAAATGAAATGCGATCCAGTCTCCACTCAAAATCTATCTATCTCTCTCTCTCTCTCTCTCTCTCTCTCTCACACACACACACACACACACACACACAGTGGAAAGAAAACCTGCCTTTGACGACCACCTCTGCATCATCCTCTGGAGGCAGCATGTTCTTCTCTATGATGGGTCTCCTCATCTCATCAGAGTGAGATGACGGACTGAGAGTGAAACAGACAATGGGGTTAGTAAAAAGATTTACTTTGAGAAGCCTAGTGACTCCTCAAATGTCCCCAGCCCGCCCCACCCAATCGTAAACTACTTCTCAACTCTCATCATAAACACAGCATTTTGGAAAGGAATTTACTCATGATAAAATAATATAATGAAAAAACATTTTCCCAACAGCACATCAAACACACACACACACACACACACACACACTAGGTGAGACAAGCAGACGGCCATCACATCCACATCCACCCACTGCACACCTCCACACAGTCGGGCCCTGGAGACGCTGTGCGACATTCTGCAGACACACACTAAAGAACCATATGGAACCACAGCCATATGGAGGTATGCCTGTAGATTATACTGAAGACAATTAGCCAAGTTGCTTAATTAATGTAATGCTAATAACAGTGTTGATTACACCAGATACAGTCATAACTTCACTGCATGACAGAAAAAAAATATTTTCAGGTATGTGTATGTGTTTTGGTATGGGTATGGTATGGGTATGTGTTTTGGTATGAGTATGGTATGGGTATGTGTTTTGGTATGGGTAGGAGTATGGTATGGGTATGGTATGGGTATATGTTTTGGTATGGGTATGTGTTTTGGTATGAGTATGATATGGGTATGTGTTTTGATATGGGTAGGAGTATGGTATGGGTATGGTATGGGTATATGTTTTGGTATGGGTATGTGTTTTGGTATGAGTATGATATGGGTATGTGTTTTGATATGGGTAGGAGTATGGTATGGGTATGGGTATATGTTTTGGTATGGGTATGGTATGGGTATGGGTTTTGGTATGGGTATGGTATAGGTATGTGTTTTGGTATGGGTATGTATGGGTATGTGTTTTGGTGTGGGTATGGTATGGGTATGTGGATTGGGTATGGGTATGGGTTTTGGTATGGGTATGGTATGGGTTGTGGTATGGGTATGGTATGGGTATGTGTTTGGTATGGGTATGTAATTTGGTATGGGTATGGTATGGGTGTGTGTTTTGGTATGGGTATGTGGTTTGGTATGAGTATGGTATGGGTATGTGGTTTGGTATGGGTATGGTATGGGTATGTGTTTTGGTATGGGTATGTGGTTTGGTATGGGTATGGTATGGGTATGTGTTTTGGTATGGGTATGGGTATGTGTTTTGGTATGAGTATGGTATGGCTATGTGTTTTGGTATGGGTAGGAGTATGGTATGGGTATGGTATGGGTATATGTTTTGGTATGGGTATGGTATGGGTATGTGTTTTGGTATGGGTATGTATGGGTATGTGTTTTGGTGTGGGTATGGTATGGGTATGTGGATTGGTATGGGTATGGGTTTTGGTATGGGTTGTGGTATGGGTATGGTATGGGTATGTGTTTTGGTATGGGTATGTAATTTGGTATGGGTATGGTATGGGTGTGTGTTTTGGTATGGGTATGTATGGGTATGTGGTTTGGTATGAGTATGGTATGGGTATGTGTTTTGGTATGGGTATGGGTATGGTATGGGTATGTGTTTTGCATGAGAGCAAGAAAAAAACAGTGACTTGATTGAATGTGAGAGAGGGCCAGACAGCAGCAGATTGTGTAAAGTATTTGATGTGTGTGTTTAACTGCAGGTAAGAAATCCAGGTTCAAACCGCACTTGCTACCATTGTGTCCTTGAGCAAGACACTTAACCCTGAGTGTCTCCAGGGGGAGGTTGTCCCTGTCACTCCTGATTATAAGTGGATAATGGCATCTGATAAACAGCACAAATGTAAATGTAACTGAATCCCCGGCAGATGGGGCTGTAACAGACACACATACAAACACGCACACAGAACTAGAGAGTAAAGCAGGATTGAGGATGTAGGGGCTTTTATACAAGTGACACAGCTGGGGCACTGAAGTACTGAAGTAAAGGATCTAGGTGTCATCATTGATGTAGGTCTCTCATTCAATTCACATGAAGATAATATCACTAGGATAGCATTCTTTCACCCTAGAATATTGCCTTTATTACATGAAGGTTAGATTACTGCAACACATTACTGTCTGGATGCTCTAGTAGGTGCATGAGTAAACTCCAGCCAGTTCAGAATGCTGCAGCCAGAGTTCTAACTAGAAGTAGAAAATTCAACCACATCACCCCAGTCTTACAATCACTGCACAGACCACCAGATGAATCCTAGTCCCTACCAATGAACTGCTAACAAGACGACTTAGCATGAAATGAACCATAGGGACACCACAGCCACCACCACCATAACGGCTAAAGCTTCAGAGATCTTCAAATGGACCAGTAGTATTATAATGGACACCAAATGCCGTAAATGAACCACGACACTGGACTAAAACCTACTCTGCACTGTCCAGTTCCTCCAAACATCCAGTACCTCCACTACACCTATTGGACTTTTCTTGGACAAATCTTCACCAAATCTGCACTGACACCAATTGCAGGCTCACTCTACTCTCTGTAGCGGCAAACAGTACAACGGTTAATGTTCCCACAAGGAGGAACCACAGAAAGCTGAGATCCTCTTAGAGTCCAGTTGATTCACACCTCCCATGTCCCTGAGAACACCCGTTGTGTGTGTGTTTCCCCCGCTACAAAAGCTACTAAAGGAGGTAAATGAACTGTCTCTCACCACAGAGCAGCACTATCTCCACATAAAAGAAATATGGATGAAAAGAACAAGCTGGAAACATGTGTGGGTGTGTTTACTTGTTCTTTACATTTCTTAGGATATGATTTGAGCTAGGTGTTTATAATATCCCTGATATAGAGTTTATATTTAATCATGGATATTTGTATGAGTGTGAAGCTGAGAGGCTGTGGAGGACTGTGTGTAGAGCAAAACAGTTTAATATTGGACCATTCCAGGCATTTATGGCAAACCTGAGCCCAGACACTGAAGAAAGGAGTGTGTGTCTGTGTGTATGAACTGCAGGCGCATCTTAATAACAGCTGACACAACAGACCTGTCCACCTGTGACCACCTGACCCCTCCTGACCCCTTAAAGCTGAGCAACCCAGGTACCCCCAAACACACACATACTGTCCCATATGAAGTATGTTACGAGTGTAACACACTTTTGTTTGAGTGTGTGATACACTGATGCGTTCTCACACAAACACTAAAACCCGAGCGTGTAAATTTTGTGTGTGTCTGAAATCCCCAGCCACCTGCAAAAGGCAGGGGAAATTCTGGGCCTATGAGGTGACGCTGAGACCTGATGAAGTGGAAGTGCCCACAGCCTGTATGTACGAGGCACGAGAACCAGGGCAGAAGAGTTGAGCCCAGATTCAGTTCAGCCAGGGAAGTCCATGTGTTTCAGAAAAGAAAAAAAAGAAAGGGAACATTATGCAGCTTCAGACTCACAGCACACTCACACAACAGCACAACACCAGCAGAGTTTTCCTTTTATATTGTTTATCAGTTCAACCATATATGAAACCATGGTGACTGGGGGCTGTCTGGGGTTGATTTCCCCCACCATACACACACACACACACACACACACACACACACAAACACACTCTGGGGATGTTCACAAATGTTGTTTTCACTAGTTTACTAGTCAGAAATATGTTAAATTCAAGCACTCTACTGTGTCACTACTGATTGTAAATTGGTCTGGATAATGTAAATATATAATAATTATATTTAATAGTTTTAATAGTTTAAAATTTAATTGATATCAGTGGCAGAGTAACTAATTGCATCGCCCACCACTGTATAGAACCATTACTATTGCTGCAATCCTCGACTTCTTTCAGCCATTTCACTGCTAGCTGTACACAGTGTTGGCAACTATCTCCTACAGAATGTTGCTGAATTTTACCCAAAAAGTCGCTAGACGATGACACACTGATTTTCACAGAATTATGTCACCATGCTGCGTTTGCATTCAGCCAAAACAAAACAAAACAACAATGCATGGTGGCCTTTGCTTTCTCCTTAATATCCAATGTATTTGAAAGCAGCTCAAGGTATATGATCTGACGGGCTACATGAACATGCAACTATCTCTCTCTTTATCACACCCTGCTGAACACTCACCTGAATGTCCCATTGGAGCGTGTGGGCTGCGATACGGCTGCGGCCAGAGAACCCTGTTATAAACACAGAGATATATGCACATCAAGAGCAGGCCAAGAATTTGGTTTCTTTACATTGTCCTCACTCCCATCATTAATTATTCATCCCAGGGTCCAGTCTGGAGACCCTGTGATGTAACTTGTAACTTACATTTATTCTAGACTGTTTATTAATGTTTAATTACTTGTGAGACATTGCTCATCCAAGGTCTGTCATGAACCATTTAATATAAAAGGAAAAGTCCATGATGACCGTGATGGCAAGACATTTTTTCGTGGCAGGGATTTGATGTAGATGCAGAGCATGTTGACTTCATCCTGTCGACTTCTTGTGTCTGTCACTGTAAGGGCTCTGATAATATTTACTTACTGTTGTTTCTTGCCAATGTTGGAATTTTAGGGAACTGAGATTCAATTCTGGTTCGCCTGCATGTCCATGAGTCAGAGGGAAGTGAACTCATCCTCTGGTTTTCTGATCCTCATACTCATCTCCACTTGTTACAAAGATGCCGGAGCAGCCATTCCTCACAGCACTGCTTTCACAGCAAAATATTTTGACGCGGTGATATTGTATCAATACCGGGACATCAAATGTCAATATTTTGTATACAATTTTTAGTACAATAATCAATCATTTATCACCTCAGCAGAGGTAAGAGTCAGTATTTTTAGGTGTATATTGGATTTTTTGATAGGGGTCAAAGAAGATGGCACATGGGGTTTGCAAGGAGTGTTGTATGTAGTGTTTTTTTGAGGAAATTTTGTAGAAATGTATATAGACATTTTTGAGGAAATATCTTAGTCAACAAACCTTTGTGACGTGACGAAAATGAGACGAGATGTAATGTTAATGCTGGTCATGTGACGATCATGTAATATTGCTGACAAATAAAAACAAGACAAGAAAAACAAAAGCGTGAAATTATTTTATCGCGTTATTATTATGCAGTATTTCTATTTCTTATGTCTCTGATTTCATCACACAGATGACGTCCCTTGGATTTTGAGTATTCTCGATTCTATATGGTAACAATAATATAATAATAAGATAACCTTAATTGTGAAATGGGTTTGACTCTAAGAAAATTTACAAGACTAAAACTTGACCAGACTAGAATGAGTATGGACATGACCTAGGCATACAATGAACATGAGGGCTCACCTCACCCTGAGATATCTTTAACTGGGGATGGCAGTAAGCTAAACCATTTAAAATGAAAAACCCACCAATGCTTAACAAAGCTACCTCCCATTTCAGAGTGAGCTAAGAGACCAGCAATGGTGTGGAATGAGGGCTTCTGTTGCATTTTTAAAACCCTGCGTCCCAACATTTGTACCCAGCCTCTGCAGAGAAGTGAAACAAGTTGATGAAAATTCTGAATACAGCAGAAAGAGTTGTGTTTAATTGCGATGAGTGGACATCACAAGCTGTGGATTCATATGTGACTAATACAGCTCATTTTGTCACAGAGGATTGGGGACTGATGTTTTACATTCTACACCATTACATGAAAGTCACTCTGGAGAGAACATTGTAGATCTGCAGCTCAGGAATGAGGGATTGCTGGCAAGTGAAGTGAAGTGATTGTCACATGTGATACACAGCAGCACAGCACACGGTGCACACAGTGAAATTTGTCCTCTGCATTTAACCATCACCCTGAGTGAGCAGTGGGCAGCCATGACAGGCGCCCGGGGAGCAGTGTGTGGGGACGGTGCTTTGCTCAGTGGCACCTCAGTGGCACCTTACCGCTAGGCCACCACTGCCCCAAAAGAGAAAGAGAGAAAGAGGAGTGAAAGGGGACCCCGGGGAGCAGTGTGTGGGATGGTGCTTTGTTCAGTGGCACCTTGGCGGATCGGGAATTTGAACCGGCAACCTTCCGATTACAGGTCCGCTTCCTTAACCGCAAGGCCAACATTGCCCCTGCAAAAAAAAAAAAACGGGAGAGCGCGAATGCAGCCCCCCACTACCAGAAATCATTGCACCGCTGGGCCCACAGGGCCCTAGAGGGAGGCCACCTGGAATCGGAAGAAGCCGGGGTCAAAGCCCAGTATCAAAAGGACCCTTAGTAGTCTGTATCACTGCCTGCTCATCGTTGGTTTATCCCTCGCTGCTGCTAGCCTTTCTATCCTGTTGGTTTATCCTTGCTCCTGACTATTGTGTATGAGCACCCGTTTGTCTATCAATACTTTCGCTCTTTTATTTCTGTACCATGTTCCATGTGCTGGTAGAAGTCCTAGCACGGTAATACTCAGAGTCACTAACTAAACTTATCAGGGTGCATGAGTCACTTGAGTCAGTATCTCCAGTACTACTGGTTTGGGTTAGTAGCGATTTGGATTCCATTACGTTTCCGGCCAGAGGAACCGCCGGATCCACTAACTCAGCACTAGCACAGCACTAAGAAATACTGTTTGCGCCCTGGGCGAGCTTCATGGTGCAGCAGGACACCACTTTACTTGGTTTCGGATCGAAAAGGAAATCAGTGGTATAGCACATCCCTACCACTGACTATTTATTTAATAGTGTAATTAATATGCTACATTTGGACCATGGCATTGATTGCTAACTTAAAAACACGGAATTTCCAACAACTTATAATTGTGTGAAACCACTCTTTTTCACTTTCCTTGTCACAGCAGACAATAATAGTGTTTGCCATAAACCTCATTGATGTTTTTCAGTGTTAAATTTAAATACTGTTAAAACATCTTAACACAACCAGCCAAACAAAATTTGTACTTAGCTTTTAACAGGCAAGATAGTCTCAGGACGTTTTCACATATTGTCCACTTTAACGGATCCAAAGGACACAAAAAGTGGACCAATGTTCACACTGTAAAATGGAACTTGATTCTCTCAACTAAGATGAGGTCTCAGTCCCTTTTCTGCTCACACACCTCTGGCGCAATGCTATGAGATCTGTATACAAGGGGGGCATTTTTGTTTGTTGTGGCAGGAAAAGTGTTATTAATATATTAACAGACACATTCAATGAGGCATTATAATAACAGTACAATGATCAGCTAGGCTTATACTTACGTTTTAGTAGTATACCCAGCATACAGAAAGTGAAGTGACTGTCACTGTGAAACACTGCAGCACAGTATACGGTGACACAATGAAATGTGTCCACTGCTTTTAATCATCACCCTTGGTGAGCAGTGGGCAGCCATGACAGGCACCCGGGGAGCGGTGTGTGGGGACGGTGCTTTGCTCAGGACACCTCAGTGTCACCTTGGCCGATCGGGATTCGAACCGGCAACCTTCTGATTACGGGGCCGCTTGCGTAACTATGCCACCGCTGCCCTGTTTGCAACCGTTAGCATCGCTGCCACAAATTGGGACGCATACTCTACAATTGCCATCATGGATAGACTGTTTAAGAATTAATATTTATATGTAAACTGTAAATGTGTAAATTGGTAGTAAGTAAAGTTAGAAAATCGACCAATTTTTGTGTTAAGAAATGTATATGTCAGGGATGCGTGGCAGGGAAAAGATGCCCTCTAACACTCTACTCACAAAGGGGAATTTAATCAATTATAAACATGGAATGATGGCCCTCACACTAGTACTGTCAGGTATAAACGGTACGCGACATAAATTTCGCCAGCAGGAGAAATTCTGATTATATCAGCCAACCACAGAAATATCCACATCACATGTGCAAAAACTACGCCAACTTGCTGCATGATGCATTATTTTTGGAAATTGGACTGAGCACATGGAGGAGCAGCTTGTTAAAAAGAGTGGTGCAACATTGATAATATGAGCTATGCATTTTCTCTTACTCAATAATAAAAAACCTAGAAATCTCCACTTATTTTAACACAGCTGCTGTGCTTTTGACGGTATGCAAGGTTTCAAAATAAAAGTTCTAAATGGAAAGACAGGGAATGAGTTAATATACATTAATATAGTGCCTTTCAGCTTTGGGTCTACATGTGTAAATCCATGAACATCATGCACTTACACACTTGTGATAATAGATAATAAAGTAGATAATAGAGATAATATTATTATCGTAGATAATAGAGTTAGTGTCATGGCCAACGTATCACCTCCAGCCCACCGAACTCGCACGTTGACGCTACATACAGTCAAAAGAGCAGCAAGTGGAAGAGCTGCTGTATTATTTAGCACTTCTGGGTGGTAGTAGCCTAGGGGGTAACACACCAGAAGACCCACGTTCAAATCCCACCATTGTGTCCATGAGCAAGACACTTAACCCTAAGTTGCTCCGGGGGGAACTGTCCCTGTAACTATGGATTGTAAGTCGCTCTGGATAAGGGCGTCTGATAAATGCTGTAAATGACACTTTCACAATTTCACGGCTACAGCAACTGAAAAACCAACATGTGTCTGTGTAAGTTCACAGACATATATGACTGTGAAAGTGGGAATTTTTTGTTTAATGAGCAAGAGAAAATCCAGCAAAGTTCTGATGACTGTCAAAGTTATGAATGTCTGTCAAATACAGGACCCACTGCTAACTTTACTGAGGTCAAGATTTGCACAACATATATTCTATATTCTCGTTTGGCATGGCGAGGCAGGTGATATAAAATGATAACGATGAAGAACTTGATGAACAGGGAGACATCCAGAAACAATGAACATGTAACAATGACAGAACGGTGAACAGACACGAACAGGGCAGCTTTATACAATCAGACAGAGGTGAACATGATCAGGAAACATTACACAGAACGAACATGAAACTCAGACCCGGAGTAACCCTTTCTGGACCGGATCATGACACTATGTTCACGGCACCTTGGAAATGTGTAAAAAGGTTATTATACAAGCTCTTGCTGCAGTGCTTTTGCTATGGACATGTTTAAAAAACAATTCAATTGAAATGTACAGATCAAATTTTATACCCAATATATACTGTCTATCTGCTATTGAACCATTTAAATGCAAGCAATTTCCTTCAGAATTAACAATTTTTTCTGATTCTGATGATTGATTTTATAGCACTATATGAATTTAGTGCCATATTGCACAGCCCTAAGTCACACAGATACTAACACATGCGCACAATCAGTTAACAGGGGAACAGGGAAACAGGAAACCGGAGCACCGGGAAATATCAGGATCTTGACAGTTGGAACAATAATGTATCAAATAGGGATGCAATGGTACAGGTACCGAGTACACGCAGTTTTGGGGCCACAATTTCAGTTCATTTGTGCATTTATCAGTGCCATTTATCTTCCGGTTAAGGAAGCGGCCCCTTAAAAAAAAAAAAGCACAGTCCCCACACACTGCTCCCCGGGCGCCTGTCAAGGCTGCCCACTGCTCACCAAGGGTGATGGTTAAATGCAGAGGACACATTTCGTTGTGTCACCATGTGCTGTGCTGCCGTGTTTCACAATGACAATCACGTCACTTTCTCGCTAGTTATTTTCTTGTGTTTTATCTGAAGTGCCACAGTAGGTCTGTTCAGAAGCATTTTTCGATAGACAGTTGTCGTTTGATGCGGCTTGTAACAGATGTGAAATGAGACAGGCTAATGCCGAGCTACAGCCTGCAGTTGTGTGATTTACATGCTGCACTGGAACGGTGACGTCCACTGTTCCGGGAGCGCAGAAAAGACGCGGTCTCTACTGTAAGTGCCGAGGAGTTAATGTTCAATCACTGAACCAATTTCAATAGGAATTGTCAAACTAAAATCTTGAGGGCCATCGGGGTGTATCGGACTGTGCGGGGCACCCCTAGTATCACAGCACTACAAACAACAAGCAACGAGGTTCTGTTTCAGTACAGTTTGCCTTATTGTAACTGGGTCACACAGTACATTTTTGGGCTAATGGCCAGGAACTAAACAAGTGCGCTTTTAGGCATGTGCTGTTGTCCTTCTGAATACAGATAATTATTTGTAATTACTAGAAAAATATTCTGAATACACGTTTTATTTAGCACTATGAGCAGAACTGTGATCTGGTCACTGTTCAGTTCATTTCAGAGGGGGTCTGATCTCTTTTGAGTGGTCACGTTAAAATGCTTACTGCTTGGCCAGTAAGTTTAGACAGCTTAAATACTTTACTTTACTTGGCAGACGTTTTTATCCAAAGCGACTTACAAGGAGAAGACACCAGCAATTCTCATTCGGTTTCCATAGGTCTTGTGTCAAAAAACTAAGAGCCCTGATAAGGCCTAAATTGACCAAGTGTTGATATGTGCTCATTTCATATTAATTCGCTGAAGCCTGAACATATACACCAGTGCACATTTGTAGTGGGCACGAATACAAACCCAACTCCATTCCAAATGAATATCAACAAGACACCAAAAAAAAAAAACAGTAACACCACCAATATTACTCCACAATATTACTCCACCTACCAAATCAGCGACCAGACCAAGGCAACTTAATCCAGTTCATCACTCTGTCCAAAGCCTGTCTCAGGATACTGGGCCTGTGCTGGATGTCCATGTGAAACCTGAATCAGGTCAAACACAGGCCTCCAGCTCTCACTGCTACTTTTTACAACTACAGCTGCTAAGTTTAGGTACTGAGAACGCGCACAAACACACACACACACACACACACACACACACACAGTACTCACAGTAAGAGCCCTGTGAGATCAGAGAAAGAGGGGGTGGCTGTGTAATGAGGTGAAGTAAAGTTTAACCACAGAGAGAGCCCAGCCTTAGCGACTCTCCCTACCCTGTGCTTGCACACTGTTCTCTAGGGTGGCTCGAAGGTCACCTACTTTCTATTCAGGACTGAGGAACCATCAGTCACCCATCTCAATCATGAACAGTCTGCAGAACGGCTTATTGCTACAACACATCTGAAGTTCATAAGGTTCCACACTGTAAAAAAATCAACATATGTGTGAAGTTTAGAGAAACTTTTTTTTATTTTTTGCAGTGCACTGGAATCCACGAGCTACATTTGTTAATTACCGAGTACTTGCATGTCCCGTGCACTTCCTACTTGCCCCCCCCCATGTGATCTGATTAGCACTTCTCTCACTTCTTTAAAGCTCATGATGTGCGGCTGTTATTGCTCACTTCACTTTTTTATTTGCATAAAAAAAGGTTGACTTTTTTTATAATCCTACGAAAAATGAAGCTTATAAATGTAAAGTGTTTTGACTGGTTTTCCCTTTTCTAGTGTTGAAAATAATGAACCCAACACATGTATGACTGACTGGTCATGGACACTCCCAGTGCAAATACAAGTATGTAGCTCTCAGTATCAGTACGTTCCAGAAAATTGCCAGATGGGATTTGACACTTTTTTCAAGTCATTGAACTCCACTGTTTCTCAGGGTTTCACTTCTGTTTCCAGTTGAAAGTTCTCCCTCTGGAACTATGTGCTGCAGGACTGTGGTGGAGGTGGGAATTTTGCATTACCATCCAACTGGGGGAGTGTGGCAGGGTGGAAAGGAAGAAGAGGGGGCGGCGGGGCAGGGAAGTGAGAGGCACAGACAGAAGAGGGCATGTGTGATGATGAGATTGTTCCATCAGATTGACTGGTATCCCGGGAAATATGTGAGTAAGCAGCCGGAAATGCCTCTGTTCTGCCAGATGCATGTACCCCTCCTCCCTCTCTCGCTCACAGACACACACCCCCACACACACTGAATGTTCTTCCTGACTGCAGAACAGGCTCAGATTCCCATTAGGCTCAATGTTCTGTTCTTTTATCCTTACAAAACATTTGTATCTGTTGATCAGACATTCCCAGAGAAGCAGCTATTCAGGAACGTCCTCATCAATCCAGACAACACACACCACTCACACAAAATCTGCAGGCTAGGATCACTATCTAACGTAATCTCGCCACATCACTGACTGGGAGCAGCTTGACTGGAGACTCGCTAACCAGGGTGCTGCTTCCTGCCATAAAACTTGTAAGAAAAAGAGGGAGGAGAAAAAGACTTCAGCCGTATGGAAATTTTACTGTAGTGTCATTTACAAACTCGAGCCATAAACCAGCAGGCCTGCCCATTGATTACACGTGTACTATGGATAAAACCTCCAGATTGTGTCCCTATCTCCCCTTCATAATGTTCCACACTTTCCTGAACAACTGGAACAATCCTTGTCATGAATAAGATGTGCATGACATGGCTTTAAAGTTTATCAGGTAAACACACACCCCCTGTTAAAGGGTTCAGCGCTCAGCATAGTGCTGAAACCCCTTCTGAAAAGATGACAGTGGAGGGAGAAACAGGCTTTCCCTGCGTCTGGCCAAAGTCCTCATCCCACTCCACCACATCCAGGAAAAAGAGCCCTTTCATTTCTGCTCTGAATGTGTGTGTGTGTGTGTGTGTAAGAGCGATAGAGCACCGCCTCTCTCAAGATGACACTGCTAGGCAGACCTGTTAATTTCAGTAAATATGTGGAACAGCAGGAGGGCTCATGCTGCAGTTATTACTCATCTGTAATCAATACCGAGGAAGGAAAGGGCTGATGGGTACTTCCTGTGGGGCCTCCACTGGGTTTGAGACGTTGCAGCAACATATGGACCCGAGAGCTGATCGTAGCAGTAACATGCTGGTGGAGAAACTACACACTGCAAAGATTTAATGGAAATATTGTATACACACCTGCATTTGTGCTTCCACAAGGTGTCATCTTCGGCCATGCTCAACAAATCTGTTCTACCGTTCTAACTAGACTTGGGAATAAATTTAGTGCAACGCTGTCCACAGACGATAAGGTCCCAAAAGCGGTAGCATTGTAGATTGAGGTGTATTAACTTCAGAACCACCTACCAGGCCATAGATATTCCTATTATGGAGTTAACAAAGAAACCAGATTCACATTCAGAGGCAGAACTTACGACCTTGGAATAGGTCTGGGAGATAACACTGTAATGATTTGTATTGTTCCTCGATATCCATATGAAACTTGTTCAATAGAAAATTGGATTAATTTGAAATCAGGTGCCTTCTTAAATGAAAAGCACACACCATTAGACTAAATGACTCATTAGACTGAAAAATGCTGTTTTGGAGTCAAGCATGCTCATTGGCCTTGCGCCGCCGTGACAGTGACAGCCAACAGCCAATCATTAGCAGCCTCTATTAAACCCAGCCACTGGGGATGCATATCACAGTGTATTTCATGGTGACGGTCCCAGCTCACTCAGGGTGATGGGATAAATGCAGAGGACAAGTTTCACTGTGTGCACCGTGTGCTGTGCTGCCGTGTATCACATGTGACAATCACTTCACTTTCATTGCCTTTCATTTCAACTAGCACCCCTTCTGAAAGGATTTTAGTACAGGGGGTAATGTTAAAACCCGAGGAAGTGAAGCAGCTTGTCTTCCTTGATCACAGTTTGAAATGAAGCCAGGATTGTGAATAGTGCTTAACTGTTTCTTTTTTTTTACGTGATTAGTTGTCACATGTGACAAACCACAGCACAGCACACAGTGAAATGCGGTCTCTTCATTTAACCCATCCCTTGAGGGAGCATTGGGCCGCATGAGTGTGCGGGGACGGTGCTGTGCTCAGTGGCACCTTGGTGGTCCGGGATTGAAACCAGCAGCCTTCCGATTACGGGTCCGCTTCCTTACCCGCCAGGTTAACCACTGCCCCATAATGATACGTTGCTGCAGGTGAGGCTCGAACTCACAAGCTCGGCATAGCTCACCAGACACTGCTTCATAAGTACCGTGCGCTAACCGTGCGCCATCTTAACATCCTAAAAAAACTCCAAAAACATCTTAAATGCTTTCATTTTAAAGCAAAGTATAACATAGATAAGGTTCACAAGTTCTGCTGGATCTGGTTCTGCAGTTGTGGAGAAGTTTTGTTAACTGGTCAGCCATATTTTCTCTCATCTCCGGTAGCGCTTTATCAGCAAAGGAATTGTGAGCAGGATGTGGATACTTTGGGTCAAGTGTCCACACGAGATTTTTGCATCCGGGCTTTTCCACTATATTATTTGGAACTATATATTTGGTGCTCTGTTCTGTTCGTGCGGCTGGGATCTCTTTCGATTTTGCAGTAGCGCAACTCGCTTGAAAAGGCGTGAAGGATGTGACATGTCGTGACGAATGGCTGAAGCAGCTCAAAAACTCAGACGGATGCCATTTCCCCGTCTGAAAAAGAGGACGAGTCCAGGTTCTCACTTATTACCGCAAATTTGCGCCTCTTCCGGTACAAAATGCACATGTCTCCACTAGAACATTATACATGTGGGTGAGCGGAACTGTCAGCTTACGGGGCAGAGAAGCTAAGTACAGTCTGTCTTTTTAACAATACTCTATGTACGCCATATAGTCATTTACTACATTCCATGTGGAGCAAGCCAAAATAAATATATTCTGCATTGCTCTCTTTTATATTGTTTTTTGGGGAATTAATTCTTGTTCCTCTATGTCACCATCACAACTTTTATAACTTTGCACCACGCTGCATAATGGTCTGAGTCCTTTATGTCATTAAATTAACATATTGTGAACGGTCTGCAGAGGTGGGTCGACTAGCCAACAATTTTACTCAAGTATGAGTAGCGTTACTAATAAAAGTAAAGAGCAGTCAATCCAAAAAATTACTAAGTATGTAGTGATAAGACTGCTCAAGTACTGAGTAACTGTTTGATTGTAATATCTCATTAATATTTTTAGAAACTATGTATTCAGACTAAACATATTAACATTATGGTATTTCCTAATAATAAATATGAATAACTTATCAAAGTATTAATTAATGGATTAATTCAAAGCATACAAACTATCTTACAGATGTTAATTATATGTGTTATCATTGATATATTAAATAAAACAGCTAATTCCTTCCTCTACAGAAAATGTATATAAAACTGCTTATCTTATGGCACCATTTAACAAAATGTTCACATACGCTAAAAGGGTCGATATGAAAGTCTGGGAGCAGTGATGGGAAGTTCGGCTCTTTTCAGACAGCCGTAGCCTCGTATTTTAGCCTTATGTGTCAAATATGAATGCTTTGTGTGTAGATAAATCATATTTGGTAAGTAAGGATAAAATATGAGGCACTTTGAAAAGAGCCGAACTTCCAATCACAACTCTGAACCCCATCACTGTGACATGTGCACGCACAGCAGTAACGGCCATTTGCGATCATATATGGAATGATATTTGTTGACTATCTGATTGTAAGTATTGATTAAATACGCTGATTATGATGTGATCCATATGTGATGGCTAGTGTTCTTGAAGCCCACATATCTTGCAGTGATAAGAGGTCTGGGGAACGGAACTGTCACTCAAATACCTGCTGGCCAATGAGGTGAAGCCCCGGCCACACAAGAGAACTGTTCCAGAAGTCCAACCGAATCGAGCGTAACATAAAACGGGGCGGAGCGACTGAAAAGCCAGCAGTGAAACTGTAAAGACGAGCAGCAAAATTGAAAGTCTCACAAGTAAAAAGGAAAAAGAGCGAGATGTAATAAAAAATGTACAGTACAGGCCAAAAGTTTGAACACCTTCATATTCAACGTGTTTTCTTTATTTTCATGACCATTTAGCACTTGTTGGGGTCCAGCTCACCCCAAACCATCTGGACTGGGTTCAGGTCCGGTGACTGTGGAGGTCAGGTCTCCACTTTTGGTTAAGTACATAACTCTACATGTGTTCATTTATAGTTCTGATGCCTTCAGTGAGACTCTACCAATGTGAAATAAAGAAAACACATTGAATGAGAAGATGTGTCCAAACTTTTGGCCTGTAGTGTATGTTGTCAAAATTCTTATTTTTACATTTAAATGTCATATTTAAATGTAAAAATAGCACTCACAGCACTCACACCTCGATTTTGAAGAGACGACGTGCTCTCAGCTTCTTTGGTGGACCATGGAGTGGTTTGTTCTGAGGGGAACTTGTCCTGTTAAACTGCTGTCCTGCTTCAGGTTGTTGGGAATCTTCTTATAACGTAGACTAATGGGACAGGTGACACCGGCTAATGGCTAATTGGGAACACTGTTCACAAAAATGTAGGTCTCCGCCGCTACAATATTGCCCACCAACAACATCCCAACTTCAGGCCATGTGTTTCGAAATGTTAGCAACATGCTAACATGCAAACCCGAACCATCCCCTTTTCATAGTGGGGTATCTTGCACCACCTATCAACAGTCCTTTCCAGTATGGCACTTGTCTCTGAATGCTGACAGCTCACTGGGCAGGTCCTCTCCGGAAAGGGGACGGGGAAAAGTGGAGGGACAAAGGGCGCTCGCTTACACTGCAGACTATGTGGTTGTCAGAACTGGAATTAAAGTTCGTTAATCGTCTGTTTTGAAGTGTCTGCCGTTACTGCCTGCATTTCTTGCTCTGCCGTCCTGGACGCGTGATGCCGGTCACGGACACACAATGCAGGCCGGCGTCAGGCGATGTGAGGTGTGTCCGCGCAGGGTGCAGCAGCCGAGGCTGGTTTAACTGGATTGGGGCGCGGACGAGGTGCGCGAGGTGTCCCTCGCCTGGGTTAAAGTAAGAGGACGGTAGGATCCTGGCCGGGATAGGAATGGAGTGAGCGGCCCGTTTAACCTTCATTCCCTCTGACACACACACACACACACACACACAAAAGGAAATGTATTGATCTTTCAGAGAACGTTGCTCTAAATACAGACTACAACTGGAAAAGCCAGGGGGAGGGTCTGTCTGCCTTTCTCCGTGTGTGTGTGTGTGTGTGTGTGTGTGTGTGTGAACAAGAAGGAAGGTCAGAAAATCCATTAGACATGCCCTCTGGGTGAATCCAGAGTTAAAGAACCAGGGCCACCATATGGTTCATATAAAAAGTGAGTGTATGTGAGCGTCAAAGATCCAAAGGGGGGATGAGCAACGTGGAAGCAGTATTAACAGAAACCTATAAGAGAAGGTAATAGAAAGAGACGAGACGATAGAAATTCTCAGAAGCGCAGCGCATGGTACGCTGCAGATAAGGACGCGGCCTGGTCTTAGACACTAACTGCAGTTAATAACGTTAAGGACACAGCCGACACACCGTCACCCCATTAATATGTAGTAGTATGATTATAACATGATTATACTATATATATATATATGTGTGTGTGTGTGTGTGTGTGTGTGTGTGTGAAAACTAATGATGGTTCTCTCAGCTACACGGTCTGAAACAATGATGTTAACCAGTAAAACAGACATTTTTTTTGTTTAACACTGTAGTGACCAAATGTGGACACAATGAACAGATGCCAAATCAATAATATTGATTTATGATATTGTTTGTTCTAAGGCCCCAATCTCTCTTCAACACCTCCTGTCTCTATACGTTTCTCTGTCTGTCTGTCTGTCTGTCCCCCGTCTCTCTCGCTCTCTCTGGGCTTGGATTGATGAAGCTTGGTGGCTGTGAAACAGCAGCAGACTAACAAAGCCCCCTTCACCCATGAGCAAAGAACACTGTGATGCCTTCAGATGATCAGATGACCACAGAAACCGCGTGTGTGCGTGAGACTGGACAGAAGGACTCAGGATTGATTGAATGCTGCATTTCTGTATGAGTCCGAGTGACCAAATGCACAGTGGACGAACCGGGTGGTGCGGACACAGACAGCACACCGACACTACACAGACACTACACAGACAGTACACCGACACTACACTGACACTACACAGACAGTACACCGACACTACACTGACACTACACCGACACTACACCGACAGTACACCGACACTACACTGACACTACACCGACACTACACAGACAGTACACCGACACTACAGACGCTACACAGACAGTACACCGACACTACACTGACACTACACAGACAGTACACCGACACTACACAGACACTACACACACTACACAGACAGTACACGACACTACACTGACACTACACCAACACTACACTGACACTACACAGACACTACACACACAC
The DNA here is from genome assembly GCF_900700375.1 of Denticeps clupeoides. Classification (NCBI taxonomy): domain Eukaryota; kingdom Metazoa; phylum Chordata; class Actinopteri; order Clupeiformes; family Denticipitidae; genus Denticeps; species Denticeps clupeoides. Next base: position 22,892,384 of record NC_041713.1, on the reverse strand, counting down.
TACACAGACACTACACAGACAGTGCACTGACACTACACTGACACTACACTAATACTACTCCGACACTACACAGACAGTACACTGACACTCCACAGACAGTACACTGACACTACACAGATACTACACCGACACTACACAGACAGTACACTGACACTACACAGACAGTACACTGACACTACACAGACAGTACACAGACACTTCACCGACACTACACAGATACTACACCACGACTACACAGACACTACACAGACAATACACTGACACTACACAGACACTACACTGACACTACACACAGTACACTGACACTACACAGACACTACACAGACACTACACTGACATTAACACCAACACTACAGAAACTACACAGATACTACACCGACACTACACAGACACTACACTGACACTACACAGACATTTACATTTACAGCATTTATCAGACGCCTTTATCCAGAGCGACTTACAATCAGTAGTTACAGGGACAGTCCCCCCCTGGAGCAACTTCGGGTTAAGTGTCTTGCTCAGGGACACAATGGTAGTAAGTGGGATTTGAACCTGGGTCTTCTAGTTCATAGGCGAGTGTGTTACCCACTAGGCTACTACCACACAGACAGTACACAGACACTAGCCTGACACTACACAGACAGTACACTGACACTACACAGATACTACACAGACACTACACCGACACTACACAGACAGTACACCGAAACTACACCAACACTACAGACACTACACAGATACTACACCGACACTACACAGACACTACATAGACACTACACTGACACTACACAGACACTACATAGACACTACACTGACACTACACAGACAATACACAGACACTACACAGACAGTACACCGACACTACACAGACAGTACACCGAAACTACACCAACACTACAGACACTACACAGATACTACACCGACACTACACAGACACTACATAGACACTACACTGACACTACACAGACACTACATAGACACTACACTGACACTACACAGACAATACACAGACACTACACAGACAGTACACCGACATTACACAGACACTACACAGACAGTACACCGACACTACACAGACACTACACAGACAGTACACCGACACTACACTGACAGTACACCAACACTACACTGACAGTACACTGACACTACACTGACAGTACACCGACACTACACTGACAGTACACCAACACTACACTGACAGTACACTGACACTACACAGACACTACACCGACACTAGACACTACACAGCCGCCGCACAGCATACATACCCTCCCGTTGCACGTTAGCTCGTCCTTGTTGCGCAACTCCAGAGACTCTTCTTCCTCTTTCTGCCCATAGTGGCTTCCCAGCCAGCGCAGCCCCAGCCTGCAGCACGCGAACCAGCAGAGTCCCTGCGCAGGCATCCAAACCGCGTCTGTCCCCGGAGCTACGGAGACTTTCCCATTTACCTTCTACACTTTCCTGCTCCGGAAAAAAAAGAAGCTCGACGGTCGCTGGAAGGAAAAGCTGCGATCGCAACTCCGAGTTCCCTTCAGCGCACTTTCCTCCGCCCGCTGGTTCCTGCCCGTCCCTGACCGGGAGGACGCGATCCGAGTGGAAGAGCGGAGAGTGACGCGTGGTGGGCGGGGCCAGCGTCGCCAGCGGGCCAATGGGGGAGCAGGAGAGCGCGGCTGAAGGATCCGCCCAAATGGAAGGGGGACTTCTTTTGTTCTGTGACGGTCTTCATCCTCCAGGAACTTTCCGTGTGATGAAAAGTATGCGAAGATTCGGCAGTGTAAAGAGTAACATGACTGGAGTTTAACTCCATCCACCATCTAGACTGGCTGTGAATGTTCTAAGACACTTTTCCATGGGGTTCATCACTCACTTTCCACAACCTCCTTGTCCTACTCATGGTCATGGCTGGAGCCCACAACGGTACAATGTGCACAGGGCAGGGAATCAGGGAAATCAGGAAATCACCTACCCAGAGTGGGGCACCAGGCCACTGCAGGGAACACACACACAGACACACACACTCACACCTACAGATTTAGAGTCGCCAGTTCACCTAGTGTGCATGAGAACCCAACACCGGAGAGCAAACTCTGAGCCAGGATTTAAACTCACAACCTTGGATGTGTGAGGCTACACGACTAACCGCCATGCCACTGTGCGGCCTGCACCACAAGAACGGTGCTGGGGAACAGTCTGCCTCTTAGCTGATTTGGACAGTAGTGCACAATCATTCCTGTCCAGTTTGCACCAAATCACACTTTATTGACACCTTAAACTCACCACTCTTGCTAATTGGAATTTAAGTACAAAATGAAGCAAAAGGAACACTGGAAAGCTGGGTGCTTCAAACATCAGACAAAATATGAAACTGAAATTAACGTTTTTAATTCCATCTAGAATAAATGCATTTTAACTGAAATAATACTGCCGTTTATTATGGCTCTAGTCTAGAGCAAAATGGGGGGGGGGTCTCTGTTAGCTCTCTCACACACACCAGGTTTTGTACATGACTGCTTATTAAATCAGTATTTCTTTCTTTCTTTCCCCTCATGCGTCTCCAGCTTCCCCAGTAATTTGGCAGGAGGCCCCTCTTGCTGAAACAGATGGTTTATTTTTAGAGCCTCTCGTCTTCTCTCTCCTCCAGCTCCACTGTGATGAACTTGAGAAGAGCAGAAAGTTTATTCTGTATCAGGCATTTCGTTTCTAATGGCCAGCATATGGCTTGGTAGGTGTTGAGAGTTTCCTCCCAGCGTACACACAGTGAGCAAAATAAAGAACAAAACCGTGCCCTTGGCCCAATCCTACCTCAGTGCATCGAGAGTAAACTGGTTTCTGTTACCTCACAGTCTCAATTACATTTCATTGGCAAGGAAGGTCTGATAACTGGGGGCCAACATTAGGCATTTCAATTATTAACTGTAATGGGGTTTTATTTTTAGCAATTAGCTGTATTAATTGTGGCTCGACCGTGCTTTCTTCTTCTCTACTCTTTGCACCCAATCTGAGGTGCACATAAAAATGTCATCTTGGCTATGTCCACACTAGAATTTGCCAAATTGCTTTGTCGATGATTAGTACCTCATATCTCACATGATTAGTTTAATATCATAAGCCATATTATAATGATTTGAATTAATTAATTTATTGTATATAATTTTGACTTCTGTTGTAGAAGTGCTTGATTGGATCATTTTGTATTTCTATAAAGTAATTGCTCATCATACACCAACAGTGTAAGTGTAAGTGTAAGTGAGGGAGGCGCCATCCATCGTAAAAATTAGTGAAATTTCAATAAACAAAAAGCAATCGCCGTAATGGCCAAAACACAAACTCAAAGATGCAAAAACGTTGCATTACAGGGACGTCTTCTCATCCTCAATGCTGCACTGAATGGTTCTAATCACACACGCCGAATGAGCAGCATGTGATAGGTGCCAGGGCACCTAGGAGTCACACAGTCAAATGTCAGGACATACCTTCTCAAATGCAAAAAGGGTTAGTAGTAACTTAGTGGGTGATGCCTATGAACCAGAATATGCACATACAGACATGATGAGGTAAAACAAAATGATGCAGTAGGGACTAGACACAATGAGGCCATGTCCATACACCCAACATCAGATACACACAATCAGGGCATTGGGAACACAAGAGGATAACACCAAAACCCCAGACCATAACACAGAGCTAGAGCACATCACAAAGTCAGGACACAACACATCGGTTCAAATCCCACTTACTACCATTGTGTCCCTGAGCAGGACACATAACCCTGATTTGCCTGTCAATAGGACTTTCAACAACTGATAACTACAGATTATAAATCAGGCTGGTTAAGGACATCCCTCTACCACCTTACGTTAGACAATGGATATGGTTTACAACAGTCCTTAACACTTTCTGAAGACTTCCTTATTTTTCTTACCTGGCCAATTCCTGTACAATGCCACCATTTAAAGTGGGGAAATAATTATTTGATTTTCTTAGTTTGTCCACTAATAAAGAAATTATAATTCTATATTTTCAAGGGTAGGTTTGTTTGAACAGTGAGAAATTAGTATTTGATAAGTAGTAGTAAGTAGCTGACATTGGGAGCTTCTCAACTCATTACCTGTATAAAACAAACCTGTCAGTCTGTCCAGATTCCAAACTCTGCACCATGGCCAAGACCAAAGAGCTTTCCAAGGATTGTGGATCTAAACAAGGCTGGAATGGGCTACAAGACCATCACCTAGCAGCTGGGTGAGAAGATGACAACAGTACGGCAACTGCAACACTTGTGACTGCAAGCACCTGCAGAGGATAGTGAAGACAGTTGAGAACATGACTGGGGTTCCTCTCCCCCCTCTACTGGACACATTCCACAAATGCAGCATCTGCAAGGCCTGCAGCATTGTGCATGAACCCTCACACCCTTCACATGGACTCTTCACACTGCTCTCCTGCTCTCCAAAAGAAGATACCGCAGCATCTGAGCCTGGTCTGCCAGGTTGATGGACAGCTTTAACCCTCAGGCTGTCCTGCTGCCCCCAGGATAATCAACCTCAGACTGTCACGTGACGCTCCACCCCAACGTCACAACTCGGAGAGCGAAGAAAAGGAAAGAAGTGCAGGAGCAGGACATCATGTGGGAAAAAGGGATTTTTTAAACAAACACAAAAGGAAATATAAACTGGCATGTGGGCCAGAACAAAGGAAATCCAAACAGGAACTCAAATCAACCCTAAGCGTGTGTCTACAAATGACATTCCTAATAAATAAAACACAAGGTTCATCTCAGTCCACATTAATGCAGCAGAGTTTTCTCGGATCCGGTGGCAGCTGTACCTGATCAGCCTGATGTGTGCAATGTCCAGCCGTGACAGGGATATATTTCACTGCATGTTGTACCCTGCATTACTATGTTTGTGACAAATCATTTAAACTTGTCATTAATTCTGTGCTCGTACTATGTTGACTGGGTCAAATAGAACTGCATTACTAAAAAAAGAGAAAAAAAAAAAAGATTTCATTGACTAAAATAAGACTAAAATTCTCAGCCTTTTAGTCGACTGAACCTTCACTAGACTACAATGAGTATGGATGTTATTAAGATTAATAAAGACTAAATTAATGCAAAGACTAGACCAAAACTAAAATTAAGACAAACCAAAAACAACAAAAAAAAATTATATTTGTTAACATGAAATAATGCACCCTACTTCTATCATGTTAGTCAGGCTCCAGTCAGTCAGCAAACAACTTCTGGTTTATAGTAGCTATGCTTTCCATATGATTCGCTGCTTGTAAATTTGGTTCGGTGATTGGTAAAAGTCTATCGTATGCTGTAAATTTATTTTGTTGAACGTTTTTTTAATAAAAGGTTCATTTGATTTGCAATTCTCAGCCACCATCATTAGGTGATGCGTTTTAATTATTGTGAGAGAAATGTGAAAATGGATGCTGATAAGGTAAAATGGAGGCAAACAGCTGCCGATAATATTTTAAACCCACACATTTACCCTGTTAGTCTAACACTTGTAGCGTGCATAGAAAGCCAAGCTTTTAAAAAGCATAACATTACAAGAGCTCACAGGGTCATGGCTATATGGGAATTTATTTTAATGCACCACACAGCATAACAGTCGTCTCAGGTCAGGCTTGGGCTGAATTCTGTCGATCTTGGGCCGGGTTGGGCCTAACATTTAAGGGACAGTTAGAGCTCGAAAATAGACTCTATATATCCACAGAGTAAAACAAGGAGAATATAAACTAAAAGAGGTTTGTGCATGACCGGGAAACACCGTCAACGTGAAAACGTGCTTCATAAATGAGAATTATATGCTTGGAAATTTTATACTGGTTTGCATAAATCATATTCAGATTTGTCTCTGCAAGGGTGGTAGTAGCCTAGTGGGTAACACATGATTTTCTGTGCTCAGCCACTCTTGTTTTGGAAGTCCTTGTTAGAGGTGATGTGCCTCTGGGGTCTTTAGAATGTATGTACGAGAGTATGTGATGGTCTTCTGTGATTTTGTTTTTCAGGTGGTGTGCATGAGTGGAATGATCCCCGTGTGAGAGTTGACCTTCCCTCTCCCCGTTTCCTCACTCATTTATCCCGAAGCTGATTCCTGTGCGTTGGTGTGAGTGTGATGTTGCATTTAAAATAAATGCTTTGTTCAAATACTCCATGCCTGGGTCCTCCTCCTCTCAGTGTCATGACAGAACCTTGAAATGGACACAGTGGAGGACTGCGTCTCTCCAGGAGGTAAGTGTGTGGATAGCCAGCTTCAGACTGGACTGGCGGAGAACTAGGGAATGAGATCCAAGAGATGACTCTCACACGCTCTTGTACTTTGCTGGGTGAGAAGGTGAACCCCCGATGACACCAAGGCCGGAAACACTGATGTCCGGTGTTTGCCTAGGTGCCCCTGGCACCAAATCACATGTGTGCATGTGTTTTAATCACCCACATCTTCTGCTCATTTGGTGTGCGTGATTTTGGCCTTGTTTTACGCCATTGTGCTTTTGTTTATTACTGCTTTTATTTATTACAAAATAATAAGAATTATCATTATTAATATTAATTATCTTGTTTTATTTTGAAAATGTCAAGTCCATTTCACTTTCATGATGCAGGACAAAGTTAGAGTAATTCCCACTTATCCTATTAATACTGCAAAATAGACTAAAAAGATTGTCAATATTATAAAGAAATAGTAACAATTGTACTTAGAGTCTTTTTTTTTTACTGTGTGGCTTCTTAGTATGTTCACACAGTCTGAGATGTATAAACAGGCCAAGGACTCTGGAAAACTCCCTCGTCTGTCTTTCAGACCCTCACACCAACACTCCCCACCCCCACCACCTCATTCTGCCTCTTCTGTGCTTTGGGAAATGAGCTCTTAATTATCCACATCCAAAACACTGAATGCAGTTTAGCTGGAATATCGCACAACACACAGAACACAACAATAAGCACACAAATGACATATTTCCATATAGACAGCAAGCAGTGGGAAAGCAGACAGAGTGGAGAAGATAAACAGGGTCACATCTCACAGTCTGCTAGTAAGGTGGTGCTGTGCTACTGCATTTGTGGGTGTGTTGTGTATGTTTTGTGCGCGTTTCACTAGGTGCTGTGTGTATAATAAAATAGTGTGTTTCTAAATCGCACATAAAGGTTTTATAACACACACACACACAGAATTTTGCAGACGCTCTGGCACTTCCTTTGTTTTGTGTTCCTCGGCTCCCCAGGGACCCACAAGCAATCCAGGCCAGTCAGAGGTCCTGGGACGGCTGCCCAAACACAGAGAGCCGAGGCTGGGAAAGATCTGCTGAGGCCTGGCTGTCTCTGGGGAGCTCACATCATGAGTCCTTGTGTTATGAACAGGATAAATCATATTCATGCACACAGACATAATCATGAAATCACACACAAATACAGGCATGCAGAGATAAAGCAAAAATAAAAGGATCACAGAAACACACACAGCCCCAATGACCTATAGATCATAATCGCTCTCCTTCATCTCTTTTCTGTTCATAAGAAGATCCCAGATCACATGGATGTGCGTTTATTGTGGGTGTACGTGTGTATCCGATACAGACGGGTCACGTGATTAATAGGTTGATGGATGACCCGTTCATAGGCAGAAAAGGTAAACATCACCGAGAAGAGTCAACTCCAGCCATCTGTTTAATTTGAGAAACGTGATGACAACGTCTTTCTCTCATTCTCACACACACGCGACTTTTTGAGCCCTAGGACAGAACCAACAAGGGAATTCCCAGAGGACGCTTTCCTGGACACAGTGTTATAAATGAGTGTTATTAAGATGAATAATAATAGAAATGTTTCCTGCCAGATCTTTCTATTCAGAGATGAATGGCCTCCTGCTCCCGTGAGATGTTAGTTGTCCAGTTGCCTGGGAACGTCTCCTCAGGTATTTGTTTGTTTAGTTGCCACTCCAGTGGGTGTAAATGCTGAGGCAGCCATATTGCTGTGGCAGCTGTCTGGGTGGTGGCGGGGGGTCGGTAACGGTGTTTTTCTAGGTGAGAGAGCATTTGCTTCAGACGCTGGAATGGTGTAGTGGCAGCTGAATATGTGTGCGATTACAGTATTTTAATTTCCCAATTTGGAAAAAAATTCCATACGAGAGCTTTGTGGAGCTATGCAGCTATGGTCCCTGTGAAACCTATTTGAAAATGAAAGTTGGTATAACTGGTAAACAGAGCATTTCAGAACATATAAAGCAATTGGAAAAGATCTTGTACTAACAGCATTTATGGTTCCACAATTAATCACCAGTGAGCAGTACCTACAGTAAGACTGACAAGAGAATTCTGTGGCTAGTGGTACTTTTCTGAGTTACATGTTATTATAATATATTGTTAGTTCACATTTACAGCATTTATCAGACGCCCTTATCCAGAGCGACTTATAATCAGTATTACAGGGACAGTCCCCCCCTGGAGCAACTTAGGGTGAAGTGTCTTGCTCAGGGACACAATGGTAGTAAGTGGGATTTGAACCTGGATCTTCTTGTTCATAGGCGAGTGTGTTACCCACTAGGCTACTACCAGCCCAATTGTATTATTCCTGCTAGCTGGTTAGCATGGTAGCTTAAGTATCTCTGCAAAACGAGAAAACATAACTATCAGAGTATAAACAACGTCCATTAAACAATGTTGGGGTCACATTTACAGGCAGGTCGAGGCCTGGAGGGGATGCAGGAGGACTTGGAAGCAGCAGGACGGGGTGCTTGGGGTGACATGAGCCAGCACAGAGAGAAGAAGAGCGGGAGTGCGAGCGGTCGGTGGAGGAAAAGAGTTCCGCTCGGCAGCAGCTGGCATAGCTCACGGTGTAGGAGTAAAGTCAGTGGTTGCTTTGGTGTAAACGTAGAGGAAGGGGGCTGGAAAAAATGGAGGGTTGACAGCTGAATCCGAGAGCCGGCCTGAGACGTAGTCAGGGAATGGCCGATTGGTCGGCAACATCGGGATCAGGCCTGGACAAATCCTTGAGAATATTCAGGCAAAGGAAGTCGACGTGAAGCAGGATCAAGATGGTTGGCGGATTTTTATCGGCTTCCGGGTGTGAAAGTGAAAGTGAAGTGAATGTCACATGTGATACACAGCAGCACAGCACATGGTGCACACAGTGAAATTTGTCCTCTGCATTTATCCAATCACCCCGAGTGAGCAGTGGGCAGCCATGACAGGCGCCCGGGGAGCAGTGTGTGGGGACGGTGCTTTGCTCAGTGGCACCCCACTGGCACCTTGGCGGATCGGCAACCTTCTGATTACGGGGCCGCTTCCTTAACCGCTGGTCCACCACTGGCCCGATGCCCCGATGCCCACGATGTTGTCTATTATTTCAACTTCTTTTGACAGTTTGCTTTATGTATCCTTGCACTATTATATAGATGTTCGAATAATTTGAAAGTATCTAGAAACTATTTCATGTTGTGAGGGAGGGATGTAATCTGTAATCTGTGTGAACTGCACAGATTAGATACTGCAACTATAAATTGTGAATGCCTATTTTCTGGAGAAAAGCATACGTTGCCCAGACACATACACACAGAGATAGAGAGAATGCTGAGGTTACTTCAATGACAGGGATTTGATGATTGAGGACGAAAAATTGTTGGGCCTCAAAGCTTTGCTGATTCCTCCATCTGGAGGCAGACGCATGAATTGCTGTACCTGATCTCTGAAACCTGATCTCTTATAGCACTGCCTCAATCTTACCACATCACATGTTGTTTTGTTGTATATTCCAACTTGTCTGGGTTTCACAAGGTTACACATTGAAAGTTTATTAAAAAGTGCATTATCTTACAGAGGATAGTGAAAACATCTGAGAACATTATTGGGATGCCTCTGTCCCCACTGCTGGACAGAGCTATCGTGCAGGACTCCTCACAACCCTCACATAGACATTTCACACTCCTGCCCTCCCGAGCCAGATCTGCCAGGTTGAGGAACAGTTTTTACCCCCAGGCTGTCTGGCTCCTCAATATGTTGCCCCCAGGATCATCCGCATCACATCAACCACATCTGAAGCCCTAATGTACCATCTACAGATGAGTTTTCTCCCTCCCAAACTGCACATTACAAACTGAACATCAGTACTGCACTCTGCACTTTTTAATTGAAGTATTACACCCTGCACTTTAATCTTTAATCTCTTACTACCTCACACTATGTTATGGTCATCATATAATTTCATATCACTACCACTACCAGTATTGTCATAGCATATCATATACAACATACACTCAGTGCTGCTACTGCAAAAACAAAAGAACAGTGGCCAACAATGTTCTTTTAATTGCAGTATAAATTGATATTCCCAACATTCACAAAAGTTCTGGGATCTAGTGACCAAAGAGTTTCATTGTTGTCATGTGAAATGTTCCCTAATCGTTTTCACCTGTGTTAATTGTATAAAGCTGCCCTGTTCGTTTCTGTTCGCGTTCAGGTCTTTAACGTTATGCTCCGTGTTCACCAGTGTCTACGTCTCGGATGTCTCCCCTGTCTTGTGCTTCACCAATTAAACCCCGGTTTCGTGATGTCAGGTGAAAGCGTCCTTCATTCTTCGTTCCTCGTCAATCCTCGTCCGGCTATCCTTTCACCCGCCGCGTCATGCCCGCATGGACGTGACAAAGGGTCCAGGTGAACAAAAAACGTAAAACACTTACTCAAATCACTCTCGATAAGAGTGCCAGCTAAATGCAATAAATGTGACGTTTAATTCCAAACTATGTGCCTTCTATTTAAATTTTTGGGAAGATTGAAATGGTATGCTGTCAAGTCAGTATCTTCAGCCAGCAATTTTCATGTGGTAGCATTCTAAAATCTCATCAGCACACAAAGTGAACATTCCTGTCCTATCAGTTATCTTTTCCTTTACTTGTCAGTGGGCCCACAATTGGCAGTGCGTTTTTCACTTTGTGACTGAAATGTAGATAAGGCACAGTATTGCAACACCACATCATCATGCATTCCTTTACTTTCCATATAGAGTCTTTTAGGACCGATGCCAGTACCTGCCGTTCCACCACTGGGCCCACAGGGAACCCGCCCAGAACCCTCACCTGCTGTCTCTATCCTGCACTCCAAGCGCCGACGTCCCTCTTCTGCATGCCTCGCCTCCAAGTCCCGTTACGTCTGCAAGTACGCCCCAGAATCCGGCTATGACACATAAATTACCCACTAACTGCATGTGGACAAGATTTACTACAGTAGCTTAAAAAAAAAATCCACCGGAAAAAAGGCACAAATTAGATGATTGTTTACTCCTTCCCTCCATGCTGTTTGTGTGCAGATCCCCCTCCTCCCAACTACACCTCCAATATGCAAATTAGCCGGTGTCAAGTTTCTCAGTAGACAGGGAAGGCTTAGAAAAAGCAGATAAGATAAGATAAGACAAGATAAGATATTAGTCAAATTGCATTTGTCACGGCAGAAAGTGGATAGAACAAAGGCAATAGCAGCAAAAAATAAATATGTATATGTATTTATCTACAATGTATATGTATTTATCTATTTATCTGGTGAGATAATTAACAACTAATATATATATATATATATATACACACACACACACACACACACACAATATAGTGTATTTGTACTGTCTGTGGGGGACAGTGTGTCCATTGTTCTTCTCACAGTTTTAGTTTCGTAGAGAAGTGTTTCTTCATCCCACAAGCACTACTGTCACCACTGTCTGCTGCATAGAGCGATTGGAGGACCCAGACACAAAGCCCCGCCCCAAGCATGTAACTCTAACAAAGGCAAAGTTAATGCTTACATTTCAACTGCCTAGTCTTTTTTAAGTTTTGTTAATATTGGCAATAGTCAGAAGTGTTGTTTTTGGGTTTTAATATGTGATATTAGTATGGGTTTTAGTATGTGATATAGGCCATCCAGTTAAAGTTAATATTTTTCATGTTTTTAGTTATAATCTAATGAGGAATATTTTATTTTTTAATGTTTTATTTCTTTAGTTTCCACCCTGAGGGATTGCCACAGTTATCAAGAGCACCCCCGTCCCACCCCTTTCCTGCCTCTGTTGCCACCATGATGCCCTTTCACATTTCTATCTGCCCTCTCATATATACTACAACTGGCCCAGCCTCTTAGTGTATCAATGTTTGCTCAGTGCTGCTATCATACAGACATTTGAAACCTGGTCTTTCCCATGGGTCAATGTATTTTGGGAACAAGTTTTTTGGAAAACATGGCTGCGCTTGTGGACATGGCCATAGGTCCACAACAAATCAGCGTCCTGCTAGTTTTCATGCTGTCTTACTTCCTCCACTTGCAGCAGGTCATCTGCAGTAGAGGGCAGCAACACAGTGGAAACAAGGTACATTTATCCTGGAGACCGCAGCTGAGAACGATTAGGAAATCATAGGAATTAGGGATTCCTAATCGTTTTGATTTTGGCCCCGTGGCACTGAGGTGCCACCGAGCAAAAGTACCATCCCACATTTCACAGTGTCACCATGTGCTGTGCTGCAGTGTGTCACAATGACAATAACTTCTCTTTCACAATTCAAAGCTCCTCCCAATGTTCAAGCCCTGATTCATGTATACATTTGAAACATTCTACAGGATTGCTTTACTCCAGTCCCAGTGCCTTTTCCCTGGTTTTGTATTGTAAAATCTTCTTTGCCCCCTCATCCATGCCTGAATTCCCATTTGCTTTTTTTGTGTTGTGACAGTAACCATTCTTAGATCCAATGCTTTTGTTTAAACTGCTTTTTATAAATGTAATATCTTTGGATACCAACCATTGACAGTTTACTGGTTGATATAATAATTGTTTGTTTCCCACATTTTGTTTAATCATTTTTTTTAAATAACGTACATACGATTATTGTGGGAAAAAAAACATGTGCGATTGCCGGATATTGCATAACTGAATTTGAAAGCCCTTTTATCTAACCAAATCCAAGTCCTGATAACACAGTTTTCCTTGAACTTGCAATATATAAAGCAAGTTTGCAAAACCACTGTTCATATGTCAAGACAACAGTGAGTATAAATTATATGTGTGTTAAATGTACATCAAAAAATTCTTCATCCCATATGTCTCACTGATTTATGTAAATGTTTTTTTTGTCCACCAACAGCTTTAAGAAAATGTTGCCATTAAGGATCATTTTTCTGGTCTCTGTCATCTGGGCAAAGGTTAGTTATGTGCTCTGTGTGTGTGTGTGTGTGTGTGTGAATAAATGAATGTATTTTTAGGAGTGTGCTTCTATGTTTGTCAGCGTATGTGATTAATTGTCTGAGATTGTCTCATATCTATGGGTTTAAATGGATACATGTGTGTGTTTGTAATTTGAATCTGCTTTAGGATTATTCATGTTAAAATTTCATTTTCTTTTTCATTGTTCATAACATTGCCTGCTGGGTTAAAAAGTAAGTGGAACTTTTATTGTAAAATCCTTTCATATAAATTTAATTACAAACAAATGATCTGAAGTAACATACTTGGAAACTGTTCACCCAGAGGTGCCTGAAGAAAATGAGCTTTCTGTTTCTGAGAGACTGGAAAGAGCAAATCGTGATATTGGTAAGGTCTTCCATCTAGTTTGACCAAACAAATAAAATGAACAATGCATTGCATTTTTTGCAAGTAATAAATCATTTATAATCAATAAAAAATAAAATCAGTTACATTTTAAAACATGTTTACACTCAACCAATTTAGAACAAGACAGTTCCCTCTAACCTTTTTCTGATCCCAATCTTTCACACACTCTAGTGCATGCTCCTGATGAGCCCATTGTAGTGGACGATATTGCCTACTCCTCTGAAGGCATGAGGAATGCTGACCCTTGCACCACACGTGACTGCCTCTGGATCAAGTATTCTGATGGGATAGTCTATGTGCCCTATGTCATCGCTAACCACTACAGTGAGTGTCATCAACCTGATAATAATATCTAATAATAATAATACATTTTTAATCCTGGTTTTGTTTGTGTTGTTTCAGCTTCCCGGGAGCTGTCTGTCATCGAACGTGGCCTACAGTCTTTCTCCAGCTCCACCTGTATTCGCTTTGTTCCCTGGACCAACCAGAGAGACTACATCTACATCCAGTCTCTCAATGGGTACGTACCTTGACCCACATTGTGCTGTGTATTGATCTTGTATTTGGATTAATAATCAATGGTTGATTTACTCCAGGTGCTACTCATATGTTGGGCGTATTGGCAATGCTCAGACTGTGTCATTAAGCAAGCAGGGCTGCATCTACCACAACACCGTCCAGCACGAGCTGCTCCATGCTCTGGGCTTCAACCATGAGCAGTGTCGCAGTGACCGTGACAACCACATCCGCGTCTTACTGGAGAACGTCCAGTCAGGTGGGGAAATTCGTTTTTCTGTCCGGTCTTATGCATATAAACCCCCTTAACACTCTTAACGCATAATTCATGAATAAGAGTCTGGAGTCTTTTGTGGTCCCCAGGGCTTAATGTGTATTTCAGTCTTACATACCATTTATAAAGCATTGTAGAGTCACATTCTTTACACAAAACACTGAAATGGTCCAATGCATGAATATCACACATGGGTTTTTATACAAACTTCTTGCTTCTTGCAGGACTGGAGTACGCTTTTGACAAGATCAACACCTTAAACCAGGGAACACCTTATGACTACAACTCGGTGATGCAGTACCACAAGTTAGTACATCTCCAGCTTCTTCCTTCATAGCCATCACAAAGTGTTAGGTTACTTAACGTAACAGCCTTTCTCTGATAACATGAGAGAATTATCTCACTATGGAATATGCCCTCTATGTGAAGGACTGCAGAAGCACCAAAGACCTCATCTCTCAGGTTGAAGGTCGAAAACAAATTGTGCTGCAGCCTTCTGGATCAATTGCAGAGGTTGAGTATGGCTAAGAGGAAAGCCTTCCACGAGTGAGTTACAGTATTCGAGGTAGGATATGAATAGAGATTGGACAAGTATGTGAGTAGCCAGTGTTGATTAAGATGGACGTGAGACAAATAGGAGAGGAAATTTTTCATGGTTACCCCGAGGTTGCGTGAGGTGACAGAGGGAGAGATTGTCCAGGGAGATTTTAAGATCCTGTTTGAATGATGACTGAATCACCGGGGATGAATAGCAGAGGTGGCCTAGCGGGTAAAGAAGCTAAAGATCTGAACGATGGCTGGATGTACGCATAACGTCATGAAACAGGGGTCTAATATATGGTGAACAGGAGAGGAAAGACATCCAACACAAACTGGGCAGCATTATACAATCATACACAGGTGAAAACAATCAGGAAACATAATAGCACAGGACCAACATGAAACTCCGGTCCGAACTCCGGATCCAAAGTAGCCCTTTCCAGAACAGATCCTGATAGTACCCTCCCCCCTAGACATGACTCCCGGCTTTCCACCTAAAACAGACCATGAAGGGGGGAAGGAAGGGACTCTGTGGAACATGAAGCCAATGCTGGCCAGGGACAAGGGGGCCAGTTGCGGGGGGCCAAGGGGGCCATCCTCCCGGCCAGTCGCAGCTCCTTGGATCTCTGCAAGGTGTCGGCTACGTCCAAATGTGGTCAAGTCATTCTGTCACGCTGGTTGGACATGGCGAGGAAACAGGAAACATACGCACAACGTCACAAAACAGGGGTTTAATACATGGTGAACAGGACAGGGGAGACATCAAGCAACAATGACCCAACTGCAAACAGACATGAACAGGGCAGCTTTATACAATCAAACACAGGAGAACATGATCAGGAAACATTAACACAGGACCAACATGAAACTCCGGTCCGAACTCCGAATCCGGACTAGCCCCTTCCGGACCAGATCCTTACAGCGGGACTCATAATCAGAAGGATGTGGGTTCAAATCCCGAACAGCCAAGATGCTGTCCCCACACACTGCTCCCTGGGCGCCTTTCATGGCTGCTAACTGTTCACCAAGGGTGATGGTTAAAAGCAGAGGACACATTCTGTTGTGTCACCTGTGCTGCAGTTTCACAAAATAAAATGTCTGGCAGGCAAGCAGACATCTTGGTGGATACATATACATCTAATTTCACATGCCACTTATTTCAAATCTAAGGATGGTCAAGAGGGTATTGTGTTTGACTGCCAAATGCTGCTGAAGGTGAGGGATTTGGAGGTGTGCTTCTTAATAACTGGAATGATTTTTTTCAGCCTGTTGGGACGAGACCAGGTTTTATACAGGACATGATGAAAAGGAGGAGGTTGTCAGAAAAAGACTAAAGCATTGTGGAAGATATTGGATCCAGTCAGCATGTGGTTGAGTTGGATGAAATGATGAGTTGTTAATTAGTTCAGACTGTTAAGAAGATAAAGAAGAAAACAAGAGAAGAATCTCAGCATGTCTCACCGCATGAGGGCGTATCCCATAGTGAGATACCAAGTGAATGTTCGAAAGAGAACCATCATTCAGCAAATAGATGAAGTGCAGTTTTGGAGAAAAATAGAGCAACAGTACATGTAACAATGTCATCATATGTGACCTTATTTTAGGTATGCCTTCTCCAAGAACAACCAACCCACCATGGTGGCCTACCCTGATCCCAATGTGGAATTTGGGACAGCTACAGAAATGAGTCAGAATGATATCCTGAGAGTGAATAGGCTGTATCAGTGTTAAGTGGTCTGAAGCCTGAGCACTACATTAATGACATACTTTTCTGCTAATATAAGCAAAATCACTTTCTTTAAAACTTAAAAATCATATCAACCCCTTTCTGAAAACAGACACCTCAGACAATAAACAGTAAACCAACACCTTTCTTTCTATATATGCATGATCATCTAGAGGTTTGGGTACAAATGATTTGCTGCTCTTTCAAAAATGTATTTCAAGAAATAAGAAAATTATGTGTACAGTTTGTGTATGGGATTTCTAAGACACAGGGTGAAAGAGAAGGGACAGGCTTATGACATGATGAATAAGTGAGTTTAATAAGAAACCAAAAACACAAATCAAGGCACATGTATACATGGCATACATGGGGGAGTGAGGGGAAGATATAAACCATTCTGCATCGCGGTCTCCTCTGTTGGCTGCAAAGGCTCAGGTGGTTCCGGAAACTCCACAGGCTTTCCCCCCACATGTGAGGCGGACCCCACAGACCTGCTTTTCCTGGTCTGATGCGCTGACGTCTGGTACATGCTGACAGGGGCTTGTATCGTATAGACAGGAACAGGGTGGGGGGAGCGAAACATATAGGACAGACACAACGAAGATGCACACGCACACAAAACACAGAGAGACCAACAAAATACAGGGTCATCTGGATCCGGTCCTGGGTACCCCGCTGGAATAGCAGGAGGCGTGGCCAGGTGAGGCGAAGTCGATACCTGTGATGGTGGAGCTGGTGTTGCCGCAGTCAGCCCAGGAAGCTGGATGAATTTGATCATTTGATTATTAAAATGCAGAGCTAGTGTTATTCACAAACTAAAATGCAAAAATTAAAATGGGAGGTTCATATTGCTGTCATAGAAAATTCTGGGTGATTGTCATTCATTCCCAGACAAAATTTAAATAAACAAAGTGGGAAATGTTAAATGAATAGAGAACACAGAAGAAATGGAAATTCGTAAAAGACATTTAGTGCTAAGCAAAGATTTTTTATCTTCACAGTGCCAATCACTTCACTTATAAAATAATCACGATCATGCAAAATTAAAGAAATGAGACATGGTACAGTGTTTAGGTGCAGTGGTGGCCTAGTGGTTAAGGAAGCAGACTTGTGATCGGAAGGTCACAGGTTTGAATCCATCATGGTCCCACTGACCTTTGATCAAGTTACCATCCCCATACACTGCTCACATTGCACCTTTCATGGCTGCCCACTGCTCACAATTGGTCATGGGTCAAAGGCAGAGAACACATTTCGTTGTATACACTGAGTGCTGTGAACTTTTCCAGTGGAGAAAAATGCTCCTTATCCAATGTTAACTTAGACCAGGGGGCTGTGGAGCCCTTTCATACTTTCCAGCTTTGGAAAATACATTTTAATTGACCCGTATTTTACTTTTATCAGTTTTTTTTATTGTAGTACAAAATTGAAGATTATTGTGATTTTTTTTACACGTACAACGTGTTTTTTTGGGCTGAAAAAAAAAAAAAAGCATTCTGAAGCATTTGCCCCCCAACCAATCTGCACACATACAATCACATGTGCAATCTTAACTGGAAGCAGGAGGAGCAGCAGACTACTGGACGATTGGAGAGTTATGGGACGGGCCAGGGGTTGAAGTCATTGGTAGCAGAACAAGAACAGGTAGGACAATCCCAAGAGAGTGGAAACAGGCAGTCAGTATAAGGTCTTGGTCAAGAACGTGAAATTAATTGTCAATGAGTTTGCGGATTCTTAGCATGTTCAGAGCCCTTTTGTACTTGATGTTGACTTGGGTTCGAGCTTCTCCCAGGTCGACGGTTCTGGGTGTGGTAGTGCACCCCCTGGGTGTCTGGAATTTTGCGGCTCCTGGCACTCTCTTTTGTGGAAACTGGGTCCAAATGGCTATTTGAGTGTTAAAGGTTGCTGACCCCTGACTGTAGATGTTGACAAATCAACAAGATGTAGGATTAACAAGTAGTGATAGCACACACATGCACACTAAACACTGAAACCAAGAGCAATGAGCTGCTGCATCTGGACACCATTTCCGTTCCGGTTTCTGGTTATGTGAGATGCAGAACATGTGAGACACAGATGTCCAGAGCATGGTGGCGCTACCAGGAGACAGGCCAGTACATCAGGAGACATGGAGGAGGCCGTAGGAGGGCAACAACCCAGCAGCAGGACCGCTACCTCCACCTTTATACAAGGAGGAACAGGAGGAGCTCTGCCAGAACCCTGCAAAAAGAATTTCTGGATATACCGAATATGATAATGAGCTTACTTTATTTAAAAATATGCACAGTTAGTTACACTTGCTATATGCATCTATATATGCCGGAATTTTACGTGTTTTGTCATTACTTTTCATATACCTCATGTGTAATTTCATACAGCGGTCAAAACAAATGTACATATCCAGGATAAATGAAATGTGCTTAAATAAATTAATTTGATGAAGGGACCACACTACAATCTATTTTATCATAAAATATTTGAGTAACTATAAAGTGCAAACATGGGACACAGGCAGTACAAGAATAACATTTAAAGCCAAGTAAACATGTAGTCAATAAACAGCATTCTGGCGCATTCTTGCTGTGACTGTGTGTGGCGGTGACTGTGACTCTGCACAGGAACTGGAGATTGCCGTTTCTGCACCTGGCCCACATCCCTGGACTGCCTGGTGGGACCCAGTAGGCAGTTGTCCATTTTTAATACAAAAGTAATTGAAAGTATTGTAGGCTTCCTTAGTTATGTAGGTTATGTAAGTTGTACTTATTTGTTTTTATTTATGGTACCGTTTTCATTTAACAAGCCTTATCTTTTATGGATAAAAACAAGGCAGGTGAACGGAGAAGAGGTGACGAGAAGACGAGGAAGGACGCAATCGCATGACATCACGAAACCGGGGTTTAATTTCTGAAGCACAGGACAGGGGAGACATCCGAGATGCTGGTGAACATGGAACATAACTTCAAAGACCTGATGGCGAACAGAAATGAACAGGGCAGCTTTATTCCTTAGACACAGGTGAAAACAAGTAAC
Source organism: Denticeps clupeoides (assembly GCF_900700375.1). Taxonomy (NCBI): domain Eukaryota; kingdom Metazoa; phylum Chordata; class Actinopteri; order Clupeiformes; family Denticipitidae; genus Denticeps; species Denticeps clupeoides. The sequence goes on along the minus strand of NC_041713.1, from coordinate 22,872,704 downwards.
CCCTTTTGAACCGGATCATGACAGATAGGATTCCTGGGGTTTTTCCTCTGTGTGGCGTAGTTGGGTTCTGTTTCTTTTGTCACTTACGGGTGGGCCTCAGTTCAAATGCAACCATTCGGATGCATCTATTTTAAAAAACATTTTCTCCAGCACTTCACAGTCCACACACATCATTCACATTGCATCATAGCGAAGTCAGCAAAGAAACGTCCGAAAATGTCCATGAAGTTGGTAGTCATTAACTTTGGCTTTGAAGAGCAAAAACTGTATATTTTGTACAGTTCTGCACTGGTGGTTTTTGATTTGCGCACACACTATTGCCCATTTGCGGGGAGTGAGGGCGCCCCCCATTTGTGAGGTGTGCCTGCTGCTTGCCGCAGAGCGAGAAGAGGGATCTCCGGTATAGAAACTGGAGGTGAGTGACTGGAGTGGCAGGACCAGCACCTGATAACCAGCTCAGGATGGGAAGGGGGTGCTAGCCCAGGGCACCAAACAGGCTAGGACCAAGTTATTATGGTGTGTGTATTAATAGGGGTATAAACGGCTTCTCATGAAAATGATTTGTATGAATTCCCACAAAACAAGCAGTGGCCAGAGAGTTACTCGGGGCTATTTTAAAGAAACTTTAGAAATAATAAATAACTGTCCTAAACACAGTCCGTGGTACAGAAACTGGTCTGCACATTCTCTGATCACTCTTCCAGTGATGTTTTCCAGCAGCCTATCGCACTTGAATACTGGGAGGAGGGTTGGATTTTCTCACACTCACGTTACGTGGAACTGTGCATAAAAGTCATTCAGTGGATTCAGTGGATTCAGTGGACGTCACAGGCAGAGGTTGTAGTCCTACAGGTTGTGATTGCCAGTTTGTGATGAGCCGTTTGTCTCTGCTGAGCTGGAAGTGACCGGATTTTCTGTGCATGCTTGCACCTCTTATGGCTTGAAACAGTTTGGCCATCGCTGTTCTAAGGGCCACCTTGTCACCCTTCCTGAAAGCAGAGTCTCGAGCAGTTCATGTGCCTCTGCGGTCATTCACAGCTAATGATTTGATCATGTGGTGATGGACTTTATGTCCACCAGTGATTTGTTGATGTAGCTGTTGAATAATGTCATTTATGGTGTTGACACCATTGGTTGCAGCCTCCCTGAACATATGAAGTGAAAGTGATTGTCATTGTTACAACTACAGCTTCAGGGATCTTCAAGTGGACCAGTAGCATCATTATGGACACATAATCTAGACCATGACACTGGACTACATTCTAGACTCCTCCAACCCTACAACTGTAGGACTTATTATTATATTGTACAAATCATCACCAACCCTGCACTGACACCATTTGCAGGCTCACTCTACCCTGGAACATCACTGGAAAACATCACTCTCTGTATCACTCCTTCTTCCTTTCTTTTTTTTTCTCTCTCCTAGAGTTTTTTTTTTCTGTGGAGTTTTTCCTTGTGTGCAGAAGGGTCAAGTGTGGGGGGTGTCAACTGTAGGGCCTGTCAAAGCCCATTGAGACATACTGTATGTGATTTTGGGCTATATAAGAAATAAATGTTGTTGTTGTTGTTGTGAAGCAATGCAAAATGTGTCCTCTGCTTTTAACCATCACCCTTGGTGAGCAGTGGGCAGCCATGACAGGAGCCTGGGGAGCACCTCAGTGGCACCTTGGCAGTGGTTCAGGGTTCCAACCGGCAACCTTTAGATCACGGGTCCGCTTCTTTATCCGCTAGGCCACCGCTGCCCCCCATTTGTCAGTCAGTGCACTCAAAACAGTCCCGAACAGCAGAGGTGATGTGGTCTGATTGTCCAAGATGAGGGGGGGGGTCAAGCGTGTTTTCCTCTTTCGTTGGAAAGTCCACATATTGATGGAATTTAGGTAGAATTGACTTGAGATTGGCATGATTGAAATCTCCAGCAACAATGAACAGTCCATTCTGCAGATCGCTACAGAGCGCCTCATCAGCATTAGCGCTGGTTGGAATGTACACTGCTATTACAAACACTGAGCAGAATTCCTGTTGTAAATAAAAAGGTCGGTAAATCTCACAGTCACAAACTCCACCAGCAATGAAAAATAGCTTGAGACAATTCCGGCGAAACATGGCGGCGTCCAGAATTCTGTCACTAAGCCATGTCTCTGTAAAAACAAAGACTAGTCTTACTGCTGAAGTTTGATGTAGTCCAGTTTATTGTCTGGGGAACAGATGTTAGATAAAGCTTAGACAGAAGAGCCGACCGGCTAGTAGTAGCACTTATGCAAATGCATTGACGTTTTCCAGTTTCGCACAAATATTTGAATTTCATAGTAAATTATATGTGTTAAAGGCTTGTCCTCAATATATGAGCCTGATTAAATAAGGAATTTGCTGCCTGGATACATATAGATGATGTAGGATGTTGGAAAAATTGTCAATGTTTTATGAACCCTTGGGAATTCATGCTTTGCAAATTGTGTGGTGTCTGAGATCAGATATTTTCCCCATTGACACTGGACCCGAAGTGACCAAAAACATGTTTGCTTAGTTTATTCATGGCATCGGCACATCTGTGTGAAGCTGTTCCCTTTCACATGGCCTTACTTGTGCTCATGAGAAGCATACACATGTGCACAGATGAAAAAACATTTATCAGTAGGAAAATTGACCTCCCTTGAGTGGGGAATTATAAAAAGGGCAATTGTTTATACCAGCCTAGTTCATTTCTCTTTTGGTGAAATAGGTGAGTGCAACTCAAAATTCAACTACTAACCTGTTAACAAAAAATATGTGGAATTAAAATGGGCAGGTCCAATAATGTTATTCCAAATTTAACAATTTTTAACATACTTTAATTCTTTTTACTAGTCAGCAAAGACTTCACTTCTGTGAATAAAACACAATTGAAATGAACATTGTGCTAATGTCCCGTTACAGACCTCCAGGTCTGGTGGTAGTTTGATAGACACACTGTTGCGTGTCAGACATTATAACAGATGTAGTGACCTCTTGCACACCGACTAGTGTGTTGCATGAACTGTGTGTGTGCACGCTCCTGCAAAATATCGCCACGTTTAGGTGTATTTGTGAACTGGTGTCGGCTGTACAAGACAGACAAAGGTCACAATGCGAATATCTTAGATTTAGTGAGTCTATTTTCAGCTATTTGCGACATATAAGCTTTGTAACATGTGTAACTGTTTAACCAGCAAATGTGCATATGTGCATACTTCAGATTTATTGTAGGACATATGGACTAAATCAAATAGACAGAATAAATTAAGGAAATGGACTTGTAGCTCTTCAACCCTCACACAGGTCTGTGCTGTTTAAATGAAAATTAATTGGTTTAATTTAGCAAATTAATGGATCAAAGCAAGTTATCAAACATTATGTGTACACTTTATCCATCAGGCAAACTATCTTTTTGGATATGATGGATTTTTTTGCTTCTTAGAATGTCATCTAATTAAAAGAAGTGTATGTATATTACAGTATATGTTTTTATGTATTTCATGTTTCAATTTAATGGTCTTATTTTGTTATTATTGTGTTCCAATTTGGTTGTTTTTAAAATAAACATGGCTAAAATCTGACTGCCCTGTTTTGCTGTAGAGTGGAACAAGAAATGTCTGGATTTAGAATCACTCTTGGGTTTCTGGCCCTGTTGCTGATCTCCTTTACCTTGGCTGAGGTGAGGTCCTGCTTTATATATATCGTATTGTATCTTGCATTGGGCACTTTATGTACATTTAAACCGCGGGGATGGATGAATACATTTACATTTAGGGGCTAATGAAAATTAAGAAGGTTTCATTGTTTTGTGTTGATTCCTAGACAAATAAATAGTAATATATTGTTTTACAAATGTGTACATGATCATTTAATATTATATGTAATCATGTATTTTTATGTCTCTTTGCATGCTGCTTGCAACAAAGTAAGTATGTGTTTATTCTTTAAGAAACTCAGTTATCACTACGAATTCCTCGCATTTTTACAGCATTTATCAGATGCCCTTATCCAGAGCAACTTACAATCAGTAGTTACAGGGACAGTCCCCTCCTGGAGCAACTTAGGGTTAAGTGTCTTGCTCAGGGACACAATGGTAGTAAGTGGGATTTGAACCTGGGTCTTCTGGTTACCCGCTAGGCTACTTCTACTCTGGTAGTATAAAATGTTGCATATAAAACGTCTCAAAATCTAAAGTATCCATGAATTGAGTAAAATACTGTAAGCAAGAGGGCATGCTCAAATAAAAAATGACCTCAGCATACCAGGTCTGTTTCTTAAAACTAGTTTGTAATATGAAAAGAACAAGACCACATGACTTTACCTGCTTAGTAAAGCCTATTAAGTAGTAGTAGTGATAATATTTATGATACATGAGGCCGCCGCTGTGCTCCCCCTTGCCTTCCACTAGGGCAACCAACAGGGCAAATAACCAGCAGATGTAGTCTACAGACAATCCCCGGTAAAGAATTCAGTGTACAGACCGCTATTTGAGAAATTCAAAACCGGACTGCTTTGGGAGACTGCTTTTGCATTTTGTTTTAGGATACTAGAATATAGAATGTTTTGCTTAAACTACAATAGAAAGGATACACAGTTGGTCTCCTACCATGTGCACTGTATTTTGTGCACAACATTTGTCTGATAACGATAAAAATCTCTGATTTGATTTCACAACTCGACCACTGGCAATACTGCATAAAACAGGGTCAGTATCACAACACTTATACCGATACCAGTATGTTTTTAATAATTAAAGTGGATGCATCGATTGGATTTAAACGACAGGTTTCAATAGTGTAACCGAGTGGAAGGAACGGGCATGAAGAACTAGCGGCGGTTTGTGACTGGAAGTTTGTGTGGTCTGTATGGGCCAATGAGGCAAGCGAGAATGAGTCTTCATAGTGAGAGAGAGCATCAGTGTGAACAACGAGTCCATATTGGGAAATCCGTCACTCAGAATCGGCAGACAGGAAACGTAAAGAGCTCACAAGCAGAGGTCAGTACCAATAAATCAATCAGCCAGAATCAGGAAGCAGTGAGTCAGGACAGGCGGCTTTCTTTACCGGAGATCCAATCAATCCAAGTCAGACCACAAATATAATTCTGTTGTAAAAAACGTACAAGTAGTGGCAACATTATTTAAAATAAATTCATTTTTATAATGCAGAGGTGGTTGAAGAAAGGCTAATGTCTGTCTCTGAGAAGATTGAGAGAGCCAATATGAATATTGGTGAGTACTTTCATTTAATTGTCTTTCTTGATAATAAATATTGATAAAGATAGATGCATTTACTCAACAGGATTCAAACGTTTTATGCATCTTTTAATAAGAAAATGCCTTTCTAATGTAGAGATATGCATTGAATATTTAGAAATTTGAATAGACATTGAATAGACAGTCTGCTTCTGGTTTTAAAGTGGAGCCGTACTATACGTTATTTGTGTCATGCTTTCTGTTACAGAAACTCAAAGGTGAGTTTAATGTTGCATCAATCCTATCCCCAGTCTCATATTCTAAACTCATATCAGTCAGATTGGAGGTACTTCTACCACCAAATAGCTGGAAGAGAACAAATTGAACACTCCATACAATTATGAAGGCCACCCTAGAGTTCTGTAAAATACTGCCCCCTGTGTACAATCTCTAAATTGTACACATTGCACCTTTAATGTGCATGGTAATGAGTGTTTAGTTCTTCTTGACATCTGACGTAGATAAAACATAGAACAATTTCAGAAATGACCCCTGTGTAGAAAACCACTCAACAGATCTTTTTTTCTGATCATATCTGAAGTGCGTGGACCTGGTGAGCCATACATAGAGGACGATATTGCCTATCCCTCCGAAAGTGAGAGGAATGCTGACCCCTGCACATCTACGGGCTGTATGTGGGGAAAGTCGACTGATGGGCTAGTCTATGTGCCCTATGTGATTGCTAACCATTACTGTAAGTATCATGGGAAAGAAAAAATTTTTTTTCCACTTGTTACATACTATTTAATGTACTTCTGATCATTATAAAATAATATACTTTATATCCCTAAGCAATAGGCTACTTATTTCAAATGTCATGCATTGGTAAACACCTTTTTGTGTGCTCCATCATATGTTGATTATTTATTGGAAATCGGGTGGTATCTTGTTATTTTATACAGAGATTATATAATATGTAATAACCAAACATTATTACCGTAAAACCAGTCTACATAAGTTCATGACCTCTATTCTTTAATGGTCTGGTAGCTGTTTGATTGGTGACTGCTAGAGCTGTACTGATCATGCTGAATCTGTAATAAACAGATGTACAATACTGATAGTAGTACTTATTGTAAACATAGTTCTTTGCATTATTAAGTCACAGTTTTTTGTTTAGTATAATATTGATTTAAGCATGATCGTTGGACCTTATGGAAGGGAAAAATGCATTCCTTTGTTTTCCCACTTTTGCAGCCTCTAATGAAATCTCTGTCATCGAACGTGGCCTTCAATCCTTTTCACATGTATCCTGCATCCGTTTTGTACCAAGAACAAATCAGAGAGACTACATTTACATCCAGTCTCTTAATGGGTATGTATGTGTCTTTAACTATTAGAACCCAAACATTTATTTCCAGTGTCACACAGCATAATCAGATGCATGAGATAGGAACAAATGCTGAACCAATAACTATTTGTACTTTGTCACATCCAACCAAAAGTAATTAAAAAATAGCACAATGGATCACTTAATTTATACACCCAAATTGGCAAAGTAACTCACACACACACACACACACACACACACAGGAGTGAACTTGGTAAAACCAGTCCGATAAGTTAGATTTTTGTCTTTCAAAACCATGAACAGATGTATAAATGAAAAACTATACAAATGAATGAAAGTGAAGTGATTGTCATTGTGAAACACACAGTGGTACAACAATGTGTCCTCTGTATTTAACCATCACCCTTGGTGAGCAGCCATGACAGGCGCCAGGGGAGCAGTGTGTGGGGACGGTGCTTTGCTCAATGGCACCTTGGCAGATCAGGATTCAGACTGGCAACCTTCTCATTACTGGTCCACTTCCTTAACCGCTAGGCCACCACTGCCCTTAATGACCCCTCTTGCTACAATTTTTAGGCTATATTTGATTAATCGTATCAAGTAATACACTGAGGATGGTTCACACTATCAGCTATTCAGTTGCATAAACTGGGCCATTTACACTCATTATCTGGCCATAGCACCCAGCACTATTAGGAACTACACATGAGGCTAGAAAACTGAAGTAGTATGGCATAACATACACATACTGGTGGTGATTGTATTTCTTTTTTTCAGGTGCTACTCATACATTGGTCGCCTTGGCTATGGTCAAGAATTGTCTTTGAGCCGTTCAGGTTGCATTTACTATGACACTGTCCAGCATGAGCTGCTGCATGCTTTGGGATTCAACCATGAACAGACACGCAGTGATCGTGACAATCACATCAGGATCCTCTATGAAAACATCACACCAGGTCAATTTCTCCTGTTTTTCCAATGTTAAAAAAAAACTTTAATTTGTAACAATTCACTTTTTTTTTTAGGGATGGAGCACAATTTCAGAAAGATCAACACCCTGAACCAAGGAACTCCTTATGACTACAACTCTGTCATGCATTACCACAGGTGTGCATTTTCCAACTAATGTTTCTGCCTCTGATCCAGAATCTGAATTTTGATGCAGTCTGACCAGAGACTGGGAATGTACACACCACTATAAGCAAGTGTACTTCACTGTAGAGTTTACGTATTGCCATTTTGTCTGTTCATCTTTGTTGAAGGTATGCTTTCTCAAAAAACAACCAGCCCACACTTGAGCCTATCCCCAACCCCAATGTAGAGATTGGCATGGCCACTGAAATGAGCCAAAATGACATCCTGAGACTGAACAGACTCTACCAGTGTTAAAGATTTACAGCAGGTATGTTCTGTTTCCAGTGTGCATCTGGGATCATGCAGAATTAAGATTAGAATGATTAAGATTAGAACTTCATATAGTCTTTGATTTTTTTCAGGTCATCTTTACCTCAAGTTATCTGCAACTACCTGGTCCTAAGGAAAGCTGTGTTTAGATTGGATTAACAGCAAAATCTCCATTAAATGCAAATTCAAAAAGCACAAGAGTTGTTTCATTTATTTATTTATTTTTGCATGTTCCAGTAGCGGAACCTCCAGAACCTTTTTAATAATAATTTTTGGGTTATTTCCAACATGAATGATTTACCTTCCTGAACAAGCAACTAAACATAATATGCAGAATTTCTACATCACAGACAGAAAAAACTGCTTCCTGGATATTTTTCTCAGGGTGATGGGTTAAATGCAGAGGACAAATTTCACTGTGTGCACTGTGTGCTGTGCTGCTGTGTATCACATGTGACAATCACTTCACTTAACTTAATTAAATATATTCTTGTGACCCTAGTCCACCAGGTGGCGCCATATCACCATACCACTGTCTTACCCTAATTGGACAATAGGTGTTCACTAATTTCCTAATGAATTTCCTAATTACTTCCCTATAGGGCTTCCAAGCTCACTCTTGACACTTCTGATTCATTTGCATATCCCTATGTGTCTTTCTTTTCAGTTTGGTTTTTGTCTGTGAGATATTACTGTTTACCTCCTTGTCAAAGCTGTTTCTCCCCCAGTGTCTCTCTACCCTTCCCATTCCTGTCTACCTACAGGAAAGGAGCTGTCTGGTTCCCCGGTGCCCTGTCCAAGCTCTCTCTTGCTACCCACACGCACTGGAAAGTGGAAACTGTGAGTGCCTACCTGGATGCACAGAAAGTTGGCCCTCCCTCTCCACTCCCAGTTGGCAGAGGAGGACCCAGACAATGCTGTGCCTGGTTCCAGCAGGTCAACGACCCTAAGCACACAGCCAAGATATCAAAGGAGCGGCTTCAGGACAACTCTGTGAGTGTCCTTGATTGACCCAGCCAGAGCCCAGACTTGAATACGATTGAACATCTCTGTAGATCCTAAAATGTCTGTGCACTGACGCTTCCCATCCTTCAGAGGTGCTGCAAAGAGGAATGGGCTAAACTGTAAGAATAATCATATTTCTTCTGTGTGTATTATTCTATCATTACGTATCATTCTGTCATTCCTTTTCTAAGTACTGTGCTTTTTTTATAACGACAGTGATTAAGAAAGCATCATCCTTGTATAAAACAAATCTATCATCAGCATCTGGTTGTAACCTACAGAATAAAAAGTGTTGTTCTGTTTGGCCCACGTGCTTTGGTTCTTTGTTCAAAAAAGAAGGAAAATGTTAAACATTTCAGTCATATGGCAGCGTCTATTGGAAAATCATTGAAAGCACCATTCTGTTTCTGTTAGCTTTAAATTGACCCTTTACTTCTACTTAGGGAGTGTTATATTTACCATCGAAAGTACACACTTTCAAAAGTCCAAATCTCCGTCACAAAATAACAGGAGAAAAAAAATGCAGCAATCTTCTTTATTGGAGATCAGGCAATTGTGGTCCCATGGTGTATATATCTGTTAGGGTTGCTAAATAAGGGACGCTTTCTTGCAGGTACACGCACAGCCGTGCACATCTCGCTCTGTCACAATTTGAGGTTGGCCTGTTGGATGACCTTGACTTGGCTCGTTTTGAGCTGTCCAGCCTTATCTTCCCTTTGGTCCATATTGTCCACTGCCAGGACACCCCTCAATATTGACTGGCCGTTTACCCTAATATTTACTGCATGCTATAGATTGGGTGTCTGCCCATCTCTGGTGGAAGCGAGGCATTTTTATTGGCAGTCTACCAACTCCTGATGGAAGCAAGTGTTCGCAGTCCAACTTCAATTGCATTTCAGCATCGACTGCATTTTTTTTAAGGCGTAATAGCAGCAATTGATCTGGTTAATGATCTTGATTAATACAAGGCTAAATATGGAATTACATACATTTATTATAAAAGTTATATCCCACGCAGTTTAGAGAAGGTCATTCAACTGAGATGGCCCTCCTGGCTGTTCCTGAGAAGCTATATTCGGCCAGACCAGCAAAACTCTCATCTGTTCATATTCCCCTCCTCCTGCAGCATTTGATACAGTTAATCCTGAAGAGGCTTGGAATTCAGGGCTCAGCATGGCAGTGGTTTGCTTCCTACCTTGATGAGCAGTCTTACCGAGTGAGTTAGTGAAAAATCCATGTCTGCCTCAAGCAGGGCTCAACTTTCTCTCAAGATCACTTGATGAGGTCATTTCCTCACATGGGTTATCCAACCACTGCTATGTCGACGACACACAACATAACTTCCCTTTTCCTCCCTCAGATGTACATTCCGCATCCAAAATCTCTGCATGTCTAACAGACATTTCATCTTGGATGGCAGCCCATCATCTAAAACTCAATTAATATTCATTCCAGAAGATTCTTCACAACATCAGGATCTTGCTATCTACCTGAACCACTCACAGATCTCTCCTTCTACAACTGCATGCAATCCTTTAGTAACTAGTGTTACGAGCCGGTCTAGGGGTTCCGGCCCATAACAAAAGAAATTACAAAAAAATGAAAACCTACTATGACCAAATGGAGATAATTAACAAGTATTTTATTAATAAATAAGTATATAAATAAAGAAGAAATACATACAAAATGAAACAAAACGAGAAAACAGGGAAAAAAAAAAACGAACACCGAAGCAGGCCGACACAACAAGTTGCGTGGCCTCCTAGGGGAAGCGCAGGGGAAACCGGAAGTGATACAATCGGGAAAAGCTAGGGAGGCGGGCGGGGTGGATGGCCACTTTTAGTCTGTCTGTTCAAAATACTGATGCTGGCCTACAAAGCCAAACATGGAGCAGCACCATCCTACCTCACAGCCCTTATTACACCTCGCACTGCACCTCGTATACTCCGAGCCTCCAGTACTGCTCGCCTGGTCCCTCCATCTCTGAAGGTAAAAGGAAGATGCTCATCTAGACTCTTCTCCATCTCGGCCACTACGTGGTGGAATGAACTTCCCCTCGAGGTCAGAACAGCTCAGTTGCTGAGCATCTTCAGACCTTCCTCTTTAGAAAATACTAACTTGACTAACTTGTAACTTTCTTATAGTCTGACTTATGCAAGAAAACCTACAACAATGTGAATAAAATGATTGTATTCATGGTTTGAGTCCTAGTGAACCAGAACTGATTATTTTGATGGTAACATGATGGCTCATTGATGTCTCATTGATGGCTCTGGAATTGTGCATCTGCCAAATGCCTCAAATGTAAAATAAAATTCCACATGTCCAAAAACTGTTCAATAGCTTAGAATCTGTGGACATAGAATGTGAACGAGAATAATGTGAATGTGAAATTTATAAATCACAATGACTGTGGTTTTGCAACCCCAGACTCTGCTCCATTGGTAAATGTCAGGGTCGCTGCGGTAAGATGCATGCGCAGACATGCTTGGCTGGAGCGTTGGGAAGGCAGGCAGAAGAGAGGCAGCTACAGCGACGCCATGCTGTGGCTCGCTATGGCGGCGATGGTCCTGAATGGTGCGTGCATGCAGTGTACATGGGGAAAGTGATTTCAGAAAGAGTTTGTATTGTAAAACATGTTAAATAAATCGTAATTCAATTTTTTCTTAAAATCGTTCAGCCCTACCTAGTAGTAATAAAGTACTGTTTGAAAGTAAGAATTAAGTGAAAGTGAAATGATTGTCATTGTGATACACAGCAGCACAGCACACGGTGCACACAGTGAAATTTGTCCTCTGCATTTAACCCATCTCCCTTGGTGAGCAGTGGGCAGCCATGACAGGCGCCCGGGGAGCAGTGTGTGGGGACGGTGCTTTGCTCAGTGGCACCTTGGCGGACCGGGATTTGAACTAGCGACCTTCTGATTACGGGGCCACTTCCTTAACCGCTAGGCCACCACTGCCCCTAGATATTAGCTTAAGATCCTCTATTTTTCTTGTAATCATTACATTGAATTCTGCTGGGGATCACGTGCATGCCGCTAGCCCTGATGATGCTGTGAGATACGAGGAGAGCTGAATACCATTGTGTCCAATGAATCCATCTTCCTGGAAAACTTGGTTCCGTCTCTTAGTGAAGCTATGCCAAGTGGTTGCCTGGATGCGGTATCCATGTGACCCCCCGGAGGACAGGAGATGCCGATAGTGCGGAGACTTCTGCAGGCCTTGCCCCAGTTCCACAGATGGCAACAGGAAATGCCGCTCCACAATGCCCGAGTCACCGTCAGCCAAATTCTGGGAAGATCCGAAGGAACGGGGTGCTTGTACCAAAATACAGATGCCCAAGAGCTCATTTTTATTCATCACCCTCTCAAACTCCTCTCATTCTGCCTTCAAATTAGCCGGAGGTCTGGTCATAATCAATACTGATAGATTTAGCGATACGGTGTCGTTATACATAGATATAGAATAAATCGTGCTTTCTTTTGCGGCCATGACTGCCAGTGAACATAATATGCACGTCTGAGACGTCTCTCTTTTTTGTATTTTTTACCCGGATGTAATCTCGGTCACATATTTTTTAAGTATGAAATAGATGGGGTGGTTGTAGCCTAGCGGGTAACACACTCGCCTGTGAACCAGAAGACCCATATTCAAAGCCCACTTACTACCATTGTGTCCCTGAGCAAGACACTTAACCCTAAGTTGCTCCAGGAGGGGACTGTCCCTGTAAATACTGATTGTAAGTCGCTCTGGATAAGGGCGTCTGGTAAATGGTGTAAATGTAAAACGTAAACAGACGGGGACGCGCAGCGCCACACGACGCTGTCAGTCTCCCGCCAGTGCGCGCTCCCGTGCGCGCGGAGTCGGGCTCGGGAGCGCGCGCCGGATCCGCATCTGGACTGGCCGCGGCGGCGCGCCTCGTCTCTAGTTCCCGGAGCCACGGTCCGCCGCTGCTCTCCGCGGGTGGGTGGCAGGCAGGCGGGCATCACGTCGAGGCCGCCGGTCCTCCGGTGCTCCCCGGCGGCGGCAGCAGCAGCAGCAGCAGCAGCGGCGCGAATGCGCGGTTCCGCGCCGCCCGAACTCCAGCACACCGCTACAGCAGGAACATGGCGTCGGAGGGAGCGGGAGCCGAGCAGCTTCCTCCCGCACAGACGCTGGCCGCCGCGGTGCTCGGAGGGGTGGACGCGGTAAGGCGACGCAGGAAAACCCGGTTTTATCCCCTCAAAACCTGACTGTCGTGGGGCGGAGAGAAAACGCCGAGCCACATCTGGACCTGTTGTTTTTCTTTCGGTTCCGCCGCCATAAAAGCAGAACAGAAGCCCGCTTTATAACCACAGACACGCAGGAGGGCCGCCTGGCTGCTTCTCTGGGGGGATTTAGGGTTTTTTTTCTGTATAAATTCCTCTCCTGCGTTACATACTCGACCTGCAACACCGCTGGGGTGTGTGTGTGTGTGTGTGTGGGTGGGTGGGGGGTGTTTTAGGCTTTTTTTGTATTAATTATTTTACTACGTTACGTACTCGGCATGCCACGCCGCTGGGGTGTGTGGGGCAGTGTGTGTGTGTGTGTGTGTGTGTGTTTGTGTGTTTTGGGATTTTTGGTATAAATTCCTCTCCTACGTTACGCACTCAGCCTTCCACGCTGCTGGGAAATGTAGGTGTGTGTTTGTGTGTGTTGGGTTTTTTGGTATAAATTCCTCTCCTACATTACGTACTCGGCCTGCCACGCCGCTGGGGTGTGTGTGTGTGTGTGTGTGTGTGTGTGTGTGTGTGTGTGTGTGTGTGTTTTGTGTTTTTTTGTATAAATTCCTCCCCTACGTTACATACTCGGCCTGCCACGCCACTGGGGTGTGTGTGGGGCAGTGTGTGTGTGTGTGTGTTTGTGCTTTTTGGGTTTTTTGGTATAAATTCCTCTCCTACGTTACTTACTCGGCCTGCCACGCCACTGGGGGGTGTGACACATCCTGCATCTGCTGTGGTTCTGTCTGGGTGGACATGCACTAGAAAAATAAGTGGCTTAAAAGTCGTACATTATCAGCTTTATACCAGCAGGATCTGCTAAATGTGATGTAGTGCTGCACGATTAATCTAATGGTAATCGCGATGTTAGTCTGTGCGATTACATGAACGCAAAAAACTGCGATTTAAATGATTAGTACATGGATTGGATCGGCAACATATCCGATCCATTCTCTCATTTTCTCAAAGTTTGCGAGTCTCACTTCAGTCGGATGTGACATATTTGGTCACATGACTTTCGATTCGGAGACATATGGTTAGACGCTGCATCGTACGTCAACGTCGCCGCAGTATTGCGAGAGGCTGTGCTGTGGCGTGAAGCATATACATGTCTATGGAGAGAAGTGCATAAAAATGCCTCACTCTTGTGCTGCTTGGGGCTGTACAAACCGCTGTATGCTCCAAACCAGATCCCGGGGGATTACATTTCATAGGTAAGGCTGGACAATTGTTTTGAATATATTTGGCCATTATAAAATCCCCGTTTTATAAGTCTTAACCTTAGCTAAGATAGGCTAAGCTAGCGAAGCTATGCATTCCTGTGTTCAAGTCAGCCTCCAAACAACGTTTTGGCTAAACGTAGGCATTAACTATTTAGACTGTTCTTAGCTGTTTAGTTAACTTTTCTCAAACTTTGAAGGTTTCCTAAAGAAATTCACCTCTGTTTACAAATCTTAACCTTAGCTAAGCTAGCAAAGCTATGCATCCCTGTGTTCAAGTCAGCCTCCAAGCAACGTTTTGGCTAAATGTAAGAACTATAATACGGGATTTTATAATGGCCAAATATAATCAAAACAGTTGTTTAGCCTTACCAGGGTTTGTCGTTCGACAGTAATGTAAAAGAGTTTTTTGTGATTTATTTAATTTTGTAGAATATTGTATTTTGAAAACACTGGGCATTTCAGGTTATAAGTAGTTTGTATGTTTATCATATCGCAATCGCATATCGCAATATTGATCTCAATAATCGCAATATGTCTTTTTCCCCAAATCGTGCAGCCCTAATGTGATGGTACGGTGATGGTGGCAAGCATTTTGGGACGCGCACGTAGACCCGGACAAACAGCGCCGGCTGACACAACATGACTTTCGCTAAACGGCGAATCAAATATGTAGGAGTTATTTTGACCTTGAATCAAGATAACCCAACATTTCATTTGAGATACTCGTTGGAGTAGTAATGTAGTACGTACACAGACTGCCTTTACTGTCCTCTTAGCAAATTGAATGATGGCGGTAGAAACCGTGCACGCGTCCGCTTTGTGACCTTTTCACCCCTCGTCGATGTGCCCCGTGACCTCGTTTTTTACTCTGATTGCATGCAGAGCACGCATTTCTCCACCAACCATGATCGAAAGCCAAACCGAGCGGAGTTTTTACCGTCCGTTTTGGGAAGGTGGCGCGAGAACGGCGGCGGGGTTCACCCGACACGTTTCTAAATCGGTCTGAATTTCAGTGACTCAGCCGGCATAGCTGAGAGTACCGTGTCACCCGGCCGCGTTTGCGTTTAGCGTCCGAGCGGAACAGGTGCTCGCTCCGCCGAGCGACGCCCGGTCCGGCCGTATATCTCACGCAGGCTGAGGGGCTTACAAGGGTACGTGTGCGTAGTTCCACGTAGTCTTTCCTCTCTGGCCGCTCCGCGGCGGTCCATTTAGAGGATGCTTCATGTGACTTGGGGGAAATAAAGGGCACTTTTCATTTCCCCGTCCACCCCGCGGGCATGTGCGGAAGAACGAATGCCGCTGAAGGCCGGTGAAAGAGGGAAAGAAAGGCGGAGGATTGTAAGGGTTGAACAGTAGAGCGCTGAAGAGTTCCCTGCCTTGAGAATGTGGGTCGGCTTCAGTGCGCTTCATTATTTAAATCGCTGAAGCGGTGGCTCGGCGTGCGGTTCTGTCATCCCGTTTAGGCTGCAGCGCAGGCACTTCAGTCAATATCGGGGCGAAGCGAGCGGCGTAGGTGCAACTAGATTTTTATTGAATTACAGCGTTGTGTTTGGGATTCATTTTTATTCTGATTTTGACAAACAAGTGAAATGGTAGCTGCTGTTATCGCTGATATTAATAAATTGCACAAACAATTAATTGCAAATGCGTTTTCTCTATCACAAATAAAATGGAAGCGTTAAAATCGGTATGGTTGCATATTCTATTCCTGTGATTAATCTGCATCAATATTGGTGTCAGTCCATAATAATTAAACCATATACTGTTAACCCGTGTCTATATTTTTGTGTAAAGAGTTACATTTACAGAAAAAAGTCGTTTTTTTACAAGGCCTTACTTTTACTTACACCGTTTAACCAATCAGACGTATCCATGCCGTCACATGACCAAAATCAGTGGCGGCATAGCGGCAAAAATCTCGTCACACAGCACAGAAATGGAACGAAGAATGCCAAATGCGACTGTCTCCAGTGCTAAAACCAAAGTTTACTGAAAGAAAACTCATATCATATCGTTTAACATTTTGTACAATGGTGCCATGAGCGAAGTAGACCTCTATACATTCTCTGTAGAGGAAGGAACTGTTTTATTTAATATGTCCATACTAACACATATAATTAGCATATTTAAGATTTAGTCCATTAAATACTACAAACCATACTTTAATAAGTTATTATTATTATTAGGACATTGTTTCTAAAGAGTAAATGAGATATTACGGTCCAACAGTTACGCTGTACTTGAGTTTTATCACTACATACCTTTTACTTGAGGATTATTATTTTGGAGTAACACTATTCGTGGCTACTTTACCCACCTCTGCTTATAATAGCATGCTGCATACTCACAGAATCTTGACTGAATTTCCAAACCAACAAAACCAACCTAAACAAATCACAGTTCCAACACCAAAAAAAAAGAGAAAACGAACGAAGTAGTTATTAACGCAAACACGGTAAACTTTGGTCCTCTAGCAAACCTCAGCAGTGTGTGGGGACGGTTCTGATTACGGGGCCGCTTCCTTAACCGCTGGGCCACCACTGCCCCTTTGTTGGAAGGAAGCTGCCTGCTATTTATGTTTTTGTAATTTTTATAATTTTGATTGGTTTAGTTCAGCACTATGGGCCAGCTGCTGGTGTTTAAAACACCTTCTATAAAAAAAACCTTGACTTTGTGTCATTCTCAAGCATCTCTGCAAAGGGCCAGGGTTTCACAGGTTAAAGGTCGGGGTGTCAGAAATACTTGCACACCAAATAAAAGTGTTTCTCCAGTGCTTGTCGCTGTCTCTCTATTTCTCGACATTCTAAATGCACGGTGTGTTGCATCAGTGCAGGAAGTGTCGAGTCTGTGTCGGGTTGTCCTGTGATTGACATCATGTATATTTAGCACTGTGTCTTAGGGTCTGAATAAAAGTAGCTTATTGTCTGTGTGTGTGTGTGGTTTTACAGAAGTGCGAGCTGAATGTGGATAACCTGAGCAAGCCAGAGCTCCTCACGCTCCTCAGCATCATGGAGGGGGAGTTGGAGGCGAGAGATGTGGTCATTGAAGCCCTCAGGGTGAGTGCAGTATTCATTCATATATATATATGTATGTTTGTGTGTGTGTGTGTGTGTGTGTGTGTATACATACATACAAAAATAGATATATATATCTCACACGTATGTATGTATGTATGTATGTATGTATGTGTATAAATAGGCGTCTGGTAAATGGCGTTAGTGTAAATATATTATTTCACCCGTCTACATCCAGCAGCTGCTCCCTCTTTTTCTTCCCTCTTTGTTATCCTTCTCCCTCTGTATGTTTCTCTCCTCTCTCTCTCTCTTTTTTTTTCTTAACCAGGTACATTGTCTGCTCTATCTCCCTTTTATTTTTTCCTTTTGTGTACGGCCTGGTCCCCTGAGTCCCTGTGGAAATCCTATCTCTCTCTGCCATGAAATGTCCCAAACGCCGAGTCCTTGTCTGTTCCCCAGACAGTGGCTGATAAGGGCTTGTTTTCTGCTACGGGCATCTCCAGTCGACGGACAGGAAGCTTGGTGCTAATGCTACCTGTCCAGCACTGGCTGCTATCGCAGTCTGTAGTCAGTGCTGCGCTCAGTCCACGTTACACCCGTTTTTTTTATGCTCTATGATGAATTAGCTGGGCGGAAAAGCCTGCTGAGCGTCTGTTGCTTCTTCATCCAAGAGAATAGGGGGTAGCTAAGCAGATTAGCCGACCGAGCTCGCAGTCACATGATGTGTGCCCCAACCCCCTTTCATTCTGTCATTCACAGCCGTGCCGTCATATTCCTCCGGGATCAGGGGATCAAAGCAGGTTCATCCCGTATTTGGGCCAGATTGCTGCTTGGCAACAGTGACCAGTGTTAGAAGAACGTGAATGTAGCTGCACTAGGCAATGTGTATAACAAGGCGGAAGATTTTAAGATTTAATTCACCATTATTCACTATATTATGTGTATTAGGAATTGTAACGTACATTGAATTATGAATGGCGCTGTAACTAAGTGGGCGTGGCTTTAACATAGGGCACATCTGACTGGTGAGCTTGACCGTCTATCATACAGGGACATCATCGCAACGGTGGGTGGCACACGTGCCCTCGCGCCCACCGGGTTAGTTTTTAGGCCGAACGCGACATGCCCTTCGCTGGGCGGCTATCAGTGCCGAATCCGAACCACTTGCACTACCGCATCTGCGGTTAGGGTTTCGCATGGCGGCCGTGCGTGAGTTTCAGTCACGCGCGGTTTGCAACAGAGGGCCGGAAGTAAAAATTGAGAAGGCGTCTTTGGAGGAAGACGTGTTGTATGGATTCTATTTAACCTATGACGAGTTCTATGACGAGTTCCTCCGCTCCGAAACTCACACACGCAGAGCGTGAATGGAGGAAGCTGATGTTATTAGCCACATTATCGTCTTACCAGCAGTTTAAAGAAACCAGCCCCTCGCGGTCAATTTGACCGTCTGAGCTCGGATGGACCGCGGCGGCGGCGTCTGCCCAGGCTCTGCACGTTCGCCAGCATTCGCCCGGTTCCGCTCTCCTCATTGCGGCTGCCGTCGCTGCAGCTGCTCCTCTTCTGCCTGCCTCCCCAACGCCCCAACCAGCATGTCTGCTCATGCGTCATTAACCGCTGCAGCAGAGCCTGGGCTTGTAAAATTGCGCTTTCGTTCGATTTCGATATAGCATCCAGTCCTAGTGTATAAAATGAAAAAAACGGAAATTCTTTTTGGACAGTATGCAGTGTCAGCTTGAGTATGAAACCAATTCTAAAATCTATGTGTTCTGCTGCATTCAAATGATGTTTTCTTAGGTTCTAGTGGTTTCGTGAGGCTGGATTTGCGTTCAGCTTGGTGGTTTTCCAGTTTTCCATTTTCTCTTCTTAATTAACATCATTGCTGCATACCTGAGTAATTGTGTCACTATTGGCGATTTTTATTCTAAAGGGCACTCTCTACTTTGGCAGCATTTTTTGGCATCATTTGCAAGCTCTTGAGAAGAATGCTGCACCATTCAGAAGGAAGTGTGAAAATAAGGCTCCTTTACTACTTCAAAAACTCGTTGAAATGGGCTCAGCTTTTCATGTGTGTTTATAAATCTCACACAAACATTGCAGGCTCTCTTAGAACCTAAAAGCCTGGGACCATGTGTAATGATGATGATGTGATCTATGGAAGCATTTTCATTACAATGAAGTGGAAAAGAAAACAATGTGCATCACAAAAACATGGAACAAATCGAGAGCGTCTTGCATGTCTGGAATGGATGTAGACAATTATTGAGTCCATAATGTAACAATATTGTTGTAATAAGATAGCCTTATTTTAATTACGAGATGGGTTAGACTGAAAAAGGTTTTTGACTAAAAAAGGTCTGTTCTACTAGGTACTTGTACTATATTGACTGGGCTATATATAGAATTGCATTAATATAAAAAGAGACTAAAATACAATTTTCATTGACAACTGCTGACGTTTTAGTCTAGATTTATTCATGACTAGGACTCACATTGGTTTAGGTCCAGGTTTTCTTAAATTTCCAGTTTTCCTCCACCCATATCTCAGATGTGAATCAGAAACTATCTGGCAGAACTGAAAACGCAGGCAGGATTTGGCACAATCCAGGCTCAGATACCATCGCACTGTTTTATGCATGGTGTTTTGGT
Source organism: Denticeps clupeoides (assembly GCF_900700375.1). Lineage (NCBI taxonomy): Eukaryota > Metazoa > Chordata > Actinopteri > Clupeiformes > Denticipitidae > Denticeps > Denticeps clupeoides. Next base: position 22,852,633 of record NC_041713.1, on the reverse strand, counting down.
CATAAGACAGGAATGTATACATTGGCCATGTGAGGATGCAGAGTGCACAAGAAGCACCGGAAGAGGGGGGTGCGTGTTCACAGCCAGTCTTGATAATGGAGCGCTGGAACAGCTGGGGGCTGTTGGTATTACATCACCATGTGGGTGGACAGACGGGATCTGTGAAGCAAATCTCCGATCTGCATCTCTCTCTGTCAGTTCCGCAATTCTTACTCCCTTTCTTCTGTCTTTCCTTCCTCAGATTAAAGACATTTTAAAGGGCTCATGAGCCAGTCACTTCTGTAATTAATCAATGTAGTTTAGCAAAAACTACATACACACCAGCTCCAAACACTGGGTTATAAGCTGTTGTCTGGGCAGCACACACAATTTGGGGAAGTCCAATTGTGATATGCAATGGTGATACTTTGATTCACCATGCACAAACATACAACAGCAAGAAATGATTCCATATATATATGTGTGTGTGTGAGTGTGTATATATTATATTATACTAATTAAATGAAATTGTCATCTCATTCGTCCACTCAACTTGACATCCATCTTCACCTGGCCCTTGCCGCACACTGGAATGTCATGTAACCAGTTTAGGGTTATAACACCCTACACACTCTATAACATCATTACCATTAATACATGCATTAATGATCTTGCATTAATATCTTGTTGATTTGCTTTATTCATTTAATTTGCATGCAAATTATTTAACAATTTGGTGATGTTACTAACCACCCTGCCAAATTCTTAGCATTTACTAACCCCTCTGACAGCCGGACAGTTTTGTTGCTTTGAGGAGATAAAACATTCATCATGTCATGAGCTACACGCCTGATCGCGAAACTGGATTGTTCTAAACCAAAGCAGCGATCTGTTTACCACTGTTTTAGAGAACGTGCTTCGGAAGTGGTGAACTGTGGTTGCTTTGCTGTTCCGTACATTCGTCCAATCACTTTTGCCAACTTTATTTAAATGTCCACTCTCTCCCTTACATTAACTGCCCTCTTCCCTCACCGTTTTTGTGTTTCGTGAAGATGAAAACAGGAATATAGGCCTATCTCTGTGTGCCTAGCACCTGGGCAAAAACAGAGACCCATAATGGTACAATTTTTGGTACAAACCGACCAAATAGATTACACTTGAACACAACTAAAGCTGTGTGAGATCTGAGGCTGGTTACTGTAGCCTGGCAGACTGTGCTGTAGGCTGGTGGGAGAGCAGAGGGCCCAGGCGTGGGCGCGTGAATGCAGCCTCTTGAGTCACCAGGCAGAGTGGGTGGAAATGGAACATGGAAGTCTTGCTCTCACAGAGAGCCCCTTAGGCCAAAGCACAGACACGCAATTGTTTCTGTGCATGTTTTAAAAAGAAATACACACTGTCTAAATCTTTGTAAAATTTTGTTATTTAAAAATCCTGTCGACCAGATATTTAACTTTATTGATATTCAGTAACATAGCTAATATTAACTTGACTAATACTCAGTCCTTTTATACTGGAAATTCTGATTTTGTACATCAGTTGTTCTTCCACTCAGTCACGATATTACAGACAAAGTGGACCAATTTTGATTGCCAGGTAAAGCACAGCTTCTGGTCCCACAATTCTGTCTCTGATTAAACGTGTGGCATTACTAGTTCCTTAAAGCTGTTAGACAAAGAACCCGTTTTTTCAGATTGTAGTTGTAATTTACACACAATTGATCTTAGCACCTTCAGGTGACATGTCCCAAGCCTTTCAGGGAAGCTGATTCTACTGCTCATGACTTTAAACCTCATTGATCATTTAAATGAAACTGGAGAATAGCACATTTCTTTATGGTTTAAAATTTTTACTGCTTTAAATAGCTCTCTCACACACACGCATTCTCTCACACCGACTCACACACTCTCTCACACTTACTCTAGCACTTGCACACTCACGCTCTAGCACTCGCACACCCTCTTACACACCCGTAAGGTCAATTCAGAGTTCATGTTTTTGGGTAGTGGGAGGAACTTGCATATTACATAGGTCCTGGTCAGACGATTGTAGAAGATAATTTAATACTTTAAGTAGGGCAGTTGCTGTACTATGGACTATTAGTAAAGTCTCTAATATGTCATTTGTGTTTCAAGAATTTTGGACAAATAGAAGGTTTCGCTTAAAGCAGATAAGAGCTCCTTGAGTATTTTAGCAGGTAAGTCGCAGATACAGGTTGATTGGACACTAGTTCAGAAACCGTAATCAGGGAAAAGAAACCAAGTGTAGTTATGGCGTGATTAGTTAAGAGCCCCCCCAGTGTTTTACCGCATCAGTCTGCCCTCTGTGCTCCCTGCCTCATCCATCACCGCTTCCTCCCCACCACGCACATCACTGCAGATCCACACGAGGCAGGGTTCAGCGTCCCACGCAACTAGGAGGGGTCGCTCACACCGCTACATCTTTAGCTGTTTAGTAAGATGTCCGACCGCCTTCCGTTGAGGTGCGAGATACAAGATGCTACAAAGCTACACCAGTGTATTCATATTCATATTTACAGTTTCTTTTGTAGGCAGCCATTTTATTTAATATGTCACCAGTGTACATGCAAACACACACACACACACTTTATTTAAAGTGCAGGCTTACCAGCCAATCAGAATCAAGTGTTTGTGCAGAACTGTGGTAATTGGTATTGGTAATAGTGTGAGCGAGTGTGTGTGTGCGCGCACACACAACCTACTGTGCTCTAGTGGAGTGCTGTTCGTTTGGTAGGCTGGTTAAATTAGGTCAGGAGCACCAGGAGAACAGCACAGCTAATTTTAGCATCTCATCCATGTCAGAAATCAGTCAGAAGTCTTTTAATCTGTCCAGCTAGTTTCTCACACACACACACACACACACACACACACACATACAGTTAAAACATTGATTTATATTACCAATGCCATATTTGCATTTCAGAAGCAATTATTTTCTCAAAGAATTTAGAACATCACTTTTCCTTTGAAGCCTCGCTCTCTACGTCCATCTTTCTGTTGTTCTCTTTCTTCCTCAGCCCTCAACATACTTACTCTACCATTAGCACATTTCCCTTCACATTTCACACATGTAACCTGCTCACATGGTAATTCTCCTGCTTCCTTGTGTGGCTGACTGGCTGCTCTGTAGAACAGGCAATTCTGACCCAGTAAGAAACCCAGATATCTTTCTTCTTCTTCTTCTTGTGTGTATGTGTGATGCATTGACATCTGACTGACCACAGGGATTCTAGGATATCTCCACAGAGTTTTCCATACTCTGGAGCTCTAGAGGATTTGAAACCTCGTGTTTCCCCGGAGTCTCCCCTTATGGCGGTAGCTCCCCCACCCTTTGGCTCAGATTTCTCTCAGAACACGCCCACCCGCTGCCCGGTGCTGCATTTTAATAAGGACACCAGTGCAGTATTTATGTTCAGACCACTTGCAACCCACAGTCTGGTCAGATTCCTATCAGATCAGTGAAAGCAGGCCGGCCTCTGCCATTTCACATCACAGTAGGGTTTGTGTTGTCATCGCGTCTTACAGTAGAATTAAAAGCACAGAGTAGTGCTGGTTGGTCATTTTGGGCCTGATCTACATTCTCCCTCTCTGGAGTTTTACTGCAGAGTGGCAGAGGATCTGTGGAAGTCCTTGGCCCACAAATAACTCTGTGTAATTGAAAGGCTCCTAGTAAGGATACAGACACACACACAAAACACAAAAAAAGCTTCACTCTCAAGTTAAACTTTCATAGCCAGCTCTTCTGTGCTGACTGTTAGAGGGAATCTCTTACTCTGCTCCAATGTTGGGTTTAGGTCATTTTAAGCAATTTTGTGGATTTATTGGCCTGTTAGTTGGGGTCAAAGACCAGCAAAGAGTGGGAGTGGTGCAGAAATGAGGCAGAATCGACCTCTCACAGTCATGAGCGAGGCAGTCAACATCGATCAGCGAGACTTTCATTATAGATGGTCTACTTCCGCTCCTAGTTTGAATAGAAATCTCCTGGTCCTGAGCTCCTCCACCTAATTTTCTTGCTGTGAACATGTGGGCAGTTGATTCAGTTCCTCCGTTTCACAATACGTAATTATTATTTTTTGTCATTAAGATTCTTTGGAAGATCATCTACTGCTTAATTTATCTTTATTCTTACACTTCTCTCCCTCTCTCTGTGGATCTCTCGAATTTGTTCAGTATTTGGCAGCAAGCCCTTTAGCTCCCTCACCCACAGCTACTGCATGCTTGTAAAGGTTAGTGCTAAGAATATCAGGGCCAGTGTTCAGCAGTGGTAAATAAACCACACCTGTGTGGCTCCTGCCCCCATATCAGCATGGCGCTTCCAACAAAACAAACCCCTCCGTGGCCTGACCAGTCACCACCAGCTGATATACCTGCTGAAAGTAATCACACATATGACATTCAGAGTCTCACAGCCTGTCACCAACATAGATCAAGGGGACTTGTCTGATTTTCCTGTAAAGTCACAAGACACTCCTGTCTATCCTAAAGAGACTTTGAATTTGGGGCTCAGCATGGCAGGGGGTTTTTACTTCCTACCTTGAGTAGTCATACCAAGTAATTTGGAAAGGATACATGTCTGTTTCATGCAGACTCTCCACTGGCGTCCCTCAGGGATCAGTACTCAGTCCTTAACTTTTCTCCCTCTACATAAGATCACTTGGTGACGTCTTTTTCTCACATGGGTTATCCGACCACTGCTATTCTGATGACACACAACTCATCTTCTCTTTCCCTCCCTCAGATGTACATGCCTCTAGGATATCTGCATGTCTAACTGACATTTCATCTTGGATTGCAGCCAATCATCTAAAACTCAACAGAATTAATATTCATTCCAGTAGATTCTTCACCACATCACGATCTTACTATGTGGAACTGCACGCCACCTTGGAGTAACTATAGACAACCAGTTGTCCTTCTCGACTCACGTCATCTTTCCTGTTCATGTAGATTCCTTCTCTATAACATCAGATGGATCCTCAGAACACAGGCCACCCAGATACTCGTTCATTCCCAGTCTCACAACTGGATTCCTGTAACTCCTCCTAGCACGTCTACCTCTGAATGCCATCCGACGTCTACAACTACATTTACAGCATTTATCAGACGCCCTTATCCAGAGCGACTTACAATCAGTAGTTACAGGGACTGTCCCCCCCTGGAGCAACTTAGGGTTAAGTGTCTTGCTCAGGGACACAATGGTAGTAAGCGGGATTTGAACCTGGGTCTTCTGGTTCATAGGCGAGTATGTTACCCACTGGGCTACTACCACCCACTGCTCACTAATACTGAATGCATCAGCACGACTGGTTTTCAACCTTCCCAAATTCTCCCACACCACCCAACTGCTACTCTCCCTCCCAGGAGCTGCGCCAAATGCCTCAGATGTAAAATGTCATTGTGAAACAATGTGGCACAGCACACGGTGACACAACAAAATTAATAATATGATTAATAATATGATTTTTAATCGTAACAACGTGATTAAACGGAGTCTGGGGTTGCAAAATTAATGTTAGGGTTACTGTGAGAAGACGCACGTGGTTTAGACAGTCAGTGAGTGAGAGACTGGAGCTGTTGCAGGCAGAAGAGAGGCAGCGCCGTGCCTTGCTGTGGTGGCGATAGTGCCGAACGGAACATGCGTGCATTTGAATGGACAGAGTGTGGACAGATGAAACCGCTCTGGTGTACACGGCGAGAGTGGGTTCAGAAACAACCCATACCAAATCTGTCTGTCTGAGAGGGTGTGGAGCAGAGTGAATAAATAAAGTTCAAGCAGCAAAACACGCACACGCTGCAACCACGAGTCGCGAGTGTGCATGCACCTACGCCTATGTTCCTATGTGCACCTATGTCCCTGTGTGATAGACATTCATGCTCACTAATCAGATACGTTTGGAGTTAAAGCCATGGCCACTAAAGCTCAAACACGTACACAAAAAAAAAAATGGCTACTGCGGACACCGACGACTTGGGCAAGAATGAGTGTGTGCAACCGAATGGGCAGTGCATGATTCATAATATCATTTAGCCTTGCACTCGAAGCGTTTATTGTTTAATCATAATTGTTTATCTGTTTATCAATGTATTTATGTATTAATTTCTTTTGTAGTATATGGTGTTCTGACTTCTTAAATATTCTTAAAATAATTTATAAAAAAAAAAAAAAACCTGTTAGGGTTGCAGAGATTTACCGGTTTGACTACTAATTGTGATGTGAATCTTGAAAACCAGAAACTGGTCCTATGCTGTCAGTTTGTGACCTGCTAGAGCTGAGGTGCCTGATGGGAAAACCAGGCAGTGTTCAGGAAAGTGTTTTTATAGCTGCTATAAGGTCAGCTTCAATCTTCTGCATCTGTAAGGCACAAGCAATAGATTTTTGAAACAACGCAACTCCCAGTGGTGGTGGGAATGAGTACACCACGTGGTGCGACCTATAGGTGTGGTGGATTTGCACCAGCACGTTGTAGCAGCCTTCTACCATCAATGCATTACTAATAATTATCCATATAAAGCCATGAAACATTTCATGCTGTTGGCTGTGTGTGTGTGAGAGAGAGAGGGAGATGGATGAACCTGGCTGCTCCTGTAATGTTTACAGCAGCAGTTGGTCTGTGTTGGATAGCATGAGCTTCAGCCTGTTGGATCTTTTCCTTGTTTGGCAAAGTGAAGGGGCCTAAAGAAAAGTAAATCTATGCCTTAAGAGATGCCTTAGAGGTATTTGACGTGGTGAACTCTGTTATGATCACCACTGTTTGATCCACCAGTCCTGTTTGCCTGTTCATGAATTCTTTGAGCAATCAGAACACTGGAAAAGTGCAAATATGAAATATGAAACAAACACCGTATGTAGGACATCCACTAAGTCTCTCACAATATAAAAAAAATGTCACATATTGTGATTCTTCCCTTTCACCTGACAGCTGTGATATTTAAGCACTTAGAAACATTTATTTCTTATAAAGCCCAATATCTCATACAGTTTGTCTCAGTGTGCTTTGACAGGCAAAAAACATACTACACACAAATACACACAATGCAGTATTTTGTAATAATTCAAAGTTGGATTTTTTGTCTTGTTATTAACCGGATGAACCAGAAGACCCAGGTTCAAACCCCACATGCTACCACTGTGTCCCTGAGCAAGACACTTAACCCTGAGTGTCTCCAGGGGGGGACTGTCCCTGTAACTACTGATTGTAAGGCGCTCTCGATAAGGGAGTCTGATAAATGTGGAAAATGTCAAATGTAAATTAACCGAGGGCCAAACTACACCAGCATATGGTCTCTCAAGGGGTCTGAGGATCTCATCTTGGTACGTAATGGCAGTCTGGCTACCTCTGGTTAGCACATGTAGGGATGTGCGACCCCCAGAGAAACAGGTCAGGCTGGAGGATGTTGCAGGCAGCAGAATTCTCAGGTCTGTCACATGTGCTCAGTGTGAACCTGCTTCAGGGCACAGGGCGCCAGTGGCGATTTTGCCAATCTGTGTTCTCTGGCAAATGCCAAACGTGCTGCAAGGTCTGGGGCTGTAAGCACCACCCCCATCTGTGGACATCGGACCTTCATACCACCATCATGGAGTCTGTTTCTGATCGATTGAGCAGACGCATGCACATGTGAGGCCTGCTGGAGGTCAGTTTGCAGGGCTCTGGCAGAGCTCCTCCTGTTCCTCCTTCTAGAAAGCTGCTGGGTTGTTGCCCTCCTACGGCCTCCTCCACGTCTCTTGATGTACTGGCCTGTCTCCTGGTAGCGCCTCCATGCTCAGACAGACATGGTAACCCTTTTTGCCACAGCTCGCAGTGATGTGCCATCCTGGATGAGCTGCACTACCTGAGCCACTTGTGTGGGTTGTAGACTCCACCTCATGCTACCACTAGAGTGAAATCACCGCCAGCATTCAAAAGTGACCAAAACATTAGCCAGAAAGCATAGGAACTGAGAGGTGTTCTGTGGTCACCACCTGCAGGACCGTGCCTTTATTGGGGACGTCTTGCTAATTGCCTATAATTTCCACCGGTTGTCTATTCCAATTGCACAACAGCATATAAAATTGATTTTCAGTGTTGCTTCCTAAGTGGACAGTTTGATTTGGAGTTACATTGTGTCGTTTAATAGTTCCCTTTATTTTTTTTGAGCCTCGTCGTCTCATCTTTTGTTTACTTTGTTTACAGTTTACTTTGAATTGACTTAACAGTAGATTCCCAAGCCATAATTCTCTGGGATGCATACAAAAATTGGACATACTTCTTTCATACAGCAGTTCTCTTTTCCAAAAATGTTCCAAAATTGGGCAGCTTTGCACCTTCTTTCCTGAGAGCTGTGTTTCTTGATGATGTTTACAAAAAAGAAAAGGAAACCGAGCTAACCATCCTCACCGTCTCTTGTCTCTTTCCCGCAGGCTCGTAGGAAGGAGGTGTTTCTCCAGGAGCGTTATGGTCACTTCAGCATGACTGACCCTTTTGTGGCGTTGCAACGGGACTTCGAGGGCTCGATGGGAGAGAAGGAGCTCCAGCCTGTGAGCACCAGCCCCATGGCAGTGCTGGACGCGGTGATGGCCCACTGCAGAAAAATGCAGGAGAACATGAACGCTCAGCTGGCTGCTGCCGAAACCCGCCAGAAAAAGGTAGGTTGGTCAACGTGTAGGGGGGAGGGGGGGTCAGCAGCAGGGCCTGTCAAAGCCCATTGAGACAAACTGCTCATGACTGTAGGCTAAATAAGAAATAAACGCTGCTATTAGTGTCAGTGTCAGTATATGGAGCCTTGGAGCAGCCCAGCACCTGAAAGTGTCTGAAGATATGACACTTTGATGCAATGTGAAGTAGTCAGTGGACAGCCTGTGTAACCGTGCAAATTTGCTGTGCCCTCAACATCATTAAGCACACATCGTTAATATATAAACCACTGGCAACAAAAGTGAGCACCGGGGCAGTGGTGGCCTAGCGGTTAAGGAAGAGCCCCCGTAATCAGAAGGTTGCTGGTTCGAATCCCGAACCAGCAAATCCCGATCCGCCAAGGTACCACTGAGGTGCCACTGAGCAAAGCACCGTCCCCACACACTGCTCCCCGGGCGCTGGTCATGGCTGCCCACTGCTCACTCAGGGTGATGGGTTAAATGCAGAGGACACATTTCACTGTGTGCACCATGTGCTGTGCTGCTGTGTATCACATGTGACAATCACTACACACTTTTGAACACTTTAGAACACCCCGTCAATGACTGATTTGTGGAAGGGAAGCGATTGTCATTGTGATACACTGCAGTACAGCACATGGCGACACGCTGCTTTTAACCCATCACCTTAGTGAGCAGTGGGCAGCAGTGTGTTGGGACGGTACCTTGATCAAGGGGACCTCAGTGGCACTTGGGCAGCGGGGGGATTTGAAACGGCAACCTTCCAATTGCGGGTCCACTTCCTTCCCCGCTAGGCCGTTGAATTCCCAGATGACTGATTACTCTTCAAATACCACCATAAATTACTCTTTTCATCACAAGATTAGGCACTCTGGTTCCACGGAGACCCAGAGATACATTTATTTAAAGATAAAAATACATTTTGGTAACTATTATGATATTAGTTGACTAGTTGCAACTGTTGTATAAGTGAGGAAAATCTTGACACTGTCATGAATTGATTTGCCTCTTTTCTGGAGTGGCACTCAGCATAGACAGGAGTGTTCTATTTTCACCCCTTATCAGGGTCACCCCAACTGAAAGGACCTAGATCCTGCCTGTTCCTGGTCGTTACAGCAATACATGTACCTCTCTTCTTGTTTTCTACTCAGGAGTGGCAGAGTTGAAAAAAGCTGTTCTTATAGATGCTGGTGAAACGATTTGTCGGCATTGTCAGCAGTAATGGAAATTGTTGCTGACTAATTATATTGTTGATAATTGTCGCCAGATATATTTCTATACGGAGTGAAGCGGGCTTTGACCGTGGTACTACCGCCTTCCTATACTGTGTACACCAATACACCACACAATAGCAACAGCATTCATCAACAGGTAGACCCCAAATGTAAAATAGCTAAAGCCATCTACAACACAACTAGTCAATGATCAATTGATTATTGTCAGTGAGTTGCAGCTTTACTTATAGCCCAAAATTCCTCAAATATTCATCAGGTCCACATCCGCGTGTCAACCTTATAAAGACATTTTATACCTTTACTCGGCTATGTTCTGCGGTAAAGGCAGGGGGCAGCAGAGCACTTCCTGTCTTGCAGCTGGCACGGTAACCCCCCAGTCTGAAAACAGCTGTGACGGTGAGCACTTGCTAACTTTCCCGATAATTAGTAATGAATTGTCACCGCGTGTGTATTTGTGTAGGATTACAGCAGATGTGCTCTTCATTGTTCTGTCTCCAGGCACAGAGATCCAAATCTGCACCCTGGCTGCCAGAGCAGATCTAACAATAGCAGCGAGTCAGATAAATATACCTGCTCATGGCTGACCCGCAAACGTAATTTAATCCCACCTCTGAAACATAAGACCCCAGATCTTCGGTGTGAGAGAGGACACGCATCCTCATCTGGTTTTGCTTCCACTCACCGAAGGAATTGTTGTGCAGTGAGTACCTCGGCAACAGAGATCATTTTAGTTCTTCCAAATTAAGCCGTGGTACCAGGGACTGGGGCGTTGGTTCCTCATTTTGAATGTCATCTCATGTCTGTTCCTCATACATGACCGTGAACAGATTAACTAGATCATTTATGTGGATTTGAAATTATACACTGGAATTAAATGGGTGTGGAGCATTTTCTAAGATCTATCTGTGTGTGTGTGATCACCAGAACCTCTGTGGAGACCTGAGAAAGAAGTTGGACTCCATTAATAAAATAATCCACATTTCCGTGAGCTTTATAGCGTCAGCAGCTTGTCATGTTGTCGTATGAGTATTTGGAAAAATGACTTGGCCCAGTTACTAGTATAGACCAAGGGAACTAGATCTGAAAGATCTGATGTAGCTTTTTAGAAGGTTTTTTGGTGAAGCAGCTCTGCTAATGGTGTACGTGTCTGCTTGTATCCATGTGCTTCCAGCTGGAGATGGAGAAGCTGCAGCTGCAGGGTCTGGAGCAGGAACAGAGGAAGTTGTCGGCGCAGTTGAAGGACGAGCGCGAGAAAAACAAGCAGGTGGTGATGCTGCTGGTGCGCGAGTGCAAGCAGCTGGCGGCGCGGGCGTCCGAGGAGGGCCAGCGGGCCCACGAGCTGAGCGTCCGGCTGGAGGAGGACGGCCACGCCCAGAGCTGCCTGGAGGGAGAGCTGGCGTCAGAGAGGCGGCACAGCCAGCAAATGGAGGCCGAGCTGGAGAAGCACCTCGCCGAGTTCGACACCGAGCGGGAGCAGCTGCGGCAGAGGCTGAGCCGCGAGGAGGCGCGCGGCGCCGCGCTGCACACCGAGAGCGAAGAGCTGCGCCGGCAGCTGGAGCAACTCAAGACGGAGAGGGACAAGGACGGCGCAATGCCTGCACCGGCTCCCGCCGCCACCAATCCCAAGCCCCTCACCATGTCCGTCGCGGTCAGCACCGATCCGGCAAATTTGAGGGCGACCTCGTGCCAGACGGACCTGCCGCCTGACGCTCACGAGGTGCCGCATAGGAAGGGGCCTTCACTGAGCATCCCTGTCAAACCCTCCCCCGGCGCTGCCAACTACGCTGGCATGAGCCTGCCGAAGACTTCCGGAGTTGGCCGGGGCCTGCTGCTCTCTCAGAACGAGAACGGCGGCGAGGCCACGCCCGGGGCCGCTGCCACGGCGCTGCCCGCGGGCGTCAGCCCGCGAGTACAAGCTGCCCGGTACAAGTTCCAGCCCTCACCATCCGAGCAGGACCAAAACGGCACCGCCAACCAGAGCCCCCCAGCCCGGGACCTGTCTCCTACCAACCGGGACAATTTTGTTGCCAAGCAGCAAGCGCGGCACACGGTCACACAAGTGCTCTCGCGCTTCACAAGCCCGCCGGCCGGGAACGCCGCGGTTCCAGGTCCTGGTGGCGGTCTACGTCCAGGTCTGCCTCACTCCATATCGGAAGGAGGTCCCTTTGCTGGCCGACTTGGCCATCCCCAAATCGGCCTCAAGTCACCGACGGTGACTCGTATCGATCGAGGAAACCCGCCACCCATCCCTCCCAAGAAACCCGGTCTCTCGCAGACCCCCTCACCGCCACACCCTCCTGTCAAAGTAGCTGCAGACGGCGGTGGCCGCTCAGCAGGTACCGGCATGGTAGGGTCCGCGCTCTCTGGCAAGTCTGGAGCGCCCACGCCCCAGCTGCCACCCAAACCGGCCCTGGAGCTCGGGGGCACGGTGCCAGCCCTGACCGCGTCTCAGGTGGGTGCGCCCTGCACAGGCCGGACCGCCAACGCATGTGCCGGAGAGTGTCCCTCTGTCACCACCGTCACCAACATCAGCATCGCTGCCATTGTCAGTAGTCCCTCCATAAACCCCACTAGTCCTCCATCCTGTAGCTCCCATGTCCCGGGCAGTCCCCTGGCAACAGTTTCAGGTAATGGGGGCTCAGCGCCCCACATGTTGTCCCTGCTTCCTCTTGCCTCTTTACTCCACCTACTCTCTTACCCACCGGCTGAACGTCCTCAACAAGTTTCCGAAGGAGACCTGTCCTGCCCTGTCCTGTCCTGTCACAACTCTCTCTCACCACTCTGAAGCTGATGCCAGAGGCTGCTCTGTCCCTATTTTTCTGCATTCACCTTTCCCATCCTTCATCACGGTGCATGCTGTCCTCACCCCACCCTTGTACGTCTCAGCTTCCATCATTTAATGCTGTGTGTCTGTTGTCTCTGCTCATTACCTTTGAATGGAAATGCTGCTTTTTTAACACATCTGTTGTATGTAGTGAAATATGTCGTTTTTTCAGTCTAAAGGGGCTTGTAGACCCAAGGCAACAAACCCCCACCATGAATGCACATAAACTCGACTTTTAATCAATTAGGCCACAGGATATTCCTTCTGGGGTTTGCATGGTGATACTTTTGGGTAATTGAGACATTGGGGGTTAGTTCCATTGCACTATATGGTGTCAGAAGTGGCATAATCCAACAAGTAAAAAAGGGATCCAGGGCCAACATAAAAAAGTAGTGCATAGGTAGATTTGAAGAAGTTGTGGACTTGCTCCAAAAACCCTATGCCTTACCGCTAAATAACCAGTAGTCCTATTTGCTTGGTCCTAAGTTGTGGAAATCCTAACCCACAATTAATAGGACATTAGCAAACAAGCAACTTGTTATTTAAAATAAATCAGTTCCATTGTCTGTTTGGTCCATGAACTGTACAGTCATGGCCAAAAGTTTAGAGAATGACACAAATGCTGCTTTTCACAAGTTTGCTTCAGTGTTTTTAGATCTTTTTGTCAGTTGTCTCTGTGGTGTATTGAAGTATAATTACAAGCTTTTTATACGTTTTAAAGGTTTTTATTGACAATTACATCAAGTTTATGCAAAGAGTGAATATTTTTTCAAGATCTCTGCCATTCGCCCTGACAGGCTGTCAATCAACTTCTGGTCCAAATCCTGACCGATGGTGACTTGTTCCTTTATAATCACTGCTTGGAGTTTGTCAGAATTTGTGGGTTTTTCTTTTTCCACCCACCTCTTTTGAGTTCTAAATTAGATTAAGTTCTGGGGAGTTTCCTGGTGATTTGCTCCCTAAGACACTTTGGCTCAATGGCACGGTGCTCAATCATGCTGGAAAAGGCATCGTTCTTCACCAACCTGTTCTTGGATGGATGGGAGAAGTTGCTGTTGGAGGATGTTTTGGTACCATTCTTTATTCATGGTTGTGTTTTGGGGCAAAATTATGAGTGAGCCCACTCCCTTGGATGAGAAGCAGCCCCACACATGAATGGTCTCAGGATGCTATACTGTTGGCACAAGACAGGACAGATAATGTCGCTCACCTTTTCTTCTCAGGACAATCATTTTTCCAGACACCCCAAACAAACGGGGCTTCATCAGAGAAAATGACTTGACCCCAGTCCCCAGCAGTCCAATCCCTGTACTTTTGTAGAATACCCTTCTTGACACCAGGCCGTCCTCGAAAAGCCTTCACTGTGTGTGCAGATGCCCTCACACCTGCTGCCACTCTGATCCTGCAGCTGAATCCTCTTTCTTGTTCCGCGAAACCTTCTTCACAACACTTTAACATCTTTCCTGAACTCTTTGATTCGATAAATGGTTAATTTAAGTGCAATCTAAAGGTCAAACCCTTTTTATGCGACGCAATGATGACTGCACATGTTTCCTTGCTTAACAGAGAAAAAAAACAATGATTTAAATCATCCAGTCTGCTATTCTATCTCAATCCAGCCTCCTCAACAAACTCACTTGTGTTCACGAGAGTTTCACTGAAATGATCTCAGCAGGTCTTTTTTTGGGGGATTAAATTCATGTTCATGGCAACAGATGCAGCAAACTGTGTGAAATACAGTATTTGTGTCATTCTCAACCTTTGGACAGGACTGCACACTCAAATTCATATAAAAAATTGGCCCCCGTTTTACACATCAAGAGATGGTCTTAAAACCATCCATTATAGCAAGTTTCTAGTTCACCTAAATGAAAAGATGTACTTGTGAAATAAATTAGCGTGGCTTGCAGTGGTCCAATAACAGTAAAATCTCTCCCTTCTTTCACGACTGTTCTGTTCTCTGCAATCCACTAACACGCTGATGATTTGTTAGAACATTGATTTCGTCATGACTGTGACTTACTTAACCTGATCTGAATCTCATCTTTTTGTTGAAATTTTAATGGTAATTTAACTAACTGAGAGTTTATCTGGTGTTCTCTACCTTCGGTGCTTATCCCATTGCACATGCAATATTAAGTACTCAGCAGCCAATCTGCTGTACAAGAGGCTAACTATAAATGTACAGTTTACCTGGTGATGCGTTATGAGTCTGTCATGAAAGCACCGAGGTAGAAAGCGCATGGGCCATGTACTCCACATGTTGAGCCTAAACCTGTTTTCTTCTCAAACAGGAACATCATCAATCAGTTCACATTTATGCTTTCACAGTCTTCCAATTAAAATGTAGCATTTGACTGTAAAGAAAGTACGGAAGCCACAATGAGCTAACATCAACTGTGGTCTCAGCCGCACAGTCTGGCAACATGGACTCATTGTGGCTTCAGTGGACAGTAGGACCATGGACAGGTGTGAGTTGTGGTGTCCCCATCTTT
The DNA here is from genome assembly GCF_900700375.1 of Denticeps clupeoides. Lineage (NCBI taxonomy): Eukaryota > Metazoa > Chordata > Actinopteri > Clupeiformes > Denticipitidae > Denticeps > Denticeps clupeoides. The sequence goes on along the minus strand of NC_041713.1, from coordinate 22,837,451 downwards.
TGCTATGGTGACGTTTTTGCTCTTAGAGAACCGGTATTGGCTCAGCACCCCAACTCTGTCTTCACTCTGACCTCAACAGCAAGCACTTTAACTCTTTGATTTTAACTCTCAGGCTGGTGTCCCTCCATAGTCCCCCCGCTAACCTGCGGTGACCCCGTCCCCCTGGATGACGGGCACACCCTCCTCCAAGCTGCTTCCCAGGGAAATGTCACTTTATTGTCAATGCTGCTTAACCAAGATCCAACAACGGACATTAGTCACCTACAACTAGAACGGACCTCTGCCTTGTTTTCTGCTGCTCGAAATGGACACACAGGTACAGAATGTCTCAAACAGTATAACGTGATGACACTGAGCATATTATTTACAGATAACATAGACATTTTGTAAATGCATAGAAACGTTGTGCTAATTGGTTAGATGTGAAGCCTGGTGTAATAACAACCTCTCCATAAGGGAATGGAGGGATAAATGAATGATCTGTGCCCCCTTGTCTCCCCTTGTCCCCTCTACTCAGACTGCGTTAAGCTACTGCTGAGCTCAGGCGTGGCTGCTGATGTTCCTGACCAAATTGGATTCACGCCTTTACACACAGCTGCGTCACACGGCCACCATGGGTGGGTCTGCGGTGTCCATCTCCTGTGCCCACCCTTCCTCGCACGATCTGTTTTTGTGTTCTGATGTCATTTTCATTGACTCTTTTGGTAACAATCAACAATCGTTATTGCCATTATTGCACTATTCTTGGCAGAATTGGATGCTTTCCTGGATTAGTCCATGCTTTCTCAGTAGAGTTAGCATTACATTAATGTCCACAATGAGTGTATGTAAAGTTCTAACCATGACTGTAATTTAACAGCGTTCTGAGTATTTTTGTGACCCGTTGTAGTATTGTTACTATATTTTTGTAAGTGAGACAGGCAGGTAATACATTAAATATCATATAGAAATGACTGTTTAACGTGGTGCTTTGTGTGTGTATATTTAGGTGTATTGAAGCTCTTGTGGCCTACACCTCCAATGTGGATGTGGTGGCACCAGGAGGACGGACGCCTCTGTTCCTGGCAAGTGAGACCGGAAGCGTGGAGTGTGTTAGAGCTCTGCTCGACGCAGGGGCTGACCGCACACACACTGCCTCTGTAAGGCTCCTTATCGTCACAATATAATAGCAGCGCGCCATCAGAAAACTCAGTAACTTTACTCATAACCCCATCTACAGTACATGTGGAAGTCTTAATGACTGGTCCAGTCATTAAATAAACCATAAATATATATATATTTTTTAAATCTTTCAGTGTGAACTGATTTGTCTATATGTCAACATATATCTCTTCTAGGGTGTCTACATAGTCTTTCAAGGTCTAATATTGTTAAGATATTATATAAGTCTATAATGGCATATTGTATATTGGTTTTCCAAAGTTGTGCCTTTGGAGCCTGGCAATGTTAACTTTGTATGATTATATAACATGGAAATGAAAAGCAGAAGTGTTCTGCATAATAGCAATGTGAACTGCTGCAGGTGGGTAAATGCACATAAATGAATTTTGTTAGTAATTCTGCAACTGGACATTTAATTCCATTTAGAATGGTCTTGAATAATCTGTATTCTAACCTTAATGTTTTTTTGGCAGTAGCGGTACTTTTATCATACATTTAATCTGGTGTGTGTGTCACAGGACGGCTGCACAGCACTTCATGCTGCGGTCAGTTCAGGACATTTGGGCGCTGTGCAGGTGCTCCTCTGCCACCCAGGAGTTGAGCAGCCACATGGTGACCCTCATCCCCAGTCTTCTCCTCATCTTCCTCCACTCCACCCACATGCCTCCTTTCTCAACCAGATCAATAGAGATGGCTGGACTGCTGCTCATATTGCCGCCGCCAGGGGCTTAAAGGTCAGGGAATTTATGTTGTAACCAAGAATCCAGCACATGCTGTAAGCTAACTCCTGTTAGTGTGTCAGGTTGCTTTTATCCGTTAGATCCAAATATGTACACAGGTTTTTAGCAGAATGATGTCATGGCTGTCTGGTATCTACTGAACATGCAGTTATTTACCCTCTCATTACAGGACTGTCTGGGGCTCCTCTGTGCCCACAGCGAACAAGACATCGAAAAGAGGGACAAGTGCAGCCGCACAATCCACGATGTGGCCACCGATGATTGCAAAGACCTGCTGGAGAATCTCTGTGAGGACTATGGATGTTTAGACTGATGTAGACTGATCTTCCAAGAATTACCTTTGATTACCGTGTGCATTCACTGTGAAATTATACAATGCCACAACATTTATTTCAGTCCATTTCCAATTTTGTGTTTGAAGACTTGAATTTCCCATTTGCTTTCATGGGAAAAGTGTGGTCATTCTGTTCATTCAAATAGTCCTAGCAGAAGGACTTTACGATTAGTCTCATTAACATATGGCTGTCTAATGGCCACCTAGCTGTTTAGTCCAAAGTTTTGGCCGTGCATGTGGAAGTGCTGTTAAACAGAGCTGAGTTTTCTACAATATGACTTCTGATAGTTATCCACTATCCTTTCAGTGTTTAATAATGTGTGTAATGTGTGATTAATTTGACCATTCTAAAACACCACAACCATGTGGTGAGTGTCTGACATGACTGTGAGGAGGCACTCACTGCATTGGTGTAGATGAAATAGCATTTTGCCAGTGCAGCGTATGTCCTGTTCAACAGGGGACATTCATTTAAATAACGACCTCACCTCCTGCATCCAATTCCTCCTGCACCAGTTCCAAATTAATATTATAGTATTTAAGTGTATTTATTTGTTGATTTCATTCTTTGTTGTGCTCTAGAGGGTTTTCGCAGATCCTTAAATCCAGAAGTAAGGTCTTAAATATCATTAAAATGACTAGTAATCTTTAAAGTTTAAAGCTTTAAAATACTCCAGACTCAAATTCTTTTACTGGTAACCTCTAAATAACTTAGCAAGCATTTTGTATTTGTGTATGAGATTAGAATTAGTGGACATTAGCAGTTTCACCAGAGCTTTCCATCCGGCCCCTGATGGAAAAATGAATGGACATCTATGGAGCTAGCCCTCTAAATTTTGCACTTGCCAGCTGATGTGTTGTGAGAGTGGGAGTTCTCCCTATCTTCTCCCTGTCCCTGTCTCTGATATGACTGAATCATTAATAGCCTAGGAAGGAGGGAAAACTATATTCCTATGTTTATTTGTTTTCAAAATCAAATGAAAAAGTCTTCAATCTGTCAGTAATCTGCTGCGCACTTCCAGGTTTACATACAGAACAAACAAGAAAATAGTACTGCTGTATAGGTAATCTGTTAACATTGACATCGGCAGGAAAGGAATACTTAAGATGCCTGATGATAATTCATTACTTAAGATAAAATACAATTAATATTTTATTTTAGAAGAGCCTAAAATACAGTGTCTGTTGACAACTCTGGCCATTGGACAAATGTAGTTGAAACTAAACTCTGATGCAGGGTCTTAAATTTGATGAAAGTTGCCTTAAAATTTTTCTTTCCTAAACCTGCAGATACCCTGGACTTATGTTTTTTTTTTTGTTCTTTTAACAAATTGTATTATAAATAGATAATATTATTTCTTCTGCCTCAGACTCTTACCGTGTGGTGGTGCGGGTGCACACCAATCCTAGCCAGCGACTCTGCCCTACAGACCTATTTGAGGATGGCCCAACCATCGGCACAGTGACAGTACAGCGGCACACAAGCTGGGAAGAGCTGTCACACAGCTTGACCCAGATGCTGACCTCTCACCTCCAGCTGCTGTGTGGGGGGTGGGACCTGTGGGAGAGAGCTCCAGCCCCAACTGGCACACCATTGGGCATATCTGCTGAGAGCTTGGCAACAGTGACTATAGGTAGGTACTTACTATAAGTTGGTATTTTGTTGACATTAAGATGAGCAGAAATACTAATGATTTATAGATGCTAGTATTTATTGCATGCTGCAATATTTATTGTAGCACACAGCCCAACTGTACTGTAGAGTCCTCCATGAACTTCCATCTTCCTTCCTATAGGATAAAAACATTGTTATCACAGGGGTCTGTGTGTTGATTAAAGGTCTAGGCACAGTGGATGTATTCAGGAAGGACAACTGGGGCGGTTGGGGCCACTCTACCACAAATTGTGCACACTGTACAAAATCATTGTTTAGAATTTTTTTTAAAATCATTTTTTAATCAGACGGTTGCCGGTTTGAATCCCGACCTGCCAAGGTGCCACTGAGGTGCCACTGAGCAAAGCACCGTGCCCACACACTGCTCCCCGGGCACCTGTCATGGCTGCCCACTGCTCACTAAGGGTGATGGTTAAAAGCAGAGGACACATTTTTTTGTGTCACCGTGTGCTGTGCTGCAGTGTACAATCACTCCACTTTCACTTGTCTTGTGGGTTCTTCGGCTCTTAATGTGATCAAGCATCTGTGGGATGTGCTGGAGAAGCACGTCTGGAGGCACAATATACCACAGGCCACCTTCAGAGCTCACCAGACCTCAAGTCAGAAGGGTCACCTGCAATTTTAAAGAGCAAAGATGAAAAGATAAATTAGATGTTTTCATCCATTGGTTTGTTATCTAGAACTGAAAATTCGTTTTGTTGCACGTGGCCACATTCGTCCTAGTTTTTGTCTGCATTTTAAGTCTAGTGGATTTTGGTGCCAGGGTAGAGTAGTGTGACCCAGATTGTTGCAATGGTCTGTATCTAGTGTCACTCAACACCAGCACAAGACCCATGTTGTCTTCACGGCTATTTTGGGGAAACAGCTGCTGCCTCGCGAATGCATACAGACCCCCAGCCCCGTTTTAATTTCTCCCTGTCAGCATTTTGGGGGCATCCTCTGGCAGTCAGTCGGCGTTGACAGTGTGATCGTTACAAATGACTGAATCGCCACAGTGTGAATGACTTTACAAATCTTTTGAAACCAGTAAATTGTGCACTTGAGCAGTTTGTGTGTGAAAGGTCACTCTAAACACACACACTTACTTGAACAGGCCTCACACACACAGGGTGTGAAATGAAGTGATTGTCATTATGATGCACAGCACACGATGACACAATGAAATGTGTCCTCTGCATTAAACCATCACCCTTGGTGAGCAGTGGGCAGCCATGAAAGGCGCCCTGACACTAGGACACATGCACACACACCCAAAACTTAATCAAATGTTTATTTCTGAACATTTTTACCAAGGGAACAGTATACCTGACAGAGGAAGAAAAAAAAAACATTTGCAAATAAAATAATTTTGGGAGGTCATGGGATGTGATGTGTGAAATCGAACAGGAGGAGTAAAATGAATAGTTACAGGGGAACACGGCACATTGGCTAGATATGAACACCACCACCACCCCTTTCACTCCCTGTTTTCTTTGGAATTGTATATTATTGTATAATAAGACCTTCAGGAGCTAAGCATCATCTCTACTTAGTTCTTCAGGGATATGACCAAGGCACAAAGAGGCGAATGTCCCATCACCTTGTGTACGTTCCTCTTATTCTCTCTTTCTTACACTCACATTCACACATAAACACACCATGGCACCCTTTCAGATGACCTACTGCCCAGTTTGTGGTGGCACCTAATGGAAGTGAAGTGATTGTCATTTGTGATACACAGCAGCACAGCACAGGCGCCCGGGGAGCAGTGTGTGGGGACGGTGCTCAGTGGCACTTCAGTGGCACCTTGGCGGATCGGGATACGAACCGGCAACCTTCTGATTACGGGGCTTCTTCCTTAACCACTAGGCCACCACTGCCCTGCCGTGGAGGTTGGCCTAATGGAGGTCGGCCTGGCATTACATCCATCATGCAACCATGCTGAATATATCCTCAGTGCCCAGATTCTTTCCCTCTCTCTTTATATATATTCATCATGTCTCGCTCTTTTCTCTTTCTCTACGCTATTCTGCCTGTCATCTCTCTTTTTATTCGTCTCCAATTCTTATTATTTTTATCGCACTCGTAAGGAACTTCCACCGTGCATTAATGTATTGTGCTCCAGGCTTTCAGTGAACAAGCTGCCTTCTGCTGTTTTTCTGCACCCATATGTTGCCATGTGTAGCTGAGTCGCTCGACCTTCTTTCCATGTTGGAGGTGTGCCTTTTTGGCTACAACTCTTCCCATGAAGACCACTTTTGGACTTATTTCTCCAGAAACCAGCGTCCCAGTAGTCAGGAAATGACTGTTGATTCATTATGTACAAGAATATAATCCTACAAAATCCCTTTCTGTGTGTACCGATATAAGAAAGGATGCTGGTGTGACTGCAAACGGTAGGAACACCAAATAATGATTTGATTTAGATTTTCATTTGCTCACTTTTCTTTTTTGTAAAGTGTTAAATTCTTAGTTTATAGCATTTTTTTCACACCTGCATAAAACCTGTCCACAGTACTTTATATTTTGAAATGGAACCTGTTTTGATGAACGTTTCAGTCATAACACCAGGTTCAAGAGGTGGGCCAATGGGGTGGATATCAGAATCAAGAATCATATTAGTCAGCCCTCCTTTCACTGCAGACACACGCACAGAACTGTTCCGTTGTGGGTTTTTTGTAGCTTCATGTATGTAATGTGTTACTGTATGTTTTGTATTCAGGTGACATTGTGTGGTTGCCAGGCGAAGAGCCGCCTCAGTCTCCATGGGACCTGATCCGCAAGCGCCTGAACCAGGGCATCGCTCTCGGGCTCAAAGGTCTGTCTCAGGTCAATCTCACCAGAGTGTGAGTGTGAGGTCAATCTCACCTCTCCATCAAAGATATGTCCTCCTCCACACACAATCTCTTCAATGCTTTCTCCCTCATGATGTAATCTGCAGGCCTGGCGGAGGGTTCTTTGGAGGAGCTGGCGTACGATTCTCTCATTCCCCTTCAGCTACTGCAGAACTACACTCGCCTGGTGAGTTGAGTCACCCACAGAAGGAAAAGTATGACGCTCCGTTGGCCAGGTTTTGTGTGTGAATCCAGGTTTAATCCTGTGGCTCAGTGAACCTTTTACATGCACCTGCAGTGGAGTAGCAAACATTAAAGGCAGTAGTGCTTGGAGAAGAATCACGGAGATTAATTTCACACTGTGGACTTATTGTATTTAAACATTTTAATGGGGATTATGGTTCCTGCTCACCTTGCACAGGTGGAACAGTATCGTAATGTCATCTTTCATGGACTGGAGGGCAGCTGCCAGGAGTATATAGCCAATCAAATCTCACACTGTGTCAAGGTACTGAAAACAGCTTTCTATACATTCTGGGTTCGGCCTTTTGGCTTGACCATTGTTTACCCAGACTTTATTAACCTGTGTGTGTGTGTGTGTGTGTGTGTGTGTGTGTGTGTGTGTGTGTGTGTGTGTTCAGTTCAGACAGGAGGCTGCAGGGCTGAGTTGTGATGTAGTGAGGGTGGAGGTAGATGAAAACCTTTCTAAAGCCCAGCTGTTGAAGACATTCATTAACTCTGGTAATGTTCATCACATCACCACTCCACACACTCACCACACCGACCGCACATCATACACCACCACTCTACAAACCAACCACACTTCATACACCTCCACTCAACACACTCACCACACAAACCACACATTATACACAATCACTCTACAAACAAACCACACTTCATACACCTCCACTCCACAGACTCACCACACCGACCGCACATCATACACCACCACTCTACAAACCAACCACACTTCATACACCTCCACTCAACACACTCACCACACAAACCACACATTATACACAATCACTCTACAAACAAACCACACTTCATACACCTCCACTCCACAGACTCACCACACCGACCGCACATCATACACCACCACTCTACAAACCAACCACACTTCATACACCTCCACTCAACACACTCACCACACAAACCACACATTATACACAATCACTCTACAAACAAACCACACTTCATACACCTCCACTCCACAGACTCACCACACCGACCGCACATCATACACCACCACTCTACAAACCAACCACACTTCATACACCTCCACTCAACACACTCACCACACAAACCACACATTATACACAATCACTCTACAAACAAACCACACTTCATACACCTCCACTCCACAGACTCACCACACCGACCGCACATCATACACCACCACTCTACAAACCAACCACACTTCATACACCTCCACTCAACACACTCACCACACAAACCACACATTATACACAATCACTCTACAAACAAACCACACTTCATACACCTCCACTCCACACACTCACCACACCGACCGCACATCATACACCACCACTCTACAAACCAACCACACTTCATACACCTCCACTCAACACACTCACCACACAAACCACACATTATACACAATCACTCTACAAACAAACCACACTTCATACACCTCCACTCCACACACTCACCACACCGACCGCACATCATACACCACCACTCTACAAACCAACCACACTTCATACACCTCCACTCAACACACTCACCACACAAACCACACATTATACACAATCACTCTACAAACAAACCACACTTCATACACCTCCACTCCACACACTCACCACACAAACCACACATCATACACCACCACTCTACAAACCAACCACACTTCATACACCTCCACTCCACACACTCACCACACAAACCACACATTATACACAATCACTCTACAAACAAACCACACTTCATACACCTCCACTCCACACACTCACCACACCGACCGCACATCATACACCACCACTCACCACACTTCATACACCTCCACTCAACACACTCACCACACAAACCACACATTATACACAATCACTCTACAAACAAACCAACACTTCATACACCTCCATTCTCCACACACTCACCACACAACCACACATCATAACACCACCGACTCTACAAACCAACCACACTTCATACAACCCTCCACTCCAACACACTCACCACACAAACCACAACATCATACCAGCCACTCAAATCTAACAAACCAACCACACTTCATACAACACCTTCCACTCACACACTCAAACCCAGCACAAACCCACACAATCATACACCACCACTCTACGAACCAACCAACACTTCATACACCTCCACTGCCACACACTCACCACACAAAACCACACATCAGGTACACCACCAAACTCTACAAAGCCAAACACGAACTTTATAACCACACCACTCCAGGCCACTCACCACACTTCATACACTACCAACTCCACACACTCACCCACACTTCATACACCACTACCACTCCACACACTCACCACACTTCATACACCACCACTCACCACACTTCATACACCACTCCACACACTCCACACACTCACCACACTTCATACACCACTCCACACACTCACCACACTTCATACACCACTCCACACACTCACCACACTTCATACACCACCACTCTACAAACCAACCACACGTCATACACCATCACTCTACAAACCAACAACACTTCTTACACCTCCACTCCACACACTCACCACACAAACCACACATCATACACAATCACTCTACAAACCAATCACACTTCATACACCACTCCACACACTCACCACACTTCATACACCACTCCACACACTCACCATACTTCATACACCACTCACCACACATCATACACCACCACTCCACACACTCACCACACATCATACACCACCACTCCACACCTCACCACACATCATACACCACCACTCCACACACTCACCACACTTCATACACCACTCCACACACTCACCACACATCATACACCACCACTCTACAAACCAACCACACTTCATACACCTCCACCCTACACACTCACCACATAAACCACACATCATATACCACCACTCTACAAACCAACCACACATACACCACCACTCCACACACTCACCACAAATCATACACCCACCAGTCCACTCCTACAGTCACAGCGACTTTTTTTCTCACAGGCTTCCTGGTGCATGCATGTGAGGGTGTGGTAGGTGGCTCTGTGGTAATCGTGTTGGAAGGCTTGGAAAGAGCAAGTTCTCTGTGTGAGCTTCTGGGTGATCTTTGTGAAGCTCTGGAGAACCGTGGGACCTCTTGCTCCCTGTCCCCCCAGCATGGTGAGAATTAAGAGACAAATAGTAATATACTTGTATTAATGACCAAATATAGAATGTGTTTTTTTTCATACTGGATTTTGTTCTGTAGAATATATATGAAAGGTTAAAGCTGTGAATGTGTGTCCTAAGACACTCTGTCAAATTCACAGGCCTGGATGGGCTGTACTACTTCCCTGAGCAAAGCTTCTTGATTGGCTCCCTGGTGAAGCCCCGCCTCCAGGGTGCAGAGCTCCGTCTGCAGCAGCACTTTCGGTGGGTGCAGTTGCGCTGGGACTCAGAGCCAGTACACAGCCTTTTGGGACGTCACCTCCGTCGTAAGCTTCTCCACAAGGTCAGAAGCATACCACTACACAACTTTACACTGACAGTAGACAACCAGAGTGCATTTGGTTCCGTGTTTTTTTTGTGTTTCTATTGCTTTTTTTTTTTTTTTCAGCAATATCCACTAAATTGCCTGAAGTATTGGTTTGCCATTCTTTAATGACACCCCATTCATCCCGGTCCATAAGCTTTATTATGGAGTTGATCCTTTGCTCTCGGAATGCTTAGGAGTGTGTTTATGAAAATTTTTGACCATTCTTCCAGAAGATCATTTGTGAGGTCAGGCACTGATGTTGGATAAGAAGGCCTGGTTTGCAGGATGTTGCATGGTGTGTTGGTGTGCAGTCCTGTTAGAACAGGAAGGGGGCCATCCCCAAGCGGTTTCCACATAGTAATATGAAGCATTCAGATTTCTATTCACTGTAACTAAGCACGCAAGTCCAACCCCACATCAAAACACTGCCTTTGCCAAACTTGACACTGTTCTCCTGGCATCCACCAAACCCAAGCTCATCTATTGGTCCACTGGATTCTTCACTCCAGAGAACACATCTACACTGTTCTAGAGTCCAGTGTATGTTTCTAATCTTCATGAGAATTTTTTTTTTCGAGCCCTACTCTACATCTGTTGCATCTTACTAAACCCCCCATATTGTCACCTGTCTGTCTTTGTGTAGACCCAGGGTCAGGTCTGGTCTGAGGACCCTCTGCGAAGGATCCTGGCATGGGTGTGTTCAGTGTGGCACCAGCTGAACACCTGTTTGTCTCATCTGGGGACCCCTGAGGCCTTGCTGGGTCCCCACATCTTCCTGTCCTGCCCTGTTGTCCCTGATCAGACACTGGCAGTTTTTAAGTAGGACATGTTTTCAATGTCTTTTGTATGTACTAGGCATGTTTCATTGTTTTCAGTGGTTGTGTGTGTTTGTGTGTGAGCCAGATGGTTGGCCCGTCTGTGGAATGCTGTGGTGGTCCCCCGTGTGGAAGATGCCGTGGTCTCCAGGGTTATGGCTAAGCGCTCTCCAGCTCAGAGACGGTCTCCCAGCAGCAACAAGAGCCTTAGCTGTGGCCAGAGGGCAGTGCTAAGGGCGGTGCTCAGCATCCTCCTGAATAAAGCAGTCTTTCAGAGCTGCCCCCTGCCTCACCCAGGTACCAGGACACGTTTCACAGACAACTGATGACCTGGAGATATGTAAAGGGAGAGTGTTGCTTGTTCCTTTAAATGGATTTTTAAAAGCATAATCTAAGCAGTGTGGTCGGGAAAACGGCCTTAATCAGAGCTACTTTAAGTATTTTTAAGTATTACAGGGGCAGTGGTATCCTAGCAGTTAAGGAAGCGGCCCCATAATCAGAAGGTTGCGGGTTCAAATCCCAATTACATAGATAATTTAATTGCAACTGAAAATGTTTACTTTTTTTCTTCTGATGAAACATATGTCAAGAAGGCATATGTCAAGATGGCTATGGCAATATGCATTGGGCTCTAATAAAGATACAGTGGTTCCGGAAGTATGGGGTTCACATATGGATTAGTCACCACAGAGCCCAGAATGACAAGACCCCAGTGAAAAGTCTGTAATAGTGTAAAGGATGATGCCAAGAGGTTATGGATATGGTCCATCCAGCAAGATGTCACAGAGGTAGCAAGGTCTGGTCCCCAAGCGCTGCTCCCCTCACTGCACCTCACTGCTTCCTTGTGAGATGGAAGCTCCGACTTCCGTTCAGGTTTTAATTAGGATATCAAAGCACAAATATTCAATATTGGCTTCATTTGATAACTTATGCTTGCATACTTCTGTTTTTTTTGTCTTTTAGAGATTGACAGGCATCTGTCTGAATTCAAGGGTGGGACGTTTCCACTGTCAACCATTGGCTTCTCCTGTAAAAAGAGTGTGAGGAAGGGGAAGGAGAGTGGGCCCTGGAGACGCGCCAACACCAGCCCCCGCAAAAAGGTTAGCCCCACCCCTCTGTGGAACTCCAGCAGCTCTTTACATGAAGGTGATTTTTTCAGACTTTTTATATTTATTTATTTACTTACTTACTTACTGCAGTGTTGTGAGTTTCAGCTTTATTTGGGACTAAAAGTGTTTTCTACTTCTTGTCACTAGGGTCTCTGTCCTGCTCGATTGTCCACCTCATGGCCCACGTGGGCTCTCCCAGGTCTGCCCCTACATTAAATGTGTGTTGTGTCTCACATACAGATTGTAAATAAAATTGCAGTGGGACAAAAAAGTATTTGGAAGCCACCGATTGTGCAAGTTGTCCCGAGACAGTGTGAAAAATACAGGAAATCACCTTGTAAGATTTTTAAAGAATTTATTTGTATATGGTGCAGAAAAATGGTATTCACTTCAATACTACCGTGGGTATAGTGTTCTTGAGATGCAACTCTGCATTTTTCCCCTCTTCTGACATGAAATTCTGCCAATCCTCCTCTGGATCATCCAGATGGTGTCAGGAAAACTTTAGACGAGTGTGTGGGGACGGTGCTTTGCTCAGTGGCACCTCAATGGTACCTTGGCAGATCGGGATTCGAACCAGCAACCTTCTGATTATGGGGCCACTTCTTTAACCACTAGGCCACCACTGCCCCTGTTGTAGATTGGCTTGTCCCAGCCTTGTGCAGGTGCACAATCTTCTCCCTGGTGTCCTTAGACAGCTCTTTGGTCTTGACCATGGTGGAGGTTTGAGTCTGTTTGAAGGTATGGACAGGCGTCTTTTATACAGATAACAGATTAATTCAGGTAATGAGTGAAGGATAGGGTGATAGTAGCCTAGTGGGTAACACACTCGGCAATGAACCAGAAGACCCAGGTTCAAATCCCACTTACTACCATTGTGTCCCTGAGCAGGACACTTAACCCTGTTGCTCCAGGGGGGACTGTCCCTGTAACTACTGGTCGTATGCCGCTCTGGATAAGGGCGTCTGGTAAATGCTATAATTGTAAATGAATAGAAGAGCTTCTTAAAGTAACAGGTCTTGTGGTGTCAGAATTCTTGCTTGTTTGTAGGTGCTAAATACTTATTTTCTGCAACATATACAAAAAAATTCTTTACAAATCATACAATGTGATTTCAGGATTTTTTTATTTTATTTTTTTAAAACATTCGGTGTCTCACAGTTGAAGTGGACCTTCCAATTACAGACCTTTTTAGGTGTGACAACTTGCACAATTGGTGGCTGCCAAATACTTTTTTGGCCCACTGTATATGCATGTAAGCAAACACATAACACATTTTAATGTCATGAAAGCAGTACAGAACGGTTACGATAGTTTCATTCCGATTAAAAAAAAGAAAAATCCTCTTCATCTACACTTTTCTTTAGACCTTTTTTTATGGTGCTGTAGGTGATTCATTTTTTTTTTATAATTGTATTGTAATGTTATTGCTTGATTCTCTTGAACATTATTGATTTAGTTATTTATTGTGAGTGTGAGTGAAGGTTTTGTGAAGTTAGGCCTGAAATGCAGCAGGTGGAGACAGAGGCCTGTCTAGACCTGGTGTAATGCTGGTCTAATGTGTGGAGTGGTAATGTGTAGAATTTAAATGTCGTTTGAGAGTATTGTGTGTGGCACTGATTTAACACTCCTCATGAACGCACTCCCACAAGTATGTGTGCCAATGGCTGTTGGTAATAACTGGTCGAGTTCAGTTAAAGCAGGAACTATTTATCTCCAACAACATTTATTTCTTATTTCGCTCAAAATCATACAGCGTGTCTCAATGGGCTTTGACAGGCCGTCCTGCTGACAGACCACACATACTTTGACTTTTTCTGTTCACAAAGAAAAACTCCACCAAAAAAGTAAAGTGAGAGTGGAGTAGGTGTCAGTGCAGGGTTGGATGTCCCACCATCTTCCTGGACTCAGTCCTGATTCTCAGTTCCTAACACAATTTACAGCTCATACTGCAGCAGGACATGACTTTCCTGAGGGTGCAGACTGTGTGTGTTTATCTCTATTTCATATCTGTGATGAGATGGGTACTTTTGATGTGTGTCAGGAATGATGACGGACACCCCGAGGACATCACCCTTTGCTCCGATGATGAGACCGATCTCCTGAGAGAACTCCAGTCCATGTGCACCAGCAAATCAGAGCCGGACATAAGCAAGGTAACCCCTCCACAGCCCGGACTCTGAAATCGTGATGAAAACGAGCAGACATCTTTGCTGGGGCTGTGGAGTGTGTGTCTGCGCAGACGTGTAGCCGCTTACATGCGTGATGTCTCGATACAGATCACTCATTCCAGAGATGACTTCAGCCCCTTCTCCAGGTGTCGCCGTCATGAGGCTCTCATCCACACTAGAGATGACACCGGGCACGACACGGCACCCAGCCGGCTGCAACGGGCAGCGGTACCCCCGCTTCGGCCATACAGGTGCTGGGCCACTGAGCGCCGCTTCTTTTGTGAAAGATTCCTTTTCTTTTGCAGAATGACAAGAATTCCTCAAAGAACCGCCACAGCTCTGTTCAGGCGTTCAGTCAATCCGCTGCCACCACGCCCAGCACCGAGAGACGCTCCACCCGGCCCAAATCGCAGCTCCCTGTGCCCAGCAGCAGGGGTCCCCAGCGAGCAAGTGTGAGCCCCAGATCCAGCAGGAACACCAGCAGCAGCAGCAGCAGCAGCCTCCCACCAACAACCCCCACGTACCCCAGCCCCCGAGCTCCCGCACGCAGCAGAACAAGGCAGGACCCGCCCCACAACAACCACCAAGCTACCCGAGAGGACATCTGGGTCTTCAACCCAAATTTGCATGACTACTTTAAAAAGCCGGAGTAGGTTGTACGTCCGTTAACTACCGATTACGTTGTAAAGTTCGATTCTGACAGTCGTTTAGTATTTGTACTTGTTATCTGTACTTGTTACACTATATGACATTGTGTACTTGGGACCATAGTTTTAATAAATTACACTATCAAAAAGAAATAAGAACAGCAGGGAACGCAGAAGCAAAGAAAAGTTAGACGTTCTTGAACTTTTATGTGACTTTGTTTTGGATCAAAGCAAGAACAAGCAATTTTCTTTCCTCTCTTGCTGTTAAGTATTTTCAGATATAAAAGTGTTTTTATGTTTAAATAGTTGCGAGATTTAAATACTGTTAAAAGTAATCAGGGTTTACCAAAAACATGTAAATAAAATGGTATATAGATTAGTGTATGTGATATTATGCTTGTACAGTACTCCAGAAAAGGACAAAAAAATATTGTACATGTTTGTAATATGACATTTTTGTTTATAACTTTTCACTTGTTTCAAAGTGAATAGAATGTGGCAATAAGTAACGTTATTGCAAACACTTCTTTTTCAGTATTTTAACTGTCCCCTGCCCACTTTACTCTAAATTATTATTTGTGGGTCCGGTTTCTGAATCAGTGCAGTGTGTACACTTCTTCATTCGACTTAATTTTCTTCCCGTTGTCTGCATTTCTGACCCAGTGTTTCTATGGACAGAAGAGACGCTAGTGGACCTGAGGTGTTAATCAGTCTGATCCGTATCTGACGAGGTTCAGAACGAGCACAATTAAAAACTGCACTGTTACCCGGACCACCATCTTTTTAATCACGCACAGCATGTCTCATAAACACTTTCATCAAAATACACTGAAAACAAACACAAATATATATATATATATTACAATTATGTTTATACATGATTCATCATTCTTTTGTGCTCGGAACACAGTGTTTTCCAAAAGTCAATAATATTGTTATAATAAAAGTTAAGATGACCAGAAACTATGAAATTTGGATTATAAAAAATACACTTTCAGATAAAAAAAAAGATTCTGCAATACGGATACCGAACAGTTGTGTGTTTACCACAAAGTACCTCAGTTTGTCATACAAACAATATAGAAAATACAAAGTAGGTACATCTGACTATATTACCAATCAGCTTGGTGAACAGGTACTAGAAGAAACACGGGAGACCTTCAGCGCTGCGTTTAATGTCATTAAATAAGCATTTCATCAGTTTTCACAAATTCATTATGATGAGGTGGCCACCACACCGGACCTGTTTCTTCATTCATTTAGGCAAAGAGGGTACCGTGAGGAGCGTCCAAATGTCTTGACGCGCTCACAGCCGCGTGTCCTGGACCTCGTCTTCAGCTTCCTCCTCCAGGGTCAGTGCCACGTTGCCCATCTTGGGCTGGGCCACGTGCATGCTGGAGTTGCGGCGGGGGAAAAGTTTGAGGCGCTCCGCCGGGCTTATGGCCTGCCTCAGCACGCTGGTCTCGCTCACGAGCTTCTGGATGGAGTCAAATGTCTTGACGGAGCCTTGCTCCAGCATCTGATACAAAGGGAACATCAGAACCGCCCCAACGTGAAACCACTTCAAATGCACAACAGCGCTGTTTAACCAACAAGACATGACAATCGTGTGACACAAATTTTGTACTTCTACACCTGGATTTAAATGAGCAAACAACACGAATGTTAATCGGCGATTAGTGTGTTTCTCTAATTAACTTTACACAGTGGTTCCACTCGCTTGGTGAAAAATGAACACAATGACATTGAAAGGCCATGGTGACTATAAGGTGGCTATAAGGTGGTAGTAGCGGGTAAAACACTCGCCTGTGAACCATGAGACCCAGGTTCAAATCCCACTTACTACCATTGTGTCCCTGAGCAAGACACTTAACCTTAAGTTGCTCCAGGGAGACTGTCCCTGTAACTACTGATTGTAAGTCGCTCTGGATAAGGGCGTCTGATAAATGCTGTAAATGTAATGTAATGTAAATGAGGCCAATTTAGTCACCACCCCACAGACTTCGTGCCTCGGTCCGATGGGGGAGCCAAGATTCAAACTCACAAGCTTGGAGGTGAGAAGCCACAATGTTAACCACTGCGCTACCATGTGACCTGCTGTCATCGGAGCTAAAGGTAAACTTGAGTATTTTGTCAGGAGTACATGTTCCCCTTTTTAAGAACACTGAGCAGCAGTCTTGAGATGTGTTCAGTAAAGCACAGGTCACAGTGGCCTCATTAAAGCCAAGAAATACACCCAGTGCTGATAAACGTAATGAAAGCTACATTCCAGTGATTTAATACGCCCCATATCATGATGAACATTTTGTGTGAAGGTGAGAAGCTCAAAAAAATACTTGCCAGGAATGACTGGCACTCCAGCAGAGTCTCTATCCTGTGTTCAGACAGTATGATGGTGCAGTTGGAGAAGGAGTCCCTCAGGGTGCTTTTCAGGGCTTTTATGGTTCTAACAGAGACAAAAAAAAACACCCACAGTGGGTCTAAAACTGGCCTGGACTGCTGACACTTCACGTGACATTCGGTGGCAAGGTTCTCCCCTGATGGCTGTTCCTCACTCACATGGGGTCCAGGTGAGCACTGGGCTCATCCAGCAGCAGGATGCGAGCTCCTCGAAGGATGGATCGGGCCAGACACATCAGCTGTTTGTGGCCGTTGCTGAGGACGTGTCCGCCGTACTCCAGCTGAAAGTCCAGCTTGTCGGGGAACTGCTCAATAACAGACTTCAGACCAACCTGCCACAGAAACGCATGTCACTGGGGGCTGATCCAGGTGTCCATAATAAATTAACATCATATATGTAATAAAGTGTGATGTTATTATAAGAGATTAAGGGAAATCAGGATCCTTTAGGGTCATTATTTGTTGAAGCTCATACGAGGGGAGCGTTGCTTGAGTTTAGCATGTTGGTCTATTCCATATGAATTATTGTGAGGAAAGTTCCCCACAGTTCATCACCTCCTCAGTGACTTTCCACAAGTCCTCGTCACTGTGCCGGCCATAAGGGTCCAGGTTCATGCGGAAAGTCCCCGTGAAGATAAAGACTTTCTGTGAGAAGCAGCAGAGAACTAAAACAATAACGGCAGCTGAGCTGCACACAGTGTAGTTTTGTTATTTGTAGAAGGTTCGGTAGGTTTAGAGAATTACTCAGATCAGTTAAACATTTTCAGATGCCATTACGGTGAACAATTTTGGAGCACTGAATGAGAGATTGTTCTCACCTGAGGGACGATGCCGAACAACCTCCTCCAATCTCTCAAGGCCATGTTGCTCCAGGAAGCTCCATCAACAGAGATCTCTCCATCAGTGTGGGCCAAACGCATGAGGCCGTTGAAGAGTGTGCTCTTCCCAGAACCTGTCCTCCCCAGAAGACCCAACTAAACACACATATTACACACACGTTACATTTCTACCTATTCGATATTACAAAAACACATTGTACATGCAGCTACGCCACAACACTGATCACCTCAGCCGGTTTGTGCCAGTCCAACATTTGAATGGCTTACAGTAAGTACAGTGAGGTTGGAGAAGAAAAAACTGCCTTCCTTCAGATGAGACATTTCCATTTTTTGCCTCAGAATTCTACACAAAACATACCATAATGACAATGTGAAAAAAGTTTACTTCAGGTTTTGGCAAATTGAGTATAAATGAAAAAACTAAGAAATCACAAATACATACAGTGGGTATAGAAAGTATTCAGAAACACTTTTTCACTCTTTGTTATATTGCAGCCATTTCCTAAAATCATTAAATTTTTTCCCTCGTTGATGTACACACAGCACCTCATATTGACAGAAAAACACAGAATTATTGACAATTTTGCAGATTTATTAACAAAATAAATATTCAGACCCTTTGTTCACTATTTAGTAGAAGCTCCCTTTTGATCTAATACAGCCATGAATCTTTTTGAGAAATATGCAACATGTTTTTCTCACATGGATTTGGGGATCCTCTGCCATTCCTCCTTGCAGATCCTTTCTGGCAGCTTGGATGGTGAATTTTGGTGGACATCCATTTTTAGGTCTCTCCAGAGATGCTCAGTTGGATTTAAGTCAGGGCTCTGGCTGGGCCATTCAAGAACAGTCAAGGAATTGTTGTGAAGCCACTCCTTCATTATTTTAGCTGTGTGCTCAGGCTCATTTACTTGTTGGAAGGTAAACCTTCAGCCCAGTCTGAGGTCCTGAGTACTCTGGAGAAGGTTTTCATCCAGCATATCCCTGTACTTGGTCGCATTCATCTTTCTCTCGATTGCAACCAGTCGTCCTGTCCCTCGAGCTGCATACCACCCCACAGCATGATGCTGCCACCACCATGCTTCACTGTTGGGACTGTATTGGACAGGTGATGAGCTGTGCCTGGTTTTCTCCACACATACCGCTTAGAATTAAGGCCAAAAAGTTCTATCTTGGTCTCATCAGAACAGAGAATCTTATTTCTCACCATCTTGGAGTCCTTCAAGTGTTATTTAGCAAACTCCATGCGGGTTTTCATGTGTCTTGCACTGAGGAGAGGTTTCCGTCCGGCCACTCTGCCATAAAACCGTGACTGATGGGAGGCTGCAGTGATGGTTGACTTTCTACAGCTTTCTCTCATCTCCCGACCTCATCTCTGAAGCTCAGCCACAGTGATCTTTCGGTTCTTATTTACCTCACGAGGTGTTTGGTGAGGTGTTTCTCACCAAGGCTTTTCTCCCACAATAGCTCAGTTTGGCTGGACGTCCAGCTCTAGGAAGGGTTCTGGTCATCCCAAAGTCTTCCATTTAATGATTATGGAGGCCATTGTGCTCTTAGGAACTTTAAGTGCAGCAGAATTTTTTTGTAACCTTGGCCAGATCTGTGCCTTGCAACTATTTTGTCTCTGAGCTCTTCAGACAGTTCCTTTGACCTCATGATTCTCATTTGCACTGACATGCATTGTGAGCTGTAGGGTCTTATATAGACAGGGGTGTGGCTTTCCTAATCAAGTCCAACCAGTAGAATCAAACACAGCTGGACTCAAATGAAGGTGCAGAATCATCTCAAGGACGGTCAGAAGAAATGGACAGAACCAGAGTTAAATATATGAGTGTCACAGCAAAGGGTCTGAATACTTAGGACCGTGTGATATTTCAGTTTTTCTTTGTTAATAAATCTGCAAAAATGTCAACAATTCTGTTTCTGTCAATATGGGGTGCTGTCAAAATGGCTGCAAAATAACAAGGAGTGAAAAATTTAAGGAGGTCAGAATACTTTCCGTACCCAGTGTAAGTATCCACATCTTTTGCCATGAAGCTCAAAATTCAGGTGCATCCTGTTTCCCCTGATCATCCTTGAGATGTTTCTGCAGCTTAATTGAAGTCCATCTGTGTAAAAAACAGTAGGTTGGACCTGATTTGGAAAGACACACATCTGTCTACATAAGTTCCCAAAGTTGACCGTTCATGTCAGAGCACAAACCAATAAAGTCAAGGAATTATCAGGACTCTTCATAGAGCTGGCTGGCCACCTAAACTGAGTGATCAAGGGAGTGACCAGAGGTCCTCTGTGGACAGAGGAGAACCTTCTAGAAGGACAACCATCTCTATAACAATCAACCAAACAGGCCTGTATAGTAGAGAGGCCAAACAGAAGCCACTCCTTAGTAAAAGGCACCTGAAGGACTCTCAGACTATGAGAAACTAAATTCTTTGGTCTGATGAGACTGATGAGATTGAACTCTTTGGTGTGAATGCCAGGCGTCTTGTTTTGAGGTAACCAGGCACCGCTCATCACCAGGCCAATAGCATCCCTACAGTGAAGCATGGTGGTGGCAGCATCATGTTGTGAGGATGGTTCTCAGCTGCAGGAACTGGGAGACTAGTCAGGATGGAGGGGAAGATGACTGCAGCAACGTACAGACACATCCTGGATAAAAACCTGCTCCAGAGCGCTCTTGAGCTCAGTCTTCAGGACAACTCTGTGAATGTCCTTGAGTGGCCCAGCCAGAGCCCAGACTTGAATATGATTAAACATCTCTGGAGAGATCTTAAAATGTCTGTGCACTGACGCTTCCCATTCTTCAGAGGTGCTGCAAAGAGGAATGGGCTTAACTGGCCAAGGATAGGTGTGCCAAGCTTCAAAAGACCTGAGGCTGTAATTGCTGCCATCAAGTAGCTGTGAATACTTATGTAATCAGTGTAATTATTTATGACTCCCAGAACTTTAGTGATGTTTTAATAAATTGGGAATGACAGACCCTACTTCCTCTTTCTGGGAAATTTAACCCCCCTCCCTCCCGGTCAGGAAGTAATAGGCCCATTTCTAGTGCACCACCCATTGCATCTGTTTTCTACCATTTTCCCTCCATTCTCCTAATACCCCTTCTGCAGAGGACATCTCAGTGTATGTTGCAAATGTGATCTCTACTGTAGACATCTTGGGACCATGGCCACTGCCAAACTAAACATGCCAATAGATTTTCAACAGTACGTCTCATGTGTGAAAGATGACAACTATGAGATTGTTTATTTTGCTCTATTACGTTATTACACTTAATAAATTCTTCCAAGCATATATTTTTAGCTCAAGTTTTTTTCCTTTATGTGACCCACTAGCTTTTTTAGTGAAAGTGTAAAACTCAGCACACGGTGACCCAACAAAACCTTGGTGAGCAGTGGGCAGCCATGACATGCGCCCGGGGAGCAGTGTGTGGGGACGGTGCTTTGCTCAGTGGCACCTCAGTAGCACCTTGACAGATCGGGATTTGAACCGGCAACCTTCTGATTACGGGGCCGCTTCCTTAACCGCTAGGCACCACTGCCCCAGAAACCAGAATGTAACAGTGTATTCTACGGTTACATTTTGGCTTCTTGTTTGATATTGTGTAGGTTACACTCCCACCTAAACAGCTAAGACATGATATTGCGCGAACTCTGCAAGACCTCAGAAGTTATTCTGTGGTGTCAGATCCTGTACGTTATAATGTGGAACATCATGTTTTCCTTGCTGTCACTGTAACCATATGAAATGTTATTTTACGGTTATAGTATAATATTAAAAATAAAGAAAGAAATGAAAAATAAAAGACATTGAATTCTAAATACATTTAAAAACACAACTGGAATGTGACTTTAATTGTCTTAATGTTTTTGTTTTTCCATGTATTTTTTATTTGTTCTGAATGTCTGGGCATTTTGATCATTTCAGTTCAGTGTGTGTGTGCGTGTGTGTGCATGTACGTATACCTTCTGGCCACCCTCCACTCTGAATGACAGGTCTTTGAGGATGGCAGTGCCCGCCTCTGTGTATCTGACGGTGAGATTCTGGACGTCCATCTGTCCACAACTCGGCCAGTTGTCCCCACGGCAGGCGTCTGGGTTCTCGATAACCAGATCGGATTTCTTGCTCCTTCTACCAGCAGCAGCGTCTGGTTCGGGTTCCTCAGAAGGGAGGTCGATGAACCTGAAGACCCGGTCCACAGAGCGCATCTGGAAATGGCAGTTTTGATTGCGGAGATGTAAAGGTTGTGAGGTCATTACTTATCCTCACACTCAAACGTTTATTTGGACTTGAAATGATGCTTAGCTCTGAGGTAAGCACAGTGTGTGTGTGTGTGTGTGTGTATGTGTGCGTGTGTAGATTTATGCTCATATAAATGAGCCTGTAGATGATGAGCTGTAAATTTTACACACTATCACTGTGCCATAAACATCGGCAGCTCCTACGTGTTCCTCGCTTCTGCGTCAGCCAATCAGAGACCAGTAACCAATTCTCACACAGAGGTCAAAAAGAGCAAGATGTCCTGTGTGCTGATAAGCTCTGCCAGGCTTATTTACCCACATTGCAATGTGGGAAGAAACACACAGGACACACTGATCTCTACCAGCCTCCTGTGGAACAGAACAACTTCAAAAGAACTGAAGAACTGATCTCTGTTCCACGAAAACTGAAAAACAGGTCAGAATGACGCATTTTATTAGAAGCAACTCTCCAAATAAACTTGACGTATAATGTATAGAGCAGTGCTGGCAGGAAGCTGATCATCAGGTCCAGAAAGCAAATTTAAAAAATTTTAAACAAAAAGGATTGAACAGACTGTGTGTTTTAATAAACTGTTTTTTTTTTTACTTTTTTTTTTACATGAATGATATGTGTGTTTATGCTGGGGGTGTTAGCCTAGCGGGTAACACACTCGACTATGAACCAGAAGATCCAAGTTCAAACCCCACTTACAACCATTGTGTCCCTGAGCAAGACACTTGTGTCTCCAGAGGGACTGTCCCTGTAACTAGTGATTGCAAGGCGCTCTGGATAAGGGTGTCGGATAAATGCTGTAAAACGTGAATGGGTACACACCATGCCATCCACAGCAATGCTGGTGACAACACACCACTGGAAAGTTCCATTGATAAGCATGGCCATGGTCACAATAATTCCAACTTCTCCCACATGGGGGTCCTCTGCCAAACCACACACACACACACACACACACACACACACATACAATCATTATGACATCAAGTCCTACTTCAAACGCTGTTTCCCCATGTGCTTTCAAATTGGACGTAGACAAATTCAATTGGCCATGAAGACTACAAGCCAAGCATTAGGCAACGTCCACTCACACCGGTTAGGAGTCAAACAAATAATGTGCTGCAGCTTCCTACTCTCTCACTTTTTCACATTATCTTGTGGTTAGACTTTAAAATAAGTCAACTTTAATTCATGGGTTTCTACTTAATCAGAAAAAGAACAGTAACACGCTATTACAAAACCCAGGGAGAAACCTTACTGGTGGTTCCAACAGCAATCCAAGCAGACAGAGTGAAGAAGAGTGTGAAGACGATGTCGGAACGCAGGAGGAACCAGCGCAGAGTGGAGAGGTAAAGGAACCAGGTAGCGGTGTGGGTGTCCAGAGCCTTCTGGAACTGACCCTCAAAGTAGGCCTGGCGCTCGAAGGCCCGGATCGTCCACAGCCCCTTCATGGATACGATGAGGTGTGAGAAAATGGGACTGCGGGCTGAGAGCGGGAAGAATGGATATATGGATTATTATTTTACAGACAATCGATTCTTTAATTAATGTAAGAATATAAATAAATATTCACTGTCAGAATCAACAGCAGCATAAAAGCGCATGATTCTGGCTGGTCAGCTGGTCACAAACATCTACATGTACATCTTTATGTCTCATGCGATGACTGATGATTATGTGTTTGATATGTTTGGATGGAGGCTTGAACTGTCTGCAAAGACTGGTCTTTCAGGAGCCATTTCACACTTTTACATTTTGAAATACATTTTCAATTCATTTTCTATGGAGTTCAACCGGGTTCTAGGTCAAACAGCTAAAGAAGGTAGATAGATTCCACAGCTGTGCAGAGCCATTTGTAGAACAAGATAAAAAAAAATACGCTGAATTGTCTAGATTGTATATAAACCTAAATGAAATGAAGAGAAAAACTATTCTTTTTGATGTGAATGAACACAATAAGAAAGAGATAACAAGGTTTCAATAGCTAACAAAGAACATAATTACATTCAATGTCTTGTTTTGTGTGTGATTCTGAATAATTGTGATGATTCCCTCCCACGGGACTGGAAAGAACCCAGAAGGAGAGGCGAGCGGCGAGAGTTGAAAACTTTCTGAAGGTCGTGTAATTACTCTGATTACTCAGCTGACTGCCATCTGGTAATGAGCCATTCGGTCCATTAGGTCACAATAAAATGGGGAATCTTGGAAAAAAGACGTGAGCACAGACTCTTGGCCCGTGTGCATGAACCTCGAGTTCACTTTTGTGCAAGCCTGGCCAGTGGCAATAAAGGCAAATGCTAAGTGTGCATATCCATCCAGGGGGCGCCGCAAACTTAGAAAAAAAAAAAAAAGTGTAACATTCCACTATTCTTAAAACTAGTTGGCATTAATGTGTCTTAATATGAAAAGAACAAGCCCACATGAATTTACATATTAAGTAGTAGTAGTAGTAATAATAAGAATGATATGTAGCTTTCTTATTAGACCACCCTGCCTGGACACGACCCTGGATGCAAGGGGGCGGCACCTAAAATCTTCCCTGGGGCTCCAGATTTGTTAGGGCCGGGCCTGCTTTTGTGTATGTCGTGGGGAGCGAATGAGAAGGAAAAATGAAAAGGAAGGAAGAAATAAAGCTGCTGTCCTTTCATTCTCCATTAGCCATGACACGGTGCTTCATGTAAGAACTCCTCCAAATCAGCATCCTGCTGTTCAGGATAGATGAGTTAGCGACAGAGATGCGAGGAAATGTTATGGAAATGATGGAAATAACATCATTCCTTTCACTCTCCAAAACTCAACATTATACCAGCCACACCATCATAGTTAAAGACTAATGCCAGGATGGCAGAGGAGGAAATCCCAGATGAGACCCTCTCCTGTCATGCTCATTTCCACTTCCAGGCCCAGTTATATTTTCTTCTTTAAACAGATCTTACAAAACAGATCTCAGTGTAGAAGCATTGAGAGTAATAACATGAGTTGAGGGAATAATAAGCTAGACTTCATAATACAAAATGTGTAAAAAAACGAATTCATAGGGGTAGGTTAGGCAGTGCAGTGATCATTGATCAGGTATTTTGTAGGTTGCAGTTGTGGTTTGTTGGTATTTTGTAGTTTGCGGTTTGTTTTTAAGACCAGACAGATTTTAGCTGAAGTGTGCTGAGCTAAAGAAAAATGATATTGTGCTGGAGAGGTCTTCTGCCCCTCCGCCCAGCCGTTTCCTCTGGATTATCCTACATCCCCACCCACCCGACCTTCTCCATCCTCTTCTCCTCTCGTGTTGAGCCACCAGGATGACATTTGCCCTTCACTCTTCCCTCCGCACTCCTGATCCTGACTACAGAACAGTGCATAACAACTGTGACCTTTAACCTCCCCTCGCAGATCAGGGTCTGCCATCAAACTTGCAGCTATGCTCTTATTCGCAGAGCTGCAGGACGCAGCTTTGCCCTGATACACCCTCACCCTCAGTTTCCAGCTGTTTCAACTGCTGGCCTGTGCGCAAGAAGTACTTCCTCATGAGGATGAAGATGATGGCCAGTGGGGTTGCAGCAATATAAATGTATGGCCTCATGATTGTCACCACCAACAGGCATCCAATCACGATCAAGAAGAGCTGCAAGCACAAAACAGCAAAAAAAAAAATCCCAACACCACACCGTACTGTAAATCTTTACAGTAAATTGCAGTAAAAATTCAGCAGAAAAAACTTCAATGTTTCCTTCAGTGGGGAAACCACAGGATATTACCTGGATGAGGTCAAACATGAGGAGTGGAAGCATGTCATCGATGGTGCCCATGTCTTTTGTGAACCTGTTCATGAT
Organism: Denticeps clupeoides; assembly: GCF_900700375.1. NCBI lineage: Eukaryota > Metazoa > Chordata > Actinopteri > Clupeiformes > Denticipitidae > Denticeps > Denticeps clupeoides. The sequence goes on along the minus strand of NC_041713.1, from coordinate 22,810,964 downwards.
TCGCCCTATTTGAAGGAAAAATGAGAAGATTAGCACCCGAGCATATTCAACATTCGAGATATTATAGTCGACTCTGCTAACCTGTCTTCATGGTGTTCAGCACAGACATGGGCGCCCGGAGAACAGAGCTCAGCATCTTCTCATGGAGCTTCACAGAAACCGAGATCATGGTGTGAACCAATGGCAAACCTCGCATGAAGCCCAGGGCCAGGATGCTCTCCGAGGTAGCTACATAGATGTAGATGATGTAGTAAATACTGGTGGGCGTGATGATGACTGGGCCCGACTGACCCACTGAGGACGTGTTTTTTTGAAGGGTGGCATTGAATCCAAACCACTGGTGCTCCTCTTGCCACACCTTACTAACAAACAAGGTCATGTTTAGGTTAAGGTACCCGATATTCTGTCATATATAGGCAAGGTTAGAAACTGCACTCTGTATTGAAAATCCAGGCAGAATATTAATAGAAGACATTGCTGTAGGGGCAGCTGTAGGGTCTGTACTTACTCTGTGATCAGGTAAATACCGACAACAGAGAGGGACACCTACAGACACAATAATCAAAATTACTCTGAAAATTCAATTCACTCTTTCAGTTCAAACACCTGCCCAGTAAAGTCCTTAAAATATTCAGTAAATCAAAAAGCCATTTTGCAAGACGTAGCACATTGAGTGCGTTCAGCAATTTCAATATTCACTGTCTTGCATCTTTAATTTGGCAGTGGCCATTGTCCTAAGATGACTGCAACATAAATCACATTTCTGATCTCTAGTGATGGCGTTGTGCTTTGGCGAGGAGAGAAAACCAGAGATAAGCAGAACAGGAAAGAGGGGTTCATTGTTGCTAGATTGGATGGTTTCAAAATGCTTTTTTGAATGATTTTGGGCTGAAAAAAGCGTAAAAGTCCCCTGTTATGAAAATGTTACTTTGTGAGATTATGTAACATGAATGTGAGTTCCGCTGTCTGTGATCTTGCAGTGGCAAGAAACGATGATAGATGTAAAGAGCGCTTTGGTCATTCTGCTTCATGGTTCAGAGAGCAGCAGCTCAGACAGTCGGATCTGGAATTTGTCCCCTTATGACATCATAAGGGGAAAGGTTAGCTCCCGTTTCTCAGGCTTTTTTCACAAAGAGAATTTCCTGCCCCTCCCCTAAAACCTTATCTCCACTGACCGTCACGGCTTCCAAATGCGCAAACCATTGCAGTTGCTCTGGGATTAGATGTAAAAAAAAAAATTTTTTTAGTTCCATCATGTGAGACTCTAAACCTAATGCACAAGTATGTTAATTTTATTTATTTATGGAAAATGCCAACATGACTTCCTGTTTGCACCAAATATTGTGGTTGGTGAATCGTGTTGATGACGCCATTTCTGTGAATGCCTGCTCAAATTTTATAGGCCACTCTCCTCCTTGTCCCGCCTCTTTCCTCCTCATTATCATTGAATTTTTCTGTATTTATTCATGTAAATTCTAAGGATGTACTTGACCTGATGTTAGTGAACAAGCCCAACATGCTATTATTGGAGAATCTGGGTTACCATAGCATTAGGCAATTGCACTAGATTCATGTTTATGCCTTAACACTTACCTCAGCTGCAAACAATATGAAAATAAAGATGAGAACATAGATCAGGTTTTTATTTGTGCAGATGTAGCGCACATATGTGCTCCAATTAGTTGTTTCAAAAACATCTTCAACCTGCTGGTCTTCAAAACACGCCTGTGAGGGGAACCAAATATTGGTCAAGAACCAAATATCACTAGTGCACTAGTGCATACAAGCCTTATATTACTTATTTAAATAGCCTTTGCATCATGGGTGCATATTGTGATGCTTCCACCACTCTGGAACAGGAAAAATCTCGACTCATCACATTACATGACCTTTTCCCATTGATCTTTGTCCCTTTTTTACACTTAACCTGATTAATAATTGACTTTATTTTGGCCACACAGTTGTTTAGTTCCAATCCTTTTGGAATATACAATGCAGTTATTGTATAGCAGAAGAGGAAATACTTCTACTTTCACTATTAAACAGAGTTCAACTGTCCATTTTCTACCATGTGACTTCACCAAAACAATTAAGAGGACTCTAATCATAGTGTTTTTAAAAAAAAAACTAAAATCTTCCAGATTTTAATATGCATTGGACATTTCTTAGCCAAATTTGAGTAATTTCACCACTCTTACATTTGCTTAATGATGGTTGGTAATGGTACACGGTCTTTCTGACGTGGTTATTTAAGAAATAAGAAGGTATTCACTTTATTAGTTAAGATTAAGTAACATGTAACCATCTGAATCACTGCAGTAATTAGCCTTCTTCTCCGCTTCAGATTTTGTCAGATATCGGCTAAAATATTTCTAATGCTCATTCACCTCAATCTGCTCTCCTTCCATGTCCTCGTTAAAGTCATGCAGACTTTCAGTGGACAGGCGACGGGAGTAGATGTCCAACTCCGAGGCCAGCTCGCTCTGGGGCAGGACGGACATCTTACGTCGGAATGAGGACTGGAAGGTGTCCCGCCGGCCTCCAACTTGGGAGTTGGTTATGAAGTCGAGTACCGACTGCCGCCTCTGTCCAGCCACGTGGACACCGTGGCTGTGGTACACATCCCCACCGGAGAAGCACTCATCCACCAGTTCGTTCTCCGGCATGATGGACAGCTTGCGTTCGGTTGGCCGCCTGATCTCCTCCTCCGAACCCGCTGCTCCGGTAGCCGCTGAGGAGATGAAAGAGAGCTTGCGAGCGGCAAGTGTGAGAGGGTTAAGGAGAATCGACGGTCTGCGCTCATCCCGCAGCTCGCTGTAGGCGGTTTGCTGGCGGAAGGAGGGTCGCTCGGCGCGGTGTCCCGCCGTCTCGTCCACGGAGACGCGCCGCAGCGTCTCGGAGAGAATGGAGCTGCGGCGCTCCGCGTCAATGCTGTCGTATGCCTCCATGCCCAGGATCAGGGAGCTGAAGTCAGGACGGCGCGCCTGCAACTCCGAGAACGTGCCGTAGAAGAAGCTGTCGCCGTTGTGCAACAGGAGGATCTTGTCGGCCCGTTTCAGGTGCTCCAGCTTGCTGGTGATGACCACCCTTGTTTTGGAGGCCATCAGTTTACAGAGGCATCTGTAGGAACAAGTCAGGTAGTATACGGATGTGAAAACCCTTATTACTACGTTGTAGGGTATTATTCATTTGCACAAGTACCTTTCAAAGATCTCCTTCTCTGTAGCAATATCCAGGTGTGTGAAAGGTGCATCCAGCAGGTACACATCAGCATCCCTATACACAGCTCTGCAGGGCAGCGGAAAGGTGCACACTTTTCATCTTTAATATCATGTGCTAACATGATCAGACCCGACGCTAAACCACTGACAGATGTAAAGTAAAGGAAATACAACATGTCTGGTTGTATTAGGTAGCAACTGGATGCTGGACACCAGACAAGAGGACCATCAATGTTTGTGTGGATTGAAGACTAACCCAACTGGTCTGAGTACGATCCGCCGGAGTAAACTTCATTAGCGAGAATATGTCTGTTTCTGTGTGAGTGCGTGAGTGTTGTGTACCTCGCCAGAGCCACACGAGCCTTCTGGCCTCCGCTCAAGTTCAGACCCCCCTCGGCCATGTTAGTCTTGTCACTGTCAGGCAATGCAGCCAGGTCCTACAGAAAAGGTCACTGTTTCAGAGGCTTTACATGTTAAAGTTCCATTATATCTTATAAGTTATTACAATAAGCTAAGGGCAGCGATGTATGTAACACAAACTCAAATGACCCCCTTCTAATACCCTGATTGAAACAGACATGTGGACAGTAGGCCTACCTCTTCACTTTAGTCAAGATGGTTGTTATCCAGAAAGCATTATTCAGAAAGAAGAGAGATTCTTAGCACACAACAGATCACACCGGAGTACGTCAACAAAACAGGACCATGCTTTACAAGAAGTGAATAAATGAAGTGCTGCCCTTAAAACCACTAAAGACTGACCTCTGCAAGAGCAGAAGGTTGCTGCTTTGTTGCAATTTGCACTTATAAAGACGATCCCCCTCCACACTGAAGGAGGTTTCACTGCTGCCATAAAGACTTCACCAGACAATTCATTCTGAAATGACGTCTCTGCTGGTCACTGGGTGTCTGTGTTCACCGAAATGACATGTAGTATACCACGGTGTTTCTGTTCAGTGAGAGGCCATTTAAACCCCGTCAAGTGTTTTAACTGATGTACAAAAGTTTAGACTTAAAGTAATTGGTCGAGCTGATTCATTTACATCCATTACATCTGTAATTCTGGTATTTATTCTATTTGAAAGAGAAGGCATATTTTCCATTTCTTCTAAAATCTGATCTGGCCAGTGAGACTTGAGGACTGAGAGTGGCGACGCTAATGGTGTCATATCACACAACCACACACCTTGCGATGTTGCTCGGCACCTGACAGACACTCAGAGACGGAGTGAGAGCAGCAGGTTTGAAGTGTTAGGCAGGGAGGGCACCCGACAGGGCGGAGTCGCTGCACCCTACCTGTTCCAGCTGACAGGCTTTGATGACGCTCTTGTAACGGTATTCATTGTACGCCAGTCCAAACAGGATGTTGTCTCGTATGGTGCCGGGCATGATCCAGGCCATCTGCGGGGAGTAGGAGATGCGACCGCTGTGTTTGATCATGCCCTCAGATGGGACCAGCTCGCCCATTATGGTCATGAGGAGAGAACTCTGCAAAACAGACGACGACGAGCGTCTGAATGTCTGTTCATCTCATCGCTTCCCTGCAATCTGTTACTGCTTACTGCACAATTCACTTTAGTAGTCAGTACCACCACTGACCACCAGTGCTATAACCATAGTCACTACCCAGTGATGTCTGCGTCTCATGCTCTCCTCGAACATAAATACTTATTAGCCTTATTCAGCTTTTTTATACTTTGTTCCATAACTTTATTCCAAAAGAGAGTTAATATATAATAACTATTCATGTGACGAATACAAATCTTCAATCTTCAATCTTGAACAGTCGAAAGGCTGTGAATCTATGAATCTTATAACCTTCAGACCTTAAGAATTTTCTCTTCTTTCATTTTCCCACTACTTATAAGCAAACAAACCAATAACAGCATTATGTAACTGAGCTTCTGTAACATATTTTTTAGTATTCAGCAACAGTTAATACTAACATTAATACTGCTTTTCTGAGACGTAGCACTATATATAGGGCCATCTGTGGGCCATCCAGGATTGGATCCAATACCATTATGATGTCCATGGAACTATTACTGCAAATAATAATAATACAAAGAAGAAAATGTTGCAATGTTGTCTAATTTCTGTCCAGAATCTGAGGTTCTGCAGAAGCAGCTTCACCTTCCCTGATCCCGTGGAACCTGCCAGCGCTAGCATCTCTCCCTTCTCCAGCCGCAGGCTGATCTTCCTCAGCACTGGAGTCACATACAGGTTGGTGAAGAAGAGGCCGGAGTCTCCGTTCAGCTGCCCGTTTTCCTGATCTTTGTTTTCACGTCTTATCTTGTCAAACAGCTCCCCGATTCCCTGACGCAGGGGAGCAGAGGGAAATATCTCATCATGTTCCAGATTGAAAACATGGTACTTGCCTATCGCAGATTTCCAGCTATACATGCACATAGACACACACACCTCATCCCAGGAAGCAGTAACATTGACCAGTTCCATCCCAGTGGCTGTGGGATTGTACTCCAGAACCTTGTATTCCTCTTTACTGAGAAAGTCCTACAAAAAATACACATGAAAGACTATCAAAACGTTTTTCTGTCTTGAGAAACATGGAGGACGTGAAGATATGAATACTTCTTTGGTTACATTTCTAAAAGAGACTTCAGATCAGATGGCAATGGAGCCACATGATCTATATATATTTGGTAAAATGATTGTAAAAAGACTATATAACTGACACATGCTCAGCTGTTGGAATGAGAAAAGCCTGAATGCACATAAGCATAGTTTGAAAAAGCTCTACAAGTTCACAAGTTCAAAAATTGACTTCCAAAAATATGTATCCACTGCTTATTTTGTCATTATATGCAAAGGTAATACAACATTTTTTAATTTCACTGTGTTTTAAAGTTTCCAACACGTACCTCAATCTTCCTGAGCAGCGTGACTGTGTCATACCACATCTGGATGGAGGCCGGCAGCTGTCGAGTGACGGTGATGCGTAACGTAATGCAGTAGGACAGGGTGGTAAAGATCCTGCGCAGGATGATGCCTCTGGTCAGCGCGTGAGGAACAATGGCTGCCGCCACGATCCAAATCGCGGAGAAGAAGTATGCGGAGCTGTAGAAGTAGCGTAGGGAGCCAATCTTTTGTGTGAGCTTCACTTCCTTTCTTGAAAAAGAAGGAAATTGGTTAGCTGAGACCCATTTACCCAGAACCATTTGAAAATTCTACCCAGCATACACTGTACATTTACGGCATTTATCAGACACCCTTATCCAGAGTGACTCATATTGACAGCAAGCACTGTGGCTCATACTTTCTCATGTTATTGATGATGGTTTCCATGATCCCCTCCCATCCATAGACCTTCACAGAATGAATGTTCTCCATTATCTCAGAGGTCAGAGCAAGCCTTTTACTGGTCAGCTTGGCCCTTTGGGCTCTAAGAGTCACCAAGAGAAGGTAAAGTAGTCAAGTTCATATTTAAACAGCCATATGTTTTATGTAATTGTAACACATTACATATATTTTAATACACATTAATTCAGGAATTCTATCGTTTATTATGCATTTTACTTCACTATATTTCTTGGTATGGTGATTGCAATGACCCTTAAAAAACAACATTTGCAGCCATTTGCTAAAATCATTTAAGTTCATTTTTTCCTCATGAATGTACATACAGCACCTCATATTGACAGAAAAACACAGATGATACGTATCTTGAAAATAAATGGGGCAGTGGTAACCTACTGGCTAAAAAGGCTCATGACTGGAAATGCACCATCAAGGTAAAAAAACTGCCACTTACTTGAAGGGACCCATCTTGTGAGAGAGACCAGCCTGGATGATGCCCAGCACAGATATAGCAGCCAAGGCGCATAAGCTGTTGACATCAATGAGCTCCCACACCAGGCCCACACACAATATGCACTGCAGTGGGGAGATCCACACAAAGTGGGCCATACCCATACTCTGTAAAAAAATCAAAATGATATATGATATTAACATCACAGAACATACAGATTTACTCCAGTCAGACCAACAACCAGTCAGAACAGAATTTATCGCAAATATTTACAAAGAGTAAACTTACTCAGTAATGAAAACACGAACATCAAGTAGTTTCATGACCTACATGGATGTACATGAGCAACTGCCCCCCCCAACACTCATGTATCCGCATTTCTTTCAGATACGTACAGTTAATGATAAATAAATATTTCACCTTTATTTCAAATCAATTTGAGTTGAATTCATGCAGGGATAAAACAGGGTTTCAGTTAAATTATTTCTAACGACAATAATAATAATAGCTACAAACCAAAATTCCTAAAGAAATTTTAATGGGCTGGGTGTTGCAGAATAATAAAAAGTTCCTAATAATGTGGCCAGATTGTGATTGTGTTGCTAAGGATTTTCTAGGTGGCTGATAGGGTTCACTCAAGAGTTTGTGTTCAAATTCATAAATGTTAATGACAACATTCAGCATGTCATCTATATTCTTTAATATCCAGATACATGTCATGAACGACAACTTTACATTGTTTTTAAAAGCCTAAATATGTCCCATTGATAATCTTTTCAAACTGTTAATCTAGCGAAAGAATATTTTTTTATGATGCATCTAATGAATCATTTTTCCTTATCAGTTCAATTTGATTCGGTTCTTGATTATTTCCACATTAATTGACCAATATAGCTATTTATACATTCTAATTTAGATATCGAAATGAAATAACCCTAATTTCTTAACATTTCAATACTTGTTTACTTAAACTCAAAATTAGAAAATAAAAGTCAATTAAGTGCAAAATAATGTCAGAAGTAGCATTTGATAAGAAATAAAAAGGTCTTCCAGAATAATTTCTCAGAACAACAGAAAGAATACAAGTAAACTTGGGGGTTTAAATATTGTTTTATTGCTTATATTGAAATAAACAGCAGCAATAAAAGCTGGGAGCCCACCATGGTGTCCTTCCTGAACCTACAGAAAGTTTTCAGAAACACAAATACGTGTGTTCACTTTTTTTGAAAGTGAATTTTCCTTTTGAATTTTCCTTCTGTCACTGTTAAAATAAACCTACCATTAAAATGATACTGTTCTGAGACTTTTCATTTCTTTGTCATTGGACAAATAATTATTTCCTCCACTGTATTTCAGAGAACCAACATTAACCTGACGCATTAGCTGGGATTTTACAATGTCCTGGTTTTGGAGCTGCTTCTTGACATCATTGTCATCCTGCAATCCATCCAATATGGAAGTGTCTTATGATCATTAGGGACACAATGGTAGTAAGTGGGGTTTGAACCTGGGTGGGGTTTCAACACTAGGCTACTACCAACCCATGGCAAAAAAGAAGATAACACTCTTCCTCTTCCCAGCAGCCCCCAGTGCCAGCTCCCTGAAGACTCACTCCACTGTCTTCTGCAGTGCATGTGGAGCTGACCGCAGCTGCCGATCCCAGTCCTGAGGAGCCGTCCTCTGGAGTCCCTCGGTCGAGAGGAGCAGCACCAGCCTGTGATGAGAGGGTCCCGACTCCCTTTCCTGACCCCACGTCCGGAAAAGCCAGCAGAGCGGCCAGGACCAGAGACGGATGATCCTGTGTTTTGTCTGTCGGTGCGCATGTGTGTGTATGTGTTGTGTCTGTGTCCCCCCCCGCTTCTCCTCTTCTTGTCCACCAATTCGCAGTTCCTCTGATGAGACAACCCTCAGTTTGGAGGCCCCTGACCCAACTGCGCCAATCCAAGGATGTCCCTGAAGGATGTCCCTCTGTCCAGCCTGGGGGGGCACTCCATGCAAGTATTTTTTTTGGGGGGATGGGGGGGGCAGTCCTAATTGGGGGCTCCTTCTGAGTGGGGGTGAGTGAGAATATGACTGGGCTGAACCCCCAACTGACCAGCGACAAGCGAGGGCCCGGAGTCCCCAGAATGGCAGGTGGGGTCAGCCTGGGTGTGCCGGCCAGGGCCTGTGGTTCTCAAGGAGCGCTGCATGGGCTCCAGCGGCCACGCAGGGACAGGCCCTGTGTCTCCCACGAACCTCTGGAAAGTTCAGTAGGGACATGAGACACCAGTGGTTACATGCAGGGACAGGACCTGCATGTCACTCGAAACACTGGGGGTTCATCAGGGACGTGCAGGGACAACTCGAGCCGCTGGCTGGACCAAGCTGGGACGAGGCCAGGTTCTGCCATGCCATGGAGGACCTGCAGAGCGAACATCACGGAGGCCCTGTGGTTGCCACCACATTCCCTTCCTCCCCCCTGGCCTTTGATGGGATGCCTCAGAGCGGTGATAGTGAAGTGATTGTCATTGCGATACACTGCAGCACAGCACATGGTGACACAATAAAAAGTGTCCCCTGCTTTTAACCATCACCCTTGGTGAGCAGTGGGCAGCCATGAAGGGCAGTGTGTGGGGACAGTGGTTTGCTCAGTGGCACCTCAGTGGTACCTTGGCGGGTCGAGATTTGGGAAACTTGCGTGGCCGCTCCCTTAACCGCTGTGCCACCACTGTCCCTGGTGATTAATGGGTCCTCCCAGCGGACGCTGATTAAGCACGAGTGATCAGGACCCATTAAAAAAGTGCATGCAGCAACAAGGAGTTGCTGCAACATTGATGTGGACACGTGCATGCCTTTTGTTTGTTTCAGTTCCTGACAATTTGTCACATGCTTACAGGTTTGTTATTGTTTCCTCTTGGCCATCGCATCGTTGTTTCGTTTGTGATTATTAAATATTCCTTTGTCCAAAAATGTCATTCTTCTGCGCCTCCATCCCCATTACACCCAGAGTCATGACACATGTTTATTGGGTTACCCAATAAACGGGATTTCGGCTGAACTGTGTGCGAGCAGCACAAATGAATTCAATGTAAAAAGAGGCATTCCAGACAAGCGGGGAAAATGAGCGGGGGTCTGAAACAAAGCGTCTGCTTTTAAAATGCTAATAATGTTAAATTATCATTCAGTACATTTCTATGGGAATAGCAAATCTCACACAATTAAGTACTATATACACACACACAACCTGGTACAACCCGCATTAAGTGCTGAGAAAAGGACTTAAGCAAAAAATCAAACACAACAAATAAATTCAGTACTAATAAACGATCATCTTATCTTAGCTCATCTTATCTTAAATAGATAAATAAAGTTTTTCGATTAGCATTACCATTTTTTTGTACGTGATCTTTCAGTCATTTGTCAAAATGTTTGACATGACAAGATCTATGAGTCAACATCAAATTAATGTTTGTGCATTTTACCATCTGGCCACAAAGTTGAAAAAAGTCACCAACTCTGGTGCTGCTTACACACAGCTTAGATCTTTCCATGTTCCACCACACCTCATTCTACTCAAGAACTGGGTGGTAACGTGTACAGAAGTTGAACCAGTAGGGCAAAAATGTGAGGGACAGGTGAAGAAACCTGGTACATTTGTCCCAATTGTACCGGGTTTCTTCTACGAAAAGTTTTTTATTTATGATCAAAGTGCACGCCACACCCATGCACGTACATACACACATGCACAGAGTGGTCTGATTCAAGTGGCACGGTGGTGCCCTTGTTTCGGAGCGAACCCAGAAATGGCATGAGGCCGAGGCGGCAGTAAAAGAAGCAGCCGGCTAAACACGCATCACATCAAATGCAGGTGATAATTGCCTTGGAACTGTGGCAAAGTACATCAACATTCATCGCCCTGGCGCTACACGTCTGAGGGAGCTGAAAATTCATTGGCTCTTCCCTGGCAGAATGCAACGCACCATATGCACCTACTGTTTACGCGTCCTTCCCTGTATTCCATCCTCGGGTGGCCGCTGTGCAACTAGTCGCAAACTCACACTCACTCACTCACTCACTCACTCACCACATTCCTTCACGGGTCCCTATAACTGTTCCCTATGAGCTGTGAGTCTGTGTATGTGCGTGTGTCACACTTGCCTGGTCAAACTTGCTCAGGTGGGCAGACAGCAGACTGACCAATTCACCTGTACTGATTTTATCCAGCACGCGACTGGACAGTTTCAGGGTCTGCAGGTCAAAGGTCAAACAGAGTTGTCTGGCTAAGCACAATTCTGTTTAATTTATACCAAGCATTCATGAGAACGGCCCTGTCCCGAACGAGAACTGGCGTCACCTGACAGGTACTGAGGGGGGTTGGCACCAGGGCAGCCCAGACGGACCTCACCTCACCTTCTTGTAGATGAGGCTGAACAGCGCAACGCGGATCTGCATGCCCAGGCGGTGGAGGCCAAAGACGGCCGGCTGCAGCAGCAGGAAGCGGGCGGTGAAGAGCAGGCCGAGGCCCAGAGCCAGGAAGTAGCCCTGCTCCCTCTCTGCAGCGTGGAATGGGTCAAACTGGCCAATGATGCGGCCCAGGAGCTGCGGCTGCACGGTTTTGGTGGCCTCCTGATGTAAAGATAATGAGTAAAAGTCATTTCAATTACACACAATATAAAACCGCACTCACTCATTCCCTTTCATTACCACTTATTTCCCGGCACAGCAAGCCACCACGATACAATTTAAATTACACATGATACAGAAAATAATAGGGTATTAAATGTTATATTATAACAATGTTGTTATGGTTATTACTATTATTATCATAATGAGCTATAACATTCAAATCACGTTTATTAGCCAAGTATGTGAGGGAACACATCAGTATAAAACAACGACAATATTTAATATATTCAAATATCTCAAATATCTTATATACTGAAAAATACAAATAATACAACAGTACATAAAACGTTGAACGTGTGTTTTCACCACTCTTCTAATCTAACTTTGCCAGATTGACATGAAACGGTGTGACGTACGAATGTTCTCTGCTTTTAATGCGAACCCAGGCACCCTGAAGGTGACACCTACATGCGACGCCCACATTCACAGCTCCGGGTCACCTGACCACCGACCACGGTGGCTCACTGGCAACGGACAACAATGCTGTTGCCAGGAGACGCCCTGCTGGACTCCGGGGTCCCTGTCATTCCGTCATTCTCACAGAGGGAGAGAAAAAGAAAACGTACCCCCAAATACATGAGCACTCCACAGAGGACAAAAGGCCAGAAGAAGGTCCGAACTCGGGCCAGGGCAAACAGCAGCCGGGGATTTTTCTTTCCAGAAGCGACTTCTCTGTCCCATTCCCTACCACACATTTCACACACACACAACTCGAGTTACAGCCACGTTGTTTCCTGTCCTGCCGTATAACCAGGGAGATCTGGCCAACGCCGTGGGGCTGCGGCAAGAACTCAAATTAAGCAGATATCCATCACCCTCCCGGAGCTGAGCAGTGTAAAGGTCCACATGCAGAGAGAGCAGTGAGGGGTCTGTTTTATGTGACAACTCGGGGACTTCTGGGAGGGGTGGCATTAACAAAGAAAAAAAAAAACAGTGAAGGTGTGACATTTACTACTTCTGAGATGTGACTCCAAACGGGTCTCTGTGTGCAAATGTGTTGAATATCACCTACTGAATGTAAATTACCGCAGTAAACCTTTTAACAGTGAGAGCATTATTATAGGGATATATCAACGTTAATGGAGTTTCTTCTACGGGACACCGACCTCTCCAGGCACTCCGCCAGCGCGTCGGCTGCGTCCGAGGACGGGGTCAGATACACGTCCGCCAGGCCCAGCCGCTCCCTGAAGCCCTTCCTCATGACCGGGCCGGTCCACCTGGAAGCCCACACACAGACACACACACACACACACACACACACACACACGCTCAGACACGGACGTGCGTCCAAACCCACTGGAATAGAAGACCTCAACTCGGAGGTGTCAGTGTCATCTCTCCTCACCAGAAGAAATATCTGGAGAAGAAGTTGGCATCTTCCACAGGTGACCTGCGCATCCTTGCCAGACCTGCCTCGTCCCAGCGCCGGGTGCGTGTGCCGCGCGCTCAGCGTGCGCCGCTTTTCAAGCGCCGGCTCGGCGTGCGCGCGCCGTGACGTCACCGCGCGCCGTGACGTCACCGCGGCGGCTCGCTCGTCGAGGCGCTCTCACTTTTTATCGTCCACCGCCGGATTCCCGTCTCGATGTTATACCGCTAGATGTTTGCGATTTATCGAGCCTGGTTGTGATAGCCTTTTTAAAACGGACCAATTTGGGTTTAGAATTAAAAAACAGCAATTTACCGAAGCCTACTAACCACTGTATATATTAAACTTATAAAATATAAATATCTATTATATATTATATAAATATATATTAAACAAGTCCGAAAAAATTGTTTTACGCTTCATGGTGATCTGGGTTGGTCAGATAAGCACAATAGTCTCTAACAGCAATGTGAAGATGAGATAAAGATGAGATTATTAGAAATTACAAGCACATGTTTCAATTTTGTTTTAAATTTCAGCTTCGGCTTCAAAGAGCTTGGAATGGTAAGATTTGGTTATTTCGTTATTGAAGTCAAATTAACGGCACATGTGAAAACCCCTGGATGGGGTGGCTGGAAAACTGGCAAATCTCACCTGTCTGGAGCAGGACTTCCTTCACTCACTGAAAATGTGGAATTTGAAGAGATGCAAAAGGGTATTATCATACGTCTGAGACAGCATGACACATCACTCTCCACTGTTATCACCAAGTGATGACATTTCTTCAGCGATGGATTTCATCAGAGAACAATCTATCCTGAGGCCGATTTGTTCTGGTGTCTTTAGGCGACCGTTAACCTGACTATAACGTATTATCCATTACCCCATATCATGCTTATTATGTTGGTTTAGAAAGCCAACATCTCGTCCTCTTATTTCTCCTTCTCCTCATACATTCTTATTGTACGTCCACCAAGCTTCACGTTATCTGGCCCGGTGCTGTGTGCTTGGGATTTTATATGCATCCCTTATTTGACATGTAAACCAATATAACGTAATATATACCAAAACTGCATGACCACCTCGTTGCGTTTGTTCACTTTATCTAAGCTGACGTGTTGGCATAATAAAAAAAGAAACATTGATCAAATATTGATTTACATAAACTGATTATTGCGAAATGTACTTGTTTTCATTTAACAATGACCTTACGTGTCTTGAGTAGGAGACTGTTATCTCAGGGTTCTCTCAGCTGCAATGCAATATTGTTCTCCATCTGTAGACTTTTTCTGATTTATTCGTTATGAGTTATGAGAGCCCAACCTACAGTTCTGAAAGTAAAAATGAAGTGATGATTGTCATTGTGAAACACTGCAGCACAGCACACGGTGACACCACGAAATGTGTCCTCTGCTTTTAACCGTCACCCTTGGTGAGCAGTGGGCAGCCATGACAGGCGCCCGGGGAGCAGTGTGTGGGGACGGTGCTTTGCTCAGTGGCACCTTGGAGGTTCGAGATTTGCTTACCCGCAAAGCCGCCACTGCCCACTGACATTAGTGTTAAGTTAAAATACTAACATTTGTGACAAAACTCTATGGCCATTGTTGAACTTAGCATTATCATTGAAGCACGTTTAAACCTTGGGTTAACCTCTTCTCACTCATCCTCCTCACAACTGTCCAATCCGACACGAAGACTGGTCTCAGTTATGTCAGATAGAATATTCCACTCCAAATACATACGTTTGCATCATGGAGGTCACACCTGTGTACCTCCAACCAACCCCCCATTCTACATGTTTAGGGATTTAGGATTAAAATGTGTTACGTTTGGAATTTTGAAGAACTTGTTGGTCAGTACGATCAATCTGCTAGAAAATCGCCATATATTACACGAAATATCTATAATTTATTCTTTCATTAAAGATCACAGAAATAATGATCATTAATATTATTGTTATGATGTTTCATGAAAGAATACACATTACATATTATTATGGACTGCGAACCACTGTAAAGTGGTATTTGAAATGAACGCGATGACGTCATCGCGTCAACACAAACACGTGGCGCGTTAATGAAGACGGCTGGATCATGGCGGGCGGTCTAGGAGAGTGTTTTCCCGCAGGATATGAAAGCAGCGAGAGCGGCGATGAGCTGGACGTTCACGGGTCGCGTCCTCAGGAGACCCCGGACGCCGAGGTGGCCACTTCGCGTTTCGGTGCACGTCAGTGACACGAGGCTACGCGCTTCTTCTCCCACGTCTTCTTCTTTCTGTGTTCGCCAGACTCCCCGAACCGAGCCCGGAAACGACCGGGTGCTCCTCCTGAAGAGAGCCATCAACGCCGGGGACGTGCCGCTGGTGGAGGAGCTACTGGACAGCGGCGAGTTCCGGACACGGTGCGGCGGCGCGTCCACGCAGCACCACGCGTTCTTCTCTCACCTCTTCTCTCCACAGGCATGGACGTCGAGACCCGACTGGGCTTCCAGTGGTCACCGCTCATGTATGCTGTCCACACCGGCCACCACGATCTGGCCAAAGTGCTGCTGGACCGTGGGGCCAGTGCCAACTTCAGCAGGGGTAAGAGTGTGTGTTTGTGTGTGTGTGTGTGTGTGTCTGTGTATGTCTTCCTCACTTTCCATTAAAATACACTCAGATCAAAAGAGACTGTCAAAGGCTAGAAGCTCCATCATTACACATTACGAATTATTATTTAAAAGAAAACACTCTAAAAGGATGGAAGAAGCATGATTACAGTTTACATTTCTCAGAAGCCCTTATCCAGAGCGCCTTGCAGTCGGTAGTTACAGGGACAGTCCCCCTGGAGACACGCAGGGTTAAGTGTCTTGTTCAGTGGTAGTAAGTGGCGTTTGAACCTGGGTCTTCTGGTTTTCTGGTTCATAGATGAGTATTTTACCCGTTAGGCTACTAGCACCCCTAATAATTGGTTGTTTCAGGGTTTTTTTTGCACATTTGCATTGACAAACACAGCAACCCCCCTTGTGCAAAATGGATCTCCTTTGCAGGTGGTTCCCAACCTTTTTTCCCTGAAGCCCCCCCAGTCTGTGTCCAAGACAAGCCAGGACCCCTCCCAGCCCCAATTACTTCCCGTATACACACATTAAAAGAATACGATGATCAATGACAAACTTTTAATTGCAAATCAATACAGGCAGCAGTTGTAGGTTTTAGCTCTTATTCTCCTGGTTTTAACCTGCAGGTTACGTAGAGTCTATATATAGAGCGGTAATCGCCTCCTCTCACCCCATGTCCGGGTCCTCCAACCGGACAGTACTGTGGACCGGACCCAAGCACGACTAAAATGATAGAAACTGAGTACGAACCTGACCCAAGATTTACAGCTCTGGTCTATATAGAATACAGGAGTTTTGGGTGTTACTGTTTAGTACATTTACTGTATACAAATGTAATTTTGGCTTCCTCAGCATAGATGGTAGTAGCCTAGTGGGTAACACACTCGTCTATGAACCAGAAGACCCAGGTTCAAATCCCACCATTGTGTCCCTGAGCAAGACACTTAACCCTGAGTGTCTCCAGGGGGACTGTCCCTGTAACTACTGATTGTAAGTTGCTCTGGATAAGGGCGCCTGGTAAATGCTGTAAATGGTATGTGTGTCATAAATGGTACAATTCTAGGCCCCCCCGGGAACATATGTATACATTTTTTTACAATAACACTTAAATGTAAAATTTTTGATTGATTGTAGTTTAGTTTTTTTTTTTTTAACTCTTTGTTTTCATTTCCCCACAACATCTATTTGCATTTTTAAAAGTCAGACTACAGGCGGAGGCCGTCACCCACTGAATTTCAGTGTCAGGACGGGGTAACGTTGTGGCCCTGACCACTCCTGAATGTGCTGTGAGTGTTCAGACCATCAGGGCACTTCCGTGGATTCACACTTGACTCGATGAAATCCGAGTGCTTGCATTAAACATGGTTATCATGTACTTATTTAATGCAGATTTGTGGAAGTGAAAAGTGCTTTGATAGTTTTTTGTATGGTTACACAAGAAAAGGATCCTCTGATATCAGTCTCACACATTTTTCTAATCTGTGCACGTGTGACAGTGACCAGTAAGAGCTGGGTGTAAGAGCTCCACCTCATCTGACATTGTTTAATGGCACTGACGTAAAAGGGGGGGGGCATCGATTATTTTACATGTGTGTTTTCAGTTTGCACGTTTGATTTCTGTTTTTCCTGCTGGAAATTGAATTCATGTGGTTGGTCAGGGTGAACAGAAAGGGGAGTGAAGTCATTCGGAGAATTCCATCATGTCCACTGCAGAAAGGGGAGTCAGTGTTGCGGGTCTGTGAATTTGACCCCTCAGACTTTGAAAGGAAGCAATTAAACTGGAGCGACTGCCACTTCCTCCCCTCTGTGTTGTTCTGAGGTGCAGAGAATGCTGCATTGATGGATAAAAGCCCCCGTCAGCCACTCTCTGAACTTATGTATTTATTTTTCTGCACGACCGCAGACCCAAACAGATTATGTCTGCATTCTTACCGACGACTGTGATGTAAACCGCACTTGGGCCTAAAAGGCTCACAAGAACTGACCTGCTGCAGCACGTCTGCCTGTATACGCTCAGATACAGGACTCCACCTAACTGTGTGTGTGTGTGTGTGTGTGTGTGTGTGCGCGTGCATCCATCCAGACCTTTACACTGTTCTCATGGCGGCCTGCACGGCTTCAGCTGCTGAGGATAAAATCGCCAGGTGTGTTGAACTGCTGCTGTCCCGCAAAGCAGATCCCAGTGCATGCAACAGGTAAGAGTTACAGGCCCAGGACGCAATTACTTTAAACAGAGTAAATAGGGGAACGTCCCTCTGAAAACACATAAGGGCCCCCAAATCTGTAAAGTCAACCAACCAGATTCACTGCGCAAGAACAACCAAATGCAGTTTTGCATCTTATCATAAATGCACATAGTACATTTACATTTTACATTTAGTAGTATGTGGTGCAGAAGGTACAGAATTGAAGCAATCTTCAGACTGTATGGTGGTATAGGCCTCTTATGAAGAGTTGGGGACACTGAGGTGGTTGAAGTGTGTCGAGAAGGATGAGTACGGTCGGGTATTGAACGTGTGATGTCAGGGTTAAGAGCTGAGTACGGCGTGAAAGGAAAACAGGATTCTGATCCCGTATTCCTGATGGGAGCGCGGAAAGACAGACATTGGGTGGCAGTGAATGCTGGGTGGGTCTAACGATGATCACTGCAGGGCCTTCGTGTCCGCATCTATGCGGAGAGGCTGTATATACGATTTAATAACTTTAGAAGGTGTAGCGTCTAACTCAAGATTCAGTGGGAGCAAAAGATGCTCTGAAATCTAAAACCAAGACTTTTTACTTAAAGATAAGTTTCAAGATAGCGTCTGTCTCAAAAGCTGCCAAACCAAGCATGGTGGTTCAAATGTAGGATCTGTTGTTTCTTTCATTTTATACACAGAAGGCACATGCTTCTATACGCTATATACAATGCATTGTTTTCTGAGTTGTGGTAGAAATCACGGGGAAATTGAGGCAGAGACGGGATGGATTGGCGATGGTTTTAATAATACTTGTCATAATCAATAAATGATACAAAGAAGATTTCAAATACTACCGCTGCCCTGCTTCCCTGTAAATAAATGTCTGACCACACTAGTCCAAGACTGATCCAAGATCAGGTAGAAGTCTGCAGTCATCTGGATGTTCCACACTGTGCAAACATCAATAGAATTAATACTAGTTAAACTGGTGAGACAAGGCCAGAAATCAATAAACATGTTATATGAATGGTTTAATCTGTTATTTGTGCAGTTTGTGCACCTGCTAATTCATACAGCATCTAACATGACCAATAATCACGAGGAGACACACAAATACACAAAGTCCCTACAGACGGGTGGACTGTAAACATGTGCTCTCCTACCAGATGGAGGATAAGAAGCTAAAAAGCAGGCCGATCTGCACACCTCGGACCCACAGGCGAACCCAACACACGTCACACGAATGCGCACATCGCTTGGAAATGGATTGTTTCCTTTCCAGACAAAATATTTGAAGTAGTGGCACAGGGACGCCGTAGGATGTGGCTGCGGGACAGAGTCCCACCCCTTCACTTGCACGTGTTTTCGAACTGCCGATTCATTCCAGCTGAGTTTTGCTGGAGCGTGGGGTAAACAGGACAGTGAGACAAAGGTAGCTTGGACCTCCAAACTCAGCCATTTATTACGATTCAAATGTTGGGACGGTGTACAGTGTGTCCTCCAACACGCCCAATCTGTCAGCCCTTCACAAGCTGCGTCAGGTGTCCATGGAAACGGGGAAACTGGAACGTCCTGGGTGGCATGCTGGGAAATGCTGTCTGTCATTTAAATACATCTAGTAACAAGTGGGGTAGTAAGTGGGGTTTGTAGCGGAGTTCAGCGCCCCGGAAAGAGGTCGGATGAGTGGCGTTTTAAACGCTGTGCCCTCCTTTGTCAATGAAGAGGAAACGCGTAGTTGGTGGCTGGAAGGTGTCAGGATGAGAGATGGTTGTGGCCTTGCCAACCCGAGCCGCTGTTGTGCTTGTTCAGAGCCCTGGGAAAGTGTCACCCATTCTGATAAATGGCCAGTGGGCATTCCCATGGACCCCGTACCAGTAAATTATGCTTCCTCGATGCACCATTTGATAAAAAGTGGCGTTTTAATTGCCCCCGTTTGCGTGTGGTTTTGGTTGATGCCAGGCACCTTGGATGCCAGGTCAGATTTCAGGTTGTATTTATTCGTAAAGACGAAAAACAAAGGGAACTTCTGAAGGCAATTTGCTTCATAAATAGTAAATGTATTTTTTTCAGTTCATGCAGTGATTTTAAAATCCACGTGTTTTTTTTTTTTACAGTTAAACAGTTATGTTGAATTGTACATAACTGTCCTGTAATATGTCACTCTATGATTCTCACATCTAATTGTAGTTATTAATTATTCAACCGTCGATCTATCTGTCCACATCACCAAACTCACTGCATTTAAATGGACGAGCTGAATTTTATTTTATTGAATCCCATCTTAGCTCTAGTGTGGACCAATGCTTGTATGTTTAGTTGATCTTTAGATACTCAGTGAAAACCTGTAACTGGATTATTGACAATCTCCTTGATCTGTCTGAAAGGTGCAATAGTGCCGTCACCGTTCTTCCACGAAGCAGTTAATGTGTGAGCTTGGCGGTTTGGTCTAGTGACTGATTAGTGGATTCACTTGAATCCTGCCTGAGCTGCTCAGTGCTGTATTACCTCTGCTCTTTGCCCTGATCTGTGCTCCGACACGAATTCCTGGACATTTGTGCACCGGAATGTGACCACAACATCTGTCCCATCATCTTATTACTTTGAATTACTTGGCCCTGACACAGCAGTTCACTGTCCAGCTGTCCTCATGCTCATTGGTTATTTCCAGGGTCGCATCTCCACCTTCACGCTCAGGTTTCTCAGGTTTGCACAGTTCTCTGCTTCATGTGAACGCGCTGAATCTGCAGATGACCTGATCAGGTGATGGGGACATCTTCTGCACAGGACTGGCTGTTTGAAATGCTTTTGGAATGTATTTTCTGTTTAAAACTTCATAGGGCATCAGTTGTGTATGCTGAATTCTTATGGCCATATTAAAAAAACTGTCATCTTATCAGGAGTCTTGATTGGTTTAGATCTTAAATAAGAAGAGTTTACAGATTAGGTTGAGTACTGGAATGACATGGCGTCTTGCAAGGTTCATTTCTTGTCAGTAGTGCAGACGTGCTGTTGTAATATTCCCCAAAAGACCATCGGACCTGCAGGTGATTTCAAATGTATTAATCCTACAAAACTAGTCCTATAAAGTCCTGGTATGTCCCTTAGATCAGGCAGGTCATGCCAGTTAATGATGTCCAGGGACAGAGACTATGCTGCCCACTGCTGGAAGTAGCTACCTTCACACTTTTAAAGTTTTATTTTCTACAGTTTTTACTAGAATTACTTTTTGCTCTTTGTCCTTTTGTAAACGTGGTTTGGCTTGTTAATCAAATAGACTAATCAAGCTTTTGACTAATGAATGTTTAATAGGGTATTTTTGTTGTTTTACTTTGAGATTTACCTCTATTCCTGACTGAATATGTGAGCGAGAAAGAGAGAGAGATCGATCATGGTCTTTGTAATCTGTTGCCCCCTAGTAGTCCCACAGTCTTGTCTTCTCCATCAGATCTCGCGTGACTCCCCTGATGATGGCGGCGAAGGAAGGCTATGCACAAGTGGTTAACCTGCTCTTGTGTCATGGAGCTGAGGTCAACGTCCAGGATAAAGGCGGCTTCACGGTATAAACTGGCCGTAATTGCTTGGAAGGTTCACTTTTGTGTCTCCCGCAGGTATTTTTCCCCCAGCACCCACAACTCCATTACTGTGAGTCCTGAGCAGGTTACTCCTCCCAACACTGGTCCTGAGCACTTATCTATATTGGACCATTGTCCCTTTTTTTTTTATATCTCACACACACATTCAGTTGACATTGTAAGTAATGTATATGAATTCACACATCATTAGTTATTAGCCATTAGTATTTGATAAATAAGCTGGTATGTTGCCCAGATAGGTTGTAGGGGAATAAAATCACAGGTCTACTCTCAAAGTATCAACTTTCTATATTAATTTACTTCTTTGCTGCGTGTTTGTTGATTGAAGGCCTTGTTGGTGGCAGTGCAGTATGGCAACATTGAGGTGGTTCTTCAGCTCCTAAAGCAGGGAGCTGATAAGACGATCAAAACCAAGTGTGGGTTGAATGCAGCGGACCTGGCAAAACAGTTCAAACACGACCAGGTACAACTCTACATCTGGCAGCTCTGTTTGTCTCACTCCTCATTCCTACTCCGTTTCTGTCACCTTCAAATAAAGACCTCCACTCAAGAATTTGAACAGGAACCCCATAAACTGATTTTCTTGTTGGTTCAGATCTCCAGGATTCTAGCTCTACCAGATGATGGTATAGCGAATCCTGTTTCTTCTAAAGAGGACAATCTCTTCAAGTTCTTTAAAAGGGATGGGGACCCAGTTCCTGCCTACAATGAGAGGTCAGTGTTCCCGGCGGTGTTGGTGTGCAAGGGCGCCATCAAGTGTTTTGTGAAGGAAGAGCATTCTGCTTTGGGTGAATGTAGAAATCTTAAATTTACTGCCATTTTCTAAAATCATTTCCCTCGTTGATGTACACACAGCACCCCATATTGACAGAAAAACATAGAATTGTTGACAGATTTGCAGATTTATTATAAAAAAAAAATGAAATATCATACGGTCCTAAGTATTCAGAACCTTTGTTCACTATTTAGTAGAAGCTCCCTTTTCATCTAATACAGCCATGAATCTTTTTGAGAAATATGTAGGGCTGCAACTAACGATTATTTTAATAATCGATTAATATGTCGATTATTATTTTTTGATTAATTGTAGAATCGGATAAAAAAAAAAACAAGAAAAGCATTCATTTCCAACCCTTTATTCAAAAACAGAACCAAAATCTTTAGAAAGTGCACAAACATGTTGCTCCTTGAGCTGTTATAATAATAATAAAATAAAATAAAAATGGACTAACACAAAAAACATACACATGTATGCTTTACATCTGCCAAATATAGACTTTTTTTTTTTTTTTTTTTTAAATCAAAGTCAAAGTCAGCTTTATTGTCAATTCTGCCATATGTACAGGACCTGCAGAGAATTGGCATTACGTTACTCTCAGACCCATACAAGTAACATTAAATACAAAACAGTAACATTTGAATACAAAGGTATAAATACAATTTTAAAAAACACAATATACAATTTTAAAAACACCATATACAAATAAGGGCACATGGTGGAGAGTGCAAAACCATGTAGTGCAACAGAGGTAAGTTTAAAGTGACAAAGTGACAAGTGAGGTAGTTGGCAGACCAGAGCTGCACAGAGTGACTGGTGCATGGTCAGTTTGTGTGATTTAGAGTTCAGAAAGTTTGTGGAGCAGAAGAGGGGAGTGAGGGGAGTGGGGGCAGAGCCGGGAGGGAGTTGAGTTTCCTGACAGCCTGATGGGTGAAGCTGTCCTTCAGTCTGCTGGTCCTGGCCTGGAGACTCCGCAGTCTCCTCCCTGATGGCAGCAGGCTGAAGAAGGTTTGCATTGGGTGGGTAGGATCAGCTGCTATGCCGAGGGCTTTCTTGGTAAGGCGTGTGCTGTAGATGTCTTGGAGGGAGGGGAGAGGGACACCGATGATTCTCTCAGCTGCTCTTACTGTGCGTTGGAGAGTTTTTTGGCAGGACGCATTTCAGGCTCCAAACCACACAGTGATGCAGCTAGACAGGATGCTCTCGATGGTTCCTCGGTAGAATGTGTGCATGATGGGGGCTGGTGCTCTTGCTCTTCTAAGTTTGCGGAGGAAGTAAAGACGCTGCTGTGCTTTCTTGGCCAATGCAGTGGTGTTTTTTGTCCAGGAGAGATCCTCGGTAATGTGCACACCCAGGAACTTGGTGCTGCTCACTCTCTCCACAGATGCACCGTTGATTGTCAGAGGAGCATGCTGAGGGTTTCCTCTCCTGAAGTCAACAACAATCTCTTTCGTCTTCTCCACATTCAGAGAGAGATTGTTGTCTCCGCACCATGCGGCCAGGCGGCTCACCTTGCCTCTGTAGTTAGACTCATCCCTGTTATTAATGAGTCCCACCACAGTCGTGGCATCCGCAAACTTGATGAAGAGGTTGGAGCAGTGTGACGGAGTGCAGTCGTGGGTCAGCAGAGTGAAGGGAAGGGGGCTCAGCACACATCCCAGAGGGGCCCCCGTGTTTAGAACGATGGTGCTGGATGTGTTACTGCCAACCCGTACTGCTTGTGGTCCTCCAACAGCCAGTTACACAGTGAGGTGTTGAGCCCCAGCTGGATCAGTTTTTGTGTGAGCTGTTGTGGGATTATTGTGTTAAATGCTGAACTGAAGTCTATGAACAGCATTCGAACATATGAGTCTTTTTTGTCCAGATGTGTGAGTGCTGAGTGGAGTGCAGTGGAGATGGCATCATCGGTCGAGCGGTTGGGCCGATATGCAAACTGGAAGGGGTCCAGTGAGGGGGGAAGGACAGACTTAATGTGCTTCATGACTAGCCGTTCAAAGCACTTCATGAGGATGGGGGTAAGTGCAATTGGACGGTAGTCATTAAAGCAGGAAGGAGATGACTTTTTTTGGCACCGGAATGATTGTGGTAATAAAGTGCCACCTGAGCACTTTAAATAACGATAAATAATTTATAAAAAAATAAAGAACAATACAAATCAGAAAATTGAACAGGATTTGTTTGAATGTCAGAACTTGTTCTCTGTACTACACTGCAGATGCACACACTCACAAACTCTCACACTGACACACACACACACACACACACACACACACACACACTGCAAAAAATGCTTTTCTAACTGATTTCAGTCGATATCTCTAAAAAATCTTAAATCAAGATACATTTACTAGACACATGAAATATCATAAGAAATTGTCTTGTTTTCTGAAAAAAGCAAAAGCAAAATTATCTGCCAATGGGGTAAGAAAACTAATCTTAATGAGATATCTCAAACAGAAGTTTTAAGCATCACTTAATTTTCTCATGCCGTTTTTCTTGTATAGTAATCTTTGATTTAAGATTTTTTTAGATATTTGGACTGGAAACGAGACAAAATTACTAGGTAAGAAAAGCCTTTTTTGCAGTGTAGCTATACATGACAACAGATTGAAAAATGAATGGTCCAAAAAAGGCTAGTGAATAAAAACATGTCTTTAGTCTTTTAATACAAAGTAACTATAGCACCCCTGCTTTACTACAGTTATTAACGCTAACTTGTCATGCTTGACAAGCTGGATGACGGGTTAACATTTACATTTACAGCATTTATCAGACGCCCTTATCCAGAGTGACTTACAATCAGAAGTTACAGGGACAGTCCCCCTGGAGCAACTTAGGGTTAAGTGTCTTGCTCAGGGACACAATAGGCAAGTGTGTTACACACTAGGCTACTACCACCCTCCATCGTCCATGCGGAGACGCAGAGAACAGTCCGAACACTGTTTCATCCCCCCTCCTCCAGATTCTGTAGTCTGTAGCGACTTACCCTGCTGCTGAACTCCCTTCTTCTTCCTCAAACACTCCAACATGTTTGCGTTTCAGGTGCTGGATCATTGCCACTTCATTGTTACTTTTGCATATTTTCGCGCAGATTTCTCTGCCTCCGCCATGTATCTGTCCTCTACCTCCGCTCGTTTTTTTTTTTTGCTACGCACTGTCTATGAGACGCCAAATTCAGCTTGCATCTGTGCACGAGAGAGACGAGTGTGTTCACATAACAAATTGATTAGGAAATTCGTTGCCATCTCTTTTAGTAATCGATTTTTATCGATTCAATCGGTTCGTTGTTGCAGCCCTAGAAATATGCAACATGTTTTTCTCACATGGATTTGGGGATCCTCTGCCATTCCTCCTTGCAGATCCTTTCTGGTAGGTTGGATGTGAACGTTGGTGGACATCCATTTTTAGGTCTCTTCAGGTTCTTCTTCACCTCTCTCACCAAGGCTCTTCTCCATTTGGCCGGCTCTAGGAAGGATTATGGAGGCCACTGTGCTCTTAAGAACCTTAATTGCAGCAGAATTTTTTTTTGTGACCATGGCCAGATCTGCGCTTTGCCACAATTCTGTCTCTGAGCTTTTCAGGCAGTTCCTTTGACCTCAAGATTCTCATTTTGCTCTGACGTGCATTGTGAGCTGTAAGGTCTTATATAGGCAGGGGTATGGCTTTCCTAATCAAGTTCAATCAGTAGAATCAAACACAGCTCGTCTCAAATGAAGGTGTAGAACCATCTCAAGGACGATCAGAAGAAATGGACAGAACCCGAGTTAAATATGAGTGTCACAGCAAAGGGTCTATGTGATATTTCAGTTTTTTGTTGTTAATAAATATGCAAAAATGTTCACAATTCCGTGTTTCTCTGTCAATATGGGGTGCTGTGTGTAAATTAATGAGGGAAATGGCTGCAATATAACAAAGAGTGAAAAATATAAGGGGGTCTGAATACTTTTTGTACCCACTATGTGTGTAATACATACATACATACATACATATACACACACACACAGACGTATGGCTTGGGTCATACTTTTTTCTTGTTTGTTTGCCTCTTGGATATGTAGCATTTTAATTTCATATACTTAGGATTTTAGTCATTTTAACGCAGCCACAGTGGTTTCAGGCGACAGTAAATATTTTGGTGCCAGGTTGCATTATGAAGGTCAATTGACCAGCAGAGCCACTGTGGTGACCACTAATAGGAGAAGAAGATTTTATTTTCTTATTTTTGAATCTTGACTGTGGGAATGTGTTGGTGGGTTTAGGGTTTAGAGGTCAGTTTGATGGCCTCGAGGACCAGATTCTGCAGTGCCATCTGCTGGTTCTTGGCTTGGGTGACTTGATCCAGGATTTTCCTGCTTTTCTCATACACCGCTTGATGCTCTTCTGTGCGATACCACTCCTCAATGTTTGAAGCCCATGTTTGTGGCTAGTTTTATTTAATGAACTTGATTTTTTCTCGTTTTAGTTCTGTGAAATTATGTGACATTGATCTACTGCTCCATGGGCTGAATCTGGAGCACCTTTCAGATGTCCTTCGTGTAAGTTCCTCCAGAAGTGTTTCAAGATGCATCATGCCAGTGGGGTAACAATATGAAAATAATTCAATTTTGTTATTATTCACAGCAACATGATGTCATCTGGAGCGACCTCTTTAGTATGACGAAAGATGACTTTGAAAAGGTTATCATGATTCGTGTTTTAGCCAGTTTTGGATAATGATTTGTAGGATGGAGATTGGTGTCTTCTTGATGATTATTTCATTTGACTGTAGATTGGCATCACAAACCCCGAAGATCAAAATAAATTGATGGCGGCCATTAAGAACATTTGCCTGGACCGAATCGACCTGGAAACCCTCAATAACTTGGATATCATAGACAGCCGGTGAGCATTTACACATTTAAAGCGCTATTCTTGTAGACTCAATATTAATAATCGCAGCTGCAATGCAGTTCACATTCTTAAAACCAAAACACAACAAATGTTCAAAAAAACAACAAATATGTCATGTTTAACAAAAATAAGGAGAAATGATTCACCTTGTCTGACCTTGAGATCATTTCAGTGATCCACTCATTAACACAAATGAGAGTGTCGAGGAGCACAAGGCTGGAGATCATTCTGTCATACTGACTGAGTTAGAATAGCTCAGAACCAAGAACAGTTGGTTGAAGAACAATGCCTTTTCCAGCATGATGGAGCTCCGTGCCATAAGACCAAAGTGAGAACTACGTGTCTTGGGGAACAAAACATTGAAACTCCCCAGACCTTAATCCACTTTAGAACTTGTTGTCAAATCTTCAGGACAAAAACCCACAAATTCTGACAAACTCCAAGCACTGATTATGAAGGAACGGGTCGTCAACAGTCAGGATTTGGCCCAGAAGTTGAATGACAGAATGTCAGGTTGAATTGCAGAGGTCTTGGGGGGAAAAAAAAGGACCAACACTGCAAATATTGACTTTTTGCATATACTTGTCTTTGAAACTTATAAAATGCTTGTAATTATAATTCAATACACCACAGATACAACTGACAAAAAGATCTAAAAACACTGAAGCAGCAAACTTTTCTGAAAACCAGCATTTGTGTCATTCTCAAAACCTTTGGCTACAAATGGAACACATTTGGCCGAAGGTGCAGGTTCAAATGTGTGAAGCCTCACCACCAAGTGGTGCTGAAGTTCATTCAGTTAATGTGTATAAAGTATTATTTAACATAATTTAGCCATTTTAACTATAATGTGCATAATGTGATATTGTGCGTTCACTCACTAGCACTATTGTGACTATCGCTGAGCTGGAAGTGACTTGGAGAGAACACAATCGCATAACACAGCCTGTCTTAAATGTGCTTTTCACATCGGAATCTACATATGTGTGTCACATTTTACGTTTACAGCATTCATCAGACGCCCTTATCCAGAGTGACTTACAATCAGTACTTACAGGGACAGTCCCCCCCTGGAGACACTCAGGGTTAAGTGTCTCGCTCAGGGACACAATGGTAGTTAGTGGGGTTTGAACCTGGCTCTTCTGGTCCACTGGCGAGTGTGTTACCCACTAGGCTACTACTGTCTATCAAAAATCGATAGATAAAACACAAGACAGTAACCCGTGACATGTTCTCTATACGAACAAAACATGTATCAAAAAAGAACTGAAACTGTGGCCCAAAATCCGAGATACCATGTACCGTCACACCTCTACATTACATGCTTACATTTTTTTTTTTTTTGACTACAGTGAATTAAAATGTTTTTTTTTTTTTTTTAAGGTTATTCTCTTTCAGCAGAATATTTTCATGCATTTCACATTTCAATATACTGTACATATTACAATAAGAATGATTGATATTACTTTTCCTAATTTAACCCTTATTCGTGCAGCTAATTCGGCTTCGTAATATTTTAAATGATCAACTGCAGTTGAGCAATAATCTCAACTATGTGCATCTTCCGTAGTCTTCTATGCATACATACATACATACATATATACACACACAAGCACAAAAAATGCTTCAATACTGACCTGTAAACAGCACATCCTTGTTGTCCATAACTTCAATATCTATGTCTACCAGATATACTCTGTTTTTTTTGTGTTTTTTTATGTTGTGAATATTGTCTGGGCCTGTCTGTACGGCACGGATTACTGTCTGCACTCCCTACCTGTTTGCACCGTTAAGTAGCCCCTACAATTTCTAACTAACTAACTACACTATCTTAACAATGTCAACACACCTTCAACATGATGATCTGCTGAAATCTCACCAAACAAGGAAAGGTTTGAGAACCACTGCTGAGGGGTTAACACTCTTATATCAGAGTAATTCTGGGGATTAGGCAGATCATCTTCATTAGCACTACTGGAATTTTAATAAATAGATAATTATTTCATATTAATAAAATAAATACTGTACACCACTTTCATACATTTGCTAAGTAGTTTGAATGATTCATTAGAATTTTTGAGACTATATCTGCAATATTTCTGTATTGTTTTCCAATACAGACAATCAATTTCAACAAACTATCCAAAAGGAATGCATGATGTACAGTACCAGTCAAAAGTTTGCACACAAAGTATGGAATTATGTAGTTCAACAAATCAAAATAGGCTTTATATTTCTTAAAAGCACCCCCATATCATCACACCTCCTCCTCCATTGTGGGAACCACATATGTGGAACTATCTGCTCACCTTTTCCATGTCTCATAATGAAACAGCATGTCAAATTTGGATTCATCAGACCAAAGGACAGAATTACATTCTTGTTCTTCCTTGCAAGAGCCTTCTTGCACTTCCATTTTGAGCATGAAGGCCTAATTCATGCAGTCTCCACTGAACAGTTGGTGTTGAGATGTTTCTGCTACTTGAACTCATGATGCAGTTATGTGGGCTCTGATCTGAGGTGCTGTTAACTCTGATTTAATTCATTGTTCTCTTCCTGACGTGGTCATAGTGTTTGATGGTCTTTGCAACTGCTCTTGAGGATATGTTCGAAGTTCTGGAAATTTTACGGATTGACTGACGTACGTCTTAAAGTAATGAACTGTCTTTTCTCTTCACTTAGAGTGGTTCTTGCCATGATATGAATTAGAACACTAGTCACATTGGGCTATTCATTGTCTAGATCTTTGTTCCAACCCTACTGATGGTCTCAGACACATTAAGAATACAAGGAATTAACCCAGCGAACGACCTCATGAGGCTGAATGGGAGAGTATGCAGAACTGTCATCGAAGCAAAAAGGTGGCTAATTTTAAAGAATAAAATGTAAAACATATTCAGGTTTTCCGTTTTCTACACAATTCCATAGTCACAGTTTGGAGGCACTGGTTTAACTGGTACTGTAAGTTTACAGGCCTAGAGTCTTCTTCTTCCTTCGGCTTCTCTCATTAGGGGTCGCCACAGCCTGTCAACTGATCTGAATGTCCGTACAATTAACCTGGCAAAGGTTTTACGTTGGATGACCTTTCTGACGCAACCCAACCCATTTACCAAGAGACCCACGGTCACATGAATCCACAGTTGCACGCTTAAACAGAGGTGAAAAGTGCTCTATTATTTTCTGTATTGAAAAACACAGGAGACAATTCGCTGTCAGTACTGCAGGCAAATTTTATGTGTAATAACTAAATTCACAGTATCTAAGGCCAGTTTCTTGACATACCACTAGAGGGAGCCTGAGTACCAGTGCCGGTACTGGTGGTACCCATTCCAAGGGTGTAGACGGATGGCTACCTCATGAACATATGCACCACGTGTAACTTCAGGATTCAACTTTTGTGACGTGTTCGGTATTGCAGCTTCTCACTTTAGACGGTTCTTTACACGAACACATGAAATGAACATGATATACATGAGACCAAAAATCATACTACATGCACATATTTCCAGACGAGTACATCTCCGGCCTGACATGAGGTCCAGGCTGTCATAATGCACACATGAAGGCATGCTGAAGCACCTCCACTAATGGTTTAAGCAGCGGTGATTTGTGAGGTGGGAGCACTGACACATTACTCCCCAGCAGACAGCTCCGTTTTACTTGGGCTCCTCACTTCATGAATCTTAACCAGGTCCCAGTTCCTTACCCGGAGATTTTAAATCCTTCTGTGATGGGTCCACTGTAAACAAACCTGGGACTTACTTCTAAGTCTCAACTGGTGTGTTGATCGCTTCAGAAGGGTACATGATCTAACATGGTGTATGGACTAATGGGACAATTGTTCCTTGTGTGTGTGTGTATGTGTGTAAATGGCGACCACCCACAGGAGTGTCTGTGATAAGGCAGATAAATCGGTTCACATCCCCCGACCCCTGCGAGTCGTAGCTCTGGTGTCAGAGCCTATCACTCTCGTCTGCCTAGATAAACTAACACAGAGACACTCCGAGATCGTCCCGGAGGAGACAGTGTTTACCGGCGCTCCTGACAGAGTGTTGGAATCAGAAAACGGCTGCTGGGGGTCAAGGAAGGGGTCTGTGGTTGAGATATTATAACACCACTGCAACGGTTTCCACTTCAACACCGTCTGGATGATAAGAATATGGTGGTAATCCATCACAGAAAGAGTCGCAGCCTGTACGTGGCCGTGGAAGTGGTGCGTCTTTTCACTGATCCTGATTAATTGGTAGGGTGGTAGTGGCCTAGTGGGTAACACACTCGCCAGAAGACCCAGGTTCAAACCCCACTTTACTACCATCGTGTCCCTGAGCAAGACACTTAACCCTGAGTGTCTCCAGGGGGACTGTCCTTGTAAATACTGATTGTAAGTCACTCCCATCATAATGCCATAATTCTAAATGTAAAAAAGAGTGACTGTGTGTGTGTGTGTGTGTGTGTGTGTGTGTGATCTGCTGGGTGTGTGTATAATTTAGTTTGATGCCATCTGATTTTCCAGCCGTCCAGTCAGATATGATCTCTCTTTGGCTACCTGTTAGAACTGAAAATATGGGCATGAATTCAAGGTCCAGAACTGTATCTTACTGGGATCTAACTTGGCATATATGGCATCTGCCACCAAGTTTTGTGCAAATCAGACCAAATTATTCAGGCTCACAGACCCGACTGGGTGTAAGCGAAACAGGATGACAGCGGTGTATGGACGAGTTGGGTGTGCAGTGTTCTGTTTTTTTTTTGTTTTTTTTTTTTACAGGAGTGAGGAGCTTTACGATTTCCTCATCAGCCTGCGACAGCAGGTCTCCTGTCTGACGATGACCGTGCAGGATGTCATCAGCCGTCTGCCGTCCAGTGCCTCTGAGGTGACACTCATAGACACACACACACACACACACACACACATGCTTGATGGGAGGAGATTGACGTTACCAAACTAACCTACAACCTTACATGAATATTGCTTTTCACATTTAAAGCAGTTTTACAAAAGAGTACTATGGGTTCTGATTTTCATGATGCAATACATAAATATAAATACATGGATTTATTATGTGTTTTGACAGTTGGTCCTGACCTGGGACTCTAAAAAGGAGGCCCAAGCCATCTGTACTGACCTGGTTACTCAGACCATGGACCTCCAGAAAGAGATGATATGTCTCACTGACCTTCTGTGCAAGGTTAGTCTTCTAAGACCCTTGCCTCTTCATTGCTGTTGGTGGTTACTGCATGGATTGGGTGGGATTTGAGGGGAGCTAAAACAAAAACCAAATCGTTCCCACATCAAAACCAGTTTAGCAGTATTATGATATTACAGATATACAGACAACACCACAGTTTAAAGACATTGGAAATTGGAATATGTAACATACAGTAACAAACCTCTGTTGATGTAGGTGATTCTGTAACGAATGCAGAAATTCCCAAATCTGTAGGGAATTAATTGCAATCTTAAATGACTAGGTCTTTTTTTGAAGATGGACTACCAAATGAGAGGTGGAGATTCATAGTGTGGTAAACAGAAAAATATAAATGGCCCCAGTACCAAGCCCTGTGGTACTCCAGTAATGTTGTTGTTGCATGACAATGTGTATATTCTACAAAAGTAATAGAATGTAGGAAGTTCAGAAAAGGTTGTAAGCACAACCTGGTATTGAATGATGGGAGAGTATCAGGGAGATGACTGGACAGCAAGCAGGAAACAATTAAAGTACTGTAGGAAGGGGCATTTGTCTATGTTCAGGGGTGGGTTCTTGCAGTGTTAGTAGATGTTGTGTTTGCCTGCAAAGCTTCGTCACAAGCTTATTTGAACAGGCACCATCCACATACAGTTCAGCAACAACCAAAACCTAATGACTCAAAAACGCTGGATACCGTAAACAAGCCCCCCATCCACCTGGCCTCTTTTTAAAAATTTGGGAATTACTTGTGCATTTTTTATTTGTCAAGATTTGTGCGCTGTAGCACAGTTGAAAACACTGGGTTCAACAACAGAGGTTACAGAGGCCGCGGTGCCCAGGATGTATGAGGCGGTAATGCTAGTTGTTAAAAAATCTCTTCTCTCTGCAGAAAAAGAAGCACTTATGTGATGGTTTATGGACTTCGCAAGCAGCTAAATCAGGGTTGTGCGACATGGCATAAAATTCATGGTGTGAGAAGTTTAACCATAGACGGTATAAATATTCTGGTATATAATTTGATAAGTAAATTTAAATGTAACTGTTTTTGAAAGGGTAACGTGTCCATAGAAAAGGCACTACAGCAGGAAGTTGTATAAGAAACTTTTTACAGATACATCAACATATAGCATAAGAGCCTCTGGCCATCCCTTTTATAGCTAATCACATTACAGACCTGATATCATCTAACTTCCAGCTGAAACCTTTTGTAATATTCTTGCTTTTTCAGCCGTTAGTATCCCCCTCTGTCGACTTTTTCGGGACCTGTTGCTGGAATCCAAATTGAAATGAGCTAATTTAGGGGATAACGGTGTTGAATTTATGTTATCCATGTTCCTTTGTGAATAGAATATTCATGAAAGTCTTTTAGTTTTTATTTTATTGACAATTACATACTAACTAAAAAGGAGCGATAATGTAGTGGCAAAAAGTGAGACACCGTCTGGCCTTTAGCCTTGATTGCGGCATGCATTCATGCTGTCATCTTGGAAACTGCCCGTACCATAATGTTGCTGAACCTCCACCTGACCGACTGCAGTAACTCCAGATTACAGCTCTTCCCTCGACGGTAATAACTAGACATGACGGCTGTGATGCACCACCACTCTGGAACAGGGTCGATCTGGACCACATCTTCCAGTTTTATCCTTTCTGATCAGTGGTTTTTATAAGGCAGCACATCAGTTTAGTCCCAACCCCTTGATTTGTACATGTGTAAATGCTCACTGTTGAAGTGAAAGTGAAGTGATTGTCATTGTGAAACAGCACAGCACACAGTGACACAATGAAATGTGTCTTCTGCTTTTAACCATCCCTTACGTGATTGCATGACAGGCGCCCGGGGAGCGGTGTGTAGGGGCACCTCAGTGGCACCATGGCAGGATTCGAACCAGCGACCTTCTGATTACGGGTCCTTTTTTTTTTTTACCCGCTAGGCCACCACTGCCCCGTGTTGACGTCTTTTCTACGACCACGGCATGTGTGGTTGTTTAAGAAGTGAGACGTATTCATCCATGCAGTAATTATCCAATGGGAGGCTCTTACCAATGTAAATGTGGGTGGTAACTTTTTTTCTTGAAACAGCTAAAGTTAAAATGTCTCCCAGAATGCACCACTGCACGAAAAAAAGGCCTTTAGTAGAGTAACAACGTACATTTTACTTTGCTGCTGTTTACATCTGGACTAAATGTTGGAGATGGGCTGCAGGAGTGAGAAAGCGGTCAGGGAGGTCTTACCTGGATCTGAGCAGGTGATGGTGGCGCCACCTTGTGACGATACTGCGCCTGCATCTCTGCTTTTACGTTTTCATCCCAGCAACAGTATTTATTGGGTTAAAAAATGGATTTCTGTTTGACATCGACCATTCAGCCTTGTGATTATTCTAGACTGGGTTAGTATGGCTCGCATCAGCTCCTCGTCCTGCTTCTCTTAATGTTTGTACCTGTAGACACAATCACCGGAAACCAAA
Organism: Denticeps clupeoides; assembly: GCF_900700375.1. Taxonomy (NCBI): domain Eukaryota; kingdom Metazoa; phylum Chordata; class Actinopteri; order Clupeiformes; family Denticipitidae; genus Denticeps; species Denticeps clupeoides. The sequence goes on along the minus strand of NC_041713.1, from coordinate 22,776,252 downwards.
ATGCCGGATTTTTTGCAGAATTTTTATTGGTTTATTCTTTGTGTTCATTTTTACCGTTAACACAGAGGCAAATGAGGCAACTTTTTATTGACGAACTTCCGCGGCTTCCTGGAACTTTTCATGAAGGGTGCCATGTAAATGAAACGTTGTGTTCTTGGTGTTCTGGTAATTATGTAACGCATAATTATGCAGGTTAAATCAGTGGGTGGTAAACGTCTGCACAACGTTCTCCCATCAGCCACAGTGTCCAAGGTCTCAGGTTCCGCGCCGGTAACAGAGCCAGCTTTTGTGATCGGTCCACAGAAGGTCTGTATCTGAACACAGGCTTCTCTCCGCTTCTCGAGCACTTGTGTTTTGGTGAAGCACGTTGATCTTGATGAGATGTCTTCTCCATAGGTGGCTAATTCCTTTTAGTTCAAGTGATCACTTGTTTTCCCGCTTCTCCGGGGTGGGACAGGGTGGCGGCTGTCCAGTGAAGTGGAAGGAATGGGCGTAATACAGTTAGGATTAGGACGTTAGCTCATTAGCCGGCTTAGAAAGTGGAAAATGGCTGAACTGCGTTCCCACTCATCTCTAACCTTGTGATGCTGTCCCTGTTGCCTAGATTGATGCGGCTCAGTATTCTTCCCACCCCTGCCGGCCCAGTTCCAACCGGAGGAGACGAGCCCTGAAGAAGCTGTCGCTGGGCGCCGTGCTCGGAGCCGGCGTTCTGCTTCTCCTCCTCAAAGTCCCTTTTAAGAACCTGCTTCTCCTTTAAAGAAAGTTTTCAGCTTTTGGGTCAGGATGAAGGAGTTTTTTTTTTTTTTTTTTTTCATTGTACCTGAATAAAACAGAAAAATGAAAAAAATGAATGAAAAAATGATTTGCCATTCCTGTGGTATTATATTATCATTTTAATATTTCGATTTTTGTGTTACTTTTTTTTTTTTTTTTTTTCAGCATTGTTTTGTTGAATTTGTTTTATGATGTTCATTTTTCACTGAAATGGTCACTTCTCTTCTTGCTCTTACACGGAGGAGGTTCAGTCCTGCTGGACGAGGTCCATCTGTCCAACCACACGTTCTGATCATCTGAAATGATTCTGGTTGTCAGCTCTCTCTCTCTCTCTCTCTCTCTCCCTCATATATATATATATATATATATATATATATTTGTTGCTTAGACCCACTTTAAAGCTGTGAATAAATAGTTGGCCAGCAAACGTGCTTATCGTCTCTTTCCTCTTTTCATTATTTCAATTCCACCAACATGATGAAACGCTGCATCTCTATATTACACTTTATTAAGTAATAAAGTAAAAGGCCGTTGGTGCTGGATCTGCGGAGGAAGATGAAAGACGGTGGGAAAGCTGGGAAGAATGCGCTAATCCGCGCCCGGCGTCCCCACCCCCCGGGATTTATACCGGGCGGAGCCCCGGACCCCCGAGACGGGATGGACGCGCTGCTGCGCCTCTCCGTGGCCGTGGCGTGGTGCGCGTCGGCGGTCGCGGGGTCCTGGTGGTGAGTCCTGGTGGTCGTGGGGTCCTGGTGGTCGCGCCGCTGCCTCGATCTTCACCCTCCACCCTTCACCCTTCACCAGGTACATGGGCGCCCTGGGATCGCGGGTGATGTGCGACAACGTCCCCGGACTGGTGAGCCGCCAGCGCCAGATGTGTCGCCGGCAGCCGCAGGTGATGCGCGCCATCGGCGCCGGAGTCCGCGACTGGGTCGCCGAGTGTCGCTTCCAGTTCCAGAACCACCGCTGGAGCTGCGACACCCTGGAGCGGGACGGCAGGCAGGGCGGGTTCGGCAGGCTGCTGCTGCGCAGTGAGACCACGTTTATTATCGCCTTTATTTCCAACGTGAGGTCGGTGTGAAGAACATCTCATCTGGGCATCCAGGTTCATCTGGGGGGTCCTGTGGAATGTGTCTGTGGAAGAGACAAGTTGACACACACACACACACACACACACACACACACACAGTCTCAGTACAAACATGGTGGGATGTGTCTGTGAAGGAGACAAGTTGACAGTTTTATATGAATCAATATGCAGAGAAGCTTCCATAGCCTGTCTCTCTCTCTCTCTCTCTCTCTCACACACACACACACACACACACACACACAGTGCGAACATGGTGGGATGTGTGTGTGTGTGTGTGTGTTAAAAGTTGACAGGGTTCGCTCGTCCTGTGACCCACAGGCAGCCGTGAGGCGGCGTTTCTCTATGCCATCTCCTCGGCAGGGGTGGTCTACACCCTGACCCGGGCCTGCAGCCAGGGGGAGCTGGACTCCTGCTCCTGCCACCCCGGGAAGAAGGGCTCTTCTCAGGACGCCAAGGGGACCTTCGACTGGGGTGGCTGCAGTGACAACGTGGAGCACGCCATGAAGTTTGCCCAGGCCTTCATCGACGCCAAGGAGAGGAAGGAGCGAGACGCCAGGGCGCTCATGAACCTTCACAACAACCGCGTGGGGAGGAAGGTAGATACACCGCCCCCTGTGGTCCTCGAGAACCCACTCCAGCTGCGGACCCGCTGTCCCCAGGGTCTCTTTTGGGTGCATTTCCAGGTCTGGAGTTGAGAAACGATGGTGGTCACCACCACTGGTCCTGGAGGGCGCCACACACGTCTTCAGCTCCACTTCTCCACTTCTTACTGTACCTGGTTTTAATGTTACTTTTAATCTGTCATTTTAATCCTTATTAGTCTTTGTCATTTCAGTCGCCTAAAAGTCGAGAATTTCCCATGAATAGTGTAGTTTTTTAGTAATGCAAATCTGTTTAACCCAGTCAATATAATCTCTAATAGAAGAGATTAAAAGTAACATTTTCTTTAAATCAAACCCATTTCACAAATAAAAGGTTTTATTATGATATATTATAAGCATTCCGAGAGATAAATAATGTCATATGTGCAGGGAGACGCAGGAACCAGAAATGCTTCATACTTCAGTCACACTGGTCCATTTCTCCTCCACAGGCAGTGAAGCGGTTTATGTCCCTGGAGTGTAAGTGTCACGGCGTCAGCGGGTCCTGCAGCGTCCGCACCTGCTGGACGGCCATGGCCGACTTCCGGCAGGTGGGCGGCCACCTGCGCAAGAAGTACAACGCCGCTGTCCAGGTGGTGATGAACCAGTACGGCACGGGCTTCTCTGGAGCCCCGCTGAGGTTCAACAGGCCCACCAAGAATGACTTGGTGTACTTTGAAGACTCCCCTGACTACTGCATTCGGGACCATGAGTCCGGTGAGTGGCCTTGTCATCAGCCTTTCTATAACTTCATTATAAATGTATACATTTATGCATTCATTGTCAGTTTTCCTGGTGATTATTTACCAGCCGGCCATATCGAGAACCCCTTACAGTCAGTAGTTACAGGGACAGTCCCCCTGGAGACACTTAGTGTTAAATGTCCTGCTCCAAGACCCTCTCTGGATGGAGACTCATGAGTGTAAGAAGTCCATTATTTCTAAGATTGTCCATGCAGATGATGCTCAGAGTGATGAGTCCATTTTGGGTCGTGGTGGGACTAGCAGTCCATGTCCACACCTGTACCTGTCTGGTTGTCTCATCAGTGGTGGTCTTGATTCAGTCCCTCGGCATCGTACAACCAGTGCAGAAATACGCGTCTATGCTGCTACTCTAGTGCAATAGTGTCCCGGTACTCTGACCAAGGTGTAATGAGACAGTGTTGCGGTGTTTTAAAGTGGACTTGCGATTTTAAACAGATACGTTTCCACGCCGAGCGGCAGGTCGTTTATACCTTCATTAAATTGACACCTCACAGTGGACGGACTATATTGAACACCTTGTTCCTGTGTCTGATGTGGGCAAACGTAAGGATCTGAGGGACTTTGTCAAGGACCGATTTGAGGTGAGTGGCTACATTTAAGGCATTTGGCAGACGCCCTTATCCAGAGCGACTTACAATCAGTAGTTACAGGGACAGTCCCCCCAGGACTGTCCCAGGAGACACTCAAGGTTAAGTGTCTTGCTCAGGGACACAATGGTAGCAAGTGGGATTTGAACCTGGGTCTTCTGGTTCATAGGCGAGTGTGTTACCCACTAGGCCACCACCACCCGGCTTTGACCCGGCTAGAAAGCTGGGTCAAAGTTTCTCCAAAACTGCCGCTGTTGAAGGATTGGACCCTGTCCTCCCAGGAAGGACAACTGGTGAACCAGTGACAGCCAAGTCTCATGTTGTCCAATACTTGGGTGTCACTTTATTGTAGAAGACATGGCGCCAGGATGCACTATGGGTAGAAGGAGGGCCGATGAATGCGTTATGATGCTTTGGACAACGTTCTGCGGGGACTTCTTGTGTCCTGAATGTCCACAAAATGTCTAAATGTCATATGGAGTTTTATTTTACAGGAATATTTTTCGGTTTGGCTCCTCCCCTGCCGCGTCTGTTGGTCTGCACCCTCCCTCTGCTCCAGCTCTGTTAGACATTAGTCTTGCATTCTCAGAGACAAAGAGACTGTAAGTAGAGAACGCGATGCAGCCCGAGCTCCGAACCCGCAGCGGTGTTGGGTGTAGGTGTAGCCGGGTGGGGCCGGGCGGGGCCGGGAGGCCGGCAGTGTTTCGCAGCAGCCCGTCAGGCTGCAGATGATCCCGGGTATCGGGTGACGGTGTGTTTAAGGCACATTACCACACATCTGTGGGCAGAACGGTAGCTGAAACCGAACCCGGCCGCGAAGCTCGATAAATTACTTCCCTTCGACAGGCAGGGAATTCTGGGAAGGAAGGCCGCGTTCATGGGATCAGCCAGTGACCTTCAGGATATGATTTGATCGGAAGTCACATGGCGACTGCTGCCTCTCATTAGCCACGCCGGGTGTCGGTTTCTGGTAGGCTGCTTGTGCCGTGAGAAGGCCAGGGCCCCGTCACGGATGGGCCGAGGGCGGACGGGGGCCCACGCCCCTTCTCTCGAAGTGTGAAATCAATTTCTAGCTCTGGCCGTGGCTCCGCATGCTCAACTCATCTCTTGGCACCCCTTCATCTTAATTCAATAAGCAGACGCGGCTCAGGTAGATGCCGGCGTGATGTAAGCGATAGCAGCGGCCAGACACGCGGCGGCCGTCTTACGACGGCGAATGTAAACATGGCGAGCAGACGGCCAGCGGCTGTGACGGCGCTGTGCCAAGCTCATGCCGCGCTTGGCTGTTGGGGAGATTAAGCACCTCTTTAAAATGAGCATGTGATGAGGCTCAGGCGGGAGGTGAGAGGTCCTGTCAGCAGTCTCTCATCTCGCCCCCGTCCGCCAAGGACCCAGCGGTCATCCCCTCCGAGAGCCAGATGCCCGGCCAGCCACCACTGGACACCTCATTCTGGTGGCCCCTGTCACCATTCCGGCATGCCAAAAGCAACTTCCAGTCAGAAATTCTGTATTATATCACCTTGGAAGAAGGATTCCTTATTCCTCCTCAAACCACAGAACAACCAGCAAAAAAATGGTGCAGTAAAATATCGACACGCTGATTTATAATGAGGATTTTTGACAATGTTGTCCATAATGACATCTCTTGGGAGACCACAAGGAGGCGATATAAAATCTCATTGGCTCTTTAAATTCTGTGTATTTGCACAAATGTATTATATTTTGCTAAATATCCATGCATGGGACAACAATGTCCCTCCCAGGTGTATCTGTGCAGATCCAGATGAATTTAGATGTACAAATGGCCCTGATGCCTGGAGTCCATATTGTTATTAATTGTTATTAATATTATATGGTACTTTATTAATTTGCTTTGTGGATTGTTGCAGAATTTTGAACCGCCAAGGTACCGTCTCCACATGGGTGTAGAGTTAAATGCGGAGGACACATTTTGGGGTGTCACCGTGTGCTGTGCTGCAGGTGTCACAATGAGAAAAAAACTCTCTTTTACTTCAAACACATTGACACATGACAACAGGTGTCAGTGCTGAAACAAAAAGGACTTCAACAATGCTGGAGTAAAAGGATTCAAATTGATTCAGACACTTTTACAACCGATAAAGGGGAGTAGAGCAGATCTCCTGGTTTAAACGGTTTTTTGTTGTGTCTTATTCCTGGTGAAAAATCTGGATCTTCATTCTATTTAACCTGCACAGAGTCCCCGATTCTAGATCTTCCACAACACAAACTGTCTTCTCCTCCATCTGACCAGGTTCTGCAGGAACAGCCGGCCGGGTGTGCAGCCGCACGTCACGCGCCGCAGACAGCTGTGAGGTCATGTGCTGTGGGCGTGGCTATGACACCTCGCGGGTCAGCCGATCCACCAAGTGCGAGTGCAAGTTTCACTGGTGCTGTGCCGTGCACTGCCAGGACTGCCACGAAGAGGTGGACGTTCACACCTGCAAGGCCCAGTCGTGACCTCGCCGCGTCCCGTCTTCAGCAGAAGGAGCGAGCATGGGAGACACGAACATCAGAACGGTCCGGCGGGGTCCAGGGACAGATCTGCCAGCGTGGGACCCTCGTTTTCATCTTGTTCTCATCTCTGCAGGTCAACACCACCTCGGTTTTCTCGTCACTTTGTGACCATGCAGGACAGGCCGTAATTAAAATGGCAGAATTACTATGAAAAAGGAACGTGATTCATTTTTGTCACATATCTCTAGGAGTTAACTGCGGTTTATGCAGCTTTAAGAAAATGTATAAGTCTGTTCATAAATATTCATTCTTCTTCCATTGCAACCTATTTATTGTTTTATTTTGAACATCAAATAAAGTGTCTAAAGTGTAAATAGAGACAGTACATGTAATATAAAAATAAAGTTTACATATGTTATAAGTGCAATTGGTTTGTGACTTGTGAGTTTATATAAAAACTTGGTATAAAACATAATTTACTGTTCTAGCTGTTCTGGATCTGGACCTTGATCTGACTTGAAGAGAACTCCTTTACACACTACACACCTAAAATGTTTTTTTCCTCACTGGTTTATGCCCATGCAGATTGAATCTTGATGAAGAAATTCCTCTAAATGTCCGTATTCAGATCTGTGTTCTGTGATTTTTGCGTTATCTTTCACACACTTGGCCCCAGTAAGTGGGGCCACTTTTGACTGTTGCCCCACATTAATGCGAAAGAGACTTGGAAGTGTCATTCCCCACAGCCAGGTCCTTCTCGTAGTCATGTTCGTTCAATTCTGAGCAATAAAATATCAGCTCCCGGTATCTGGCAACATGAAATAAGATTCTGCTACTGAACATTCATGTTGTTCATATCCCACTACACCATGTCTGACTATTCTGTGTTACTACAGGATGTTGGTGTGATTGAGCAAACTTAGTACTGAATAATAATTAATCAATTATTATTATAAATAGTAGTGGCCTGTGATGTACCCCACTATGCACAAAGATGCCTGAATTGCTGCACTGTTCATCTCTTTGTTCTCTTCATATTTGTTTAGCGTCTTTTTCTTCAGTGTCTGAAACACATTATACAAAATTAGCTTTTTTTTTTAAAATATCAACATTTTCAGCATTTGGCAGAAGCTCTTGTCCAGAGTGACTTAAATGAGTGCTTTAAGATCTCTATCATTCCTCATTCAGTTCACTAGGACCTGAACTGTATTTAATTACGCCACCCACTATGCCAAAAACATTAATAGTCCTATTTAACTCAAGTATTTCATAAAAAGGGAGGATTTCAGCTTGCTTTTGAAAATCTAGTGGAACCATCTCCTCTCCAAGATAGTGATAGTCTAGATGAATGCCTTCCTAGTACTTTGAGAGATGGCCGTACCAGTGGAGCAGTGCTGGAGGATCGGAAAGATCAAGGTGCAGAGCGAGGAGTGATGAGAGATCTGAGGTAGGAGTGTGCTGACCCTTCCTTGGCTTTAAGATAAGATAAGATCGACCTTTATTAGTCCCACAAGTGGGAAATTGCATTGTCACAGCAAGGTAATAGCAGTGAAAAATAAATGTGTACATGTATTTATCTACACAATGTACAATGGGTCCACCTGTACAATTGGTAACTACCGTGGTGTATTTGATGTGTGTGTTTGCGTGCCAGTGTGTGTTTGTCTGTGTGTGTGTGGCCAACTGTGAGGTTTTTGTCGTATAGTCTGATGGATGAAAAGACCTTCTGAACCTCTCCTTCCCATATCCTGCCACTGAAGGAGCTGCTCGGTGATGTCAGAGTTTCCTGCATGGGGTGGGAGATGTTGTCCACCATTCTCCTGTCACTCACCACCTCCACTGGGTCCAGAGGGCATCCTAAAACAGAGCTGACTAATAATGGATCAATTAAATCTCAGGTGTGTAAAAAGAACCCCAGTACTCTAGACCTTCACATCAACTGCAACTAGACCTCTGCAAACATGCCTAACATTCACCCTGAAACTAAAGTGTTAATTATCAAGAGGCTGAAGACCAGATCCACTGCTGAAGTGGCTGACACCTTCAATGTGTCTCAGCGTCTAGTACAGAGGATAAGAAAAGATTTTAAGAGACTGGAGATGTTTTTGACAAGCCCAGGTCAGCCAGATCCTGAAGGACAACTGCTCAAGAAGACCATTTGTTGGCTCGAAAATCCAAGGCCAGCCCATATTCCAGTGCAGCAGAGCTCCACAAGACCTGGTCACCTGAAGTCCATGTGTCAACCAGAACAGTTTGTCAGATTCTGTCTCGAAAAATCATGGTCTGGTATTCCATCCAGTATGGGGGTGTGTGAGAGATCTGGAGGGTGGAAGGCGACATCAAAAGTCTAAAATACCAAGAAATCTTAGCTACCTTTTATATTCCCAACCATAAAAGAGGCCAAATTCTGCAGTGGGATGGTGCTCCCTCACATACTTCCATCTCCACATCAAAGTTCAAGGTGAAGAGGATGAAGATGCTCCAGGATTGGCCAGCATGAACATCATTGAGCATGTGTGGGGTAGGATGAAAGAGGATGCATGGATCCTTCCGGGCAACAACTCCCCTCAGCAAAACCTCTCAATTCAAATTGGCTCACTACTGTTAACACCCACAGCGTCTGCAAAAAGCCTTGGAGTTTGGATTGACGACAAACTTGAGTCTGAACCATCACGTTGCTGCGATCTCTAGATCCTGCAGGTTCACTCTCTACAACATCCGCAAGATTCGGCCTTTTCTTTCACTACAGGCTACACAGCTCCTCGTCCAGGCAATGGTCATCTCCAAACTCGACTATTGTAACTCTCACTATTGCGCCCTCCTACATCAACACAATACTACCCAGCAACACTCCTGTACGCTCTCTCAGATCAGCAAATGAAATGAGACTGAAAATTCCTTCTTCACGGGGTCTCCGATTCTAATCATCTCTGTTCTCCCTTGTTGTCCCTGGCTGGTGGAACAACTTTTTTTCCTCGTCTAGCACTTAGCAATCTCTGAGCATGTTCTTTGCTGACAAGTTGAGCCTTATCAGGGCTCTTAGTTTTGTAAACTCAAAATCTATAGAAATTGAACGAGAATTGCTGGTGTCTTCCTCTTGTAATTCGCTTTGGATAAAAGCGTCAGCAAAATAAAGTAAAGTAAAGATGAGACCAAAGAATATTGATGGACTCTGGGAGGCATGCAAGACGGCATTATTTGCTATTCCTGATGATTTCATTAATAAATTGTATGAATCCTTGCCAAACCACATGGATGCAGTCCTTCTAACTCATGGAAGTCATACAAGGGTTTTAGCTTTTCATATGAGATATTTCTAACACCAATTGATTTATTAAGTCAGGTTAAAAGCAGGCAAAATAGATAAGCAGCAAGACTTTTATCAGGGACTGTAGAGTGGGAGAATTTGGGAAGGTTGTCTTGTGGTTGACTGTGTCAAATACTGCTGAGTGATCCAGAAAGATCACGGACTGATGAAAAATTTCCTGATGTAGCAGCATGGTGCACCAGGACCGCATTCAACAATTATCTGTTGATTTACTGGGGAAACATGGAATTCAAAAGAGGAAGAGAGACCAGGTTCTGGACAACATGATACTGACACCCCCACCTCTCCCAGTTTCTTCTGGAGTGTGACAGAAAAATTCATATAATGCCAGATACCCAAGAGCGCGTAAAGAGGGACCAGCAGAAATGAAGCCTGCAGTTCCAGAGCCCACCAGACACTCAGGTTTCCATTCTTCTACAATTAAAAAAAGCACCTTCTACTTTTTGGAGAAGACACCACAATGGAGGTTTTAGAGCACATGTTGACATATTTCAATACTTAATGCAATGGAAATGTAAATCAACTAATGCAGATGAACAAATTGACTGAGGAAAAAGACTCTTTTTGGGTTCTTCTGGGTGGTAGGCGAGTATTTTACTCACAAGGCTACTATGAACCAGTAGACCACAAAGTCCCAGGTTCAAATCCCACTTACTACCATTGTGTTCCTGAGCAAGGCACTTAACCCTGAGTGTCTCCAGGGGGGACTGTCCCTGTAACTACTGATTATAAGGCACTCTGGATAAGGGCGTCTAATAAATGGCATAAATGTAATGTGTTCACACTTTAATAAACATTAATAACTACTTGATGTGAGCATGTGAGTACAACATTTGTATAATAACAATTAATTGACCAAAAAAAAAAAAAAAACCACCACACACACAATGTCTCAGCAGTGTGTCAGTGTTAAAAGGCCTAGGGTCTTTATGGAACAATGTATTTCTGAAGAGAACTCCAGCCTTGACTAGCGCTTTCTGGACAGCACATAGGACTAATCAAGCCATACTAGAAATAACTGGAACTTGTCTGCCTGAGAGCAGCCGATGTGAAGAAACACATTTGTGTTTTAATAAAAAGGCACCTGGATGGTTTGGACATTTGCTGGCTTTATTGTATTCTTAAATGGAATTTATACTAGCTTTATACTGAGGATTTGAGGGAAATCGACAATTTTTTTTTTTTGCATTTTTCATTTCAGTTCAGTTGGTAGAAAATTAGACAGACAGTTGCAGCAGTACATAAAAGTCTTTATTTTTCCCTTTTTCCATGACTGCATTTAACCACCTTTTTTTTGTACAACAAAAACAGGATTTACATGTGTCTGAAGAAAGGGGAAAACAAAGCGCTTTTCCACGCCTTTTGGCTGCCGCCATAGTCCCTCTGGCTCCTGGACTTGTCTGGTCCTTCTGTAGTTCTGGCCAGGTTCATATCCTGGTGAGCTGGTGCCACAGACTAGATGGCAGGATGCTCTCTACCTTCTCCATGATGAAGTTCAGAGGTGCAAACAGGGTGCTGAGGAACTGCAGCAGGGTAGAGGAGTACAGCAGGGAGAGAAATAAAAAAAAAATATATAATGTTGATTATATTCAACACACACAGAGTTTGAACAGAGATCAAGACACCTTTGACTTTAGACCTGTTGAAAGCTCCCCCAGCAGGACCTCTAAGGATTTAATTAACATAATGCTAGTAGTGCTGAAACTTTACATTTCCCAAACACAATGTTAAAGGTTAAGTTCAGTAAATCATCAAATCAGCACCACCTTGACTGGGTTGAATGGACTATTTGAACTTCACCTCTGATCATGTTCTTAATAAGTAGTTCAAAATGGAGGGCATTTTGAAAAAGGAGGGCACGCTATACTCCATGTGAGCAAAGAGGAAAAAGCAAATTGAAGCTAAAGTTCCCCTCACCGCTTTAGCAAAGACACCCATCAGCTCAGGAAACTGGTGTGTGAGCAACGCCAGCATGGCGGTGAAGGAGCAGAGTCCAGCAGTGAAGAGGATGAAGAACGGCAGCTCTTTCTTCGGGTACACCGACACTTCGTGAAACACTGCTTACACACAGAGTCACAGGGTTAACGTCACATGCTCACACCGGCACAGCCCTGTATGCACCAGGGATCGACTGGTGGACATATGTGCATAAAGGGCATTTATGATGCATATTTTAGGTGACATTGCATTTTAATGTTACAAGATTACAATAATCTTCTAACAATTTGTAAAAATAAATATGCAGAAAATTATTATTTATTATCCAAAGCTGACCCCTGGTATAGACCTAGGGCACGAGTCTTCAAATCTCAAACTTGGGTATTATTCCCAGCCTTGTCCAACAGACAAGCAAGAACCAGCGCTGAACAGGCCCTGTGACGGAACAGAGAGGAACATCGCTTACTTGGTAGCAGCTCTCTGTCTGCTGTCTCTGTGCAGATGGGGTATGGGTAAAACAGGTGGCCTTTCTCCAGAGGGTAGGGGATCATTCTAAAGGCTGGGACAAAGAGAGGTAGAGAGACAGTCTCCTTGTCAAAAAAAACTGCCTAAAACCGAAACACACCACACTTCTCCAAACACGGCAGTGTTCACAATCAGAATGCATATACGTTACACAGCATTTGTTCCTAACTGATGCCAGTAAATGTTAAGGATCCAGTGACACGATGGAGTGTGTGACAGATCGATTGGCAGCTCAAGTGTATTGTCTGTGCTCACACTGGGGGGCATAAAGCGTTACGTATTGTGTTGCGAGACAAACACTGTGGACAGAGTGAAATGTCACTCACAGTTGGGTCAGGTAGAGTAAAACATTTTCTATTGTTGCTGACTGTATTCAGTTGTTGATGCCATTAAACCGTATAACGTTTTTAAAGGCACAGGGAAATGATTCAACTTTATACACAAGCTAGAACCGTGAATCTGTATTAAAAACCGTACATCTTTAAGTCAGATGGATTATGCTGAATTTTAAGATTCAGTGGGTACAGAAAGGGTTCCCCTTAAAGACTCCCTTAAATTTTTCACTCTTTGTTATACTGCAGCCATATGCTAAAATCATTTAAGTTAATTTTTTCCTCAATCTACACACAGCACCTCATATAGACCGGGAAAAAAAATGAATTGTTGACATTTTTACAGATTATTAACAAAGAAAAACTGAAATATCACACAGTCCTAAGTATTCAAACCCTTTGCTGTGACCCTCATATATTTAACTCGGGTTCTGTCCATTTCTTCTGATCGTCCTTGAGATGATTCTACACCTTCATTTAAATCCAGCTGTGTTTGATTGTTCTGATTGGACTTGATTAAAAAGCCACACCCCTGCATCTCAAACCTGGGAGATCTGAGAAAGTTGAAGAAAGTAAACCATAACTGCAGCCCTAAGTCACAGCTTTATAGCAGAGCGGCCCTCAGTGCAAGACATTTGAAAGGTTTTTAAAAAAAAAAAAAAAAAAAAAAAAACAGCTGAAGGACTCCAAGATGGTGAGAAATAAGATTCTCTGGTCTGATGACACCAAGGTAAAACGCTTGGGCCTTAATTCTAAGCGGTATGTGTGGAGAAAACCTGGCACAGCTCATCACCTGTCCAATACAGTCCCAACAGTGAAGCATGGTGGTGGCAGCATCATGCTGTGGGGTGTTTTGTCAGCTGCAGGGACAGGACGACTGGTTGCAATCGAAGGAAAGATGAATGTGGTCAAGAACAGTATTCTGGCCTTCTCCATAGTGCTCAGGACCTCAGACTGGGCTGAAGATTTACCTTCCAACAAGACAATGACCCTAAGCACACAGCTGAAATAATGAAGTGGCTTCACAAAAACTCCTTGACTGAGCCCTAACTTTAATCCAATTGAGCATCTCCGGAGACCTAAAAATTGGTGTCCACCAACGTTCACCATCCAACCTGCCAGAACTGGAGAGGATCTGCAAGGAGGAATGGCAGATGATCCCCAAATCCAGGCATGAAAAACTTGTATCTTTCACGAAAAGACTTAAGACGGTATAAGATCAAAAAGGTGCTTCTACTAAATACTGAGCAAAGGGTCTGAATACTTAGGACCATGTGATATTTCAGTTTATCTTTGTTAATAAATCAGCAAAACAGTCAACAATTCTGTGTTTTTCTGTCAATATGAGCTGTGTGTACATTAATGAGGGAACATTTTTAATTTGCAAATGGCTGCAATAGAACAAAGAGGGACACATTAAAGGAGGTCTGAATACTTTCCGTAGCCACTGTATGTGTCCACAGGGTATCTGCAGATTTAAGGAAGCCAAATTTAAGACTTTTAAAGACCTTTCATCAATTTTAAGACCCTTCATCGAGTCATCAACTATGTTTAAGTAATATGTTATTATTTTATATATAAAATTTCCTTCCAAATTTCACCTTTGTCAATGTTACCAGACTCATATTACCTGTATAGCAACAAACCACTAGGGGGTGACTAGGGGGTGATTTCAGTATCTTATTTCAGGGCGCCATGATTCGGGGGAAAAAAAATCCCCTAAAAATAATAAATTGCAGCTTAATAAAATAATTTTTCAAAAGTTTTTCAAAACAGTATATAGGAACTGTTGGATATAAAGGGGACATTTTATGGTTTTAGGTGTGGATCCAAATTTGTCATTGGGCTGTCATTGTGACGTCACACATACGGCATGTAAAATGTGCGTGTTGCTTTAAGAAAAATGTGCTGTTGTACAGGGTAGGCGTAACTTTGAATGTCAAAAGAAAACAGAATTTGAACTGTGGTGTGGCGTTTGGATAAAACCCTGTGAAAAGTAATAAGCCCCCCTGCAATATAAGCTAATAATAATAAGCTAAGTTTTATATATATATGTGTGTGTGTGTGTGTGTGTGTGTGTGTGTGTATATATATATATGTATGTTATATACATGTTGTATATGCGGTTACAGTCACCTGACGATGGTTTTCGAGATTTCCAAATCAAATTAACAATTACAACAGTGAATCATATGGAAAGGATAGGTACTAAAGATAGGTACTAAAGTTCCCAAACTCCAGTCAGCTGGTAAATTTTGAGAAAATGTCATAATATATTGTCTTTTCAGTCCAAGACAAAAAGCACAAAAAACACATATTAAAAATTATTTAGAGGTTACCAGTAAATATATTTATTGGGTTTACAGTATGTGATGCTTTAACTCTGTATTTAAGTATTACTAGTGATTTTTAATTATATTTATGGCCTTAATTTTACAAAATCCGATTGAAATTTTAAGGATCCACAGAAACCCTATGAATAGCATGTATGGGAGTTAAAGAAGCCGGGTCGGCTCCATTTACCCTGTAAGGGTGACAGTGCACACAGTCTTTGTATCAAAACAAATGGCACATTTTTGAGCAGACAGAATCAGGTTGTTCCATTTTTGTGTTTGGTTGTTGATGTTTTACATTTTTTTTTTTACTGGACAGGAATACGTCATGGTGTTAGTAGCCTAGTGGGTAAGACACTTGCCAATGAACCACAAATATCACAACATCCCAGGTTCAAACCCCACTTCCCTTCCCAACACACTTAACCCGGAGTGTCTCCAGGGGGACTGTCCCTGTAGCTTCTGATTGTAAATGTACAGGGGCAAAGCCTTTTCAATCATAAAGCTGTACCTGACTGTGACATTCATTCCCCACAAGGACTGTCTCATTCCACAAGGAGAATGTCTACCTAATGGTCTTTATTCAGCAGTGTTGCTATGCCACACACATTTACCAGCTCAACGTTACAGTGCCTTCAATTGTATGCCCAGTCTTTAAATTTGTAATTGAAGCCTGGCTCCGCATCCGTTCAGACGGTAGGGCGGGTGTGTGTGTGTGTGTGTGTGTGTGTGTGTGTGTATACTCACTGCCCTCCCAGGTGCAGTGCAGCAGGTTGAGTGCGCCCTCCACCCGCTTCCAGTGTTGCAGGTGGAAGAAGGCGTAGGCGATGGCCTCACTGTCGCCCCGTTTTAGAATGTGTTCTGGCGGGAGGATCAAACTCTTCATCTCTAGGAGGTACTGAGGACACAGAACGAGTGTTACACCCCTCCCTTCAGACACATTTACATTCTTATATACCATGGTCAAAAACCTGATGAGGTGTTTCATTATACATTTAACAGTGGGTGCGGGACAAAATTGGTTCTGGTGACATGAATGAGATATAAAGTAAAAACAGAATTGCTCTGCACAGGAAGGAAAGGAGGAAGGAAGGAAAGCCTGTCTGCTTTCTGTTCTCCACATAATATTCACAGTCCACAAATCTACAATTTTTTTAGTAATGAAAGCAAAATAAATAAATAAAAAGATTTCTTTGATCGTGGCTGTTACACTATAGCAATTGCTATAGTCACACGAACAATCAGAATATTACCTGAATCAGATATTTTTTACTGGGATATTAAAACATGCCACGCTGCTTGCTCTGTGCTGGGTGAGGAGATTGTGTATGAGCTCACTTTGGGTACATGTGGGTTGAACTCCACTGCTCTGTGTATGGCTTCTACGGCATTCATCTCTGCTGTGCTCAGGCCTCGCCGAGATGCTGCCTCTGGAGAAAATCTAATGAGAGAAATTCAAACACAAAAAATGTGCTCATAAATCGCTGCTAGAACAAAAAGCCTGCAGGAAACTTACGGTGCAGATCACATAATAACTAAAATTGTGCGTGTGTGAAAGATCCAGCCTTGGGAAATATATAGAGGTATGTGGGGCCATTTGATATGATAAGAACACAAAAGGGTGTGTGTGTTGGTGTAGTATCTCAGGCCTTAAAATTAGGAGATAAACTCATATCTGCAAGGTGTGAGGATACACAATCACCACTGTGAGGGCCACCAAACAAAGATGTCACAATAAAGCTCATTTCTTTCAGCGTGTGCAGCACAGAGGGCTGCAGGCAATGGAATAGTTACAGAACATTGTAGAAAAGGAGTAAGAAACAGGAGACGACTGGGAGACTCACTTGTCAGACACAGCTCTGGCCTTCAGGAGGGCTGCTGTGTAGCATATTGTTGCAGATTTTGGTAAACTAATATCTGTGAAGAGACAGAGTTATATTTTTAAAGGGGTTAACCTTACAACAACAGCAATGCACAATGGCAAAAATTAAAACTTAAAAACATTCATTCCAAGAATGAAATTCAATCTGCAAGGAATAACACTGATTCAGGGAATTGATGCAGTGTAGTGAGGACATGCAACAGAGGGCGATGTTGCAAGCCTCTAACCTCAATTCCAAGTCAGAGTGTTGCCACACATCTAACTCACTGGCTCACAAAAAAAAAAAAAATATATATATATATATATATATATAGCATGGCATTGGCCGCTAAAAATATCAGTAACATCAGTAATCAGTAAACTGCCTAAAATGTTGTAATGTAATGATTTGTAAAATACGCTTCTCTAGGGCCTTGGTTCTCAATCTGTGGTCTGCAATAATTATTCACAACAGTGGTGTATAAATACAGTAAAGACATAAGTTTTAGTAGTAGCATTAATACCCCCATTCACTGGGTGTTCAAAGTCAATAATAACTAATAGTGGAACAGTGGTAGCCTAGAAGGTGAGGAAACGAATCCCGAACCGCCAAGGTGCCACTGAGCAAAGCACCGTCCCCACACACTGCTCCCCGGGCACCTGTCATGGATGCCCACTGCTCACCCAGGGTGATGGTTAAAAGCAGAGGACACATTTCGTGGTGTCACTGTGTTCTGTGCTGCAGTGTATCGTAATGAGAACCACTTCACTTTACATATTAAATTGTAAAAACTATTTAAAGAGCAGTTTTAAGTTCATAATGTCAGTCCTTGGGGATGCTAACCAGAAGCTAGAATATGTGTGCTTAGGGTCACAACATTTTTGCAAGGGTTCAAATCTGGTTATGGTATTTTTTTATTTGTGCTAGCTGACTGACTGCAGTGGCTCCATGGCAAGAGCTGTAAGTGACCCAGGGATGTAAAATCATCTTAGGGTGCTTTCACACCTTCAGGCTTTCGTGCACTTCAATCGAACTCAACTTCGTTTTCACTCTTGGTGCGGTTCATTTTGTCTGGTGTGAACACAATAATTGCACTTATGTGTGTACCAAAACAACCACACCAAGAGCCACAAAAGAGGTGTCTTGATTCGAATGAAATTGCAAACTCTGGTGCAGTCCACCTGGTGAGAACGCGCACGGTCACATGATTTGAGAACAGTGAATTGTGGGTAAATTTTGATATCCACATCCTGTGTTATGCGGCTTCAGTGACTCCAGCGCATCAGCATATTGTTTTCATAACCGTGCTACATTTATGTGGTGATTGCATGTAATAAAATACAAATTCGCCAGGGCAACAGCCAACCTGTGTAAATTTACTTCCATCATGTCCCTCCAATTCCACGTAAAAAAGGCCACAATAGCAGATCTGCTTCCTGTAATTACTTTTGTTGTTACCGTGGCGATAAACCTGACCAATCAGCAGAGAGAAGGTTCTCGTGTTATTTAAAGTGATGCATGGCTTTTCCCTGTGTGAAAGGGAACTGAACCGAGAGGAAAAACGATTCAATTTTCAAAGTTCACCAAATGATTCGGACCAGACAAACTAAGGTGTGAAAGCACCCTCATTCAGCAGTTGGCTGGGCCGACACGAAGGGTCAGACTTGATGTTGAGTTAACCTTGGCAGCACTAATATGTTATCATCATCACTATCAACACAAGATACCGCGCCGGCTCACTTGGACGAGTCTCACCGTCATACTTTGCAAGGACCGCCTGTACGTCTGCATAGTTCTGCAGCTCCAGCAGAGACTCCAGCAGATTCTCGTGGATATTAAACATACTGAGGAGAGGGAACTCCTTCATTAACTGGAAAACATACAACTGTTGTTACATGTAATACTGTAGAGGCACCAGTGAGCGAGTGCGTGCACGTGCATACACACACACACACACACACACACACACACACACACACACACACACACACACACACACACACACACACACAAACACAAACACAAACACAAACACAAACACTGTCTTATGGGCTGATTGAGATTGTGTGTTCATAGTTCAGACTTACATCTCTCATCATTTTGACAGCTTCCCTTGTTCTCCCTAGCTTTCGGGAGCACATGGCTAGTCTCCTCTTAATGTAAACTAATACATTTGTGTCCCTTCCTGAGAAATACACACAAAGGATGAGAGTTAGTGAGGGACCCTTTAGATAGAGGTCGACACTGAGTAAGCCCAAAGCATCCGACACAACCGACAGCAAATTAATTTTATTCACCCCCCCAAACGTTCCAGCGGAACTGAAAGCATTTAGGATGTAGATTTTATTCTTGCCGAGAACATGGCCACCTTGGTGCGTAACTCACTGTGTTGGGCTTCATATTGGGAGCCGTGGTGCTGTAACTGTTGGCTGCGCCGATAGCAGCTCTCTCCGGCCTTCAGCGCCTGTTTGAAAAGCTTCTCCGCCTCCACGATGGTGGTGGCCTCCTCCTCAGCCAAGAGGATGTATGCAGTGGCACAGCTGCAACAGACAGATTAAAAAGGATTTGGGATTACAAGATCATTACGGTCAGTCACAAATTATTATGGGTTAAGGTTGAAACAGAGACAGAGGGTGGTTTTTAAAACTTGGAATCAAACCCGGGTTCAAATCCAGAACCTACACTGAGCAAGGTACCTGGGGCCTTTCCCCTCTCGCAGAGGACACTTTTTGTTGTGTCACATTGTGCTGTGCTGTGTGTATCACTTCAATTTCAACTTGTGTGACTGAACTCACTCTTCCAACTCTAACGCTTCGTGTGCAGCAGAGATCCGTGCCTGTGGGTTCCGCTCTCTCCAGGCTTTCTGCATTACTGCCAACAAGGCCACAGGGAGAGAAACAGACAGATTAAAGAAAAAAGAAAACGTGTGGGGTGACCAGCAGGGGGCACTGGAGCGGCTGAGAGGTTCTTACTGGCATCGGCCGGGCGCAGGTGATCCGTGTCACACGTGAAGAAGGTCTGGTGGTCCTGTGCTGAGAGATTCATGTCGTAGTATGTGAGGGGCTCGCGGCCGGTCACCCACGTGTACCTGCCACACACAAGCCCAAACTTAGCATTCACGCTAACCCTGGTCCTGGAGGGTATTTCCAACCTCTCTACTCGTTGCCATTCACTTCTTGCGTTTAATCGAGTTTGGTTGATTATTTAACCTTCTTCAGACACTGCATTAAAAATCCGATTCCAGTTGACACCTTCTATAGTGGATCAGATTTGAGCCTGTTAACGGCAACCTTATCTGAAGAGGGTGTTTATATGGTCAGAAGTCACAAAAAAAAAAAAAAAACAGAAAAATAGCGCAGGCATTAAGGCCCTTCTTTCTCTAAAACGGGAAAACTTCTATCCAATCTGGCCTTGCGTCCACACGTTTCAGGGGAGCAGGAATGAACGGGTTCCACAGTGAATTTCTCTTTTCTGCGTATCCACGTGGATGGTGAAGAGGCTTTCTTCTGTAAAAATGCGGATTTATTATCCCAACCTCCAGCCTGACCTATAACGGCACAATTTCCTGGAGACACATCTAACTAGGAGAACTCTGGAGGTGGGGGGCTAGAACAGCGTTCGGGACATTCTCTGCATCTCCATGTGGACATGAGTTTTTAAAAACTGAAAACCCGTTAAAGGAAAGCGCTCATTAAGGCCTAAAACGTCAAATACTGATTGGAAATGTCTAATTAAACAGATATGTCGTACATCAACGTTTAACACCAGCAGAGCAAGTTTCCATATGGGCTCTTTGAATCTGCTGTGGGCAAGATTACAAATGAACTTCCTCTTTCACACAAGAAACCAGCCGAGGGGGCAGTCATCTAACGTGCAACATTTCGGCCAGATCTTGAATGTGCATTTAGAGCTCTCACCCTATTATCGGATCTAAATGAACAGTAAAAACCTTGTGTGTGTGTGTGTGTGTGTACATGTGCCAGGTGGTGGGCCTGGAGTAACTCACCTGTTATACTCGGCTCCTCTGAACAAGTTGAGTGGATTCCTCCACACCTTACATTCTGGTACAGATGGGCAGAGAGAGTAGAAAAATCGACTTCAACATGGTTTCCTCAACTCGTCCGACATCACGTGAGGAGCATTCTGCAGGTCTGGCCACTTCTACCTTACCTGACACACTCTGTCGGCTAGACTCTGTGTCTCCACTACTGGTGTTGGAGTTGCTGGGGGAACTGCTGTCCACTCCCCCGAGAAGGGGGCGCAAGTGGCTCACAGACACTTGCTCAATGAAGGAAGTGCCATACTTCCTGAAGTACCACCATTCAAATATCTGCAAAGTAAAAAGAGCACCAGGCATCTATAGAGTGAGACTGGTGCAGCCACCCTGAGGAGAGGAGGAGAAAACGAGTGGAGAAGCCACAGGTACAAATTCCAGAGGTGGAAGTGAATATGCACTCAATTAGCTGCATTCGACTTCATCTTTGGTAGTGCTGTTCTGTTTGGGGGTATTCTTCTATAATATCGAGTTCGGCAATGCAACTGAAGCACTGCATTATGGGATCTGTAGTTTGTGCATTATCAGGGATTCATATCACCAGGCCATAATAATATTACATAATCCCACAGGTTTGATGTCTTACATTGTGCATTGATTGGCTGTAATGACAACTACACATTAACAAGCTAAGTATGTCTGTACAGCCTAATGAAAACAGAGATCTGTACCCAGTCATGCTCATGAAATAACTTGGCCATAAAACTGGGTAGAATTATTGTACATTATGGGATTTTTGGAATTATTGATCGTACATTGTTCAGAGTGGAATATTATGGTACAAATATGATAATTATCATAAGTCTGGCAACACTGCCACCTACTGTTAAAGAGCTTGAACAAACCATACTTTTTTGACCAGACACTGAAAACCTTTTTTGCGTAGCACTACCATACGGCATGGGAGGCTGTGGAATTACTCACCAGAATAAGTCCTGAAATTAGCGAGGATGTCCCAGTCAGAGCCACATAAAATTTGGGGGTCAGCGTGTTCAGGAACATGCTTACTAATGGCAGAAGAATAAAAAGAGATGGATAAATGATACATTTAGTACTACAGTACTGAGGAGTGCATATTGTAGTCAACAAGAGAAACACACAAACTGGCCTCAGCTCCCAGATCACAGACGAGCACAAATGTGCGCTGGCATATGCACAGTAGCCGTATGTGTGTATGAAGTTAGGCCGGGCAAGCGCAGAGAAAAGGGGCCAGTGAAAGGGCCGGGTGGGGGAACATGTGCAGACAGAGCCAGTCGAGATGCAGAGCAGCTGGGCTCCTTTCACACATCCTGAGAGGCGCTTGGCTGCTGAGAGCCCCATTCATGCAGTCCGCAAAACACAGACCCACACACACACACACACACACACACACACTCAGCAGACAGAATCGTCCGCAGGTGACCGGGACGGAAAGAGACCTAAATATTGGAGTATTAACTGAGGTGTTTCTGAAGTTGTAAACGTCCATTTTTGGACTTGTTGGAGGTAAAGGGTGACAAGAGGGACATCCCTCCAGCCAAGCCTGTAATGGCATCACTCTGATCTGTATACAGGCCTATTAGACCTAAACCTGCTGACACAGAAGCTCTGAGTTCCAACAGACAGACAGGAAATGAAACCTCCCTCGCATGTTCAACATGGGACATTTCGTCCAGGTTACTACAGCGGCTGCGGGGAGTACGATATGGGAGGTGCAGTTTGTGCAGGTAAAGGATCTCAGCACCAACAAAGAATAAATCATTTTCAAACTGATCACAATGAAAATTAGAATAGAGATTTATTGCAAAACAACGTGTAAAATGATCACGTAGATTCAACAATAACTAACATATACCGTGCATCCAAAAAGTATTCACAGCGAATCACCTTTTCCACATTTTGTTACAGCCTTATTCCAAAATGGATTAAAATGTTTTTTCCTCAGAATTCCACACACACACACACACACACACACACACACCCCATAACGACGACGTGAAAAATGTTTACTTGCGGTTTTGGCAAATTATATACGGTCCCACAGCAGAAGGTTCATGTCAGAGCACAAACCAAGCAAGAAGTCAAAGAACAAATCTGGAGAAGGTCACAGAAACATTTCTGCTCAATGAACACAGTGGCCTCCATCATCCATAAGTGGAAGAAGTTTAAAACCACCAGGATTCTTTCTTGAGCTGCCCGGTCACCTAAACGGAGCAATCAAGGGAGAAGGAACTTAGTCAGGCAGGTGACCAGGAACCTGGCGGTCACCCTGTCAGAGCTCCAGAGGTCCTCGGTGGACGGAGGAGAACCTTCCCTGCAGCAATCCACCAGGCCTGTATAGTAGAGTGGCCAGACCTCTTTATTTAGTCTATTTGCTTAATTGTATTTTCTTTTTGATTATTAAAGTTGCTAAACCATTCGTAGCATTTCCATCCCCATCCAAGTTCCTGTCCTAGACCAGGACGCAACGTGTGACATTTCAGACCCTGATCTGGCCTAATTTAGTGTGGGATGTGTATTCTCTAGGAAGGGACGCAGGTATTCAAGTTTTTGAATGAAACAAACACTACTTGAACAAAATTAAATCAAAATCCTGGACCTCCATGTTGCACGGTAGGAGGAATTCATACTGAAATATCAAAATAAATACATTTAACATCAAACAAAAGCCATACTCGTATAAGATATTCCATTCCGAAAAGCACTGTACAGATTACGATATGGGAAAAAATGAAAGTAATCTCACATCAGGCACCCCTCCAGAATTCCGTTAACACGCGTGACCAGGTTCAAGTGTCCATCGATGCTGCACCCCCACAACAAGCACAAACACACAAGCGTCTGCGTTGATGTTCGCCGGATTTGGAGACATGATGCCACTCTACCCTCTGCTGGTGGTTCTGAACAACGTAGCTCTAACGACGCCTAATTTATTCCTCCTACAGGTTCTCCAGCAGGAGAACCGGGCCGGGGCGGGGTTCAGATATGTACCCGATGAATCATTTCGCTGGAGGTCTCCTGTGTTTAAAGTGACAAACTCACACAATATAAAAGGTCACAGGAGATGAAGGGCAGCAGCCACACACTGGCCACACGTACAAACACGCACGCACAATTTACACAGCCTGCCATCAGCGGCCACAGATTTAAATGGAATGTTTAACCTGGTCGACCCGTCTCTTCCATCCAAGCCCAGCTCCGCTCCTCCTGGTAACATCAGGAGATATGCAAGACAGATGCAGCCAATACGGAGCGTGGGGGAGGCTCGTCCTTTAATTTCAGAAGGTGAAGGTAACCATGACAACATCACAGCGCCTGCACATTAGGCAAGGCAAAGCTAGCACGAAGCTAGAGCAAACTGAACACAGCAAAAAACATTAAAGAAATTCCATGAAAGATGTGTTGCTATGGCCTTCACACACAACCAATCCTGAAAATACAATAGTACTGCCATATTGTTTTCTGTAAAAAAGCAATACAAGCATGCTTAAAGACTATATTCATCTGCACATTATGGCACATATTCAAAGTGAAAGTCTTCACCGCCAGGCCACCACGGCCCCTACAGAAGGTTTAATAATGAAGGTTTATCTTATTTTATTATCCGTACCGACAGGAGCAGATGACGGCGGCGGCCTTTGATGTGTGTTCCAACGCAGGGTGATTAAAGCTGAACTTGGAAGAAGAGGGAAGAAGGCATGACATTCACAATCAGCACCATTTATCTCTATTATTGATCGGAACTGATCAAGAAGAAGATGCAGTGAAACTGGGGGGTTTTCAGACATGCTACTCATTACTGGCTGCCACAGAAAATCAATGCTATTTCATGAAAACAGACTTTATGGATAACTCACCCTATTGTGAGGTCTCCGGTCTAGCATGGGTTGCTCCCGTCTCATAAATTGCCTTCGGCACATGATATGCTTGCAATCATAACTATATATTTGAATAGACATTTATTAAGAAGTCAGCACCAAGCTGCGTGTCATCTTTCAAAATGTTCAAAATGCAAACGATTTGCTGTGCTGCGTCATTTTGCACATGAGCCAAGGACACGACGTGAGGTCATCGACATCACCTGTAAATAGCAGAATACGACTAGTTCTAAACAGAACAAGGACACCAGTGTTCACAGCACGGCGAAAAGTGGAAATGTACCGCGTGAGACGCTTCATTCAGAAAGCAGGGCTTCTGCTTTACCGAATAAAGGCTTAGAATACACTTTTTACAATATATAGGAAGTCAATGAATTAAAAATGTATATTTGTTTGATGTATTGGCCAATGATTCACACTTCCCATTTTCAAACATCTGAAATATCAGCAATATTTGAAATATGGACCAGCCAGTCAACTCGATTTCATTCTGTTGTGGATTACCAGTGCAAATATAATTCAGACGTGCAGGAAACACTGGTTGCCTTGACACAGAGTGCAGCAAAAGGATAAAACATGACAAACTCTCTGAATTATGAGGAGCTGTACTCTACAGTGAATGTTCACGATTAAATCATGAAAACGAACCGGCGTCTTGTTCTCAGCAAGGTTTAATGCTCACCGTCTCGTTTCATGAAAACTGAGGTGAGCTGTGAATGAAGCCACCATGCTGCTGTAATGATGAGACAAGCCGGAGCAGGAATCGAGATGACATTCAGAAATTACCCTGACCTTTAACTCGGGCTCCAGTGCTGAAACCATAGCCCAGCCCATAAGCTTCCATCAACATGTCACCACCTATTTACATCTCCAGCTGACCACTGGTGTACACCCCCACCGAGCACGTCTGAACACGAGACCTCCATCAATACGTTCAGGGAAGACCGAGGGACTGTGCTTACTGTTCACTCCTATCAGGACACATCCGAGTGGCTGATATTCCCATCACATTATATGGTGCTGTGCATGCACAAAAGGAAATCCAGTTTTAATAAAACACCAAAAGGCATGACAGTAAAAATTCAGACCATTAGTTAGCAGCTTTAAAAGGAGAATATGTCAAGGGAAGGTGACAGCGCCACCATCAACAGCTTGTGGTTATTTGCATGTAGATTTATTAGGCCTGTAGAAAGACCCACCCTGACTTGTTACAATACGCTAATGAATCTAAAAGAAAAGCCGGAGCGAAAGCTCCATTATTTCTTCAGACTGAAAGTGAAAATGTATTGTGGCTAGACGAGCGACACAGTGCACGCACTGAAATTTAACCCAAGCGTGAAGTGGACAGGCGGGCAGAAGGTTTGTGGAGTCGAGACCCAAGATCAATTGCTTGTTTGCCAGATGATTTCACAGAATTTCTGAAATTACTTGAAATCTTGGTGCTGTGAATTTAATATGCATAGTAAATAGAGAAATGATTTACAGGAAAATTGTACAGGTAAAATATAACAAAAAATAAATAAATTAATTAAGTGTTTGAAATTCAAAGGCTGGAAAATTTCCAAAAACAGATGGAATAGGTTTTCTTCCATACGAGCCAGGTCAGTACTCCAAAAGCGCAGAACGAACATGTCAATCCACAGTACAGACATGTCAAATCTGCCACAAACACAAAAAAACCCTAATAGAAGTACCTCACCCACAACACCAAAGTGATCCAGCCCTCTCTTGTCCTGGAACAAAGCAGTTTCTGACAGAAATGCAATTTCTATCATGGTCCCACCCGGCATAGTCCTCTCTCTGGCTTTCTGTCCCAAATTATGTCAACAATGCTGAACAGGCCCTGCACAAACACGCAGAGTGCCATAACTCCAAAACTACATCTAATGACCGACCCCAGGCCCCCTTATTTTACTCCACCCAAGAAAGTTCATGAAGAAAATGATGATATGAGAGGTAACTGAACAAGGCCAATGCAAATTCTCAATTTAACATGTGATAAACCAACACCAGTCTTTTATCTGAATGATTACAGGAAGGGATGGGTCTGATCTAGATTTGTAGGTTGTACATTCACAGAAATATGCAGAAGATCTCATGAATGCCTGGGTTTACTCAGCATTTTTCCATTGTAAATTTTCAAAATGGCTAATTTCTCCAAACATGAACTGTGTTGAACTCTCAAATGACATGTAGAGCATTTCAATAACTCATGGGATAAACCAAATGCTGGTGACTCACAGAATGACATAAGAATATTTTTCATAAATAAGCACATAATATGGTTGCGTGTTGCAATTTAGTTGCACATTTTGTTAAAAATATCAATGCACTTCATTAACACATTTTATACAGGTACTACTAAAAAGAATTTGAATATTGTGACACTGAATTTGGGATTTTCATTATCTGTAAGTCATAAAGGGTTTTGATGTTTCACTCTATGTATAGTGAATCTATATTATTCTGACCAGCTGCATCACTGTCTGGTTTGGGAACGGCACCGTATCAGACCGCAAATGTGTAAATGTTATTCTTGTGTAAATGTTATTCTTGCACTGCATGTGTTCACTGTTTGCATTTTATGTAGCCCAGTTTGTCTGTGTCTGACATACTTTATGTCAGTATGTAACATGTAGCACCAGGTTCCGGAGAAACGCTTCATTTCACTGTGCTGTCTAACATGTGTATAGATGAAATGACAATAAAGCACAACTTCAACTACATTATACTGGGGGGTTCACTTTCTGAAACGAGTGACAAAAAATATATTGAACTTTTTTTTTTTTTTTTAAATATATATATAATATATATTTTTATATCAATTATATATTATATTCTCTATATAATATCTGAGACATACTTCTGAACGTGAGGGTTCAGTCTTCACGGGTGTGACCGGTCAGGGGTACTCTCCCCTGAATTAGGTCACATCCGGCTGACTTTAATGTCACTATGGGTCAAGCAAGGGTCAATGCCACAGATTAGCATTTCACAAACCTCCCAGATGACCCACTGGTAAGTTAAGTAGCTGCCAGGGGTTCCTCCAGGAAACACTGCAGTTGATACTTTGATGCGACATACAAGCAATATTTTTTTTAGAATACATATACTTTAACCCGAATGGTTAGCCGTAGATTAGACAGTAGATTACAAAAAAGCAAAGATGCGCCGTGGCTATGAAAACGCTATGACCACCCGTTCATAAATATGACTATGTAATGCATGACTGGTCTGTTGTACTCACATTCCCCCACAGGGAACACAATTAGGGAAGTTCTCCAACTGAAAAAGCTGTACCAGCTTCCCTGTGTCTTTAGAAAAAGGATCTAAAGTGATGGTGGTCATTCTGTTCTCTCACTACAGAGACCTGCCAAATAAGAGCCTTCAGAGGCAGTGAATTCAGAGACTATGGTGTACACGTACACCGTACAACTACAGGCCCTCGGCTCTCAGCTGGAGTACTGGTGCTGGGACTAGCATTGCACTTAACTTGACTGGGATCCAGTAAAACCAGGTCCAGCCATGTTATACATACAAGGCAATAACACAATCATGCAATATTTGTGTATTCATTCTGTGTAGACCAATGTTACATCCAGTGCAAAAGTAGGCGTCGTTAAAGCAATCACTGTCCACTACCCTCACGATTCCACCACATAATGAGTTTTGTAACTACACCTCATTATTTCAGTAAACTAATGGAAAAGCTATTTCATATGTACTGGCCACAACAAGCAATGTTCACTGTCAAAAACACAACATCCAGACTGCAGCCGCGTACCACCTTCCTCACACTGTTGCACTGAGATAAGTGGGTGCCCAGTTAAAATGACCAATCAATGAGCACACCGCACTGATTCTGGCATAAACAGAGCACAGCGTATAACCATGAAAACATTCATCCCAACTGTAAAATATTGTGGTGGAAACATCATGATTTGGGCCTGCTTTGCTGCATCAGGTCCAACTTGCACTCTTTGAGGTGAAGATGAATTCCCAATTGTAACAAATAATTCTGCAGTATAATGTGAGGGTGTCTGTAGAAGTTGGTGCGATGCAAAGGGGGAAAACAACCCAAACATGGAGGCAAGTCCACAACAGGATGGCTTCCAAAAAAGAAAATATCTGCCTTTTGGAGTGGCCAAGTCAGAGACCAGACCTCAACCCAGTAGAGAAACTTGGAATGACTTGAGAGCCAGAAGATGTCCAAAGAATATGATGAAGCTAAAGCAGTCCTGCCAAGATTCATCCTGAACGAGTTGTTTTTGGTTATCCTCAATAGACATGAAAGATCCGATTTTTTGTGTTATTATTTTAGGTACATCATATTTGTATATATGTATGTATATTAGTGTTGAGACCAAGACATTGAGAGACCGGAGGGTATCAAGACCAAGACACTGCTGAGACTTGAGATCAAGGCCAGTTGAGACCAAGACGGAAAACAGACTAGGGCTTGAGATGATATCACATTACTCAGATCAACTGTAAAGAAAAAAGCGTTGCTCTGAAGTGTCACATTAAATTCATGTTATCTTTTCAATTATATTGTCCATATGTCTCTCATTTAAAATCTCCCAGATTTGTCATAGTGATGAGGCCTGGATGGAAAATAATTTTCAGACTTCGTCAAGCAAAAGAGATTAGATGTACCAGAAAGATGTTCATATTAATTCTCTTATACCAGGGACATAGCCATATTCATAGCTTGCCAGAGGCCTATGTAATGATCCCTTGCTTTGAATTGAAGACAATGGACATTTGGCTCTCAAATGTTCACAAACACTCTTAAATACCTTTACTTCAAGCAAACTAGTCAAAGCGCTGGTTCACTAAGCTACAGACTTAAAAAGGGTAGTACACTGAGCCCCTAAAATACCACGAATGGGAAAAAAAAATTATCCTGTGTGCACAAGTTATTTAAAATAATTTACATCTCTAAATGCTTAAGATACACACCTCATTATGGAGAGGACCCAGTTAATCAAGTATCATTTTCGTTTTGGAATGTCATACAATAAAATTATTGCTGCACTTGGATGCAGGATTCTAATCAGCCGGACTCTTTTTCCGTGCATTTTGAAATATAGCAGGCTCAACCGATGGAAGGACATTCCAGGAACAATTACAAGGTCTGAGGAAAATGCATGGTTATAGATATGGAGAAAATGGCTTTCAAGCTAAAAAAGAGAATAAAGTTAGAATCATATAAGCAGAGTTTGATTCTGAGGGGTCAACATACAGGCGTAAAGGCAAACTTCACAGGAGGCAGTACTCCTCAAAGAAACCCAATTATACTTGGCACATGGATTCATATGACAAGATAAAACATTCTTGCAGTGTGTATTAATGGGCGTATCGATGGCTTCTCATGAAAATGTTTTTCTGAATTCCTACAAACAGTTCCTACAAAGAGTTTTTGGGGGCTTTTTTATAGAAGCTTTAGAAATATTAAATAACGGTTTTAATCTTGTGCCCACAGACCATGGTACAGAAACTTGTGTGCACAGGATCATTTTCTTCCATTTCATGGTACTTAAGGGGCTCCGAGATAGTGAGCTTGCTACTTGCAAAAAACACAATAATGACTGTACTGTGCATGAAGACACAATATTCTGTCAGATGAAGAGAAACGCAGAGATTGTTAATGATCTTGTAGTCAGTTATCTTACTTTTCACGGTGCTTTCTCCCAGTCAAAATCGGCATACAGCCAGGTGCCACTTGGGCTAGGGCACCACTCCCGAGCAAGCTCTGTTCACTCAGGGTGATGGTTAAAAGCAGAGGACACATTTCACTCTGTGCACCGTGTGCTGTGCATCACAATGACAATCACTTCAGTGATCAACAAAAAGTTAAACGGAGAGCCAGAGAAAACAGCGGGTTTCAGAGTGCAATGCTTGCCCCGTTCTTTCTGAAACTGGCTTCTTCTGTGTCAGCCAGGGGCTGCAACAATAATCGCAGCCATTGCAATTTTCAAACTGCATTCAGGCCAGTTGCGATTTTGCTTCAAATTTGCACTGTTTTTGAGCCCTAATTCCATGAGAAAAGTACCTGTTGGGAATTTACCTGCCATGCCAGTGACATTTGGCCGAATTCTAACATGTTCAATCTGAAAACTTGTGATAATCATTTGATTAACAGAAATTAAATTCCATAAGCGACTTTAGGATAAAATTCTATTTTTCTCACTTCCATATGCTGAACCCACAATATAAACGCAAATGTATGGTAGAATGCTGAACAGGATTTTGGTCATCCAAGCCAGGCCACAATTCTGAAAACCCCACTCACATTTTCTACCTCATAAACATGACCACCCTATGATCAGAAGGGCTGCTGCAGTTCAGAATATGTAACCCACACAAGGAAAAACTCCAGGAGAAGGAGTGATACAGAGAGGGTAGAGTGATCCTGCAATTGGTGTCAGTGCAGGGTTGGTGAAGAGAAAACGTCCTACAGTTGTAGAGGTGGAAAAGTCCAAAGTGCCGTATAGAGCATACAAGCAGTCAAATGAAAAAAAAAAAAGGATTCTGATTTCACCAATCTGCCAGTTCTTCACAGCATTTAAACTTTACTTCCTTCTATTCACACATTTGGCCATAAGAATGAGGGTCACTATTGAAAATCTGCAACAAACATACAAAGTAATTTATTGCTAATGAATAAACGTTTATGTTCATGCAGTCTTCATACTACAAGATTTTTGGTATGTTGACATCTCATGCTGCCTGAATGAACTGTTGGACTTGGATGGATGTTTTGGAGCATGTGTGATATTGAAAACAGGTTGGAAAAGTTGAATGGCCGGGATCAAACCCTTTTTACATTTTTAATCAGTCTAATTAATTTCTGCATCACATCAGATGCTTGCACGTGAACGTCATACAGCAGAAATACGTCTACATGTAAATCACAAAACACTTCAGCCATAAAAGTGACTGAGAAAAAACACACACACACACACACAGCACGGCAGACATCAGAAGCTACACAAAGCCAACAGCCCGAGCCGATCTGTCCACGTGTCCAAAACCAGTAAACGTCCCACGCGGAGTGCACGACGAGCAACACAACAACAGCAGAAAAAAAGAGGAGGAGGAGGAGGAGGAGGAGGAGGGAGGCAGGATGAGGAAGGTCCTGCATCCAGACCCATCCACCAGGTTCACTCAGGGAAAAAAAACGCCACGTAGGAACAGCACTGAAGATTATGCACAAAACAGATACGGTGTGGTATAGGATGCGCGGTACTTACATGAGGACTCTGTGCCAAACATGGCTCGGCTGGCGGCTGCGCCGGAGAAACGGGGCAGGAGGGAGCGAGAGAAAGGATGGGGGGGGAGGGCCGGCGGCAGAGAAGAAGGGGACGACGAGACGCCGGCTACACGGCAGGGGTCATCGACGTGCACGGCGACACACGCTCCCCGCCCGCCCGTCCTGGGAGCTGGAGGCCAGATGCCAGGATCCCGCCGCAGAAAGGCCTCCCGCTGCCGACTACGCTGGCCGGCCGTCCTCCTCCGGCACACGCAGGCACACGGCCGTCCTCCGGCTGCCTCCACGCGGGCCCGAGAGCGAAATCCAGCCGCTGCCGCAAACGCATCCAGGGAAAAAGGACAGGAAATAAATCAGACATAGAACTAAACAAAGGAGAGCACAGGTGCGCGTCTAGATCCGCGGGATGGTCGCGGCGCCAAGCGCTGAGCTCCGGAGCTGAAACGGGAGGGGGAGGGGGGCGAGAGAGAGAGAGAGAGAGAGAGAGGGAGAGAGAACCAGAAAGACGGACGGCACCGCCGCCGAGGACAATGGCTACGCCAACACTGCGTGACGTCAGGAGGCCGCGAGGCTCCGTCACAGCTCCTGCTGCAGGAGAGCGAGGAGATGGGCGAGGCACGTGGTCGGGCTCACATCTGACAGCCGGGTCAAATCCAAAATCCAGCATTCCCGTTGGTCAACCAGTGAACGGACGAGGGATTTTGAGGGATTTTCAATGATTTTAATACAACACACGAATGAAGTATTATTTGTGGAAACTGAATGAAACGTGATTGGAGTGGGCTGCGCCTGGGCAGGTGTGTATTACGATTCGCCACGCGCATTACGAATGCCACAAGCTGGGTCTGCTGTGGAGAATCCTCGCATGTCGCGGGACACGACGAACCAATTCACACCTGGACAGGAACCTGGTACGGGTTCACATTTCATCAGTCACTTCTGACCCGTGTCAAAGGTGACTGAGTGTACGGTGTGACATGGTGCCTCGTAAGACTGAAGACAAAGTTAACTGCAGCAGACAGACAAACACACACACACACAGCAGGTGCTGACAGAAAACATGAGCATCTCTATTGTGAGAGCAGAGCGGTTGTGGGTGTTGGGTCTTTGTCCTTGACTGGGAGGCGGAGTCAGCCCTCGCCCGTCTCCTCCCCCTTGCTGAAGAAGACTCCCGGGGTCACGCCGGCTGCACGTTAATTACTTTGGGCCTCTCTGAAACGGCGCACCGCGGGGAGAAGTGGGGAGGAGGGTCTACCCGAACCCACAAGCCCGTGCGCTTCCTATTAAAAATTCCTGTGTGAAGGAGTTCCTGGACCAGCTCGTCATGGAATTAGCTGGAAAGGCCATTACGCCACCAGAATGAATCCATGAGCAGCCCGAGCCAACAGGAGGCCGTCCTGCCTCCCAAAAAAGGAAACCACAAAATGCTTATTCCATCACAAATACGAACGCTGCAAGCCTCGTCCACGTTGCTAGGCAACTGAAAATAAGCGTGAAACAAGCGGTGGCAGTCCGTCACAGAGGGACAACAAACGAGACGCTCATTACACTCGCCGACTCGATATCTCAAGCAGGCTTTTCACAATGAGAATCCCTCAAAAGATTACAATTAATGCTGTGCATGTTGATATATATTCCTGACCGAATAACGCCAGCTGGATGTACCAGGAGGACGGGTCCCCGTGGAGTAATCATATCCAATTTAATTACCTGAAGCAATTAGAAGCCAGGGGGAAATCGCTTTCGGGTTCATTCTGATGGACGAAATTACGGTGTGGAAAATTTGGAGAAAAGAGACGGGTTTGGCGCCTTTGCTGCCATTTTCTCTATCGATGCACCGGGGGGACAAAGGAAAGATTAGCTACAGTTGGACATAAAAAGATTCAGATCCATGCCACGACTTCTTCATTCAGATATTACTACATATAAAATACTTATAATCTGAAATGGAATTGTATGATTTTCCACATTAATAAAAATGACCATGACCAAAATTACTCCTAGACAAACTCCAGGTGATCATTTCAAAAAGGAGTTTGCGTTCTCCTTGTGGATAAGCATGGCACTGGGAATTTTTTTTGCGAAATCTCAAAAGTAAATCTCAAATGATGAGTGGTCCAAATCCCCATCCAGCACATGCAAACATTCTACTGTCTGGTAAATAATTATCATAATACTATATATCTTATTCTTAATAGAATGTATCTTTGAGTCGTTTACAAATGAAACAGTTGAAAAAAAAAAAACAAAAAAACACTGTGAAAGTGGGTCAGATGAGGTCAGAACGAGGGCCACCTGCTGGTCCAAGTTAGAAGTGCACATACGCGGTCTTCTGTGGGCGGGGCTCCATATTGTCTGTTGCCCTGGGCAACCAGACTGGGGGAACAGAAGAGCAAATTTATAGCATCTGTTTGCAATCCTCAGCAAACACCTTTTTCTCCACACGTGAGGGGGAAATACATGAATAAATTTATAAAAACTGAATTCCTAAAACAACATGAGTGTGTCACCTGAATAGGTGATAAATGCAGAAACCTACTGGCTATCCTGGTCACACACAGAACAAAAAAGGAAACACAAAATCTTACAAGAAAAACAAAACTAGTGGGATCTAATGAGAGAGGACAAATAAGCTCCATCAAAACACAAGAACGTGATCTATTCAAAATATATATATAAAAAAAATCTAAAATCACTGGATACAATTCAGCAATTCTGTCTCAGAGAGCCTAACACAGCAGGGAAACAGCAGGGGACAATATGGGGACAGGAGTGCCCATCCCAGAAGACCAAAATGGACTCTGGTCTCATGTTACACCTAAATAAAGCTTGTCAAGCCAGACCTCGCACCAGAGGTTTCATTAAAATAATTCTACACCAGTGAAAAGCCAGGGAATTTCCTGCCGCAGTGTCCATGTGCATCACCTCTCCGTGGAAAAGCGCGAGATGCCTGCTTTCATGTCACCCGCATCCTCTCCAGGAAAATACCTCCTGCTGGACTGCTGCCCCACGCGTGTCTGTGGGACACGTTGAGAGTCAAACGGAACTCTTCCTGAACGCCTCGCTCTCTCTCACTCATGCACACTATATATATATATATATATATATGTGTGTGTGTATATATAAAATAAAACACCTCTCTCTCAGTCATGTACATGTACACACACACACACATAAACTTTTTAACACACTTTAAAAAAAAAAAAAAGTCTCGACGCTTGTCTCCGGCCGAACCCCGGCTGCCCGCTACATGTCTGCGCGGACGTACGGAACTGTTGGCCGGCCGGCCGGCCGGGGGTGAAGCTAGCCCTTCCGTGCACATGGAGCGCAGATACCTCGAGAGGGAGAAGAGACCCGGACGTGTTGAGGCGAGCCTTTCCTCCTCAGCGCCCGGCGAGCGAACAGAAGCGGAGCCCCGGGCCGGACGGCGGCGGCGGCAACCACGGCAGCAGCTGCCCGAACTCGGCTGCAGCTGCTAAGCTGCGGGCGGCTAAGTTAGCAGCGCGGAGCAGAACCGCGGGAGAGTTGACCCCGTGACCCCAGAGCGGCTTCCGAGAGCCGCGGACTCACCCGCAAGTCGGCCTGTAGCCGAGGACACATAACCCGGGGCAGCGGGACCACGGCGGGAGGGAAGAGCAGATCGGAGCCGAGCCGAGCCGAGCCGAGCCGAGACGAACTGAGCCGAACTAACAGTCGGCGCACTGGTCGCTGCTGCCCACGTCACGGCGCACTGGAACCTGGCGCGTTCACGATGGCGTGTCTCGCAGCATCTTTCGTACTCTATTCTTGCAGAGTGACACGATGAAATGTAGACCATGGCCCGATAAAAGTTTACTTCTCAGATGATTCTAGACTCAAATGAGCTTTTATTGACCACGGTGGTGCAGGTTTGGCCCCCAAACAGAACTCAACTTCCTGACATTCATAAAAAGGAAAGTAACTGATCTTTACAACAGAACAATGTTACAAAGGAAGCTGAAGGCTTTGTCGTGGTTCTCATGTTCCCCCTTCCTTAACATGCCTGAATATCTGTGGCTAGATCCCTTCATTTACATTTACGGCATTTACCAGATGCCCTTATCCAGAGTGACTTACAATCAGTAGTTACAGGGACAGTCCCCCCCTGGAGACACTACGGGTTAAGTGTCTTGCTCAGGGACACAATGGTAGTAAGTAAGATTTGAACCTGGGTCTTCTGGTTCATAGGGCGAGTGTCTTACCCACTAGGCTACTACCAACCTCGCAGAATTAAAAATTATGAGCTGGAAGTCTCTTAGCTGAATACAAAACGTCTTTACGGGGCAAATCTCTAACCATCAAGACTGCTCCGCTGTCATGGCTGCCCACTGCTCACCAAGGGTGATGGTTAAAAGCAGAGGACTCATTTCACCGTGTCACCATGTGCCGTGCTGCAGTGTTTCACAATGACAGAAACAATCACTTTCACTCACCAAAGGGGGTGTTACCACAAACTGACCAGCTCAAACGCCCACACCTTTGCTTCAGACCCTTTTTATTATAGACCCTCTTCTGGGCCTTTATCTGTTCATGGTAACAGGCATTTACGGTATCGTCCAGGTGGGGTGGGATGGATGGATGAACGTGCAGCTGGATATGTGGCTTGGTCTTTCAGGAAGCTGGGGTAGAAACGACACAGGTTGGGTACAGCTAGGTAGTTTAGTCTGTCATGAACTTGGCACTAGTTGAACCAAGATGATTGCTGATCATTGTACTTTATATATTATACTTTTTTTAACCTTCGAGACATGTTCTGACTTACCTTACCTACAACTATTAATTTGATTACAATTCTCATTTAGTACCTAATGGCCAATCTATCTCAAGTTAATTGTCAGGAAAGTTTATCCAGGACTTTTTCCCAGCCAGTAGTCGGCTGCTTGCTCTATTTCTCGCCGAACACACAAAACTCCTTATGCCTTCAATTCGAAGGCTAAAATTATAATGAGCTTGTTTAATACTAAGAATGAAGGATGCACAAATTACCAATGAGTCAGTAAATAGAAAATTTGTCATTTAATGTTATATGACTGGATTACAGTTAATCTCAAAGAAATAAATCACCAAGCGGACACACAGGGTATTTAATACAGCTATATATTACAATATGCATTGTACAGTCATGTTTGCTTTGATAAAAATAACTCCCGTTGAGTGAAACTTCAATCATATTATAAACTGGACATATGCACATTAATTAGCAGTAAGACATTGGTTACTTAAGCTTTTCTGGACTGCATTCGGTCTAAGCCTGTGGAGAAACTTTGTCATGGCCTGGAGGTTTGACTTGCATTTCATGGGAGGTACATCGCTAGCTTTATGTCAAAGATCGTTTCATCAGGGACACAAAACATCAAGTGATCGGCAAGCACCGCGTGCAAAAGATGTGGGGCCAGAGAGCACTAATAACTGGTGTTTGTCGGATCAGCAACTGGTTCTGGAAAGTTCTAGAAGAGAATGACACCTTCAGACGTTCGTACGCGTTGTTGGTTCCACTTTCCTTTGGCACGATCCATACCTCCCGCCTCCTTCCACTCAGCCCTTACTCTTAATAGCGCTAATGTACTGATTGTGTGGTGTTTGTAGAAAAGTATAAGGTTGAACATTTTTTTTGGTGGGACTAAACCATTTATCTGCATGGACCTCATTTATGCAATGATGAATAACCGGTCATGCAAAGTTGGTTTTAAGCATTTTGCATTTCTTTCCCAATCTTGTAGCTCAGGATTTTGTTCCAGTCAATCTTGGTGCGCGTCACAGGAAGCTGTCGGCGTAAGGCTTTGAAGGTAGTGTCCGACATCGTTTGGTAATTCTCGTTGATTGCAGTCTAATAAGGAAAGTAGTGCATGACATTCAAACACTAAATAGATTTTATTTTTTAGAAACAGGAGAAAAAAAAAACAAAAAAAACCACACACCTGATAGTCATTCTCGGCTGCCTCCATAATCTTGACAAATTCCTTTGCAGTTTGAGCCTCACTCTGAGACCAGATCAAAAGCATAAAAATGACATTTGACATCTAGTGGTCAAACTGTGAATTGCAGATAATTCTCTTCTCTTCCTACTGAAAGGGATCATATTCAGATCAGGGGACTGAACAAGAACTACGAGGGACTTCAGCATTTTAGCTCTGTGTCAACAATGATCTCTTTCCATACACATAGTATATGACCATGACCATCTTTTTATTTGAACTAATGCAATGAATGTTTCAATACTAAAACACCACGTTAGTGATAAAAAAGGTTTTGAAACACCAAAGCATAGTGGACACCATGCAACTGAAATATACTGGATGTTGACTGTGGGAGTAAACGGAAACCATTCCAACCGGTCCAGCACTTTGACTACTGTAGCATCATGCATGGGAATACTTACAGAAACGTGCATGGACTCCTGAACTTCTTTGTGGCTGACCAGCTGAACATTTCCATCTTCATAGTAATGAACCTAAAACATAAAAAGGCACATATAGCGTCTTGGATATTTGAATGTGACTAAATTAACCATAGTTTTTCCAAGCACATCTCTCAAGTACCTGAATTTTCATAATTCCTGCTACTTGAGTAGTGGATGGGGTGATTGCAAATTTCCACTCCGACCTCCAGCGTCCATTCCTTCCAAAAGAAAGAGTGAAAGGTGGTTTATTTCACCTTCAGAAGGCAGGAAGCAGGAGGGTTCTGGAGTGAAATAAGATTGAAATCCTACACTAAGTAACACATCTGCATTAAACCCCTATCCCTTAAAGTGGATTGGATTAGGGCTGATCTAATTATATTAACCCGATATACTGCAGTTTGAGAGCTTAGCCTCCTGTACCTAACAGAGTATTTAGAATATCAAGACAAGAGTTGGAAATGATACAGAATGTTAATTCGGTATGTACCAGAAATTTTTGGGTTGAAACTGATGGCACTCAATGCATACTATAATGGTTTGATGTCCATCAATAGTCTTCCCGTAAACCTGAAGAGGAAAAAAAAAAACAAAAACAGAATGGTCGGGTCAAGTGTGTGGTTGCATTATAACCCTTATTTATGTGACCCAGCCCCCATGCAGCATATGTACCGTGCAGACCCCGTGGGGGTAGTGCTCCTTGACATAGGCCCTCACAGCACCATCCACAGCATTCCTCCAGTTCTCCATGCCCGCGTCCGCGTCGTGGGGTCGAGGGTCACTCGCCTCCTTGCGCAGATGGTCAAACTTGAAGGAGATCTTGTTCTTTGGGTCCAACATTCGGCCGTTGCCGAGGTCGCCATGTTCTGTAATTAAGACCTACGTCCCAAAAGACAGTGGATTATGATTTACTGCACTGACAGACTTTTACCCTACTATGGTTTAAATTGTTATTCATCTATCCCAAGCTGCTTTGAGCCTTGTTTTAAAGGGACAAATAATGTACTGAGTAAGACTACTGTGTGATTCTGGTCACTGGTTTAAAAAACAAAGCTTCTAAAGCTTCATAGTTCTTTCAGTTGAGGTCCTTAATATGCATAACCACTTACAGTAGCACAAAATAGTATGTGAAGCCTTTTGAATGCTTTTCTGCAATCACTTGTCATAAAATGTGATCTGATCTTATATTAAGTCAAGGGTACAACATGCCTCATATAAAAAAAAAAATCTGATCTTTCATGTCTTATACCACAAACAACTCGTATCGCTAGTGGAAATAACTGGGTGAAGTTATATCCTGTAGGTGTGCACATCGTTCAGGACGAATCTTGGCAGGACTGCTTTAGCTGCTTTGGACATTTTGTGGCTCTCAAGTCATTCCAAGTCTCTCTACTGGGTTGAGGTCTGGGCTCTGACTTGGCAGATTTAGTTTTTCAGAAGCCATCCTGTTGTGGACTTGCCTCCATGTTTGGGTCATTGTCCCGTTGCATCACGCCAACCTTCTACAGACACCCTCACATTATCCTGCAGAATTATTTGGTATCTTCACCTCAATGACTGCAAGTTGGAACCGTTGCAGCAAAGCAGGCCCAAATCATTCTTCATGGTTGGGATGATGTTTTTTTTTGTCCCAAATAATTCAATCAATTCGACCGGATCTACACTCTGCCTGTTTGTTTTACATGCTGTAGATGTTAGCCAGTTCTAATGACGCCTTCAAATATTTGTTGTCTCCATTATTCTTATTGGGATTATTTGCAATTTAATGTAAATCAACATTTCTTGATTGTAGATGCTCTGAAAGCTCTTTTGCTCACATAGGCATATTCTTCTTGTGTGAAGCTTCCAGATATTCTAACACCTGACTCAACACTGACTTTGTATAGGTTTTCCACTAGCTTGGTTGTTTGTGGTTGTTCTTGATGAAGAAATGAAAGACTGTAATTTGTGTTATTATTTTATTTGTCAATTAGATGAAGATCTGATCACATTTAATAAGAAAAGAGTGACACAGAAAACCATGAATTCCATGAAAGAGTTCACATACTAGTTCTTGCCACAGCAGATTGGAATAAATCAGTAACATGTCTGACTGATCCTCACGAGCCGCTGCGAAACTCACTTGTTCCTCGTATCCATTGATTTTCACAGGGGTAAACTGATCCACGTTGTACTGCGCAAACGCACTACAAAAATATGGCAGGAAACCATTCATTTGTCATAAAGAACCATACAAAAGAATACTAAATTACCAGAAGTGGATGTGGTTTACTTACTGCGCTGCGCCTTCCCTGAGCAGGTTGTCGTTGTTGAGAAGCAGCCGCACGTCTGTGAGGAAAGCAGATAAAGCAGATCAGTGCACATGTACACAAAACCCCACACCAAGCCTGGGATGAAAGGCACAAGAGGATGGGATGAGCGACTGGCCATGACAAATCTGGGAAAGATGGGAAAAGAACAAGGGAAGTTCATCTCCGTGCGTGAGGGAGGGTGAGAAATGTGTTTGGCTGTGATAAGATATAATAGACTGATTTTTTTTTCTTCTTCAAATCACCAGAAAAGGATTATGTGGATAATTTCCCTCCAGGAGCTCAGAATGCTGCAGCCTCCCTGCTCAAACCCACAGTTCCAACAAACAGGTTCACAGGATTCAGGGGACAATTTTAGGGCCCTATGAAATCAGTTTTATTTTGTCCTATATTCCGTATTTCCCATTTTAATTCTTCTGAGCTCCACGTTTTCCATTATTAACGTATTTATTCATCTAAAAATGGCGTGATTATGGAGTGGGAGGGGAACAAAAGAATAAATGCAGCATAACAAACCACATTTAATCACTGTTAAACAAAGTGCTTGGGCATTTACTCTCTGCTTCTGTAAACCATTTACATGTAAATAATATGTACATTTCATGCAAAGAACTATTTCACAATATTAAACATTCTTCCATTTGTAAAATAAAAGTGCTTCACATTTCAAATCAACATAAAAACATATAAAATAAAGAAACATTGTGGAGACCTGGAATACAAAAAAAAAAGTTGCGCCCACTTGCATAATGAACTGGAACCATGATAAACAAGTTAATCGTGGTATCGAATGACTGAAAGTTGATGTATACCGAATAGAAGTCGTTGGTTGTTTGTTAAGCTGTGGTCTGTAGCTTTCAATGTGCATCTGTGCATCTGTTGCTAAATGAAAGTGTGTTGAAACATGACTACCACAGCACAGATCAGCACAAGCAGAACTATGTTAACTGTCCAGCTGGGTTTAAACCAATCCAACGGTCTAGAATTTGAAATAGAAATTTGAATTGAACTAAATTGTATGTTGTGTGTAGACTCTGTTTCGTAGGTCACCGGCAAACAAGCGTAACGTCAGAAAAAAACATTACTTCAATTTATGAAAGATACGATTTTTTAAAAGCAGGTTCTTAACTCTTCCTGCCAAACGTGCCTTGTGCATATTATAGTGTCATTCGTGCAATTACACAGTGAGGTGCAAGCTGTCCACGATGGTGGCCGTGAGAGAAACCAGAAGAAGTCACTCACTTATTTATTTATGTATTGATTTATTCTAATAAACTCACCATTGAACACCTCATTGAACTCTCCTGGGGGAGCATGGATGACAAAGTTGGCCGCTATGCGTACCTGTGGAGCACAAGGAGTGAAATGCATTAATAATGGCCATTTCCTTTCTCTCATGCACTGCATGCTACTGCTGTACTGTGTACAAGATAGCCATTTTTAAACAGAATTAGATCACATGATATCACACTATTAGACAGGAACTTGCATCAACTTTAAAAAATTGAGACTTGAAAAGAAAAGCTATGCAGTGTCACAGTCTCTGTCCCCACATCTCTCCTGTCAGTCTGCCACTTCCTGTTCTGTGCTTGTGTTATCGGCCTCCCCCGACTGCATTTCTCATAACCGTAAATGGCTATAAAAAGGGGACTTAGTCAAGGGGTGTGGTCACCAGTG
Organism: Denticeps clupeoides; assembly: GCF_900700375.1. Lineage (NCBI taxonomy): Eukaryota > Metazoa > Chordata > Actinopteri > Clupeiformes > Denticipitidae > Denticeps > Denticeps clupeoides. The sequence continues at coordinate 22,734,018 of NC_041713.1, read as the reverse complement.
GTGCGGAAGTAAGGGGGCATGGGAGCTGTAGTCCAAGCTCAAGATAATCAGCTAATGAGTTATAAGGTGAGACTTCCCAGCCAAAGAGGGACATTGAATTGAAGATACTCTAGATACTAAAGGTGTTGATTTCAGTGATGCAATCACAAATCACAGAATTAGAAAGGCCATAAAACAAAACAAAAAAAACTGTATTAATTTTTTAAATATATTGTATCAAAAATGTATATATTGAAATAAATGTTTAAATCTAGTCTCAAAACAGCACACCACATAATTCCTATCCTCGTTCGTAAAGAGGAAGTGGTGGAGACGCTCCTGACAATTCACTTGCCTCTTCACAACCAGGCAGTACATATTAAACGCATATTTAATAACCTTTGTTTATACAAAGCATGAAAAATACATTGACGATAAGCCTACACAGAACAATTATATATCACTGACCACAGCACCTGCTTCACAGTCCAATAAACCAAGAGACAACTATATATTTCAGTTATTCAACCATAACCTGGCCTGAGGTTATGGTTATATAATTCATTTTTCATGTTTAACATCTTTAAAACACTGAAATTATCAGCAACTAAGAATATTGTAATTCTAGGTTCTTTTTTGGGGGGATTTCTATAAGACTTGCGTCCACTGAAGACTTGCGTAATCTGAAATGTTGTGATCGACATGAAGACGCACAGTACGCTGTTTTAACCCACTCCATGTCTGTAGGTGGCGCTCTAACTCCCCGCTGTCCTTGTTTGGGGTGTAATTGTCCTCCACGGTGAGTTAAATGCGTCATTGTTCTCCAGCCTTGTCTTTTCATTAGGAATGTGCGGCGTAGAGAGGATTTCATGTAGCTACTTCATCCACCATTGTTGCATGTAGAACATGTCTGGAGTTATAGGTCAGGTTGAAAGTTGGGTTAATACGACAGCATTTTCACACAAGAAAAAACAACACCCATATATGCGGAAAAGAGATATTCACTCTGGAACCAGTTTCCCCTTTTTGAATTAATTTTCATGCATTAACAGGTATCCATTTGAACGAAATTCATTGTTTTATAACTAGTTTTTATTAACAGGCACATACAGTATTTTGCTATAATGTGATCTATGGTGTATTGTGTATTGGTCTATTTGTTCCCACCGCATTCCTCCTTCCTAGTACAACCAGCTTGGTTTCCTCTTCGAAAAATGTTCTAGTAAGTGGACATGTTCAGGGGAAAATGGAATAAAGGTATTTTACACCACGCAATTCTGAACACCAGGAGACACGTTCCGACATGCTGAGGAAACACACACACATCCTGCACCAGGCCTCTTACCACACAGGTAGGGCTACTCCGGTTAAACTTATTACAACCAATCTGCCCTTTACTCGTCAATCATCGCTAACTAATGAAGTGATTGTCATTGCAAAACACTGCAGCACAGCACACGGTGACAACAAAATGTGCCCTCTGCATTTAACCGTCACCCTTGGTGAGCAGTGGGCAGCCATGACAGGAGCCTGGGGAGCAGTGTGTGCTCAGTGGCACCTTGGTGATTCGAACCGGTAACCTTCTGATTATGGTGCCGCTTCCTTACCTGCTAGGCCACCACTTCCCCAAGATGTTGTAATAACACCACAAATCACAGAGATTCTGGTAGGGGTGTTAGAATACATCGATACAGCAATATATCGCAATATTTTACGCGGTGATCAATACAGGGACATTAAATTTCAATATTTTGTGGTGTGTTAAACTTCCAGAACAGGTACACTTTTTTGATTTGATTACAGCATACAGTCGCCATGGCATTGTTTCACACCGCAATGGCACTACTTTTACTCCATTTTGCACCTCACTGGGCCTTCTTCATTCAAGATTTCTGATCATGTGTTGGACCGGATATGAAGGCTTTCAGCGATCAGCTTAGCATGCTTGATGCAGGCCAAAGAAGCAAAAGTTCTTTTATGCGCATGTGCTTGGTGTGCCGCATCTGAGCCAAACTCAAAGCCTCCAACATTCATGCAAAAATCCTTGTTTCTTAAGGCAGGATTCACTCTGCCAATCATCCACCTTAGTAGACGTGAATCATCATTCATATATAACCTGGGACTATACTGTACACTGAAAGCCTTCATACAGACTGAACGGCTGCAGAACCTCCACCAGTTGCGGTTTAGAAGACGAGGCTGCCACAGACTCAAGACTGCAAAATATCGACCGCAACTGTTGATTAAAGGAACAAAAACTACTGGCAGTACTGTGATTACAATGAAGTTATGACGTCATAACTTCATAGAAACATCTCTCTGACGTCACGATGTCGCATCACAGCGGTGGGCCTCGAAAGGCTGCGGGTTCAAATCCCGAACAGTCACGGTGCCACCGAGGTCCCCTTGTGCTGTCACGCGCTGTGTATGACAATGACAAAGTCTTTATCTGCGTGACGAGTTGCGTTATAAACATTGCTGCCGAGCCGAACATCATCACATCACACCAGCAGCGAGGGCGTGGAAGCTGCGAACCGTCACTGTCTGTCTGTCTGTCTGTCTGTCTGTCCGACCGTCCGCTTCGCGGAAGCGGGGCAGCCGCGCTGTCAAACCGACATTCACGCCGTTAGCGCGAAAAGCGCAGACCGAGCTCGGTTCCAATTTTAGCAGGAGGACCGTACAAGGAGTCCGCGGCTCTCCAGCGGCCGGAAGTTGGGACGGAGGCTGCTGCTGCTGAGCTAAAAATACGAGAGCAGCAGAGGCACGGCGCTCCGAGCCCGTAACCCCGCGGCGTGCAGCGGCGCCGCGTAAAACACGCGAACAGGCGCCCGCGGCGGCGCAGCGTCGCCTTCCACGTCGCGGAGAGGCACGTAAAGCCTACCTTCTCCTCCTCGGATAACTGGTCTTCGCGATCCGCCATCTTTCCTTCCGGCACGCCACCTCAGAACGCCCAGCGTGACGTCATCGAGATGGGCGTGCCCAGTGTGACGTCATCGAGACGGGCGGACCCCGCGTCCCGGGCCGGGGTGAAGAGACCAAAAACAGCGCAGCACCTTGTTGGAAACCTCCATTTTCATTCTGTCTGCAGATGCTGTGCTGTGATCCATTATTATGTGCAGGAAAGTAATGATTGTTTAGATTTGTGGTTCTCAAACACAAATACCAAAAATACCAAAAAAAATCGATAAATAATTCTAACATTACACTACACTAACATGGATTAGTAAGTAAATTCATATAAATGTTGTTGAGCAAGAGCTCACATGAATAAATAGCCAAAATTGTAAAACTGTAAACGACTTGCAGACAGGGGCGTGTCCACACAGGCACCCTTGAAATCTGATTGGCCAGGTCGCCTGGCCACCCCCACCAGAGCTGTTAATCACTTCGTTAAAAATTTGAGGCCTCTTGGGGTGAGTTAGCAGTTGTTTGCAATATTTAGTGTTTAATGGTTTGCATATGTTTACTTTGCGTTGATACGTAAGTTGGGGTGACCAGACCCCCCCACTCAAAATCTTTTTGTCACATGCATAGTTACAGCAGTACAACACGCAGTGAAATGCATCCTGAACCACCCTGTTTTGACCGAGCATACCTAAGTAAAAGTTATAATAAATTAAAAAAGCAGTGAGGCTAATAAAATTAGTAACGCAAGCAAGATATTTATGTTCAATGAGAACATGAGACACAGACATCATGGGTAGTGGATTCTGTTTAGGTGCATTCTGCATGGATTATGCACAGTAACAGTAGCAACAGCGAACAGTGAGCCAGTGTTACTACAATATTCATGTTTTGTGACACAAAATGCATTTAATAATGACAACTTTCATTGTGCAATTTGCTTTGTCACCATAGTCATTGCTTTTTTTTTCTTCACAGAAGTGAAAAGATATTGTTCATTTTGTGCACTCAGATGACTTTAGCATTTGCCATTTAGTGGACAGAAGGCTGGCTGTGTCTGTGTTGTATAAAAGACAGGAAATCATTGTGTCCACAAGATGACATTCTGTCCAGAACAAACTAATTTTGGTCCATGAAAGGTATTTTTATTGTCACCAAAATGACATTTTGACATTGTACAATGGGGGAAAAAATTATTTGAACCCCTGCTGATATGTTGTCCCACTATCAAAGAAATTATCAGTCTGTAATTTTAACAGTAGGTTTATTTGAACAGTGATAGACAGAACTATAACAAATATAGAGTTTATTAAAAATTTTCATGAATTAAATAAATACTTGATTCCATCCATGGCAAAACATTCTGTAGTACTTGGTGGCTAAAACCTTTGTTGGCAAAGGTTCACAGCTTGCTCAGCCATGCCATTGGACTGTGGTAAATGGGGAATTCATGTTCATTGTACACCATCTGACACGCTCATCTGCGAATTGGGGTCTGTTATCTGTTATCAGTTGTTCTGGAGTTCCAAAATGGATGAAGACGCTGTTCAGTTTCTGTATGACACAATCTGAGGTTGACTTTGACAGGTGCAAGATCTCAAGCTGTCTGGAGAAGTAGTCTCTCACAATCAGGTGGTGATGACCTTCGTGTTCAGCTGCAAGTTTCTGCCTATGTAAGTCAGGCAATGGTGTAGTGAGCAGTGGTTCTCTATTCTGAATGTTGAAGTGTTTGCATGACGACACTTTCCTTTCTATTTAAGTTTATGGCATTTATCAGACACCCTTATCCAGAGTGACTTACAGTGGTGTAGTGGTGGGCAGTGGTGGCCTAGCGGTTAAGGAAGCGGCCCCGTAATCAGAAGGCCGCCAAGGTGCCACTGATCTGCTGCTGAGCAAAGCACCGTCCCCACACACTGCTCCCCGGGTGCCTGTCATGGCTGCCCAGGGTGATGGTTAAAATGTGACACCTCAATTTCATGACTGCTTTGGGAATAAATCTGAGGATCTGACACGTAACATCCACACCATGCATGTTCTTTTAGGATAGTCGAATATATTAATCATGTTTTTGCTTAAACAACAATAAAAATGTTACAGTTGGTTTCCCACCATGTGCACTCTCATCGGCACAAAATATGCCCAATGAACGATAAAATTCACCATTCCCCGATTAGTTTTTTTAAGTGAGAGTGAAGTGATTGTCATTGTGACATACTGCAGCACAGCACACGGTGCACACAATGAGATGTGTTCTCTGTATTTAACCATCACCCTTGGTGGGCAGCATGTGGGGACGGTGCTTTGCTCAGTGGCACCTTGGCGGATCGGGATTCAAACTGGCAACCTTTCTTAACCGCTAGGCCACCACGGCCCCTTAGTTTTACAACTCGACTAGTGGTTATAGGCCATCAGTTGGGACTAAACTAGCAGGATTGCTTTCTAATTACTGAAAGATCTGGTGTTATGACTTTTCATGTCTCTTCCACCTTCATTTCAGTTGTGAGCTGTGACACAATCATAAAACTAACCAACACAATGTTAAACAAGAACACCATAGAAGCTGAAGGCAACTAAACCAATTCTTTGCACGCTTCGAGGTGGCTGGACCCGAGGCATCAGTCTGCAGCAGTCGGAGATTCACATTGCAGGAGCACGAGGTCAGGGGTGATCTGAGAACGGGAGGATCCCCAGCTGGCTGGCACCGTCACCAGGATTTTCAACATGTCATTGTCCCAGTCCTCTATTCCACCATGCCCGAAATCGACCACAACTGTGCCACTGCCCAAAAAGGCCACCATCAGCAGTCACTGCAATGGACTGCTGTGGCTTTCTTTCTCTCCTCATGCTCTGTTTGCAGGTCCCATCAGCTCATCATAATGCTGTTCCATTATACATTCCATTATGCTGTTCCATTATACATATACATACTCTTTTTTTTTATATTTTGTCTTGATTAATATTTGGTATAACAAATTATATCTCCAGTGCAGCTGGCGAAAGTAGAAAGTATGGAGATATATTTCTCCATGCTTTAACAAAGGTTTCTTTGTCCTGATATTGATTCTCGTTCTGTTTTTCTCCTGGTTAGTGATGGATGGAAACATGGGGATTTGGCGCCACCTGGTGGGCCATCGACACCAGACCATTACATCTGCACTGGATGAACCTTGAGACAATCTGCCAAACAATGCAAGCATGCAAGACAGCTCAAGAAGTTGCAGAAGTAGAAGCCTCCTGCACGAAAAACACCCCAAGTAAGAACTGAACGACAAGCTGTGATCCTTGTCAAAGGGGGGTTACTGACAGGCACCATGCTGAGTGCCCAAACCCTTACCTCAGGGGGTTTCTCCTGTACCTGAAATATAGCACATTTGATTCTGGTTGATGGTGTCTCTCAAGTACAGAGTAGAAGAAAACAACAACAACAATGTGTAAGGATGTATATAAGTGTTATTTGTACAAGTTGTATAATTTGTTTATACTGTTTATAAATATATATATACTGAATATAAATGTATGAATGTACATAGGTCTTTAGGTACATAGGTGTGTATAGATGAACAATGTGCAGTACAATATATAGACAAAAAATTGAAATCTTATAAACAGGGTGTAAACAAGTTACAGCAGGTTTGATTGGTTTATTAGATCATCACATCTTTATTAGATATTTACTCACAGTGAATTTAAAAAAGGATATTTATTGAGGCCATTGAGGTCATTAGAACCAAATCTATGTTTTTTTTGTGTTGGAAAGTGGGGTTTGTTCACTTATTCACTAGTGATCTGCATGTTTGTCTTGGCAGCATCGGTGGCCCTGAGATGCCCATGGACGAGACTTGGCAGGAATGCAGACAACAGAGGAGATGTGATTTTGTGCTGCACCAGGATAGTAGGGTGCACAAGAGGAGTCAGTCATCCCAGTCGGCTTCTTCCATTTTAAACTTTGATTCAGTAGGTTTATTAAATCATCTGTTCTTTTATGAAGTTACACACCATCAAATGCACTTGCTGCAATGATGGAAGTTCATGATCAGCTGGTGAAGGAACACCAGACGTTACAGGTAGAAATAGACCACGAAGAAATAGGCTCAGGGACTGAAAAGTATCATCAGCTGACCATGAAGAAACAGGCCCCATAACTGATGGAAGTTCATGATCAGCTGCTGAAGGAACACCAGACGTTACAGGTAGAGACAGACCATGAAGAGGAGGAGGAGGCTCAGTGACTGATGGAAGTTCATGATCAGCTGGTGAAGGAACACCAGGTACAGCTACAGGTACTTGCCTTGAAAACACTCATTTCCTGTTTGAACCTGTGACTTTGTGATCATGTGGTTTGTAGGTGAGTGTCTTTTTTTCACTTGGCTACTAGGAACACACACCTATAAAAATGATCGAAGCTTTTGTATTGCTCTTGGTCACCTTTGTATTTATGTACTGATCTTGGAAAGCCTGTTAATTTCCATGGACCAACTGTTATTCATATTGAGGTCTCCGTTGCAGTACATACTTCTGTATGGTCAGTAGGGGATGTTGTTCATCAGTGTTCGTGTATAAAGTGATTGTCATTGTGATACACAGCAGCACACAGTGAAATGTGTCCTCTGCATTTAACCCATCACCCTGAGTGAGCAGTGGGCAGCCATGACAGGCGCCCGGGGAGCAGTGTGTGGGGACAGTGCTTTGCTCAGTGGCACCTCAGTGGCACCTTGGTGGATTGGGATTCGAACCGGCAACCTTCTGATTACGGGAAAAGACCCTCCACCTCTCCCAACCGTCCATGGCATAACCAGCCGCATACGCTCCAGCAGGACACTCATGTTCCCCGCACCTGGATTTCTCTTCGAGAAGATGGTGTCAACCACGTTGCGAGACCAGTTGATGAAATCCACGTTTGCCTCAGTTCGGAGAGCAGGGCTGGGAGAGTCAAAGACTATAGATGAGATGAGATGATATGAGCAAGCAGGAAAACAGGGAAGAGACGGTTATAATAAAGATGCCTCAGCTGACCACATTTACCCACATTTTTGTTGATTTTTAAAAATTTTATCATGGCAGTTTTATCCAATGTAAAGTAGTCCCATGTACAGCTTGTAAAACTGTAAATTTGCTGTCCAATCTAAATAAATAATCTCAGTTGGCAACAATTCTGAAGTGTGTACTGACCCCTCATCCCCTAAATTGGTGTTCTAATCTGAGTTTGGTCAGGTCTGATTTCAGCAACATCATGTGGCAAGTCATCCGAGTACCTGAATATACTGAATGATTCTCCATCAATATCATTTTTTTCTTTCTTGATGTTCCAGGCATTTGAAACAGATCGGAGTAAAACATCCCATTCTTTTAACCCCACCTTTTTAAAAGTCTTTGGGATGTGTTGGGGAAGACTTTATCTACCCAAAGTCGCATTTGAAAAGGAGTGGGTGAGTGTGTGTGTGTGTGTGTGTGTGTGTGTGTGTCATTGAACCCCAACAATCCTGTACAGGCAAACATTACTGCATTCTTCATATCATCTCAACAGACTTCAGAACAGAGGAAGAAAGGAAAATGCCATGACTGAGGGTTTGCCAACCTCTTCTTAATCTACACCAGTATTGTACGTCAGTGTGATTTCTTCACTAGGCACAATGGTTACACAATATTTATGGTACAATCATGTCAGTGAATACAATGAGGTACTGCACTGTGGCAAAAAGGACCCTTATATCATATATGAAAACACCAACAATATGCAATAATATAGGATTGAAAAAAGAGCTCAATAGATTTGATAAAAAACAGCTTCCCATGGAAATGAATGTCAATTAGCATCCACTGCAGTACTGATAAATACTACTTCTGCAAATACCTGGTAAAGCTCTCACTTCTGCAATGTACAGCTGACTGGAAGGTATTAACCTGATGAGGTTAATGGGGTTTGTAATAAAACATAACCTTATTAGTGCTGGAAATCAGTCCTGAGTAGTGTTTTCATCCAACTGTATAATACTCTACTGTTCTCTCACAGACACACACACACATTTTTAATAAACATTAATTACCTTTTTTGTTTCTATATCACAAGTTATGAAAATGTGTGACAACTCCTGAGCATTTACTCTTCTCAAATTTGAACCTGCCAATGCGAACTTTCACAGGGGCACTATGGCCTTTTAAAATGTACAACAAATGATAACAAACTGACATTAACACGTGTATCTGACATGCCTCATAGGTTCTGGTTACATATTTTGTTTGACATTTTGCACCCTGACATTCATTAGTTGCCAACCCTAGATGCGGTCTTGGAGAAATCCAATAGGTGGCGCTACAGAGAAAAACTATTCAATATCTTTTACATACATTTCAGGCCAGAATGCAGAGTGTAGGTCTGCAAGGGTATCTGTGGCTTGGAGGGGACCTTGTGGTCATGTTTACATTGTGCAAAAGACACAATAAGCCTCATGGTCTTGCTGACATTGTCCATACGCCACTATAGGACATCAATTAGGACTATTGCTTACCACACTGTACCAGAACCAGAGATGTCTTCTGGGATCAAATGGCAGTTTACAAAAAATGCACCAAACAGCTATTTTTAAAATCAAAAACATATTAATGAGAAAACTACAGCCAAAACAAATAAAAACATATATTTTAAGAAAAGAAATAATGTATTAATAATGTATTCAAGCAATTTAAATTGTCTTGAGACACATGTGTCACCTAAATCTATAGTGGTTCAGTACAAATATATAAAATGTTTGTCCTGTGTGCCATTTTTCCAATACGAGAGATATTTGTCCATACGCATCTTATCTTTTGCACACAAAGCCGGTCCATCACAACCGTGTCTCTCTGTTGGGGTCGTACTCCAGAGTCTGTAGCATCTGGTCACAGTGCAGGGAGTGACTGTCCTCTTTGCTGAGGCACTCCAGCTCTGCGTTCCCATCGGTCAGCGCTGGCTTATTCTGGACATGCCTCTTCAACAGCACAAATCCCAGAATGCACAGCAAGAAGGAGACAGTCCGTAGGCCAAGTGTCAGTGCCAGGTACACCAGTCTGTTGGGACAGAGTGAAGCGAAGTTTCAACATTAAGGCGATTAAATATGGCATCACTTTGTGCAACGATTGATGCAAAGACAAACTGCTCACAGCCTGGTAAAAAAACGAGTGGGATGTAAAGCAAGCTGCGGTGAATACGGAGAGAGAAGCCCAAGGGAGTACCTGTAGGCTGCAGTGTTGTAGATCCTACATGCTCCCCGCCCGCCGCAGCGCTTGTTTCCCCATCTCAGACAGGTCGTGTCTATAACGGCCCCAAAATAAATCGGGGCAGGAATTCCAGCTGCACAACACGGGTTTAAAAAGTAAGTTACGACGCAACACGTTTGCCCATGCAACAAGCAGCCATGCTGGCATGGATTTAACAGAACATACCGAGGGTTCGAGTGGCCAGTGTATGGAACCCCAGAGCTAAAGATTTCAGCTCAGGCTTAATGCATCTGGAACAGAGGATAAAAAAAAAAAACAATCACAGAATATCAAACCAGACCTAAACATGTGGCTGTTGAGATGCAGTCGGGGGGCCGACCTGATGAGCAGCACATAGCCCGGTGTTCCCCCCAGTGAGATGATGAAGGAGGTTATAACAGACAGGGCCAGGAAATAGGGGAAGATTTGGTCACAGCCACCACGCTGTGGGCAGTGGCCCAACGTCGCTGTCAGATTACTGGCCGCTACTGAGCCAGGGTCAGCCTCAGAAACGCAGCGGCAGTGATGAAACGTCTGCAGAGTGGAATGGTAAAAAGATTTCACTCCTTCAAGGGACATTTGGGGACTGCAGGGGTGTTGAACCCATAACATAGAGGAGTAGCCCATGTTGAACAGGGTCAAAGACAGTCAGACAGTCCCATAATACAATAGTCAGCAATTTATATAATCAGTGCACTAGTTTGAAGAAGCAGTTTAAATGAATGTTCAATGAGTTTTGGGAGTTGGGAAAGTTGGGAAAAATGTTTGCAAGTTCTCTCAACTTAACTTAGGAAATTACCTGAAGTTGTTAGAACTTTTTTTTTTTTTACAGTCTACCAAAGTACACAAATATGATTTGTATAAAAATAAAGTGCTTCTGATCACTATGTGATCTAAGCCATTTCTCTGGTAAGACATGAATGAACAGAAATGACTGTTTGCAGTAATACCTTCCACTAGATTATATGGTTGCATATTCATGAGATCAGTAATAATCTATAATAATGCAATGCCAAAGAGTAGCTCGTCTGACCGTGTTCTTCCCAGAGCCACTGGCGATGGTGCAGCCGGCGAGGCAGGGGTTAACATACGTGATCCCATTCTCCCCGCACACTGGATCCCAGTCTTTCGCAGAGCAGGCACAGCCCATGTTACAGCCGGAGAGCAGGGACTTGTTGTGGTGTGACAGTGCATCCACGCTTCACATTTCCACCCAACCCACAAAAAAAAAAAAAATGTGGAGAAAAATGATATTGTACAATGTTTATGGAGGAGAACACCGTTCTCTATTCATAGTTGGTAAACTCTGTACGTGCCGGTTGAGATCTGGGGCAAAAATGAGTACACCCCTCACATTTTTGGAAATATTTTATTCTACCTCTCCTTGAGACGACACTAAAGACATGACACTTTGATACAACGTAAATGCTGGTAAATTCACTGTCCACTCTAAAAAATACCTAAACGCACAGGCATGAATGTCTAAACCACTGGATACCATACCTGTCATTGAAAATAAGGGACATTTTCCGGCACCCGCCATGGGCAGTCCCACCACCCCAACCAAGCCCCAGTATCCATTACATGACAAGAAAGCTAAAATCACCACTTGTCAACCACTTCTAAACTACAATTGGCTTTATGCACAGCTGCACTACTTCCCGAACTGCTCTTCTTCGGAAAAAGACATTTGGTGTCCCATTGATCGTGATATTTTTTTTGCGAGGGGGGGCGTTTTTTTTTTACGTACGGGAGATTTACGGGAAAATACTACGATGGGAGGACGGCGGGAAAGATGGGTAAATTACGGGACTTTCCCGGCCAGAACGGGATACACACCTAAGTATCACAGTTTGACTGATGCGGCGCACATGCAGACATAGTGGAAGCTTTCGGCAAGTCTGAGGGGCTGCAGCAGGTTGAGCGCAGGTGCTTGACTTGGCGAGGACGTCCCGCTGGGGAACGACTGGGATGTATTTGGTTACATGTGTAGCGAAATCCAGGAATACGTGAAAGGGAACACGATGACCGCTAGTTAAAAGTATAAAGCATATGTGTTCGCCTGCGATGCTCCCAGTAAATTGTTCTTTTGAACATTTTAACAATTAAATGGTAGCAAATTAAGTTAACATTATACAATTTTTTTTGGTTTGACAACCACAACACATCATTGGAGATGGTGGAGAGAGCGTGTGAAGCTAAGATAATGCAGGTAATGCAGTGAATGTAGATGAAGATATGATAAGATGATCCTTTCTTATGAGGCAGAGAATGATAAAGCAATGAATGGGGATTGAGTGTGAGTTCTCTTTCTTGTACGGCGGTGAGCGAATTGCATGTGATGGTGCAGTGGTTGGCCTAGTGGGTAAGGGAGCGGGCCCAAACCGCCAAGGTGCCACTGAGGTGGCACTGAGCAAAATGACGAAAAAAAAAAAAAAAAAAAGTGATTGTCACACAGCAGCACAGCACACAGTGCACACAGTGAAATTTGTCCTCTGCATTTAACCCATCACCCTGAGTGAACAGTGGGCAGCCGGCAGCCATGACAGGCGCCCGGGGAGCAGTGTGTGGGGACGATGCTTTGCTCAGTGGCACCTTGGCGGATCGGGATTCGAACCGGCAACCTTCTGATTACGGGGCCGCTTCCTTAACCGCAAGGTCACCACTGCCCCACAAGGTCTATGCAGCTCAGTCAAAACTGCCACTGAGCTACTTGTGGAGCACAGTCTGCCTGCATGGGTTTTGACTTGAGATTCATCTCCCTGGTGTATATCTATATTTGGGTTCATCATTGCGTTCCTGTACACGTGACTGGCCGAGACTCACCTCCTTCATTCTGCTGAACTTGAGGCTGTACTCAAATCTGTGTGTCCAATTAGGTATTTCTAATATCCATTGTGTATTGTCTCTGAAGTGTCAGCATAAGCGTCTATCCTTGGGTGAAGACATAATTGTCAGGGCTCTCACGTCCCTTCACTACACTGTGAAAAGGCAGTCCAGCTGTGCTTCCAGTTAATTCCTGCATTTAACAGTGTCTGCAAACAGCTCTGTTACCAAAACAGGCAAAGAAATCAGATCTATCTAGTCAGTACGTTCTTCGGCTTCCTCTGTCCATGTCTATGGGGTTTTGGAACAGTCAATAAATCAGACTTCACCTCTGTTCATTGATCTATGTGCTTTTACTGAAACCTGGATCCAGTCCCTTACAACAGCTGCTCTATCCACCAACGATGCTCCGTCCCAGATACGATGCTATCTTTGAGAATCTCTCTTTACCATCCACCTGGTCAAATGGGCAGATTTGTAGATGAGTTACATCGTGTGATTTCTACTATCCCTGAATATAACATTTCGCTCCTCGTACTTGGTGACAAGCTTCATGTTCCTGATCTACTCCTTCAATTTGAACCAGGTTTGCAGTCCTCCAATCTACAAATCTTAGAAAGTGATTGACATACAGTTAGCAGTAATTGTACCACTAGTCACTCATCAGTGGTAGCCTCAGCACAGCCCCTTCCTAATTTATCTGACGCTCTTATCTGACTTACAATCAGTAGTTACAGGGACAGTCCCCCCCTGGAGACACTGAGGGTTAAGTGTAATCCTCAGGGACACAATGGTAGTAAGTGGGGTTAAAACCTGGGTCTTCTGGTTAAAAGGCGAGTGTCTTACCAACTAGGCCACTATCAACCTATCCAAAATCATTGAGAGGGCAGTTCTTAAGCAAGCATCTGAATTCCTCTCTCAAAATGATGATCCAAATGTTATGTTATGTTATGGCTGGATTTTGCAATGTCTTCTATTGTGTTGGCATTGTATTTGCAATTTAATTCTGTTGGTGAGTATACTCTGCTCATTTTTGCTAAGGTCCTATTTGAGTGAACCTTATCCCTGTACACAGTCACATACACTGAACTCTCTGCATTGTAAAACATGTGTACCAAGGGACTCTTGAGTGCCTCAAGAGTAAAAGTTTCAATGTTTTACCATAAGGGCAATTTGGTAAAATTGCTTCTGAGAACCTACCCCTGGTAAGACACTGTAATTCCAGCCACCTTGGCGTTCTCACAGCCCATTGCAAAAAAGCAGAGTGAGAGGAAGTAGCCCAGCAGGGATGTCCCAAAGGCAAACTTGGCTGCGCCCATGATGCCAAACTTGAGCTTTTTCATGATAACCCCACCTAAAAAGATACCAAGGGCCACGGCCGGAATGTTGATGACACCTGAAGCAGAGTAAAGTACATTAGAACACTAGTAATATTCCATGCAAAAGGACTCTAGAAAAACAGCAGCAGGTGGGTTGCATTTATGGGTGATACTTCCCCCCACAGATCAAAGCAGAAGCTTTGATCTTGAGTGAAAGTTGCCTCATCCATAATTCATGTGAAGTGGTCAGGTCATGGGGACAGAGGATTGCTTTTGCAAGCTGCAAGGATGGAGAATTCTGAATGCAATTTTACACCCCCCCTACATCCCAAGCCGACACAAACCCATACACACATATACACAGACACTCAGCCCTGAGTGAGTTGTACTGTTAACAGAATATTCAAGAAACAGTTTATATATATTGTATATTTTTAACATGAAATTAATAATTAAAAATGCTGCTGTAAAATGTTAATTTTCAGGGAACAGTGTAAGTGTACGTACCCATTAGAAAGTTGGCTTTAGAGGCCGACTGTCCATAGTGCTGTTCGATGTACTTGGGCTTATAGGTGACCATGCCAATGAGCGAATTGAACTGAATGATGGTTACACAGAGATATACAAAGTAAACAGGGTTTCCCATCAGGCTTTTCAGAGTCGGGAGGAACTCTGAAAGACATGAATAAGTCCTTCACTCTAAAAAGTCTGTTCTTCATATCAGCATAAATCAGTGTGTGTGTGTGTGTGTGTGTGTACAGGCCAAAGGTTTGGACACACCTTCACATTCAATGTGTTTTCTTTATTTTCATGACCAACTACGTTGGTAGATTCTCACTGAAGACATCAAAACTATGAATGAACGCATGTGGAGTTATGTACTTAACAAAAAAAGGTGAAATAACTGAAAACATGTTTTATATTCTAGTTTCTTTGCTCTGGTTACTTTGCACACTCTTGGCATTCTCTCGATGAGCTTCAAGAGGTCGTCACCTGAAATGGTTTTCCAACAGTCTTGAAGGAGTTCCCAGAGGTGTTTAGCACTTGTTGGCCCCTTTGCCTTCACTCTGCGGTCCAGCTCACCCCAAAACAACCTCAATTGGGTTCAGGTCCGGTGACTGTGGAGGCCAGGTCTCAGTACATAACTCCACATGTGTTCATTCATAGTTCTGATGCCTTCAGTGAGAATCTACCAACATAAATGGTCATGAAAATAAAGAAAACACATTGAATGTGAAGGTGTGTCCAAACTTTTGGTCTGTACCGTATATACACACACACACAAACGCACACACACATACATGATATATAAGCATACACAGCTCATATTGAAATATTTTGAAAAATATCAGTATCCATTCTGAATTAAAAATTCAAAACACAGTAAATATGATCAAGTTTCTGATTAACAAATCATGTGATAATCAAACTGGAGTGTACGGACGGTCCCTTGCTCAAGAGGACCTCAGTGGTACCTTGGCGGTTCGGGATTTGAACCGGCAACATTTCAGTTACATTTCAGTCCGCTTCCTTACCCGCTAGGCCACCACTGACCCACTGTGCCTGAGCTCATTGTAAGCTCATTTTGTCCTCAGAAGAGTATAAATACCCGCAGGCAGGCAGGCTGTTTAACAATAGCATGCAAATGTGATGATACTGTGTCCACAAACGTGAACAGACACATTTCCAGAAAGAAAGTAGGTGCAATGCTGTATTACATAAACCGGCATGTAGCCATGTTTTCCAAACCTTTTGCCATGTTGTGGAAGCTGACCAGCTCGTCAGGCATGTTCTTATGCTGGACGTGCAGGGAATGTTTAAGGAACTGTGCCTGCTCAGGGGAGCACTGTGTCTCCTGCCGGTCACTTGTCAGTGGTAGAGCCTTGGGCAGGAACCAGAAAGGCACGGCTGACAACAAGGTGATGACGCCTGCAATGAGGTAGCCCAGCCACCAGGCGCCCACCCAGCGAGCATCACTGGGGCTGATGGTAATGGTGTCTGTTTGGGGATGGACAAATCAGAAGGTAAAGAATGATTGAGAAGGCTGCAATAGACCTTCAGAAGCATTTATGTTTCTTCCATTTATGGCCGGATTCCATGGCCAGCACACTGCTATAATTTGGCTATACATGCATTAAGCATTTGTATTCAAAAAGACATGCATGTTGATTGCTCATGTCACAGAGCAGCCGACTGCCAATAAAACCAGTGAAATTAAGTTCAAGAACAAATCAGATAAAGTATTTCATGTAAAAGGTTTTTTCAAAGTGATGCTGACCCCAAGGAAATAAATCACTTAAAGATGAATGGCTAAGCCATCTGAGGGATTAGAGATTCATTCAGATGTATTTATTTAGAAGGTTATTCAGGTGAGGCAGGTTCACAGGTTCAGTACACACATTGGCACATGTTAGTATCGGCAGGGGTATGTCCTCAGGTTCTTATATACAAATGGTGGTGCAGGGTATTTTAGGGTGCAGGACAGGACTGATACGTGCAGGTGATGATGATGATGATGATGATGATGGGAGAAGAGAACACCTCCTGAGCACCTTCTCACGCTGAACCAGGGGGATCTCTTGGCCAGCCATCCTGTCCATTGGCTTGTGCATCAGGGGTGAGCAGACACGGGCTTCCCTCTAAACTCTCGCATTGTGTCAGGAGTGAGGGTGGTGCCTGCTGGTCCAGTCTGGCTTCTGGTGATCATGGGTGGCCAGGGGCAGATCGCACAGTTCTATCACACTGCCCCTGTTTCCCTGGCAATACCTTAGACGAGGAGTACTGGTGGACTTGTGCAGCTGGACCTCAATGGCCTGCAAAAGCTATCATGGGGTCGAGGAGACCAGTCATACAGTTCAAGTACTCCCGGAGATCCCCAAGATCAGAAGACTACCAACAGGATTTGAACTCGCCAGGGGTGAGTTGGGAGACGCACCATGGAGGGGGAGTACTGTCACAGTTCCGACTGCGGGGGGTGCCCCAGTCAGTGCGCCGGGCCAGAGCTCCATGGGGTCTATGTAAACTATGTATAACAATATCTTGTTAAGTTGTTGACTCTACTGCAGGTTTTGACGTCTGTCTTAGTTTTTGTCATACACTCATCATAGTCCTGTTTGTGTTATCTGTTTTTTTTAATCCCCCTGTCGCCTCCCCTGATGTGTACTTGTTCCCTCAGACATCCTCTTACCTTTTCCCCATTTGGGTCAGTATCTGCCGTCCATCTTTCCCAGTTCCCTTCTCCAACTGACCGTGTCCTAAAGCACTGACCCTTACATGTTGTAAGTCCTTTTAATGAATTCCCGGTACTGGTTCAACAGTTTTGGTTTTGGTCGTGGCATTGTTTTTTTTGGTAAATAAACCATTTTTTCTGCATTTGGATACGTGTCTGTGTCATGACAACTTTCTGCCGTGACAATGTACATTTCCCACTTGTGGGACTAATAAAATGTCATTTTTTTTGTCCAACAATATAAATATTTTATTAATATTATAATTTTGTTGCACATTTTTTCCAAATCCTGTCCCTTTCTTCGCTCTTAAGCCTTGCTGAATGCTGATTACATATGGGATGATCGTTATATTTCTCTATTTTGACCCCATCACATCTTTGTCTGGAATGTCTTACTGGTTTGGATAGCAAGAATGTGTATTTATAAACTATTTTATTAGTGTCCCAACTTATGTGCAACTCATCTCATAATAATGTGTAAACATGCTTACCCATGTCAACAAATCCAATGTCCACATAAATTTTGGCACAGAAAGACCCCAGTAAGTATCCAAACACAGGGCCGATGATGGATATGGTCTGAACACAGCCTGAAATAAACATGTTTCATTCAAGTTATTGACCACAATCTACATATATATACGTATTAAGAAATGGTTTCAGAAATGGTCAAATTATTGCCATGCAAAAAAAAAAGAAAACGGTGAAAAGATTGCTGAATGCTCTAAAATTGGGTTAAAAAAACCTGTCCAATGCATTATTATAAAGTGGAAGGATATTGGAAAACCATCTTTGTGAAATATTTGTGGTTGGATTGCTTATCACTGAAATATCTGGTGAAATCAAATTGTAAAAAATCAACAGCTGATTTCAAAGTACGAGCATTTCCACATGTACAATGTGATGGAAACTCTAGGCATTAGAGCTCAACCGCTGTGTAGTTTGGACTCTTGAGCAATGGAAGAAAGTCATGTGGTCTGATGTGGTCTAGACTGTCCCTGTTCCAGAGTGACGGTGCATCAGCGAGGTGCATGAAGCGATTCAGCCATCATGCCTAGTTCCTACCGTACAAGAGCTGTGATCTGGGGTTGCTGCAGTCGGCCAGGTCGAGGTTCAGCAACATTATATCCCCAAAGAATGTGGTCAGCTGACTACCTGAATATACTGAATGACCAGGTCATTCTTCCCTGATGACACAGGCATATTACAATGTGAAAATACCAGGATTCATCAGGCTCAAATTGTAGTTCAGAGGGCATGACACATCACACATGGATTGGCCACCACAGAGTCCAGATCTTAAACCCACTGGGATGTGCTGGAGAAGAATTTGTGCAGCGTTCCAACTGTCCCATCACATGACATTGCAGCAGCTCATTGGAACAGTGCTACAGCAAATGCATGACGTAATCAAGGCTAAAGGTGGAGCAACAAAAGTGTGTGTGACTTTTTGTTTTTGACAGGAAGCCTATTTTGCTCTGCTTTGTACCAGCCGTCTGCCAATATTTCCCTTTTGAAATGTCAGGTTTCAGGGAGAGCGATGCCTACCAATGTAGAGGGCAGTGTCCTCAGCGCGGGTGTAATCATCAATGTAGGAGATTCCTAATGGCTGCACGGGGGTCTCGCCGATCCCTCGCAACACGTTGCCCATGAAAATGTAGATCCACATCGACAGACTGGACTCTCGCTCGCAGCCTGGAAAAGATGAGCCATAAACAGCCAGGTTTACTGAACAACTGCCCAAATATCCACCTACTTAAATTCCATTTATTGTTAAGCATACAATATCATGATGTTTCCTTGAATGTAGTTGATTGCACACAAAATGTAATACAATAAAACTACATTTAAATGCTCTGGCTCTTATCTTTTGCTTATCTTTTCCCTTCTGGCAGGGAGAACAGGGAGAACAAATATTTTTGGCACAGGCTTTTTCACTGCCAGTGGATTAATGCATGTGCAAGCTGAGCAGCTGTAGACCAGACGTTCAGTGTAAGCAAACAGGAATATCATATCATAACACATCCATAAGCTACACATTTATAATTCTGTACAGTGTATTCATTTTAGATAAACACTAAGATGTCACACCAGAATGTCCTCGGTGCACCTCTGGGACGTTTGTCAAGAGTAATATCTAAATCTTACCAACAGAGGACACTATGGACGGCCTGCCACCTGCGTGTGGGGGCTCTGGGTGGTTTGCTGGACAGGGTGAGATGTTGCTGCTGGTGTTCAGGGCTGGTTTCAGAAACGTCTCAAACGTGTAGCTGTGCACACGTCAGAGCAACAAATTCAGCATGTGAGCGTAAAAAGACACAATTTTCAAAAGAGCTAAGAACAGAAGTTCTTGGTTACTGTTACTTTACATCAAAAAATCTGTTTGCTTTATCATGATTTCACTACATCTGAAGTCCAGGACTGAAAGACAGGATTTCTGTAGTATGATCAGATCTTATATTTTCAGTAAAAAATGAACAGCATGAGATGAGAACCACAGATCAAAACCCATGGCACCATGGTTATGGGTTCCAACCTGGGTTGTGCATCATATAAAAAAATCTATACATACACACAGTAAGACAATAGTATCTGGGGGACATTCACACTGCGGATTCACCACTAGCTGGGCTATCTGGGATCTCTATGATCAAAGGGAGGTAGGAAGGTTCTAATCTAACAACCATTTTCTCCAGGCTTACCGTCCAATAATGAAATGAGGCATGGCGATTAGGAATGTTCCGAGCGACATTAGAAGACATCCAACTGAGATGATCTTAGGCCGATGAAGCTTGGCACCAAAATAGCTCACGAATGCTATAACTAATAAATTACCTGAAACAGAAAAGAGAACACTAATTTCATAATTAAATTTGATCACACTGAAGTAACATGCCACTCCCCCGAAGACCAGATGGTGTTAAATTACACAGATGTCTGTTTTCTTGGTAGGCTTTGAGGGAGGTTTTAAAATGTATGGAGCTGCATCATTCAGTTGATGAAAGTACCATTATGGTGCTAGTAAACCAAATCCCCTTTTAAGAAAATTAGTTGTTAATACCATAAGTGCACTCAGAGATACTCTCAGAGTGCTGCAGTGACATTGCATAGACTAAATATTTATCCAGCTGTTTAATTTCAAATATAAATCCACGCAGACATTTCTTAATATACTGGACTGTCCAAAACACACACAAGTATGCATTTAGAGGCACCCTGAACATGACTACACACGAGGAACATCGCGTTGCCAGGCTTATGGTATACTGGACAGCTGCACAGAACACACATCAGTCTGCCTGCAGTGCACATACATAAATCAGCCACAACATTAACACCACCTGGCTAACACTGTCTAGGCACCTAAGGCATCGACTAGACCTGTGAACTGTGCTGTATGGCACCAAACCATAAGCATAGATTACATAAGAACCAGGCTAGATGCCCATTACTTATCTTCAGTCCTTGAAAGTGGCTTTTGTCAGTCAGTGTTTGAACATTGTGGCTGATCAGTGTATGAATTCTTCACACTGCTGTACAGTACAAGAAAAGGTGTTGGAATATGGGCATCAGACCACTCACCAATCTCAAAGCTCCCGTCGATAATTCCAATTATGTAACTGGGAATATCAAACCTCCGCTCCAGTTGAGTTATTGTGCTCTTCATATAGCTTCCAGACAAGGCCTTGGCAAAATAGGCAAAGGACAAGGCCGCAAGGAAAATCTGTGAAGAGTAAAGGCAAACGAAGAGGACATATTATCTCACCAAACTATACCTGGAAATGAACCAACCATACCAGCAATGAGTTAAAAAAATCCTCAAAAGCCCCATTCTGAGTATCTTCACTCACAACACAGCTGTATTTTAGGAGGCAGGATACAGCTCATCTCCCTATCTACATGCTGTGGAGAGGGTCAGCAGCTTCAGGCTCCTTGGGGTCACCCTCAGTGCCAACCTCAAGTCCTCAGAACACACAGCAGCGGTCACAAAAAAAGCCCACCAACGACTCCGCTTCCTCAGAGGCATAAAGAAGACTGGGGTATCCACCTCTGTCCTCACCAGCTTCTACAGGTGCGCTGTGGAGTCCATCCTCACGGGCAGTATTGAGTCCTGGTATGACAGTTGCACTGCTCAGGACAAGAAAGCTCTGCAGAGGGTGGTGAAAACAGCTCAGAGGATCACAGGCACACCACTCCCAGCAATAATGGACATTTACACCACGCGCTGTCTCAAGAAAACAAAGAGCATCCTGAAGGACCCCAGCCACCCTTTTACTGTCCTGCCACCAGGCAAGAGACTCAGGACAATTCACACACGCACATCACGATTCAGGAATAGTTTCTACCCCAGTGCCATCAGGCTATACAACACATAGTATCCACTGTCACTTAAATTATGCACACTCACTTTATGCAACTTAGCCTTCTGCGACTTAATTATTGCTGCTGCACTTTGTCTTCTATGTATCATGTTCTATGTTCTGTCTACATGGGAGGGGTTTTCAAGTAAGAATTTCATTGTACTCTGTACATATGACAAACTTCAACCTCAACTTCAACCTCATCTACATTTGTGAAAGCATGCACAGGGCTGCACAAAACTTTACATCTATCTTCAGCCTTAAAACACAGAAGAACTAAAAAAAATAACTTTATATCAAATTTTATATTTTATATATTTGCATAGGTTTGCAAACTCAATGTCCATGAAGTTCAAAAACTTCATTGGTATACAAATAGATATTAGCCTGCACATTAATATTATCCTTCAGACAGTATCATTGAATGCATAACCTATTCCAAACTTCTATTTCACAGCAAGAGATTATGAACTATGGGGCCGTCACACCATACACCTGATTATGGAGTCCTGATCCATCCCAGATGACACCAATTAGACTTAATGGATCAGGACTCCATAAAACTCAAGAAGCAGCACTCAGATGTTGCAGCCACATTGACATGGATTAACCTTCCCTTATGTGTAGTTTTTCAGATCCTGGCAACTGGCACACGCCTTCGGGTTATTTTCGGTCCCTTTGTGTCTTGCTTAGTCCTTTTTGACCCTCATGCCGTTTTATGTTCAATAAAGCCCTTTTTTTTGTGCCACAACGTCCTTCGCCTGCACTTCCTTCCCTGTTCAGCCCAACAGTGGGCGTGACAACAGTGACTAGCCAATTTCTGTATATGTTATGTATATTTGTAAACATTTTTTTTTTAGATACACTTTTCACATCATTTTTTTATCCAATTTGCAATAAAGCTGCACAGGGCACTGAAACCAGGTTTGACTACCACTACATCCTTTACTCCTGTCTCACAAGGGCTGTTATAATGAACACATTAAACACTGCAGTTAATCCATAATGCGTTAAAAGAATTGAGCGTATTCAATTGTATTTCGTTTACTTCCTGTGTGGGTGTGGCCTACGACATGGATGTGAAATTTCATCCTAGCCAGAGATGATCCTCACATAAAGATGCAGACGGCCAGTGTCGGAGTAGGGCTGTTTCAGATGATGATCAGATGACGTTTACATTATTATCCTGCAATGTGTACAGGAAATGTTTTTTTAATAGAGTGGAACTCACACACTGCCATGTTTGGGTCAAAGGTTTTTCTAGCAATTAATTCATTGTAAAATTACTGAGTAAAATATGTTAGGGCCGTCAATCAGAAAATTAATTGATTAAGTGCTGCCAATCATTTTAGAGAAAAAATATAAGCATGTGCAGGAAAGGAAATTCTGGAAGCCACTCAAGTCCAAATCATCAATTATCTCTGCTTGATACCAACAGGGCCAGGCAGAAGAAAGCCTGTGTTGTTCTGTGGCTGCTGCTGTTGCCTGTGAACTCGCACCATTAAACTGGGTCACCAGGGTGCTGCAGCCCTGTCGGCATGCACCGTTTGTGTCCCTCTTGCTGTAGAACCATGGTGAGCCACTGCACAAACTGACAGAGGTGTGACATTCCTTCGTCTGTCTCTCTGTTCATCTGCCTTTCACGGGTCACAATTTTTTTTTATATTGTTACATGATGAGAACGATGCCATAAGCTTTCAGATCTTTACCGTTGGGAGATGTTTTGCTGTTGAAACATGGAGATCAGGGTTATAAACAGGCGCCATAAAACCACTGTGTGTGAGACTAAAATGCAGCAGTTGGAAATCTGCTATGACCACAATCTTCATTGCTCACTTGTTCTCATGGAACCTTGCAATGGAAGATTTAGAATAAAACACACTAATGTTGTTTTCTGCTGTTGTTGTTGAGTCGTCGTTGCTATAGTATTTAATGTCAAATACCACAGTAATCCATTCTGGAATAACATTGCCTCTAAAGAGAATTCAGTTTAGAGAGTGGGGACCTGTTCCAATATCTGCAGCATGACTTTTCCGATAAGAAATTAAAAGAATTTCAGCAGGAGTTTGTTGCAGTATTGACAGTGACATATAAACATCCCCCTGAAAAAAATAGTTATATAGGCAATTACAAAATGGTATAAATTAACTGTTCATTAAATTTAAATGGACACAGGAAAAATGAACATTCAGTGGTCAATGAATGATTGCTACACCATGTATAAAACAGCAATCTTCCACTAGCTCTAAGCGATGAAGGGAATTTGGCTGGAAAAATTAAATTGTTCTTCACCCCACATCAAAAGTAAACAGCCTGCAATGCTGAAACCAACGTGGGCACGTGAATGGCATCACCATGGCATCACCATTCAAGACCCTAGAATTGTGCTCCTGGGATTTTCATACCTCGAGCCGTGATTCATATTGAGAATATTTATCTGGTGGGATTAATAGGGGTAAAGTAGCCACTTATTTTACTCAAGTATAATGGTGGATGCCATTCCCACAATCCACCCATGCAAACCTCTTTTTCTAGGCTCGCCATTGCGACAATCTTATATAACATATTTGACATTATTGTAAAGTCTTTGAGTTTGGGCTCATGCAAATAGTGACATGCGTAAAGTCCAATGAATGAGCTCTCCACAAGAAGAAGAAGAAGTGCTTGACTGTGAATGTGAAACATTATAATAATAAATAGTGACCCTGTAAGAGCCACAATCTTTGCTAAATCATAGCCTGAGACTACGCTGTGACTAGCATGTAACTTAAATGGCTTGTCGATGGCTTTTCTTTAGATGTGAAAGAAAGTGACACTGTAGTTACCACTGTAATATTTAAAGTCTTCTAATGCATGGCTGTCTCTTAATGCATAAGCTTTTCATGCATTAGGTTGTGCCTGAGGTCTAATTTTCACATATACACACACACACACACACACACACACGCACATACAAATAAACATGGTTCTCACACCACAATTCACATCCTTCTACATCACATCACATGAATACTGTGCATACACATACACATTTTGGCTAGTGGGGTAGGGTGGAGATCTGTGGGGGAGACCTCAGTGGTTGACCCATTCTTCTCCTATGTTTATTAAATGTGACAAATGACAGTAGGACCACCAGAATAAGAGTTTACTTTTGTGATGTGCAAACAAGCTGATGCGTGTTTGTGCATGGGCCATAAGCTCCTCTGCAGCCCTGATAATTACACTGTGCCGAGAGTGCAGAGAGCACACGTGCCACCGCTGTATCTGTCTGGAGAACAATGGCGAACTTGTTCATGTCCTGCCATGTCTTTGTCTACTCTACTCATTGTTGTTGGGCATGGGAGCCAAAGGAGCTGTATGTGAGAACTTAACTTCACCCTGAAATGTTCTGTAATGTCTGATTCAGCCTGTGAATACAGCAAGAGTTTTGTGGATATGTGAGTGGAGACGTTGAGATCTATAAAATAATATAAACAGCAGAGGCTAAAGAAAATGGATTACTCCACATGGAGAGGTAAAGAGATTCAACATATATTGTCGTTTAATTCATGTTCCCTACGACAAAAAGCTGAACAGGTCACAGGTAATTTCTGCATCATGGTCTTGGTGTCATGGCCTGCTGCACCAGGCTCATCTCTGACGTAAACCAAACTGTCACAGCTTCAGCCAGTCCTGCCATCGTCACCTGCCTTCTTACTCTGAACCTGTCTGTCCCGAAAACTGCACCACTTGATTTATCAGGTTTATAAAAGGACCCATGTTCATTGTCTTGGTGATTCTTGTGCCAGTCAGACGCTTGCACCCCTGACCAGTTTGTATGTTCCTCTTGTTAGTTCGCCCAGCGCGTGTTTTCTACCTTGTTCGGGGCCTCGCCCTCTTTCATTAGCTGTTTTTGTAATAAACCATGTTTTCATAACCGCTTGTGCCTTGGTCCTTCGTCTCCAAACTGTTACAGAAGAATCGGCCACAAAACATGGACCTTCCTGGGTGACATCCACTCAGCCAGCAACCAAGAAGCTGAGCTGTCCATCCAGCACACCGCCCCTGTCCCTCTACAATGCGGCTTGGATCAGCTGGCAAGCCAAGTCATCTTCAAGTCACCCTTCCTTCTCCAGCACCGCCCACTGCATCCCACTCTACGAAAACTCACCTATCATACACAGCTAATTTACCTGAACATTTTGGTGGCACACCAGAAGGTTTGCTGCAGATGGATCTATATTTCTTGTCCAGCCCAGATTCCAATCATCTCTCGTATTACAGAGAGAGCACTGATGAGAGACCTGGAATGAGGAGCTGAACAATTACCACCAATTCTTATCTCCCACTTTCGTTCTGTTCCAGCCTCATGGTGAACCATCTACACTGCACTGTCAGGGACTTACAAGACAAAGGATTTACTCACGACCAAAGCAGGATACATGTATCCCCTATACATCAGGTGAAGACAATCATGTTATTTAAGAAGACACACATGAAAGATGCAAACTCCGTTCTGGAACATGGAACTGGAGGACCCCCCTAAAGTCAGGACAGTGTCATGCCTTTAGTAGAAAGCTGTCCAACGCAGAGTAAAATTATGAGATCGGCAACAGAGCTCATTGCGTTCAAGCTCATACTCGAAGAGTGGAGGCACTGGCAGGAGGGAGCATGGGAAACCTTTTTGGTTTACACCAACCATCACAACCTAGTAAGACAGGTGGGCCCACTTTTTTTCATGCTTCCACTCATGATGTGGTTACACTAGATTTGTAAGTATATTTCTATAAATGTGTGCTTTGTGTCTTTTATTTTCTTATTTTCTAAAGTTACCTGTATTCTGGTGTGGGTCAGGGAATTATAATGACAATCTGGGTGTTTAATTAATTGTAGAATGTCGAAGTTAGTGTTTCTGGTTATGTCAAATATGTTTCTGTATTTTTGTTTGTTCAATTTATGGTTATTGTAAAAAGTTATGTGAGTTATAAAACTTTGATCACCCCACAACAATTGTTTGGTAGCAGCCGTGCCTTTGGGTTAGTGGGTTGGAGACCCGGTTCCGTTCTCTTGAACACACGGTGTGAGTTGTATGAGGTACGTGGGGTTGGTGTGCAAAATGTTATTTCTTTTTTCATTATAAATTATGTACATATTAGGAATATTTTGTATGTGTGTTATTTTGTGAATATTTTGTATGTTCTTATAATACTGAATATTGTAGAGAGAGGTGCAGAAAGGATATGCAATGTGTGATGCGACCTTGCTTTTTGTGCAGAACACACGTGGTAAAGCAAATCTCTTGGTGTCAGCTCGTCATTTGCTGTTCGAGGAATGGAATAAAAAAATACACAACGCAGAAGAAGAACCGCTACACTCCTGTAACGCCAAAGTCAGATACTCTGTCCTGTGTCCATGACATGGAGGAAGAGGAGCCGCAACCACCATCATCCCCTTCCTGTGGAGTTTGGACAAGGACATTGAGAGGGAGAGTAGGAGAGAGTCTCTACCGCTATGTCTCCACTAGTTGCTGAAAGTGGCTGATCACATGGGCTCATTCCATGAGAAGTGCCTTCTGGTAAACTCCACCCAGTACCTTGCCAAGCTCTAGTTGACCATACCACAATCCTGGTAAAGATAGACCCGATAGATCGGTTTTAAAGAATGTGAATGGCTGTCCACAGGTCTGTGTCTCCACCTGCTCTGCCAAAAGTTGAGTCCTCAGTTAATTGGACGTTCCCACATCTTGCGCCAGGAGAATCTGGTCACATACAAGCTTCCTTTTCCCACATTCGATATGTCCCTCCTCAGACCTGTGATTCCTGGCCCACTGGCTGATGATATTAGAGGTGAGGTGATGGGTCAGAAAAGTGAAAGCAGTAAAAATCATCCACAACTCAGTAAATGCTGCTGCAGAAAACGAGGAAACTGAACTCATTTCTGCTGGATGAAACTAATAACAGAAAATGGTTTGGCTAATTTCCCGCTGGCAGTAGGAAGTATTAAAACACATTGGCATTACATTTCCAGTACTTTTTTGTGAATGACTACATGTGAGAAAGAAGAATAAATGCTGTGTCATCATGTGACAGCTCTTTGCTGGTTGGTATTCAAAACTGAAGAAATGTGGTGATCAATATTACCTCCTTAATGTTGCCAAATAAAAGTAAGTCCTTCCAAAAATTGAAAGAAAGCTTTCTTTTCCATGAATGGCCTGTCCACATCTATGTGCATACTACAGGGTCATAGGTGTTTTTCAGTGGAGTGAAAGCATATAGGAGGAGGTACCTTAAGACTTCGACAGCAGGGATCCATTCTCCAAAGAGTGACGCTGTTTTCTTTGGACACAACTACCTGCATGTAATGTCTAGCATTGATGGCACGAGCACCTACATCTATAAGACAAAAAATGAAGAATTGCTTAAATACTAAAAAAAATGCATGAATCAAGAAATTTTTCTGCTGTGTGATTCAAGGTTTGATGGACGAGGACCCAGGTCCAGTCGGAGGTTGACGGATGGGACAGAACCCAGTGATTGTGATACACAGCCAGCCTTGGTGAACCAATCCACCATGGCTAGGATTGTTGTCTTGTCATGGAACGTGGGAAGACTGGTTATAAAGTCCAGGGACATGTGGGTATGAGGTCCTGGGTTCTGCATCGTTATGTCTTAACTGCAGGGCTTGTGGACATAAGGTTGTAGGGACATACAAGCGGTCAAGTAGGGTGTTCTGTGGTGGAGGTTCTTGATCATGATGTTCCGGAGAAAGTCCCACTGCACCAGAGCCAGGATGATTGGTTCTGGGAGGATGGGTGCAGGGGCGATGGGTCTTTTGTTGTGTATGTGGTTACCAGGACATGGCCTTTGTATTGTGTATAGTGAGTGTAAGAGAGAATAATAGTGAATGTAAGAGAGAATGATAGTGAATGTAAGAGAGAATGATAGTGAATGTAAGAGAGAATGATAGTGTGTGTAAGAGAGAATGATAGTGAATGTAAAAGAGAATGATAGTGAATGTAAGAGAGAATGATAGTGTGTGTAAGAGAGAATGATAGTGAATGTAAGCGCTGATCGTGTGTGTCGCGCTTCCGTGCCTCTCCGTGCGCCTGCCGTGTGTGTCCGCGCGCCTGCTCGTGTTTGTCCGCGCGCCTGCTCGTGTGTGTCCGCGCGCCTTCCCGTGCCTCTCCGTGCGCCTGCTCGTGCGTGCCCGCGCGCCTGCTCGTGCCTGTCCGCGCGCCTGCTCGCGCCTGTCCGCGCGCCTGCTCGTCCGCGCGCCTGCTCGTGTGTGTCCGCGCGCCTTCCCGTGCCTCTCCGTGCGCCTGCTCGTGCGTGCCCGCGCCCTGCTCGTGCCTGTCCGCGCGCCTGCTCGTGTCCGCGCGCCTGCTCGTGTGTGTCCGCGCGCCTGCTCGTTCCTGTCCGCGCGCCTGCTCGTGTGTGTCCGCGCGCCTGCTCGTGTTTGTCCGCG
The DNA here is from genome assembly GCF_900700375.1 of Denticeps clupeoides. Classification (NCBI taxonomy): domain Eukaryota; kingdom Metazoa; phylum Chordata; class Actinopteri; order Clupeiformes; family Denticipitidae; genus Denticeps; species Denticeps clupeoides. The sequence goes on along the minus strand of NC_041713.1, from coordinate 22,704,724 downwards.
CGCCTGCTCGTGCCTGTCCGCGCGCCTGCTCGTGTGTGTCCGCGCGCCTTCCCGTGCCTCTCCGTGCGCCCGCTCGTGCGTGCCCGCGCCTGCTCGTGCCTGTCCGCGCGCCTGCTCGCGCCTGTCCGCGCGCCTGCTCGTGCCTGTCCGCGCGCCTGCTCGTGTGTGTCCGCGCGCCTTCCCGTGCCTCTCCGTGCGCCTGCTCGTGCGTGCCCGCGCGCCTGCTCGTGCCTGTCCGCGCGCCTGCTCGCGCCTGTCCGCGCGCCTGCTCGTGTGTGTCCGCGCGCCTGCTCGTGCCTGTCCGCGCGCCTGCTCGTGTGTGTCCGCGCGCCTGCTCGTGCCTGTCCGCGCGCCTGCTCGTGCGTGCACCGCGCGCCTGCTAGTGTGTGTCCGCGCGCTGCTCGTGTTTGTCCGCGCGCCTGCTCGTGTTTGTCCGCGCGCCTGGTCGTGTGTGTACGCGCGCCTTCCCGTGCCTCTCACGTGCGAATGCTAGTGACTGTAAGCGCGCCTGATAGAGAATGTAAGAGAGAATGATAGTGTGTGAGCAACTGAAAGAGAGTGAGACGAGTTTGATTGAAATGAAAGGGATTCTTAAATGTCAAGTTCCTGATTGGTTTATCTGAGGAGGGAGAAATTATAAGATGGTGGAAAGGGAGTGCATTCATGAAGCCATTGGTCTACTAAATAATAGAAACCATCATCATTGGTGTCTAGTTGTTGTCCAGATTCAAAATGGCCAGAAATGATGACCAACTCCCAGGTCTCTCTTCTCCCGCTGAGGTCAAAATCACCATAGACAATAGGTTACATCTTGTCTCCACTGAACTTACTTCACACTAGCTAATAAAAGGTGGTGAATGGGGTTTCATCAGTCTTTGTACCAGAATGGTACACCAGCACCAGGGGTGTTCCTACACTAACTGACTGGGTCAGAGGTCACAGGCATCATAGACAGCATAATATGGCTTTTTTCACACATTTTTTTTCTTGGCAAATTATCACCAACCCTGCACTGACACCATTAGCAGGCTCACTACCTGGCTCACTACCTCTCTGTATCGCTCCTTCCCACGGGTTCTTCCGTTCTTAAGTCCCTCTCCTAGAGTTTTTTAACCGCAGGGCTGGTGTACAGAGACGGCAGGGCCAAAAGGGATGGTGGGGCGAAAAAGGCAGAAGAAAAAAATGCAAGCAGCAACAAAGGAAAAAGAAACACAATGATGAAAGATATTATGAAGGATATTTTAAAGCACTTATGAAAGTTGCTCTGGGTAAGAGCATCTGCCAAATGCTGTAAATGTAAATGAGACAGACTGTATAAAAGCAGAAGGTGTCCACCTTTAAGTTATGGTTTGAGTTTTTTTTAGGCTATTGTGATTGCATAACTTTTTTCAATATTTCTGTTTTTAAAAAATAAAAAAAAAAACTGTTACTGAATTTATTGTGGAGTTGTTAGTATTAAAATTAACTGAAATAAAATGTTTTTTGTGAATTGTTTCAGATGAAAGTTTTCTGTACCTACCCTAGGTACCCTACCCTAGACCTACCATACAGGTCCCATATTCCAACATATGACTTATGATCCCAAAATACAAATGTACCATTTCATCTTTACTCTGATTCAGTGTACATTTAACCAGAAAGCATCAGCAGCCTCATTTATTCAAGTGCTTTTCTATCAGATGCAGATTTCGGACAGGACCTGACCTGCAGACGCGCACTTTGTCTAATTAGCTGATCAATATGAACTGAAGATTTAATGCGCGTTTATGGACGGACGGACGCTCCTCGGTAACCGATAGAAAGTCCCGGATTTGATCCAGTCAGTTTTCATTTTACCGAATCAAATAAAATATTAAAAAGCACCAGCCGCAAATGCATAAATGCTGCAAACACTGACATATTCTGTATGCGTGACCTTTAAATCGAATATCTCTATATATATAATGAATATAAGCATGCTCTATAAACATAACCTCTCTCTATATATTACATCTAATACACTGTAAACTTGTACCTGCTTATGTAAATCGCCCGCCCGGGTGTCATGTGAAGCGGATTTTCTCCCCTTTGCGTACATTCACCTCCAACTTTGATTCGGGAGGAAGAGGAGGATGGAGCTCACGCAGCCTCCCCGAGGTCGCGTCACGTCGCCTGTGCGCCGACGTCACTCGGGCTGTGGGGAGTTTCACCCCGACACGTGACCCGTCTGGATCCACCGGGGTTCTGGGGATCGCCGGTCCGCGGCAGGAAAACCTCCGGCAGCGAAAAGCCTCTTATCCACGTGACCCTCCACACTTCCAGCCCCCAACAACCTGTGGCTTTCGGAATAACCGAGGTCAACCGGACAAAAGACCTCACTTGAAGGACAGAGGCTAGGACCTTTCACTTGATCCTTCAGATGCCCTGTTGCTATGGAAACATAAAGGCTGTGAAATCTGAAAAAACATTTTTTTCTCATTGGTGTCCTTGATGGAAAGGCAGTGCACGTCAGAAGACCGGTGTGATGTGCTCCACGTTGGTCCTGTTTTCTCAGCTCTCAATCTGTACGAAAGATTCAAGAGATCTTTATTATCAGTACAACATTATACAGTGTCTTGAAATGCTGTTTCACACAGACCCCCCCCCCCCCATGCTGCTTGCTGCTATTATAATTTATATTCCATTTACATTGGCAGATTCTCACTGAAGGCATCAAAACTATGAATGAACACATGAGTTTTGATGCTTTCAGTGAGAATCTACCAACGTAAATGGTCATGAAAATAAAGAAAACACATTAAATGAGAAGGTGTGTCCAAACATTTGGCTTGTACATCATGGATAAATCCATAAGTCCTTTGCGAGGGCAGAATACCCACCGATCCTCCCCCTCCAGATCTGACTGTCTAAGACAGGCCAGCAGACAGGCTGATGTGACTGCCCTAGGCTTCACCATTCATGGAGACGTAAATTGTCAAGGTCCTCCATCAGAACTTTATCTACTGGTACGTGTCACTAGCCTTAACCAGCTATTTGGGCAAGAAAGACAAAGGCCTTTGGATGTGCATTGACCTCAAGTACAGGCATAGTTTTTTGATACCTTAATTGTTTGTGTATCATTGTTCAGTTCACAATTCATTAAAGCGTGTACCTTAAACATCCCCTATCATGAAACCATGACTTTGCAAGATTATTTAACATTAATATGGCTAGAAATGGCGATAGGTATAAAGAGTGTTTTGATCGTTCGGCTTTGCCGTCCAGAGAGTGGCAGCTCAGACAATCGGATCTGGAATTTGTCCACTTATGTCTCCCATTTCTCATACTTTTTCCACCCAGAGAAAAAAAAAAGGATCTCCACTGACGTCATGGCTTGAAAATAGCATTTGCTCAGTGATTGGGTGTAAAAATGAGCACCAAGGTATTTATTTAGCTCTGTCACATGAGACTCCACTTCCTGTCTGCGCCTAATATTGTGGTTGGTGAATGGTGTTGATGACGTCATTTCCACAAATGCCCGCTCAACTTCTATAGGCCGCTCTCCTCCTCGTCCCGCCCCTCTCCTCCTCATTAGCATTTAAAGCAGTAGACACGGAAACAGCACGTCCTGGGAAATCTCATTGTAGGACCGGATCAAAGTGGAAAGATGGAAAGACTTTTTGGACAGAGACGTCAGATACAGTATTAGGGGACCAGGGGACCTTTAAAAAAACACAAAGGCCAGCTGAAATGGTCTAACCTTCCTTCTTATTTAAAATGAAATGGTGGAAAGTTGATCTAGATTTTCTGGAACGAGCACTGACCTCTTTAGCACATTTGCTCTTTGCTCCATCGCTGTGTGGATGGCATGGTTGGCACTGGTGACACACATTAACAGACTGGGTGGCATTTCCACCTCCAGCTGTTACAACACCAAGAAAAGGGGAGCCCCCAGGCGCAAGTGCTTGAACAAACCAGTTTATTGTAATACAGGACAAACAAAATTATAGGAATCAGTTTGTTCGATAAAAAAGTGAGGAACGGAGAAAGGAAAGGCTCACTCACACTGGGAACACACACACTCATGCTGCAGAACACACACACTCATTACTAACCCTTCAATGCCATGCTTATCATATTTGAGAGATGCATTTCTGGGAATCACTGAAATCATTATTTATATATAAAAAAAAAACATTATTATTGCTAAAAAACATACTACAGTAATAAATTATAAACCAAAATTCCACAGGAAATCGACCTATCCGGACGTTGGTCACCGGAGCGGGCGTGGACTCTAGAGCTGGTGTAAGAACAGGTGATATTATTGAAGTAGTCGATGGAGCAGGTGGTCACATGACATTTTGAAAAATTACATCCTTACATCAGAAATACTAACAGGGCGTGGCCAACATGTGTCACCTTAAATTTGTTGAGGTTTGGACCATGTTGAAAAATTAGCATGATAGCATGCAGTTATAATGAAGTGGCTGATGGCGCAGACGGTCTTAATAATGTGGCTGATGGCGCAGGCGTTCCTAATAAAGTGACTGAAGGACAGGGCATTCCTAATAAAGTGGCCGAAGGACAGGGCGTCCCTAATAAAGTGGCAGAAGGACCGGGCGGTCTTAATAATGTGGCTGATTGAGCAGGCATCCTAATGAAGTGGCTGGTTTAAGATTGCATTGAAATACAGTGTTGGTGTACCCCTTGTAGGATCCCCCTTTTAAAAAGGCTACCAATACAAAAATTAGCATTCAATGCATTCCGCATTAAGTGCCAGAACAAACAAACTTTTTTTCACCCATTGGACCTTTGTTTTTTCAAAATTGCGCGTGATCCGTAAGTCAGACAGATGCAAGCTATATGTAAAATATATGGACTAGGCAAGATTTACGAGACAACATCCAAAAACTTTGCATGTCTAACCATCTGGACACAAAGTCCAAAAAAGTAGAATTTTGGACTGGGGAATTACGCACAAACTGTAAATCCCACCAAACTATTCCATACGTCAAACCATGTGGAACGAAAAGCCACACGACCTGACATAAAATTTGTGTGTGCTCAATCGTGTCAACGCAAATACTAAAAAAGTTTGGTCCTGGATTGTGGGAGTCCGTTAGGCCTCAACGAAGTAGTAGCCTGGTAGTAGCCTAGTGGTTAACACACTCGCCTATGAACCAGAAGACCCGGGTTCGAATCTCACTTACTACCATTGTGTCCCTGAGCAAGACACTTAACCCTAAGTTGCTCCAGGGGGACTGTCCCTGTAATACTGATTGTAAGTCGCTCTGGATAAGGGCGTCTGATAAATGCTGTAAATGTAAATGTAACCAATATGTCACGTTTTGCCTCTGGCCTGACCTCTATTTTAAGTTCTTAGTGTGGTGGCCATGAATGCAAGACATGGCTCTTTCTGCTTTTCTCCTAATTTTCCAAGTTTTCCCAAACCCTGTTGGTGATACCGACACATCCAATATGTCAGATTGTGAGTTACTAGCCCGGGTCACTAGCTTTGACGGCTACCCACAGGGAGCTGAACAGGTCTTATTCTGAATAATAGTAAACCCTATTTTTTAACTTTCCCCAACGAAGCAACCAAAATGTTATTTAGTGAGGAGACGTCAGGCCAAAGGCCTCCGTTGTTTCTGTGCATTTCACGGTCTTAGAGTGGCAGCCTTGAATGTAACACATGTTCTTTTTTGCCTTTTTCCCAGTTTTCTGGGTTTTTCCAGGTTTTCCCAACCACCGTTGGCAGCATCGACTCGTCCCATATGTCAGATTGTAGGTCACTAGCCTAAACAGGTACCCTCAAACCAAAAACGTATTCCAAGCACAACAGTAAATGGTCTGACAAAATTAAGAGGCCCAAAACTAGAAACAAAAATTGGTTGGTTGCAGCAGAGGGCGTGGCCTCCAGGGCTGGTGACAGCTGTAAGAGAAGGCGGTATAATTAAAAGTAGCCAATAGAACAGGCATGTTCCACATGTTTGGAGCATGTTCAAAAATTTGCATGTTATCATGTTAATGTCATGACAACAATTTGGTGCCGTTTGGAGCATGTAAAAAAATGAGCATGTTAGCAGGTGGTCTTCTTTTCAATCGAGTGAATTCACAAAATATACCAGATTTTTTTCATTTTCAGTGTCTTTGTATGCACTGATAATAACTACCAATAATAAAACATGTTACCATTGTACAACATTTGTGCAGGTGAAATGAATTGAAAAAAAGCAGATTGTATACATTTTATGATGTTATTTCATGTATTTACATTACATCAAGCACACCATTTAGATTGTGAACATTTTCTAATGATTTCAGTACATATTAATTGTATAATACAATATACCAAGAGGCACTTCCAGTAAGTCTGGCAACAGGAACTACAGTATAGTGTCTAAATTACAAAACAGTAAAAATAAATAATGTATATCTTAAGACGTTTTATCATTTGCAATGTTTTGTTCATACTGTACAGCAAATATATATTGTACAAAACTTGAGCCAGCAAAGAAAGCAATCATTTTCATTTAGTAAAATCATGCGACTCTCATCCTGTGCCCAACCCCCACCCCATCCCATGTATTGCTATACAAAAGTGCAATATACTGGTGAGAAAAACAGAACAGGTTTCATGAAGTGCGTCCTATAGATACAAAATACATGTCTCATTATTCATCTTTTGTAAAGCTTGTTTGGATTGCTGAATGTGTTGTGATCACAGTGTGAAAAACAGCATTCTGGAGGTGCCATTTAAACAAACAGACTTTGATAGAATTGCGGGACACATTAATAAAAAAAATGCCACATATGTAAGGTAGTTTGTCTTAGTGTGTCCCACCCTGAATACTCAGTTCAGATCAAAGGGGATGCAGCCAATGATTACAATTATGCCTCAGTTTTTGGACCTGGTTGCCTGAATAATATTGAACCCCTGAGAAAGGTAAAAGAGAAAAAATACTCAACCTCTTGTCAGAATATAAATATATTACCTGTAAATCGTGCACCATGCAGGCCAGCAATAGAATGAGCACAACAGGTCTGCTGGAGAAGAATTTCAGAGCTGAAAATGATCTGGATCTTCTAAACCATACATTTCTAGACATTCTCACAGACGATGGATTAGGATTTAATCTAATACTGTCTGGAGAATCTTAATGGAATATTCTTCTGTGGCCCAGACTCGGGACTGATGCTACTGCACTGAAAAAAGGGAAGGTTCTCTTTTTAAATTAACTTAAATTTACTTAACTTAAATTAAATCACATGGGTTTGACTTACTATTTTAATGTTTCCAACAAAAAAGTTATCACAATTATTTGATCATCTAAGAATAACATGTTTAATTTGGATTCAATGGCAAATAACAAAAAATCATTTGTTAATGAAGATGAATAAGCACCAGTGTATGGGGATGGTGCTTTACTCAGTGCACCTCAGTGGCACCACTGAGTGGATTCGAACCGGCAACCTTCTCATTATGGCTCTGTTTCCATACCCGCTAGGCCAACCACCACCCCGAATGAACTTAATATATATGGTTAGAAATAATGCAAATTAGCAAATTAACCATTCCCACAATTTTTTTTTGCGAGAATGGCTATATGTGTGTTGAATTTTCTACACCCATGTTTTACTTTGGTTACTGATGTAATATAATTCATATAATGTGAGGGTGCAACTGGTGTTTCATAACTCAGAACCCCTCAAGATTGAACATTGAACAATTTTGCTAGACACTGAAATTGGATTACTGGGTACCAGTTATAAATCTGTAAGAACTCAAGTGTCCATTTATCAGAGCACAATTTAGCGGACAGAATTTCAGTGAATCACAGCTGGAGTCATGTGATGTTAAATGGAAACCTGGACGAGGGGGTTATTTTCCAAAAACAATAGAAATGTTGTGATTTAATCTGCAGCAAGATGGGTTATACTGAATGACAAATTTTGATTTTGTAAATTAAAAAAAATTTGCAATAAAAACATTTTTGAAAAAAATTAATTATTTAAGCATTGCTAAAGCATCATTGGAAGTGAATTAATGTGCACAATCAGTAAAGTAGCCAAATCCATCTGATTCCAAAATGTGAATATAATTGTTAGCAGTGAGGACTTAACTTGCTGATGCTGGATGAGATGAACGGAGAACCTGCTCCTGAAGTTTCAGAATTCAGTAACGTGTAGAGGACTGGTGATGTGCATCAATTCACTGCCGTGTTAATAATGGATTGAGGAGAGGGAGGGAGGGAGGGAGAGAGGGTGGACAGAACGTTCCTTCCTTTGGGCCGGACAATGGTGGTGAAAATAAAACGTGCCCCTGTCTCCCCCATGAAGACAGATTCGGGGCACATCCTACTTAGTCAGGCTTCCGGTTGAAAGAATGGTTCCATATGCGTTACAGGTGAACTCATGACTGTCTTTATCATATTTTGATTGTGATGATGGACGGTGCTAAGCAACTGTCTCAATAGCTTGAGCTTGTGTAAAGTAATAGTAATACGTCTCTGCATTCAACATGAAAAGGACTGGATCCGTACAGAGGGTTCGTTATTCAGCTTTTCACCAGAATCTCTGAGATGTTTTGAGATGTTCTTGCCACAGTCTACATTCCTTCTTCTGTCAGAATTCTACTTAGCTGAAAACAGCATGTCAGTGAGCAGCGATCTTGATGGATGCCCGAGGAGCTCTTGCATAACCCGTATAAAAGTGACATGCGTTACTTAGGTCATAGTGTTAAAAAATTGAAGAAGAGCTACAGACTGCAGGAAAAGACCTAGATATGCAAGCCTCATGTTGGCCTATTTATAGGCAGCTGCAGAACATAAAGACCTCAGTCATGCAGCCTGATTAAAAAAATTACTTTGCTCGGCCCATTTACCAATGGAGTGCGTGACAGTGTACATCTCACCATGCTGTTATACCTCGCTCACTGAGGAAAGAAGGATTATGAGTGTCTTTTATGTTTCTCCTGCCCCTCATCAATTGAGCCAAATTGACCCAAGCAAAATTCGACTAATCCTCACCCAGTAATTCACATTAAAACTTGATGGATTAAATGGATTTTTCAGTCGCATAGGGCATGACATTAACCCATTCAAATTGAATGAGACACGTTTTGGATGCCAGCAGTGTGTGTGTGTGTATGTGTGTGTGTGTATTGAGACAGATACCAGACTGGTGATAATACTAAAAACTATTCAGGTGCCATTTCCTGTCTTCATCCACATGTTCAATGACTCCATATGCTACGTGTGAGCTGGCAACACTGAAGAACTAAATGGAACATTTTGAAAAGTTCAACCTTTGCCATTGTAATATATAAATGAAAGACTGAAATAAGAATAATTAATCATCAAATCATATGAAAGCTAACAAAGTGCAAGGTTGTGTGCTTTGGGGTCATCAATCAGGATGCAGTGGTGGAAATCAAATAAAGGTATTACGTCGTATAAAATATAAAATGTATTACATCTTGTAATAAAGCTGTGTGGGTGTGCAGGGTGTGAACTCGTTGGTGTGGGAAGTGAAGAGTACTGATAACCAGCAGCCCCACACACCCCACAAAATGTCTCCACCTCTGCAGCTGAGTGCATTCAGAAGATACCATTATATACTTAAAAATAATTTACCATTTTAAAAAATGCAGCAGTCTGTGAGTCTGTTTGGGGATCTGTGTATTGCAGCACTGATTCTAGATCAGCCTCCGGGACAAGCCTCCTTGATATGGCCTGGTTAGTGATAATGTGTAAAGTCTCAGACTCAAGGCCACCCATCTTCCCCAAATTCTACAGTGTTGTGTCTTTTGTGATTTTGCTGGCAGTTGGAGCTTCTTTCAATAGAAAATATGTCCGTAATGTCTGGTTATGGCTAAAAGTCCATACGGAACCTCATTACTCCACCAGGTCTTCCTGCTGGTCCTCCTCAATTCTATTTTCTGTTTCCGTCTGCCCTTCCTCAAATTCCTCTGGCTCCTCTTTGCTTCCTAGTTCCCCCTCCTCTTCTCGGATTGGCTCAGTTGGGTTGCTAAGGCAACTAGACTCCTCCCCCTGGGCTTTCTTCTCTTCTTCCGAAGCAATCACACGTTTCCACATCTCATGGTTCTCCAACAAATGATGCATGATCTGACAGAAGACTTTCCTCCTTTTTTTAGGACCTATGTTTTCTGAAGGAAAGACAGAAATGTGAATCAGACTGGGGAAGTAGATCTAAAATCTAAAAAATCAACCAGAGGACCACAAATTCACAGGTTCAAATCCCACTTACTACCATGAACAAGACACTTAATGCCAAGGGGACTGTCCTTGTAACATCTGAGGTTCCATAAATGTAAAAAGCCATTAAAGTTGTTACTAAAATGCCATTTCAAGCTGGTGAGTGTGTTCAAATAAACTGGATTTTTCTTAGGTTATCAAAGTCTCGGTATTAGTGTGCAGCAGTACAATGCCTGTGCAGATCTCTGCTTCACAAGCACCTTCAAGAAATGACCGCCACTTGAATTTCTTACGCGAGTCCTCTGAGTTTGTGGAGGCGTCATCTTCTGCAGTGTTCTCCACTGCATCTCCCAGGTTCTCCCCGTCTCCTCGATCCTCTTCCTCGCTGTGCTCATCCTCACCTGGAGGAGGCTCCACCCACCGGCCTGGCATCAGAGCAGCGGAGTCATAGGAGGTGCAGAGTGGCCCCACGATGTGTGTGATGAAGGACTCCTGGAGCTTGGCCAGCTGTGGAGCTGACCGGTCCATGAAGGGGCTGATGGGTAGGCCTAAAACAGATTCTTCATCACCCTGCAGAGGGAGACAGAGAGAGGCTTACATTTCACTCCAGGCGCAATGTTCAGCGCTCCGCACAATTTGGTGTCGAAGTGCGTTAATGGAATGCGCCAACTGCACAACAGGTTCCTAATTTAGTCTTTGTGCAATATGCAAAATGGCAGGAAGATGGGTAAATTAGGGGATGGGTAAATTAGGGGTGGGACCATACAGGTAACTCACGTATTCCATGATAATGATAATATCACGATTTGCGATATCTACGATATTTAATATATTGGAAGAAATTTCATCAACGATATATCACGATATATGTGACTGAAACAGAAAAAATAAGGAATAAGGAAATAATAAGTAAATCTTCTGCATTTATTAACGCCAATATTTCCAACATTGTGCAAGGAAGTATTAATTTGCATAATAACTCACTGCCTCCTCCAGCTAGACAGATAAAAGTGCATGAACATTAAAAACAACATGAACATTAGTTAACATGTGTGAACCATGATACTGGGACGTCAGTAGTAAGTTACTGTAACTTACTCGGTTTGCCCTCATTATCACCTGAGAGTAGTTCACCGTGATGGCGAACTTGCAGATTCGTAGTGTTGCTGTTATATTTTCTCTTTGCAAAACAGATCTTGCAGATTTTGATAGTCTTTATCCAGCGCCTGTCCGCCGACTGTCTCGTAAAACCCGAAGCGTCTCCACACTTTAGAGGGGGGAAACTAGCGGGTGGGTGTTTGATTTGTTTTTTTATTATTTTCCGCCATTCTCTGCACTTCTTCTCTGTTGTTGTTAGTTAACTTGTGTTCTTCACCGGCCGCTGTTTGCGCCTCTTTACCCCTATTTACTCGAACAGAATGGTAGATATTGGGTAGTGCCAGTGACACTGACAACAGGTTAATTAATCATTTTGTGTTGTAATAAAATATCGATATTGTCCGTTAGTGTATCGATTATTTATTGCGACAACAGAAGTGCGCAAGCTGCACAAGTAAAGGAATGCAACAATGAACGTTTCAGCAGCACCAGAGACACTCGCCACATGTGGCACGGCATACAAGCAATTCCAAACTACAAGCCCAATCCACAAATCCCCAACAGCGAGGTCTCCCTCCCAGACAAACTGAACGTTTTGATGTGCACAAAGAGCAATGAAGGAAAGCAACGCCTTCCTCTCGAAGTACTCTGTCTCGCCCCAGCTGATGTCAGGAGGACCCTTCTCAGAGTTAACCCCCGCAAGGCTGCAGGACCTGACAACATACCTGGCCGGGTGCTCAAAGATGTCTTCAAAATGTCTCTGAGCCAGTCAGCTGGTTTCAAGACCGGCACCATCATACCAGTGCCGAAGAAGTCTGCAGTGATGTGCCACAATGACTACCGACCTGTTGCACTCACACCAATCATCACAAAGTGCTTCGAAACTTTTACATAAAGAGGAACCTCCCCACCTCCCTGGATCCACTTCAGTTTGCATACTGTCCCCTGCTCTGGTGTGTGTGTGGCATTTCTTATCATATACCACATACACTTTATACTAAATACATCCATACACTGATAAACTGTCATTGCTGCTACTTGTCTGCCTGGTTTGTCTAGTTTGTCTCAACATTTCATGGGTCGGTGCGCAATGTCCAAAATGTCCTTTGTCATGTTTTTGTGTTATTCCATTTGCACTATGACTTTTTGCACACAGTCACTCTCAGAAGCTTCGCAATCTCATCCCTCAGTGTACTTGTATAAAGTGAGATGACAATAAAGTGGACTTTGACTTTACTTTGACAATGTTGTGCGCCTGTGTCTCATCTTGAAACCAACGTGGCAAGAACGACCAAGCCAATACGATGAAGAGGACAGGGTTTGGTGGAAAAGGGTGCCATCCCTGGACTGCAAGTGGACAGACTCAGAGGAGGCGGGTACCCCACAGAGGTGCCCAAATTCTGCCAGCAGGAAGAGGACGATCAGCGGGGCAGTGGTGGCCAAGCGGATAATGAAACAGACTCGCAATCAGAAGGTTGCCAGGTAGAATACCGAGCCGCCAAGGTGCCACTGAGCAAACTGCTCCCCACACACTGCTCACTAAGGGTGATGGTTAAATACAGAGGACACATTTCATTGTGTGAACCATGTGCTGTGCTGTGTTTTGCAATGACGATCACTTCACTTTTAACGTGACAGCGTACGCTCTGGCTCTGCTGTGTCAACATCCGCCAAGATGGAATGGTACTTCCTGTGGGCACAATACTGGGAGGATGAGCCTGAAGATGAAAGAGGAAGACTGGTTGTCCTTGTGAAACACTGCAGCACAGCACACGGTGCACACACCGCAATGTGTCCTCTGCTTTTAATTATCACCCTTAGTGAGCAGTGGGCAGCCATGAACCCAAAACCTTTCGATTCCGTACCCGCTAGGCAACCACTGCCCCCATAACGGACCAGCTGCCAATGCAGTCTATGCCGAACAGGTGTAAATTACACACTTAAGGTTTCTTAAATTGAAGAAACAGTAATGGCTAACTGACTTTACATGACAATTCAGGCTAGTGCTGCACGATTAATCTAATCGCAATCGTAATCTCGATGTTAGTCTGTGCGATTACATGAACGCAAAAAGCTGCGATTTAAATGATTAGTACATGGATTGGATCAGCAACATATCCGATCCATTCTCTCATTCTCTCAAAGTTTGCGAGTCTCACTTCAGTCGGATGTGACGTATTTGGTCACATGACTTTCGATTCGGAGACATATGGTTAGACGCCGCATGACGCGCTGCATCGTACGTCAACGTTGCCGCCATATTGCGAGAGGCTGTGCTGTGGCGTGAAGCATATACATGTCTATGGAGAGAAGTGTATAAAAATGCCTCACTCTTGTGCTGCTTGGGGCTGTACAAACCGCTGTACGCTCCAAGCCAGGGATTACATTTCATAGCTAAGGCTGGACAATTGTTTTGAATATATTTGGCCATTATAAAATCCCCGTTTTATAAGTCTTAACCTTAGCTAAGATAGGCTAAGCTAGCGAAGCTATGCATTCCTGTGTTCAAGTCAGCCTCCAAACAACGTTTTGGCTAAACGTAGGCATTAACTATTTAGACTGTTCTTAGCTGTTTAGTTAACTTTTCTCAAACTTTGAAGGTTTCCTAAAGAAATTCACCTCTGTTTACTAATCTTAACCTTAGCTAAGCTAGCGAAGCTATGCATCCCTGTGTTCAAGTCAGCCTCCAAACAACGTTTTGGCTAAACGTAAGAAGTATAATACGGGATTTTATAATGGCCAAATATAATCAAAACAGTTGTTTAGCCTTACCAGGGTTTGTCGTTCGACAGTAATGTAAAAGAGTTTTTTGTGATTTATTTAATTTTGTAGAATATTGTATTTTGAAAGCACTGGGCATTTCAGGTTCTAAGTAGTTTGTATGTTTATCATATCGCAATCGCATATCGCAATATTGATCTCAATAATCGCAATATGTCTTTTTCCCCAAATCGTGCAGCCCTAATCCAGGCCTATGGAAAGATATGATAATATATATAAAAACTAAAGTAGAGCCAAGTTCTGGCCTGCAGGGGGTCAGTCAATGTGTGCCCCATGTTCGGACTATACTGGTTTTCCTTTACGCCACTGTCTTGCATTAATCTTATGTTTGAACAAACAGTGTGTCATGTGTTTGTGTGTAGTGGTGATCTGTATTATGCTGATCTGTATTATTCTGTGTTCATTTATTAAAAATTTCACGCATCACAATATTAAGCGCTTGTGCCTATATCACTTTATACAACATTATACCTAATATAACTCCTGTTTTTATTATTATATGTAGATCTAATGTATAATACACAATCTAATATATAATATATTACTTTTATAATTGGTCTATTTACTGATAATCCATATTTTTTTTAATCTGATAACAAATGATACATTTTGTTAAATTAGTTGTTGAGAAAATTTAAGTAAAAAAGTCCTGGCGTCTTGCTTTTGTGCACACAAAAAGTCTTGCCTTTCGGCACAAAGTGTCACATGCATGGCCACACCCAAGACTGTGTTACTGCAATCATCATGTTCCTGCCTTGGTTGATGCCAGGCGCCAGCACTGATTTTTAGAGACAGTAAACATGCTGGTCTTTCCTTGTCTCCCACTGTAGTCACCATTAAGCCAAGCGCCATATACGCTTCATCATGTTTCCTCGTCTTAGCTTTCAGGAGATTTAAGTTTGTCTTATTATTATAAGCGGTTCTGTAGGTGGTGACCACAGACCACTTCTCAGTTCCTATGCTTTCTGGCTGATGTTTTGGTCACTTTTGAATGCTGGTGGGGCTTTCACTCTAGTGGTAGCATGAGGTGGAGTCTACAACCCACACAAGTGGCTCAGGTAGTGCAGCTCATCCAGGATGGCACATCAATGCAATTTTTGTCCCCATTTTTCAAGGAGCGCTGGTTTGTCCACAGGATAATGGTGTGTTTAGTATGCTTGTGGCCTATTTCATGTGCACAGAGGTAGAAATGGTACTGATCAGTAGTCGAGTTATAAAAACAACTCAGGGGGAATGGTGAATTTTATCGTTCAACAGACATATTTTGTGCTGATTATTGTTGTTTAAGCAAAAACATAATTCATATATTCTACTATCCTAAAAGAACATGCATGATGTGGATGTTGAATTTCAGATGCTCAGATGTGACACGTCTGATTCCTCCTCAGTATGATAAATGCTGTTATTGTTAGCTACGTTTACTTTGCCTTGAATGTCACTTGTAACATTTTCGTAAGACTCCATCGTTTGCCATTGTTCTTTTTGCCTTCTCCACAAGATTACAATTTTTGGTAGGATAATGTAGGCTTATAAAAAGTGTGACCTGATATTTCTGACTCTTGACTTACCTGAAATATTACTTTTTGCCTTTTTAAATCCAAATTTAAATCGAGTGGTCCGTACCATTTGCCCATGATGTTAAAATCACATCAACACCATCACCTGCTATGCCGCTTACTGCGGTAAATGTAAAAAACAAATGTTGCGCGTGCCCTCTCACGCAAGGTATTTTACTCAATAGACCTGTGCATTCATTGATAAAATAGCACAAGGAATGGAATTGGGGGATGTTCATTTTACAAGTGGGATGATTTGGACTGCTTTTGTTTCAGGGGGGTGGCATCCCTCAACTCGAGTAGTGGTTCTATCACTGTACACAGGGTGGTAGTAGCGGCCTATAAACCAGAAGACCAAAAAGTCACAGTTTCAGAACCCATTTACTATCACTGTGTCCCCGAGCAGGATACTTAACCCTGAGTGTCTCCCAGGAACTGTCCCTGTCACTTCTGACTGTAAATCGCCTTGGATAAAGGCATCTGATAAATGCCATAAATGTAATAAATGTAAATGTAACATTTCTACTTTGGGGCTGATTGTGGGGCTTAGTGTCATGAAGTTATTATTGCTAAGCATGTCTGTTATTGGAACTGTTTTTTTGTTTACAGTGGACATGCGATATTCATGAAGGTATTTAATTACTAAAATATATTGGCTGAAACAATCTGAAAAAAAAACACTAAATGGTTTTATGTTAACAGAAGATGTGAGTTTCCTGTAAAAGTATAATACAGCACCAACAGAATGAGAGTGAGCTGTTCTCATAAATGTGGAGATAACCATCAAAACTAAATATGCATATCGAAACATACACCATTCACAATGTCCTTTTGCTTCTATTCCATCATGGTGACATTCAAGGCTCTTATCATTCTTGGAATGATTACATCATCTGCAACCATGTGGTGCATCAGTCGGGAAAAAAGCTGTATTGTGCAGAAAGCAACACTCTGCCCTCAAAACATTTACATGCATATTTTGATAATGATCTTCAATTTTTGCCACTTTAATTAATAGATTCAAACCTACATTTTCCCAACATGTTTCATATGCACAGCAACATTGACAAACGACTGAACAAATGTCAGAGTGCTCAAAATCAAAGGTCATCTGAGCAAACCATGAAATACTTAAATATCAAATATTTTCATATTTTCATATTAACATTTTAACATGTTCGAAAACTTTAGACTAACCTCAGGTACCTGCCACTTGCAGAATTTGAACAGAGAAACACTGAATCACTACAACACTGAATCATTATCCCACCTGCTCATAAAACTCATTGACGATGCCTTGGGTCCACTGCAAATGCAGGTCTTTGCACTTCAATGGGCCATTGACATCTGCCAGCTTGATGCACATCTGACAAACCAGCAGCCTGTCATTCTCATTGGACCAGTCAATGCCAGACCCCACATCATGGGACACCTGTGGAAGGATGCACAGTCCGTGAGCCCTGAATGTACTGGTTCTTTCTGTGAAACCCAGATAAAAAAAAACATTTTGGACAGAATTTGGACAGAAATAAGAGCTATATGCAAATCACACATTCTTTCTTAGAGCATTGACAAACCACAAAGCAGACATCAAAATGTATATATTTCACAACCAGAATCCCAGAAAAGTTGGGATTTTCCTTAAATTTGAAAAAACCTTTCAGATCTATCCGATATTTTCT
Source organism: Denticeps clupeoides (assembly GCF_900700375.1). Taxonomy (NCBI): domain Eukaryota; kingdom Metazoa; phylum Chordata; class Actinopteri; order Clupeiformes; family Denticipitidae; genus Denticeps; species Denticeps clupeoides. Next base: position 22,687,429 of record NC_041713.1, on the reverse strand, counting down.
TCATAGATAATGTAAATCCACAAAATTAGCTAATTAAAAAATTGATTGGCATGGGGGAATGTTAAATGTCAACATCAAATTGCAAGTGATTTGAATATGTTTTAGTATTTGTTTTATGAATACATTTTAAGAACTTTTCCAGAATCCTGGTTGTACAAATCCAGATCTCCGTGGGTTGATAAATTTGATTTCCATCGATAATTTGAGTGATTTGGTTTTCTGCATATGTAAAAACTAATTATTCAGATCTAGCATGTTTGTGTTCCCCTTATTTTTTTGAGAAGTGTACTTTAAATGATTATTGAATCTGTTTGAGATCTGTTTCATAAAACATGTCACTGATGAATATTGATTGGCCAACATAATTTGAGGTTTATAAATCATATAAATGGACCCATCAAAATGTAATGTGACACCTTGATTGTAAGGGGCTGCTCATACCCATTACATTGTACCTATTTTAAGTGTATCGAGAATTTAAAAGAATGAATTACATGAGAAATGCATGTTATATTGGATTTTGGCTGCTTTATCGTGTTATTTATAGTGTGTCCCACACTGAAGTTATCTGGGAATGCGCTTTGTCATTGGATCGTGGGTCATGAGATCAATGACTGGATTATTAGCTATTAGCTGCCAATTATGCTTCTAGGCTCTCAGGCTACACTCTAAAGATCCCAGAAGTCTAATTACATTCAGGAAAGAGCAGTTCACATTCCGTGTGTGTTTTGAGAGTAGTGGCCTGCTAGAATGCCTTATCAGTCTAATTAGCAGTGTGTTCGTTACATCCGAGTCTGAAGCGCAAACCAAAAGCTCACATGGCTACTCCTACCCACTGTACTGTAGTTTCACACTAACAATGATCCACACTGATCCTAACCGATGGCGTTTTCAAGTGAATTCTGATGCCAGCTCTTTGGAATTACGGGATATTAGAATATAATGGCAGTAATTCAAAACTAACATCTGAACCTAAGCTTTCAGATACCGACCTGCCATGCCAAGCCAAGATCATTTCTTCTAAAGTAAAGTACTGTTAGTTGAAAAAATACACTTATTTGTTCTTTGCATGCTGCCCTGTCTGAAGGGCAAGTCTAGCATCCTGTCAAGGAATGTTTGTCTCTCCCTAGGTTTGTTAAGCTTTAAATATGATCATGTGTCCATCACACGCTGTTCTCAATTGAAATTAGGAGTAAGCGCCAACCTATATTCTGTGTAGGGCTGAACGGTTTTTCTAATTTAACCCAAAATCATGATTGGCCTGAAGGCGATTTGAAAATGTTTTGGCCACAGACTACATCTCGTTATTGGTTGAATTCAAATTTGTGCGTAATTCCATGCACAAACAGAATTGTGACATTCTTTCTGACATTCTTATCAGCAATAATTATGCTGATCAATAATCAGTGTTCTACTAACAAAATACTGTATATTTTCAGTGCAATCGCTTTTTCTGAAGGAGCTCCCAGTTGTGCGCAGGGATTGCAATATCTGTCACATAAATCTTAAAACCGTCCATCCTTGATTCTGGGGGTTCATGTGATTGTTTTGAATAACCATATCAGATGAAATTTACACTAGTTTACCTTGGCGTTGAACTCAGCCAAGAAGTCAAAGTGCTTCTTCAGGTCTGTGGCAAGGATCGCCTCAATGACCAAAAAGCGAAACCGCTTGAACTCCACGTGGTTGAGATTCACCAGGAAATTGTATTCCGGCTGGGACATGAAGAGGTTCCATGCAGCAGCCGCATGGTGGTTCTCCAGTACAGAACGGTCATTGTAGAGCAGTGCCTAGAAGACAGAAAAGGTTATGAGCACATATCTTCTCAGTTTTCTTCTGTTTTGAGGGGACAGATATGGCGACTGCATACCAGTTATCCATAATGGTGTAGATGAGCTTTGACAGCTATAGCTTAGAAAGACAGTAACCAGCCAACATGATTGCTCTGTGACATCATGGCGCTTCAGGTCCACAGGGTGGCGCCATATCTTGATTTTCATGTGTTTTCTGATTCCCTAATTATAACACTTCCCCTATATAGCTCCCATGCTGAAAGTGAAAGGATTGTCATTGTGAAACACTTCAGCACAGCACGCGGTGACACAGCGAAACGTGTCCTCTGTTTTTAACCCTCACCCTTGGTGAGCAGTGGGCAGCCGTGACAGGCGCCCGGGGAGCAGTGTGTGGGGGCAGCGCTACCTCACGGCCCCTGTAGCTTGTCCCTTGCTGTTCCCATACAGTTTCAGACCTCGCCTGGAGAATAGTATCTCGCAATCTATTCACTTTTTGGCTTCCATGCCTGTGTAATTTCCTGTTTTTGCGTTTGGTTTTTTTTTGTTCCTTCATTCATTCCTTCATTCTGGACACCCTCTAGACACCTTCACTATAATATGTACATTAAAATCTGTACGGTCACGAATTAGCGGTGGTGGGTTTCAGTCACATGGTTATGATGACGCTCGAGTTGACGCAGGAAATAAAAATGTACAATACGTCGCAGAGTCTGTATTGTGTATTGTACAAAATCTAGACGCAGGCTTTAGATAGCAAGTAATGAACTTATTGTAGCAAATGAGCTATGTGATGGGGAGAGAAGAGACACATGTTAAGAATCAGGTACCAGCTCAAGAGGTTGACAGCAGAGAAACAGGGGAGGCATCCACCCAAGATCATCACACACCCCTGCCTGCTCCAGTTACTGCCCACTACCAGGCAACACCCTACTAAATCCCCCAACACTCACCCTAACGGTGGGTACAACCTTGGCTCACTAACCCCACAGGCGACCCTTATGCTAATTAGGCCAACCCTATTGGCTGTCCAACGCTACAATATGTTGGACATGACATGTATCTCATAAAGACGAATGAGTTTGTTGAACTTTGACCGCTGCACAGTGTTGTGTACTTCTGCGCGACCAATAGAATAAAATCGTTGAAGTGTTTGGTCTTTCCCTTCAAAACACACTTACACACACACACACACACACACACACACGTACACACACAAAGCGTGAATGGAGGCAGCTGATATTATCAGAGTCTCCAGAGATCTACAACACCACATTATCGTCTTACCAGGAGTTTAAAAAAGCTTTGAGCACCACGGCAAGCGCGGTGTGTTGAACGCCACTCGCTGACTTTGAACTCTGCCCACACTCGCCATTTGGGGCAGTGGTGGCCTAGCGGTTAAGGAAGCGGCCCCGTAATCAGAAGGTTGCCGGTTCGAATCCCGATCCGCCAAGGTACCACTGAGGTGCCACTGAGCAAAAGCCGTCCCCACACTCTGCTCCCCGGGCGCCGGTCATGGCTGCCCACTGCTCACTCAGGGTGATGGGTTAAATGCAGAGGACAAATTTCACTGTGTGCACTGTGTGCTGTGTTGCTGTGTATCACATGTGACAATCACTTCACTTTATCACTTTATCGCCATTTGCCCACCGCCGCGTCACTGCAGCTGCCTCTCTTCTGCCTGCATCCCCAACACCCCAGGTCGCCACCAACACTCCAGCCTCTCGCTCACTGAACGTCTCCAGCATGTCTGCACTTGCGTCTTCCTGCAGCAACGTGGACATTAACTGCTGGAGCAGAGCCTGGGGTTGCAAAATCGCGTTGTTGAAAATATCAAATTTTGCTTCATATTCGATATATCGTTCAGCCCTGGTGCGTATTCATCCTCCTTCCCCGCAACCTTGACAGAACGACCCAACCAGATCTGACTCCTCCCAGCTGAGACTCAAGGAACCGTGGTTTACCGGGAGGATGCCAGCAGCCCCCTTGTCCCTGGCCAGTGTTGGCTTCATGTTTTGCAGGCCCGACGTGTTGGTGGTTTTTTCCCATGGTCCCATTGGTCCGGAGTGGTGGACAGTGTTTTGCCGTAGGCGCAGAACAGCCCTTCATGGACTGTGTTGGGTGGCATGCCAGGGTGTTTGTCATAGGTTACTATGTTTCCTGATTGTTTTCACCTGTGTCTACCTGTATAAAGCTGCCCTGTTTGTTTCTGAATGGGTAGTGGTTGATGTTTCCCCTGTCGTGTGCTCCATGTAATAAGTCCCCTGTCTCGTGAAGTGAAGGTTAAGTGATTGTCATTATAATACACTGCAGCACAGCACACGATGACACAATGAAATGTGTCCTCTGCTTTTAACCCATCATCCTTGGTGAGCACTGTGTGCAACCGGCAACCATCTGATTGTGGGGTCGCTTTCTTAACCACTAGGCCACCACTGCCTAGGACATTGTGTCCTCCTTCCTTGCCATGTCCATCCACTGTCACAGATTGTCATTGTAAAACACTGCAGCACACAGTGACACAGTAAAATGTGTCCTCTGCGTTTAACCCTGCATCACCCTTAGTGAGCAGTGGGCAGCCATGAAAGGCACCCAGGGAGAAGTGTGTGGGGACAGTACCTAGATCAAGGGGACCTCAGGGGAACAGTCCCTGTAACTACTGATTATTATTATTAA